>NC_054371.1:89114256-89776131 GCF_017654675.1 Xenopus laevis | reverse complement strand
CATAAAAATCCAGTGGTTAGACAGATTCATTATGTCAGTACCTGATGCTGCAGCAGTCAGTGGACTCACAAATGAAATGAAGGTAGTTTGCCAGTGCCACCAGTATAAATCAGTAGTTGCAACTTTGCCAGGCTAGCTCCTCAGGACCTTAGATCAGATCTCGGCCTGTGCTGCTTCCAGCCCATTTTACAGAGCCACACCTCTACTGGTGCGCACACACTTTGAAGGAGGATGGAGCAGACGTAGCCACGCACCAGAGCCAGGGGGAAACAGACAAATCAGCAATCACCACACTGCTCTGCCTGCCTCATCTATGTCACACAGCCCACACTGCCGTTACACAGGGCCTGCAGACCTGTTCTCTGCGCCTTCTTGCTTTGCATACCAATTAGTGAGCGGGCAGCGGTGGGCCCACCGCCCAATCACTCATTTACTTGCACCATGCCACCAATGAAACTAGAGGGCCCACCATGGCCAAGGCCCACCGGGTTCTTACCCAGTGCCCCGGCAGGCCAGTCCGAACCTGGATGTGGATTGTGGGCACAACTGCCCAGAATTTTAGTCTGATGGTTAGCAGACCAGCGGTGTGCAAGATAGAAAAAGATAAAATGGTGATCTGAAAGAGAAAAAGGATCACTTTTAAACACAGAAAGGTCTAGGTTTTTGGTAAAGACTAGATCTAGGAAGTGATCATCCTCATGGGTGGCTGTATTTGTCCACTGCTTGAGATCAAAGAAGGTGGTTAGATGAAGAAAACATGATGGCCAGGACCAAGAGTGGTCATTAATATGACAAAGATAATTGCAAGGCTATTTGAACATAGAAAAAAAGAGAGCCATGATATAAAGTCAGAGATGAACATACCAGAAGTAGGAGGTCTGAAAACAACAGCCACCTCTGCAAAAGAGAGGGTAGAACATCTGGACTGAATGCTCCTCAAAAGAAGGAAACAAGAAGGAAGGAGGTACATTTATGGGATCCATTATCCAGAAACCTGTTATCCAGAAAGCTCTGAATTGCATATTGGCCGTCTCCCATAGACTCAATTTTATTTAAATAATTTTAAAAATGATTACCTTTTTCTCTGTAATAATAAAACAGTACATGAAACATGTTATCCAGAAAGCTCTGAATTGCGTATTGGCCGTCTCCCATAGACTCAATTTTATTCAAATAATTTTAAAAACGATTACCTTTTTCTCAGTAGTAATAAAACAGTGCATTGTAATTGATTCCAGCTATGATACAATTAATCCCTATTGGAAGCAAAACCAGCCTATTGAGTTATTTAACATTTAAATTATTTTCTAGCAGACTTAAGGTATGAAGATCCAAATTATGGAAAGATGCATTATCCAGAAAACCCTAGGTCCCGAACAATCTTGATAACAGGTCCCATGCCTGTTTTGAGATTTGTTTAAAACAGGAATGAGGGAAGAACAGAATGCTTATTCCTTCCCCACTGCCAGTAGTGCAGGGAGCATGTGTAAAACAAGAGAAGCAGATCCACAAACATTGAGGAGACTCAAGTAAATTCCAAGCACTGAAGAATGCATTACTATGTTCGCGGATGACACACTTGCAAACAATACATCCTGAACTTTTTGTTTTTGCTTTGCATAAAAATTTGCGAAACAGCTAAATTTTACAGAAATGTAATAGAGTCAATGGGTAGGTTTGCAATGTTTAATCACCCACCATTTTTATATAATGGGATACTGACAATACTGTACATTAGGAGCACAAGCAGATAAAGATAGAAAGGTCCAGTCAATACTTACAGCATCAATGATGTCCAATGTCAGGTAAGAATTGCTTAAAATGGCTTAAACTGCAGACAAAAACAAATATCTAAATGGAATTTGACTCCCAGTTCCTCTAAAAATACATTCTCAGTAAAGAAACTGTCATAATTTAAGCACATCATAATGTGTTTTTTTCTCTGCAACTCTCTCTCGCCACTTCACTGCAATCCATTTTTCATTAGCATAAGTAATTAACAAGTGCTGCTTAGTTTTCAATTGTATCTTCTCCAACAAATGAAATGCATTAAATTGAAGGAGAAATCAACAGATAAAGATGTTTGTTGGCTGATTAGTAAGCTTAATGTTTCAAAACTTAATTGTAGTTAACAATTGACCAAGTAGATATTTAAATGTAATACATAAAAAAGAGCATAGAGGTATTAAATGCTTCATCTTATTATAACATTGGCAGCATTAAAAAAAATCCATCTTTATTTCTTCAGTAAGGCATTCTGGCTAAAGTGAAAAATACATTTATTCTGAGTTGTGCCTGAAATACTAGCAATTAATGTTGTCTTGAGAGCAGAAAGATAACAAGAGTGCCATATAATTTAATATTCAATGCCATCTCACCATTCCAATGACTGACAAGCAACAGTTATGCAAATAATTGACAGTAAGCATGAATACCACATAAAGTGTTAGCTATGACAGCAACAAACTTAAATGCATGTCTTCACCCTGTTACATATACAGATCTGCAGACACACATAGACAGATTTGTATAAATAATATGGTAATGAAATGTACACAGTGGTACAGATACAGAGTAAATTCCCAGACTGATCATTTTTAGTCTTAAGTTATTGGTCCCCTAAGTTAAACACATTCTGTTTATCTTGGTTGACTAAAAGCCAATGTAAAAAATTTAAATTAGTACATTTCCCTAGTGTAAATTTTCTTAATTATTAAAACATTGCTGGTTCAGTCATGCAGCCAGATTATGGCAATAAAAACACAAATATCCATAATGCTGCCATGATGAATGTGGGGTCAAATGTCAGCAATGAGACATCTCATGCAGTTCCAACTGTGAGAGTATTCTCAATGCAGCGCAATAAAGCTTCCGATGTAAAAGTTCCAAGTAGACAGTGCACACAGTATTTTTAACTCTGGGGGGCAGATTTATCAAGGGTCGAATTTAGAAGTTAAAAATACTTCGAAATTCGACCATCGAATTGAAATACTTTGCGAAGGTATCCTGCGGTCGAAGTAAAATCATTCGATTCGAAGGATTTCATCGATCGATCGAACGATTTTACTTTGACTTCCAAAAACTTAGAAAAATGCTCTAGAAGGTCCCCATAGGCTAACATAGCACTTCGGCAGGTTTAATTTAGCGAAGTATGAAATCGAAGTAGTATTTCGATTATCGAATGGTCGAATACTCGAACGATTTTACTTTGAATCGAAGTCGAATTCGTAGTATCCTATTCAATGGTCGAAGTATCCAAAAAATTTATTTTTACTTCGAAAGTTCCCTCGAATTCACTTCGACCCTTGATAAATCTGCCCCTTATTATCAAGTTACTGCGTCATTATTCAGTGCTTTACAGATAATTTACAATCATTTGCATTAGTCTGTGTTTTGGTGGAGTTTTACAATTATATATCCATATCACAGGTAAACAAATGCAAATATACGGTATCACAAACCCAGAACAAACCACAAGGTCCCAGTCTCAGCTCACACTTCTGCCTATAACAGACACCTTTTGCTTTGGGAGGAGCCCTCCACTACTCAGATGCCACTAGATCCTGGGCAGGCAAGGGAACCAAACGTGTGCAGGTAGAATGGAGAACAAGGAACCTGGTTGAGGGACAGGCCAGTTCGATACCAATCAGACAGAGCAGTACTAAATTAGGAGTCAGGGACTAAGTCGAGGTCACAGGCTGGGGTCAAAACCACTAGACCACTATTTAATCAGAAGCATTTATTTAGTTGTGTTTTGTGGACAATATGAAGAAACATACATATTCTTTATGGTTCCTACTGTGTATAAGAATAAACTATTGGCCATAACAGTGCAAGACAGAATTAAATTAATGCTTTAACTGACAACCGCAGATGGTGATTCCCATATAATAACCTGCAACTCAGTGTCTATCACTTTAGCATAAGCATTCTACAAGGCTGACATAAAATACTTGATACCTTGCACTTTATTGGACAAAAAACTATCCAATTATTTAATGTTTCAATTCTTTTTTAGTATGGTGATCCTAATTACAGTAAGATCTCTAATCCTAAAAACCCAAGGTCCCAAGCATTTTGGATAACAGGTCCCATAACTGGATGTCTAGAATTGGTGGGTAGGCTGATATTCATTCAAAAAAGCCTTTGCAACCTGTAGACTGTCCTAGAACCATTAAGCAATCTTAAGGGATTGCATGTGATCTCTAATGACCTAGAGCAAATGTGCAAGAAATTGAACCCCTGGGCAATAATCTAACTTCTTTTATTGAGTCGTTGAACAGAATAAAAAATTTCACTCACATATTGTACCTTTCACATTTCTAAATTAAGGTCACCATAGTAGCTGTACTTATTATTCTGTTGTCCCACTAACATAAAAAAAAATATCGAGAGAAAAAGCAAAACTCAGTTGTAAACATAAACTAAAATAATATACAAACATAATACTGCTGAACTTATATCTTTTTCCCAAAGCTGCATTCTGTCACAGTGTTGTCAATTATGTTGCAGATTCTCTGAACCGTTCCCTAAAAAGAAGTAGTAGCATTAGGAGTATGTTGGGTTATGTTCCGTTTGTTTCTATACGATAACCAAAGTGTCCATATGGCATCATATGAGGAAGTTCTATTTTCATTGTGATTTATACATTTTTTATGGGATTCAATATGGTTTGTGCATCTCGTAGTTCCAGAAGCACTTGAATTGCATTACACCACTGTTCTGACGTTAAAGTCATTTTAAGGTCTCGCTCCCATTTGATCATGTAAGGGTATTTGTATTCTGTAGAATCTGTAATAAAAAGTTACAACAGCTGGAAAGTGTACCTCTCATGGACCAACCAGAGGTCAATATTTCTTCCAGGCTGGATTGTTGTGGACGGGTTTTGTCGTTTGGCATATGTTGTTTAATCAGGTGTGTTATCCTTATGTGCGTATACCTATCAGGTTCTGCAAGATGGTATTTATCCTGTAGTTCCGGAATTGTTAAGTACGTGCGTATTCCATATAAGTCCGTGGTTGTATTCACACCATTATTTATCCAGGTTCGAAGTGATAAATCCTGCAGGATGTATTGAAGACTGCGTAATGGAGAGTAGCTTATCAGTTTTTGATTTAGTTTGTTCCTTATCCCAGATTTTCATCACTGTTAAAGTTGTGATGTAGAATGCTTTGGCCTGTATTGCGGTGGTATCCATAGATGTCGGGAGATTTCCACTGTTTCCAGATCCAGCCATTGTCTACAAGCTGTTGGACTGGATTTTGATAGCTGTGTCTACCACAGATGCTCTATAATAAGTATTGAGATTTGGAAGTGCCAGGCCCCCGGATGAGGCTGGTGTTGCAACACTTTAGCCGCTGTATGAGGTCTTTTCCCACCCCATATAAACTCATTCATTTGCTTTTGTAATGACAATGTATCATGGTGGGAGATCTATTTGTATAGTTCTAAAGAGGTATAAAATGTTGGGAGGATATTCATTTTTGCAGCGTTTATTCTGCCTAACCATGACATGTACATAGGTTTCCATTTGAGACAACTATCCTGGTTAGTTTTTTTCAGAGGAATATAATTATGTTTATATAGTAGTTCGGGGTCTTTTGTTAGTTTAACCCCTAAGTAAGTGATATATGTATCCCTCAACTCAAATGAGTAATTGCCTTTAAGTTGTAGTATTTCATGCTCTGAGATATTAATTGGTAAAGCCTGTGATTTATGTGAGTTGATCTTGTACCAAGAGACCTGATAAAAAGACTGCAGTTCCTGAAAGACGTTGGGTAGGGTTATGTGTGGGTTAGTTAGGGTGAGAATGATATTGTCAGCAAATAAGCCTATTGTGCTGTGTCCCACCTTTGTGGCAACCGGGTTTTGCCGAAGCCTAATAGCAAGTGGTTCAACCATAAGAGCAAATATCAGGGGGAACAGAGGGCACCCCTGTCTAGAACCATTAGAGATGCTGAAGGTGCTCTACAGGACCCCCGAAGCTTACACTTGGGCCAAAGGCTTAAAGTAGAGTGGAGTAAGCACCTTTAAAAAGGGTCCGCCCAATCCAAATTTAGTGAGAGTTTGTGTCATGTATCCCCAGTGGATCCTGTCAAACGCCTTCTTCGCATCCAGGAACAATAATAGGGCCGGAATTTATTCCCGTTTGATGATATGTAATAAACTGTGAAATCTCCTAGTGTTGTCAGGGGCTTGTCGTCCAGGCACAAATCCCACCTGATCAAAGTGAATAAGAGACGGCAACACTTTATTTAAACGTAAAGCTAGAATCTTTGAGTAAAGTTTAAGATCTGTATTCAGTAAGGCTATTGGCCTGTAATTTTGACATTGATCTACTGCTTTACCTGGTTTAGGGATAGTTGAGATGTGTGCCTGGAGAAATTCAGAGTTAACTTGGCCTGTATCCATGATAGATTGAAACAGTTTAAGTAGGTGAGGGGACAATATATCTGCATACAGTTTATAATAGGTATTAGTGTAGCCATCAGGCCCAGGTGCTTTACCTAATTTCAAGTATTTTATAGCTTGGGCAATTTCCTCCTTAGTTATCTTGGCATTTAATTGTTCAAGCTGTGCCTCTGTAGGATGTGGGATGTGCAAATGAGTTCAAATACGTTTGTATGGACGTCAGCCTAGGTTGCGGTTCATCGTTTCTGCTGGATAAGTTATACAATGAGGAGTAGTAAGAGGCGAAATGGTTAGCAATCTGCAATGGGTCTGTAATCTTATGGTGATGGTCTTTTAAGAATTGTATTCTGGTGCGGGCCTGTTTGTTTCTCAATTGAGATGCTAGTAATTTATCTGCTTTATTGCCCTTTGTGTAATATAACTGTCTAAGGAGCTTTAATCTATATTCTATCTTGGCAAGGAGAAGCTGTTGTAATTATAATTTAAGAGTTTGAATTTTGTCAGCGACTTCTGTTGTGGGTTTGGAGTAATATTTTTGTTCTGCGTCCCTAATGTCTTGTAGTAATGACTCAATTTTGTTTTCCCTATGTTTACGTAAATTAGCAGCCTGTGAAATAATTTCCCCTCGCATAGTAGCCTTATGGGCAAGCCACACTGTTTGACAGTCTACCTCTGGAGTTACATAAATATGAATTTAGGGCCTGTTTGAGATGTTTCTGTTGCCACTTTTAATAATGGTACCAGTATGGTGCTAAAACATACAGAAAAGGCAAAGGCTAAATCAGTTATTTTATTTTGCTTAAACAATAGAGGACTCATAGCTGCACTGTTGGCTTGCCTCAAACTAGTCAGTGGCTGACTCAAGATATGGTTCATAATGCTTCACTAAAAATGAATGTGCGAATGTGCACCAGGGCCAGATAGAATACACCCACGGGTTTTAAGAGAGCTTGGTTCAGTTTTAAACTGGCCTCTATTTCTGATTTTCTCAGACTCTCTTTCATCTGGTATGGTACCTATGGATTGGATTAAAGATGATGTCATTCCTATAACTAAAATGGGATTACGATCTCAGCCTGGCAATAATAGGCCTGTCAATTTGACATGTGGTGGGCAAATTATTTGAAGGCTTGTGACTATGAAGATTTTCATTCATCCAGGTCATGGTATATCTAATATAAGTAATTCAAAAAACAACTGGACTTGCTGAGTAATATTGAGTAATTACTGAGTAATTATTACTACTTATCCGAGCAACTTCTTCAGTTCAACTGACTGGTGTGGGAAGTTCTCGACATATAGACTCTTCCACTAATCCAATCACAAAGGCACATTGTAACTCTTCAGAGAGGTGACATCTGCAATTTTTTTGAATTACTTATATTAGATATTTGAAGGCTTGTTAAGGGATCACGTAAAAACGATCCAGCCCAATTAATTCCATTCCATGCTTGGAGCAGGATCTTGACAAACTGGCAATCTGGACAGCTGAGTAGCAGATGAGATTCAATGTTGATAAATGTAAAGTCATGCACCTGGAATGTAAAAATTTGCAAGCCACTTATACCATAAATGGGACTGCACTAGGCAAATCCAAAATGGAAACAGAACACTGGTAAGGCCCCATCTAGAGTATGCCATACAGTTTTGGTCTCCAGTGCTCAAACAGGACATTATTGAATCAGAGATAGTCCAGATAAGGGCAACTAAGATGGTAAAATGTATGGGAAATCTTAGCAATGAGGAAAGACTGGCCAAGTTGGCGTTGTTCACGCTGGAGAAGAGGTGCTTAAGGGGGGCTATGGTAACTATGTATAAAAATGTAAGGGGATTGCATAATAACCTCTCTAATGCTTTATTTACCAGTAGGTCCTTTCAGGTAACAAGAGGGCATCCATTATGACTAGAAGAAAGGAGGTTCGTATAAATATTAGAAAGGGTTTTTTTACAGTGAGAGCTGTGAAGATGTGGAATTCTCTCCCCGAATCAGCTGTTCAGGCTGATACATTAGATAGCTTTAAGAAGGGGTTGGATGGCTTTTTAGCAAGTGAGGGAAGATTATATTACAAGTTGATCCAGGGACTGGTCCAGTAATCTTGGAGTATGGAAGGAATTTTTCCCCCCGCTGAAGCAAATTGGAGAGGCTTCAAATGGGGTTTTTTTTTTGCCTTCCTCAGGATAAACTAGCAGTTAGGCAGATTATATACAGACTTGGGGCAGATTCATTAAGGGTCGAATTTCGAAGTTAAAAATACTTCGAAATTCGACTCTCGAATTGAAATCCTTCGACTTCGAATATCGAAGTCGAAGGATTTAGCGCTATACGTTCGTTCGATCGATCGAAGGATTTTTCGTTCGATCGAACGATTAAATCCTTCGAATCGAACGATTCGAAGGATTTTAATCCAACGATCGAAGGAAAATCCTTCGATCAAAAAAAGGTTAGCAAACCTATGGGGACCTTCCCCATAGGCTAACATTGACTTCGGTAGGTTTTATCTGCCGAAGTAGGGGGTCGAAGTTTTTTTTAAAGGGAAAGTACTTTGACTATCGAATGGTCGAATAGTCGAACGATTTTTCGTTCGATTCGTTCGATTTTGTTCGTATTCGAACGAATTTAACCAATTCGATGGTCGAAGTACCCAAAAAATACTTCGAAATTCGAATTTTTTTCATTCGAATCCTTCACTCGAGCTTAGTGAATCGGCCCCTAAAGTTGAACTTGATGGACGTGTCTTTTTTCAACCTATCTTACTATGTTACTGTAGTGGTTAAACACACTTCTTACACATTTGCATTATTGCATTGAGCACCCATTCATTACAAACGTGCAACTCTTGATGCATGGGAGCCTTGGAGCTATTGCCACCCTTCATGTGGCAGTAAACCCAGGATGACACCTTCCTCACTATTAATAAATGATTGTTCGTGCAAATACATTCGTTTTGATGTATCAGGTGCAATTGCAGCAAACAGAAAGGTGTGTTTGGCCATAATGATACAGTAATTGCATTGTGGGTAAAATATAGATTTGCCTGCACTTGCGGTCATAAATGAACCACTGTGTGTCTTACAGCAAACACAGGCTCTCTTTTCAAAAGCAGACCTTTAACACTTTCCCATCTTCTCTTGTCCAAGCTGTATTTTTGGTAAATATACCTGTAAAACTCACATGGACATGATAAATGTTTTGGAAATGATGATTGACTGTGTATTGTGGGTAAAGTACCAATTTGTCTAGCTAAGCTGCAAGAGTTTGACCAGAAAGAACAGCACTAGTGATGAGATAATCGGACTAGTTTCGCTGAAATATTACCAAAATGCCGGAAAATTTGCGAATCACATTAAATACTATGGGCAACTTTTTTGCGCTGCACCATTTTTGTAGCAGAATATACAGTATTCAAGTCTTTTTTCTCACTCCAGTTGCATTAAAGTCAATGGGTGTTTTTTTTCTCAAGCTTTTCTCACTACAAATGCATTGTTAATGGATGTTTTTTCTCACTCCAATTGTATTAAAGTGACTGGGTGTTTTTTTCGCACTACAAATGCATTGAAGTGACTTGGTGTGTTTTTTGTAGAATTATTTTTCACTCCAAAGTTTTGCTAAAAAAAATTCTGCAATGACAAAATGTGAAATTTCATTGTGAACCCATGCATGGTGAAAAAATGTACTCATTACTAAACAGCACACTAGTTCTTCTAGTACCTCTCCAGCTGCCTAGGTGCTATGCCACCTTCATAACCAACCACTCCTTGTGGTGGACAGGGTATTTGTAAAGGTGACATAGCACAGAGAATGTCATGCTCAGCAGGTATCACCTTAAGTAATCTATTGTATGCTGCTTTGCAGCCTCCTTGACTGGATTGTGTACCAGCAACAACAAGAGACCCATGAATCTAAAGGACAACCAATTTAAAATTGCCATCAAATGAAATATCCCCCATACTGTTTCCTGTGCAAGAGTCATTGCAGCATATTTTTCATGTGAGAGATTTGAGTCTATTAGGTGGGTTAGATTTTCTCTGTCAGGTATTTCCGTAGTTTTCCAGTGTCGTGGTATTAATAGAAGGGCTGCAGTTAGGATATGGAAGGTTAGTTTCCTTGCTTCTGGAACTAGGTCTGGTATTCCATGGTTTAAAAGTGCCATTGCCGGTGATATGTGTATTGGTATATTGAATATCTCTGAGAGTAGGTTGTTGATTACTTGCCAAAACGGCAATATTTTGTGGCAGGTCCACCAGATATGTAGCATGTTGCCTTTCGCAGTGTTGCATCTCCAGCATTGGTCTGTCTCGTTGGGGAACATCTTTTGTAGCGTTGAAGGCGTTTTGTACCATCTAAAGAGTATCTTTCTGCAGTTTTCTACATGATTTGTGCATTTGGTGTATTTAGAAGCAATATTTGCTATTTGGGACCATTGTGTTAATGTGAGGTCAATGTTGAGGTCCTGTTCCCATCTCTGGATGTGTAACGGTTTGGTTGGCCCTAGGTCTGGCATAATAGCTTGATATACTTTGGATAATCCTTTCCTTCTCCCAGCGCTATTGAAGCATATGCGTTCAAAAGGTGTTTGTTGTCTGGAGAGGCTACGTGTGTGTGAGCCCAGAAAGTGTCTGATACGTAGATATTTCTAGAAATCGTGTTTAGGAAGATTAAACTTAGTTTGTAGAGTTTCATACGAATTTAGATCATTGTCCGAAAACAGTTGTGCTATACTTGTGATTCCGAGTGTTTCCCAATTGGCAAGAGAGATATCAGGGATTTCTGTTTCCAGCATCTTGATAGGAGAGTTTTTTGTTGGGAATGTGTGAATGTGCTCATGCCTCTTCATTAAAGTCCAGACTTTTAGAGCTGTCGTTGTGGTGTGGTACAAGCAACTGGATTCAGTTTTGTGTATGGGAGACTTGGTCCACATTAGTTGTTGTAGCGTGTGTTTACTATTGACCGGAAGGTTCCATAGGGTAAGTTGTTCTAATATGGCAGCTTTGTAGTAGTATTCTATACTTGGGACTCCAAA
Source organism: Xenopus laevis (assembly GCF_017654675.1). Classification (NCBI taxonomy): domain Eukaryota; kingdom Metazoa; phylum Chordata; class Amphibia; order Anura; family Pipidae; genus Xenopus; species Xenopus laevis. Next base: position 89,764,699 of record NC_054371.1, on the reverse strand, counting down.
TCCTCCTTATTTCTGGCTAAGTTGCATTAGATTTCGTTTGAGTCTAGGCTTCTTTCCTTCCCATATAAACGTGTCTATATTTTTTTGTGATGGCTGGAGAAAGGTTTTTGGCACCGTGATTGGGAGAGTCTGGAATAGGTATAGGAATTTGGGCAGTAGCATCATCTTGACTGCGGCAATTCTTCCCATCCAGGCGATATATAGAGTCTTCCACTTTTCTAGTTGCGTTTGGGTTTCTCTCAACATTTTTGGGAAGTTGCTTCTGTATGTTTTCGCCACTGTGCTTCCTAGTTTGATTCCAAGGTAGGAAATTGTATCCTTCCTCCATTGGAATTGGTATAGTTTCTGCAGTGCTTTCTTTTTATCTGATGTGACATTTAGTAAGAGGGCTTGTGTCTGGCTAACGTTGAGCTTGTAATAGGACACTTTCTAAATTTCTTTTAAATTTCTTTTTTCTCAAACCCTTTTTTTTAAAAAAAAAAGCTCATTATTGAAATCTTACCTTTTTAAACTTTAATTGAATCTCGGATCCAGAGAAATTTAATGGAATTGTAGCGCTATTAGCGCAGCATTCATTCCTTTTATTCTCTTTTATCTCTAAGGCACTGAGGATTTGTTGGTTTTATAGAAAAGTTAGCTCTCCTTACAAGACAGTTAAACGTAGTAACGAGACCACAGTCCTCAGTGTTCTGCCTTCCTCCCACGTGTGGTGTCCCAGGGCTTAGAACAACGCAGCTAGTTTCTTCGGGACAACTCCACCTCTATACTATTTTCTAATTTCTAACTTTTATTCATGAATTGCTGACGCTTTATTTTTAATTCTTTGATACCATGAACTCACTTTAAAATTATAACTACAGCACTAGCACCTTATTTAATTCATATAAGAACCATGAACTTTTAGATTATTCATCAATTGTGTGTAGACACATTTTGTTGAAGGTCACAGCACCTAATTTATAGCACTTAAGCACTTTAATCATAATTATTTGTATTAACACAATTGATTGAAATACCATTAATTGTATGTTGGTGCTAAATTGATTGAGAACTAAGCATATGTTTATAATAGCACTAAGCACTTATATAATTAGATCTCAATTAATTTTAGTAAGGTAGTGTGGGGTTTTACTGCTTTCTCTTGTTTTTAGTATCCCTATTCTGGTTTATATACCTCTACACAGCCTGAAATTGGGTAATACAAGTGAGTGAACATTAATTACAAGTGAACTATATTTTTGTTTGTGACCGGATTTATAAGTGTTAACATAATGTCGTCTGCAAAAAGCGCTACTTTATGTTCTGAGTGGGTGCAGGTGATTCCCGCGATGTCTGGCGTCTCTAATTGTTTTTGCTAGTGGCTCCAGGATTAAGTTGAATATTAGCGGGGAGAGTGGACAACCCTGTCTCGTGCCATTTGTGATACAGAAGGGTTGTGAGAGAAATCCCATGTTGGTGACTTGTGCTGTTGGTGTGGAGTAGAGCTCTAGGATTGATTTTAGTATTGGACCTTGAGATCCAAATGCTTGTAGGGTTTTTTCCATATACAGCCAGTGGACTCTGTCAAACGCCTTCTCGGCGTCTAGAGCTAGTAAGAGTGTTGGTGTATTGTGGCGTGTGGTTTTTTCTATCAGTGAGATGAGTTTTCTGGTGTTATCTGCCCCTTGTAGTCCCGTAGTGAAGCCAGATTGATCTTTATGGATAATGCCTGGTAGGATTTCTTTGAGCCTATTTGCAAGAACTTTAGCATATAGTTTGGTATCTCCGTTTAACAATGAAATAGGCCGGAAATTGGGGCATTGATTTGGGGTTTTACCCGATTTGGGGATAGTTGATATCGTAGCCTTCAGCATCTCTTCTGGTATTTTACCTTGTTGTTGGATTTGGTTAAAGAGTTGAGTCAGTTGAGGGATCAGTATAGATTGGAAAGCTTTATAATAGGCGGCAGGTAGGCCATCCGGTCCTGGGGCCTTCCCTACCGGAGTGGAATTGATCGCTTCGTGGATTTCCTTAGGTTGGATGGGTGTATTTAGGTGATCTAACTGTGTCTGTGAAATTTGAGGAAGTTTGGCACATGCCAGGAAGTCGATAATATTCTGTTGTATTGTTGTGGAGTTGTCGTATCTTGTTTTAAATTGTATAGAGTAGCATAGTATTCTGCGAATTTATCTGCTATCTCTTTGGGGTTTATGATTTTCCCTCCGTCCTTGTCCGTCAAGTAGTCTATGGCTTGATTCATTTGTTTTTGTTTTAGTAAATTTGCTAGTAATTTTGATGCTTTGTTGCCTTTCGTATATTGGGCGAGGCGTACTCGTTGAAGGTGGTAATGCATCTTAAATAGTTCTATTTCACATAGTTGAGTCTTCACGTCTCTAATTCGTTTAGTCGTTTGTTTGTTTGTTGGGTTGTGCTTTATTTTGTATTTCTAGATCTTGCAGTTGTTTTGTTAGGTCTTGTCTTTTCTTTTCACGTTGTTTTTTAAGCAGTGAGCAATATTTTATGAGTTGTCCTTGGAGCACTGGCTTGTGTGCACACCAGACTGTAGGTGTTGAGACTTCACCATTATTATTGAGGGTGAAGTATTCCTGTAATATTTGATTGCAGTTTTGGGCTATTACTTTGTTAAGTAGCAGTGATTCATTGAGTCTCCAGTGTGAAGTGGATGGTGTGGATTTGTTAAAATTGCTTGTCATAGTTACTGGTGCATGGTCTGTCCATGTCATCAAACCAATTTGTATCTTTTCAGTGTCTTGAAGAGTGTCCTTGTCCGTAAATATGTAGTCTAATCTAGAATATTTTACATGCGAGTGTGAATAATGTGTATAGTCTTTTTCTGTTGGGTGTGATGATCTCCAGGTGTCGAATAGGTTATGCTTTTTTAAAAGGTTTTTCAAGTTCAGTGCATGAGTGCGAACTTCTCTTCTAGGAGTTTGGTCTGTTTCAGATCTGGTGTCCATTTCATGTATTAATGGTATGTTGAAGTCGCCCCCTACTATGATTTTATTTTGTTTTAGTGTTCTAAAGAAGGTGCGGTAGAAATAGGATTGCTTAACATTTAGGGCATAGACAGATGCTACTGTATACATTTGATCTTGCAATTCAATTGTGACGATGATATATCTGCCTTGTGGGTCTGTTTGTTGTTTAAGCACTCGGGGGGTGATAATAGAGTGAAACCAGATTGCCACTCCTTTTTTCTTCACTGAGCTGTTCGCATAAAGTTGTATTGGGTATTCCTTGCACGCTAATCTATTGGGTTGCTCATTGGTAAGATGAGTTTCCTGGAGGCACAGTATGGAAGTTGTTGCCTGTTTAGCCCAGAGTAATAAGTGGGATCTTTTGTTCGGGCTATTTAGCCCGTTGACATTTAGCGTGGTTACAGTGACTGCCATTTGTTTGTGATGTGGGTGTGGTGCTGTTGTATAGTACTCACTGTTTGTCGCTTTGTGAAGTTCGGCTTTTGAGGCCGTAGGCATGGTAGGTGAGTTGTTGTTTTAGATGTTTCTGCACATGTCTTCGGCACATTCCGATCGGGGGTCATCAAACCTTGGTCAGGGTTGGGGGGGTGGGGATGTAGAGGAGGAGGATAGGAAAGGTAGGGAAAAAAAAGAGCATTAGTGACAGCAATTTAAGAACTTTTACATAAACAAACTTATGTACATCAATACTGTATATATCATCGAGTAGAGTGGCTTCTGGGTATTGGTTGTTGTCATTGATTTTCTTGTCTGTCTCTAGTGTTATATCGTGCGATGTATTGCACTGTGAAGCCATGGTCGGGGGGAGACACTTGCATCAGAGGGAGCCCCTCCGTCGGGGAAAAGTGTCAATTTAGCTGAATGTCATCAGGTCTGGAGTTGGTCGTCTTGTCTGTTGCCATGGGAAAGTTGCAGCTGGTTTGAGTCTTCAAGTGTCGTCATTGGTTACTGCTGGTTCTTGGTCAGGGGTGTCATGTCTGGTCGTTGTTCTGCGGTGTGTGGATTTTTGTACGTGCCATTCCTGTGGAATTTTGGGCTGTTTAGTGGTTGTTAGTGGCAGGTTGTCTCGATTTGGCAGGAGGTGCCATTGCTGCAATAGTTGGGCCCCATGTTGTGGCGTAGCCATAATGTAGGGTGTATCCTTGTAAATGACCCTAATTTTCACTGGAAACAGCCATCTGTAGGGTATATTTGCCTCTCTGAACACTGTGGTGAATTCTTTGAGTTTTTTCATCGTGTGAGCCGAGAGGTCAAGATAACATTGGAGCATATTGTATTTCTCAGGTATGCCTATTTGTCTCTAAACGCCTTCAGAGTGAGTTCCTTGATATGAAAAAAGTGGAGCCTCAGTATCACTTCTCTGGGCACATTGGGGTGAGCATTCTTGTTTTTTGGCAATCTGTGGGCTCTGTCTATGAGGAGGAGGTCAGTATTTTCTTCTGGGAATATCTCTTGGAACATATTACTTAGGTAGTGATGCAGGTCTTCCATTTGTACCTGTTCTGAGACACCCCTTAGCCTGATATTGTTCCTCCTGTTCCTGTCCTCTAAATCAGCCATTTTGCTGTTCAATTGGGATATTTCTTGTTCTTGTCCATCCCCTATCTGCCTTACTTCTCTATGAAGCTCTGCTATGGCGCCTTTGAAATCTGCCTGAAAGTCTGACCGTAGTGAGGTGAATAGGCTTTTGAGTATGGGCAGAGTGACAGCTTGTGGGGATTGTGCATCGGGTTGCGTTTGCGCTTCTGTACTTGCCTCAGTTACTGCGTGCGTAGGGCTGCAGCCTCCATAGTCGGCACCATCTTGGAGGGAGAGACACACGTCAGGCAGCGGTCCGGATTTAGGGTAAAAGCCGTCATATTTTTTTTCATTGACGGTCGCTTTCTCAGCTTCCCCATGATGTCCGGTTGGCTGTGGTCGGGTTTTTGAAAAAGTCAGGTTGGGAAAAACTCATTAAAACTGAGGGAAAATTGAAATCATATAAATTTTTCGGATTTAATGCCCAAATCGCTAGTTTTTTAGATTTATCAACAAAAACCCAGAATTTCTCAGATTATCGGACGAAACAAAGCGAAGTTCACAATATCTTCAAACTGTAAAAAGGATATCTCCCATTGACTTATACATGACCTCCCTTAAAAAACCCTTAATCTGTATTTGTTAAACTGAGGTTTTCCACGAGCATTAAAACACATCCTTGGTTAACAATCTTTTTGTTACAGAGTACTCATTGATTTTTCTGTATTAACCTAATTGATTCAATTCCATGTGCACTGGATCATATTGCAACCTAAGTCAATTTTAAAGATTCATGACATATACTAGTTCCTGGGGATAAAGGTTAGACATGATGTCTGCAAACTGGTTTTATGCCAAAATTCTTGCTTAGAACCAGTTTGCATGTAAGTGATAATTAACACTTTAAATAAGGGACAGAAAATTAGATAGATATATATATAGATAGATAGATAGATAGATAGATAGATAGATAGATAGATAGATAGATAGATAGACAGTTAGATAGGTAACACAATTACCTAACGCTTGTGTTTTGAAACTGTTATGCATAGTACTTTTTCCAACATTTTAAACATGCATTCGAGCAACAATAACATGAAAAAAGAATTCTGTTTTCCAGAAAGCTTGGGACTTGGCGTTTCCTTGTAAGAGATCTTTCTGTACTTTGGATCACCATACCAAGCCTGCTAAAAATTATTCATACAAAAATTAAGATAACTTATATGGATTCATGCAGCTTAGCTGGGATCAAGTACAGGTATGGGTCCTGTTATCCAGAATGACCTGGGGGTTTCCAGATAACAGATCTTATTGATATTTGGGTCTTCATACCTTAAGTCTACTAGAAAATCATGTAAACATTACATAACCCCAAGGTTTTTTTATTATTTGGCTAAAATGGAGGATGGCCTTTCCGTCAGTCAGAGCTTTCTGGATAATGGGTTTCCTGATAACAGATATCATACCTGTACAAGTCTTTTTTTAGAAATATTTTGCATGTAGCCAGGTTTGTTTGATTTCTAAGAATGCATGTTCGGTTCCAAGAGCCAGAGGCCTGGGGCGGCCTTATTGTGTTGCATAAAATTACAATCTGTGTTGCAAATGTATGTGTGTGTCAATGGTTCATAAAAGTAGAATTTTTATGTGGATCAAGTTGTATGTCATTGTTACTGTTTAAAAATTAAAACTGAATCAGACATTTGCTGCAAGGTGTGTAAACCTACCCCATATTACCTCTGAAAGTATATCAGGAACAGGAAAGGAAATTTAGGGCAAGTTTTTCTAAAAAGTTAATTGCAAAGAGAACAAGAACAGAAGATATCCAGCATCGTCAAAATCCTAATAAATCTCTTGCTATCATTAAAGCTGGGCATACACACAATGACCCTAAACATCTGGTGAGGGGACAATATCTCTAGGATGCTTGAATCTGTGAATAAAAAATAGATAAAAATATAAATGGTAATATAAAAATGTGCTCAATACCTCCTTTTTCATCTGTATTTCATAACAGTAATGAGAGATAGCGTACTTCCATATTTTTACTTTGCTGGTAGTAGTTTATAACTACTAAAATCAAATTCTCTCTAACAGGTATGGAACCTGTTATTCAAAATGCTTAGGACCAGGGGTTTTCCAAATACATAATTTGAATAACAATACTAAAAAATCATTTAATTATTAGATACATTTAATTTCATTTAATATTTGATATACATATAAAATGTGTTTGTGATTGCTTCATGTGCACTTACATGATTAGATTTGGAAATTTAAAGTTGTTATTCAAAACTGTTTGTTATTATGTTAACTTTGAGAGCTCTTAGTGTACTGGGAGATTTTTACAATTCAGTTGTATAAAAATAAAGACAGCTCAAGCATTTTTTAAGAAAATAAATAAAGACAACTGCCTGTGAATTAAGTTTATTTAAACTAGTTGAATGGATCTGACCTTTCGTAAATGTATGGTAAAAATTAAAATGGAAAGAAGTACAACTCAACGGGCAGTGAGAAATATATTATTCCTAGGTTTTATGCCATCAAAAAATGGATACTTATATCAGAAATGGTATTTAGTAAAGTTGGCCTTTCTTTATCTCTCTGCCACAGACATAGCTGCAGCATCAACATATTCCCTAACTCTTATATACCATTAAGCTATACTAACATGTTATATGAGAGTTAGAAATTTGTTGATGCTGCAGCTTTGCATCCAATCCAAGAAGGAAAATGTCATTTATATTTGCCTCAGTGGCATTCTTTTAATTGTAGAATGGAAGGAATCATATACTTAATTACATGGCAATGTTACATAGTTACATAGTTAAATTGGATTGAAAAAAGACAAAGTCCATCAAGTTCAACCCCTCCAAATGAAAACCCAGCATCCACACACACCCCTCCCTACTTTCACATAAATTCTATATACCCATATCTATACTAACTATAGAGCTTAGTATCACAATAGCCTTTGATATTATGTCTGTCCAAAAAATCATCCAAGCCATTCTTAAAGGCATTAACTGAATCAGCCATCACACATCACTCGGCAGTGCATTCCACAACCTCACTGACTGTGAAGAACCCCCTATGTTGCTTCAAATGAAAGTTCTTTTCTTCTAGTCTAAAGGGGCGGCCTCTGGTACGGTGACGTTATGGGTAAAAAGGTCCCCTGCTATTTGTCTATAATGTCCTCTAATGTACTTGTGAAGTGTAATCATGTCCCCTCGCAAGTGTCTTTTTTCCAGAGAAAACAACCCCAACCTTGACAGTCTACCCTTATAATTTAAGTCTTCCATCCCTCTAACCAATTTAGTTGCACGTCTCTGCACTTTCTCCAGCTCATTTATATCCCTCTTAAGGACTGGAGTCCAAAACTGCACTGCATACTCCAGATGAGGCCTCACCAGGGCCCTATAAAGAGGCATAATTATGTTTTCATCCCTTGAGTTAATGCCCTTTTTATGCAAGACAGAACTTTATTTGCTTTAGTAGCCACATAATGACACTGCCCAGAATTAGACAACTTGTTATCTACAAAAAAACCCTAGATCCTTCTCATTTAAGGAAACTCCCAACACACTGCCATTTAGTATATAACTTGCATTTATATTATTTTTGCCAAAGTTCATAACCTTGCATTTATCAACATTGAACCTCATTTTCCAGTTTGCTGCCCAGTTTTCCAACTTAGACACATGGAACCTATAGTTCTGCACAATTTAGTATCATCTGCAAAAATATAAACAGTACTTTCAATGCCCACCTCCACGTCATTAATAAACAAGTTGAAAAGCAAGGGACCTAGTACAGAGCCCTGCGGTACTCCACTAACAACACTGGTTCAATTAGAAATGTTCCATTTACCACCACTCTTTGTAGTCTATATTTTAGCCAGTTCTCTATCCAGGTACAAATACTATGTTCCAGGCCAACATTCCTTAATTTAATCAGTAACCTTTTGTGTGGCACTGTATCAAATGCTTTAGCAAAGTCTAAGTAAATCACATCCACTGCCATCCCAGAATCAAGGTCCCTACTTACCTTTTCATAAAAAGAAATTAAGTTAGTCTGGCAAGATCTATTACGCATAAAACCATGCTGGCACAAACTCATAGTATTGTGATTTGCTATGAAGTCCAGTATCTTATCCTTTATTAACCCTTCGAAAAGCTTTCCTACCACTGACGTCACACTAACTGGCTTATAGTTTTGAGGCTGAGAACGAGATCCTTTTTTGAATAGAGGCACCACATTGGCAATTCGCCAATCTCTCGGGCACTATGCCAGATCTCAATGAATCCTGAAAAATTAAGTAAAGAGGTTTGGCAATCACAGAGCTAAGCTTGCTAAGTACCCTGGGATGAATACCATCTGGCCCCAGACCTTTGTTAATCTTAACATGTTCTAGTCTGTTTTGAATTTCCTCATGTGTGAACCATGCATCATTAGTTGTATAACTAGGTTCCTAGTATTACTAGGTTCCTCATTTGTGTAGACAGATGAAAAATACGAGTTCAGAATCTGCGCTTTTATTTTGTTTTCATCAACCAGCTGACCCCCCTCTGATAGTAAAGGTCCCACCCCTTTCTGCTTCATTTTTTTACTATTAACATATTTAAAAAATAATTTTGGATTTATTTTACTGCTTGCTGAAATATCCTTTTCCATATCAATTTTAGCTTGCCTTATAGCTTCTTTGAATGATTTATTGGCCTCCTTGTACCTTATAAATGATTCGGCTGTCCCAGCTAACTTGAAAGCCTTATTGATAAATAGATGGAAAATGTACAATATTCTTTGATAGGTCACTGTAATGAACTTACCCTGGTGGTCTAGCGGCAGCGGGGTCCACGCCGCGTCCTCGGCGTGGACGCCCGCTGTGCTGCCTTCTTCCTCCTTGCCGGTTCCTCTAGGGCGCGCGCGTCGCGCGCGTGCATTATTTAAAGGCGCAGTCGCGCTGGCGTGATGACGCCAGCGCGCAATTGGCGCGAAATTCAAATGATTAAAAGGGGAATTTGGCTTTCAGGTAATTGCCCGTTGTTAGGTTCAATTAGTTTGTTCCTGGGTGTTTGCTTTGTGTAATTCCTGATTGATCTACTGTGTCTTGACCCTTGCTTGCCTGCTGACTACTCTGACCTCTCCAATCCTGACCTTGCCTGCTTTCCGACTATTCTACGATCTCTAATCCTGATTCCGGCCTGTCTGACTATTCTAACTGCTTGTGCTGGCCCGGCCTGCCTGTTCCTGGTGGCTTCCTATCTTCCAGTATCCTTGTAAACAGTCGTGCCCCATTGCCTGCCAGAACTTATGCCTTGCACCTCTCGTTAAGTCCAGGTGGCATCTGAGTACGCCGAGGGCTCCTCCCGAGGCCAAAGGCGGTCACTTAACTGGTGAAGTCGAGCCGAGACCAGGGTGCTTGGCATCTGTTCTGGTGTAGGGTGCCGACCGTGACAGTACAACGGGCCCATGAGACGGAAGAAAATGGAAGAAGCTCCTGCTATTCCGCAAACCACTGAACTGCTGTATTCGACCCTCCTCCAGCGCCTCGATGAACAAGAGGGGAAGCAGAATTTCATTATTCAAGGTCTGCGGTCTCTCTCTGAGAGGTTGGATGCACAGCAATCTGAGATTCCTGAGGGGTCTACTTCGTCAGTAACTCCCGGTAATAGAGATTTTTCCCATGACCCAAAAATCCCCTTTCCGGATAAGTTTAGTGGGGATAGGGGTAAATTTTTTGTTTTTCAAGAGGCTTGTAAGTTATAACTCAGTTTTTTCCCTCACAACTTCCCTACTGGTGAGGATGAAGTAAGGTTCGTTATGACCTTACTACAAGGTGACCCACAAGTCTGGGCACTAAGATTACCCTCCTCTGACCCTGCTCGTTTATCCCTAGAAGCATTTTTTGCTACCATGGCCATGTTATACGATGACCCGGATCGTGCTAGTTCTGCCGACTCCGCTATTCGTAAACTCCGTCAAGGGAAAAGAGTTATTGAGGAGTATTGTACTGAATTCCGCCGCTGGTCAGTTGACACGGGGTGGAATGATACAGCTCTTCGTAGTCAATTCCGGGTGGGTCTTTCTAGCCCTGTCAAAAATAGCCTGGTTAATTACCCTCCTTCTTCCACGTTGGATGACCTCATGTGGTTAGCCATTCAAATTCATAGGAGGCAAAGGGAAAGACGAGCTGAGGAGGATATAGTTTTCCCTACTACATGTATTGACGAGTCTCCAACTCCCTCGTTTCCTAACCCTCAGGGGGAACCCATGCAATTGGGGGCTACACGCCTGTCTTCCGAGGAAAGGGCCCGTAGGCGATCCCTGGGTCTATGCATGTATTGTGGGGATAAGGGGCATTTCCTTAAAAATTGTCCCAAGAGGCCTGGAAATTCTCAAAACCTTTGTGGAAAAGGGAAGCTCCATTTGGGTAGAGAGATTCCCTCTTCCCAATTCGCCTAAAAAAAACTTAGTACCTTTAGTTTTATCCTGGCCTGGGGGTTCTGTTACAGTTTCGGCCTTAGTGGATTCGGGGGCTGGGGTAAATTTTTTAGATGCTGCCTTCGCAGAAAGGTATAATATTCCCCTTAATCCCCTCACACCTCCTATAAGGATTTCTGCTATTGATAAAAGCCCACTGGGGTCAGGTTTGGTAACCCAAAGATCCAAAGCATTATCCATGTGTGTGAACAATATGCATTATGAAAAATTAGCTTTTCACATTCTTGATGGTTCCTCCTCCCCGTTAATTCTGGGGTTACCATGGCTACAGGTGCACAACCCCCACATTGATTGCGTAACTGGGGAGGTTATTCAGTGGGGTTCCAAGTGCCAAGATTCATGTCTAGCTTCCACTCTGATGGTAGCTGGTACTTCCTTAGAGAAACTCCCTTCTGTTGAGCATAGCTCTAAGTCTTGTTCGGGGGTACGTAGTTCCCTATCGGCAGTTCCATCCGCTCAAAAAAGAGCAGTAGTTAAGTCCCATAGGGAGGTACCCAAATTTCAGGTTGGGGACTTGGTTTGGTTATCCACAGGGAATATTAAGCTTAAAATGCCAGCTCTTAAGCAGGGACCCAAAGTTATTGGTCCATACCCTATTGTGGAAATTGTGAACCCAACCTCTGTCCGCCTTGAGTTACCTGAGATATTTCTGTTATCTAACCTGTTTCATGTTTCTGTGTTAAAACCAGCCATACAGGTCCACCAACAATCAAGTCCTTTTCCAGTGTTGGTGGAAAATCTGGTCAAGTCCGATGCCAGGGTGGACTACCTTAGGAGACAATCCCATCCCAGGTCTCCTGGTAAGGTTGAGGGTCCAGTGGCCCCTCCTAGAGGGGGGGGGTACTGTAATGAACTTACCCTGGTGGTCTAGTCCTCGGCATGGACGCCCGCTGTGCTGCCTTCTTCCTCCTTGCCGGTTCCTCTAGGGCGCGTGCGCCGCATTATTTAAAGGCGCAGTCGCGCTGGCGTGATGACGCCAGCGCGCAATTGGCGTGAAATTCAAATGATTAAAAGGGGAATTTGGCTTTCAGGTAATTGCCCATTGTTAGGTTCAATTAGTTTGTTCCTGGGTGTTTGCTTTGTGTAATTCCTGATTGATCTACTGTGTCTTGACCCTTGCTTGCCTGCTGACTACTCTGACCTCTCCAATCCTGACCTTGCCTGCTTTCCGACTATTCTACGATCTCTAATCCTGATTCCGGCCTGTCTGACTATTCTAACTGCTTGTGCTGGCCCGGCCTGCCTGTTCCTGGTGGCTTCCTATCTTCCAGTATCCTTGTAAACAGTCGTGCCCCATTGCCTGCCAGAACTTATGCCTTGCACCTCTCGTTAAGTCCAGGTGGCATCTGAGTATGCCGAGGGCTCCTCCCGAGGCCAAAGGCGGTCACTTAACTGGTAAAGTCGAGCCGAGACCAGGGTGCTTGGCATCTGTTCTGGTGTAGGGTGCCGACCGTGACAGTCACGTAGAATATATGCAAGCAGTGTGCTGATTTTCAAAAACCTAATTAAACATTACATGTAAGACTTATTTAACCCCATTTTGGATGAGTACTTTCAGGAAGTATTTTGTTTTCTCGGGTCTCCCTACTGTTAGGGGGGGGGAGTGCTTATATGCAAGCTTTGAGACCATTTTCAGAAATGATATAAAAACTTTTATGTTTAGCATAGCTTTGCTGTTTGGTGCTCTACCATACAAAGACATATTTACCCATTTTAGATTTAGCAGAATGTTTATTGTGTGATAATATGATGTTTTGGTTTCGATTTACTTATTTCTATTTTTACCACATATAAATCTGGCAGGATTTTTTTGGTAGTACAAATATATGCCATGAAATATGTGTGCACTAACTTTATTTTGAGGTCTCTCAATGCCAGATGGTAATCCTATGCACAATGGAAATCTAACTGTACAGTGGACTCTTGGCATTCATATTTAGGATTTGATTTTTTTCTTGGTAGTTTCTGCATGTTTAAATTACTGTGTAGGCAGAGAGGAAGGCAGGGTAGTAGGCAGGAACAGGAAGTGAGAGGATTAATATGAAGGCGAAAGCAGAGGAAGGAATCAGAACTAGTGATGGGCGAATCTATTCGCCAGGCGTGAATTCGCTGCGAATTTGCGCGATTCGCCGCTAGCGAATAAATTCGCAAAACGCCCGCGAAAATTCACCTGAAAAAATTCGCCGGCGTCAAAAAAAAAAATAATTTCACCAGCGTCATCAAAAACGAGACGCCGTCGCCCTTTCGCAAATTTTTCCCTGTTCGCTAATTTTTCTGCGAAACGCGCAAATTCGCCCGTCACTAATCAGAACTGTACAATGAATAAAATTGGATTTTCACTGCAGGCTGGATGTGTAATCTTTGTATTGAATAATGCAGATTTAACAACACCTAATGCTATGTGGGAGATAAGATGCTGGAAAGTGGAAGCTATGAGGCGATTTCAGGTATCTTATTAAAACTGACAATTTTTATGTTTGGTAATTAGGAGTAGAAATACATGGGTACCCATTTTAGATTTGGCAGAATGTGTACTTTTGAAAATATATTTTGAAAATATATGGTTTCCTGGGGTAAACTTACTGTTCTATGATTTTGAGGCTTTGGAATCTAAAGTACGCCGTATTCTGCTGTAGTTCTTTGAAAATTTGACAATATACTGCTGGGAGTTTTTAATCTGTAGTCACAAATCTCAATTAAACTATATTTATCTGCCATTAGGCTTTCAAAATCAGCTGAAAGTTTGTGCATAACATCAAAATATTTATTGGTGATGGCCTTCCTGTAATTCTGGATTTCCGGGTTTCCAGATAATGGATCCTTATATTTCATAAAATTCAAGAATTCAAAACAAAAAAGCGGCTAAATGTTTTGACCATGCCTATTTTTGTGGCCACACCCCATAATTACCATGTTTTTTCAGTTATTGCAGTTTTGCTAATGAAGGTGAATTGCCCTTTAAGCTGTGAGTCTAACTTTTCCCAAGGGACCTGTTATCTTATATTGTTACAATTACGTATTTGCTTATCTTGAAATTGTTACAAAAGTATCTTATCTGTTGCTGTGGCTGTTCTGGGCTCTCAGCCAAAAGCCAATTAAGTTAGAAACTTTGTTTCTTTTTCTGGCTGTTCAGTGCAGAGAAAACGGGACTTTCCAGTTCAAATGAGGGATTGCGGGTTGTGCTGTCAAAAGAGGGACTGTCCCTCTAAAAATGGGAGAGTTGGGAGGTATGCAAATGTCCCTCAAAAGAGAGGGCAGAACTCCCAGTAAGAGATAAAGCTGAAAAAATATAATGTCCCATCTTTAATGATATCAAGTTAAAAACACATATTCAATCTAAAATACAAGGAAAAAATGATTGACTATGTGTTTTGCTGATGGTACCCTAAAAAAAAGCACTTTCCCTTTTTTTTCATTTGCCATATATAACTTAAAATGTGCATTCAGAAAGAATCTATTGTAAAAATAGATATAGGGCAAGTGGGCTGTATTGGGCAGGAGCTTTCTTTTTAATTATGGACAGCTCATGGACTAATGGATAATCTTCACAAGTGCATGTGACCACATAGTTTAGATTTTGCTGGATTTGTCTGCTCTGCTTGAACATAATTTAGCAAACAAAAAGTTTCACATTTTCTTGAATACACATGAATACTTGAATACACATTTTCTCTATAGATATAGGTCATCTGTTGTGAATGGTGTGCGAGTAGCAGAATTTTGCAGATCAGCCCTTACTGATATGGTTTATAAGGACAAGGAAACCCGATTTTTTACTATGCATTAGTTATGCATGTTATCTCGCTGCCCTGATCTTGAAACTTGATTGCCTACTTCTGGATTGAACTGAAATTGAAATATGGTACCAGAAACTGGTTATTCATATGGAACAATAGTCTGATATACAGTATATATATATATATACATATATATATATATTTGACTATATGTATTTTGTGGTCACAGCATCATTGCACCCCCGCCTAATGGTTTTAAAAAATAGTGGTGAGCACAACTTTCCCTTGTTTGTTATAGTTTATACAGGAGCAGTGACCAGCTCCATGTTGTAGCTCCCACCCTTCCCAGCTATAGTCAGGTGATCCCACTGGTGTCTAATAAAAGGGCAGCCAAGTATGGAGGTTTACTTTGAAAGCAGCAAGTTAAGTTGCAGGTAAAACCAAGTCCCTTTGTGAAATGTATAATGAAGCAATAGAATTCTTAATGCATCAGATGAAATTGAGCATAGGACTGGCCAGATATGGGATGACTTTGACGTAGTTGGCCAGCTTAAAATATATTGCAATATATGGACAAACAATCCCTGTTTTGTTTAAAGGGTAAGGCATTTTTCAGTAGCAGTATGCACAAAATGTCGCTGTCTTAAATATATTGATAATGGGTTGAGTGCAGAGGACTCTTGTATTTGACTATATATATATATATATATATATATATATATATATATATATATATATATATATATATATATATATATATATATATATAATCAGTGCAAAGAAACAATTCATACAACAAGCATTACCAATTACCATCCAGTGTCAGTTAGAATCCCTCCTCACTAGGAGTTGCTATAATGATCTTTACTAATTACACAAGCTCTCATGCATGAGCATACAAACCAGCACCCTACACATATACTGTAGGAGCTCACTGCACAAATTCTGCTCCTCTGCACTGGAAGAATCAAGTAGGTCTTGGAAGTGGGACATAGCAAAGTATCTCTAATATATTATTTTAATGCATATTAGGCTTATTTACTCTTTAATAGGCCAGTGTACCTTAAATTGACTATTAGTTTGATGTGGATGGTGTTTTACTAAGACTGTTTTGTATTCCTTGTTATTTTTTACTTTTTTTATTTTCACTTTTTTTTCTGCAGCTTTTTAGTTTTGGAAGTTTAATAGCTATTTGACCCTAAGGGTAACTGACCTTGACAACCATAGAGTGATCTTTCTTGAGTTAAAACAGTTGCACTGCTATATCAAGTGTCTCTATATTTAGCATTTCACACAAATAAAAAACTATATTTTGATTATAGTGACTGTTGAATTTATAGAATACACTATTAACGTCACACATTTTCTTGATACTAGACAAATCTACCATCAATAAAATGCTGATGGGTACCTGAAAAAGGGAAATGCTACTAATCTTTTGGAATCAATAACAAAAAAAGGAAATTCTACTAAATTTTTAATTAACTTAAAAATAGTCATTGTCTATTTGCTTTATAATAAATATTTCTTTTGTGTAAGCAGGAATACAGTTATAAATAAGGTTCATTGCTGTGTAAAATAGCTATTTCATAAGTAAGTATGTGAAACTATTCATGATGTTTTTTCACTGACAGTGAAAAATGACCATGTGGCCAGATGTCCCACAGCCAATCAATAGCTGCTTATGCCAGATTTGCTTGGGGATTCTCCCTTGTCCCACCCTTGAGTAGCTTTTCATGCATCATTAGTAGCTATTTCGGTTTGGGATACAATACCTGTTATTGGAGCAAAAGCTGATTATGGTCCATTGTATGTTGCTAAAACACTGTCGAGCTTTCATATAAATGGTTAGCTGCTTAAATGGCCTCACCAACATACATATACTATATGACAACTGGGACAACTCACAAACATACAAACATTTTTCATCATGCTCTCTTTTGAAAAAAGAATGCTATTATTTCCAGGGTAGAACATTTGCTAGGCAGTAAAATTAATTGTTATTTCAGTATAATGTTGCCCTATTAAATACATACTCTTACATGTATATGGGGTGCATATGTGCATCTGTGCCTTTGTTTGTAGATTGGTGGATGTATTAGTGTGTTTGTTCCGATGTTTTATATATAAGTGAACAATATGTTGCTGGTAATACAAAACATGCCATCAGGACATCGCAGGCATTTTGATCAACAGTCAGTTGACATTGGCATTACCGTACATTTCAGCTGTGCAGAAATAACTTTCTGAATGCATTTTGTGAAATGTGACAGAAAATGCAAAATGCATACCATCTCTAACAGATGTATAATCTAATTAAATACGAAGAGCAATCATATTGTCAAAACCCATTAATCACTCTTTCGGGATGCAAAACTGTAGGCTTGCCAGACAGCTGCACTGATAAATCCACCTAGGATACAGTAGAGCAGATAGGAAGAAAGTATTTTCAGAAAAATCTGCATATAAATGTGATTATCATATTTCCTTTGGAACCAGTGGTAAACCGACAAAAGGATGTTCACCACCTGTTGACCTGCTAACATCCAAATGAATATAGAAATTGTTGCTGACCTATTGACAGCATGTATAAATTACAGAAGCCTCTTTTAAATAGACTATGTAAATTAGACTGCATCTTAATTATCCTTGTCACTGCTTTTCCTCTCTATATAGTGGCGTCTGCCTACTACTTGACAGTTCAGGCAAAATAAAGTGATTTCCTCCAAGATGTTATTGGAAAATATCAGGTGCTGATTTTTAATGTAAAAATAAACTTACACTTGGGCTGGCCCTACACATGAACGCCTTTTCTTGCCTTAGGTAGTGTGTCAAATCAGGTCAGACTGTTAGGTCCCACACCAATGATCAATAATGATAATACAAACAGTAGAGGTCTGTAATTTTGGCTTTTTACATGGGCCAAAATTCGGGACCAGGCTGTCTGTATATGGTCATTTATTAAAGGCTGAATTTTAGTGATATTAGAGCATTGTCTCTAAAACCACATATGTCATGAAAGTTATTAAAAAATCAGAATATAAAAAGTATTAATGGAAAAAATGCTGAACAATGAGCTATAACATACGAAAACCTCTAAAACTTCTTCCTTTAAAGGTATGAATTTTGCTCCACTTAACATGCATGCTGATGCCAGCTCCATAGTTCCCTGCAATAATAATAATAATTTTACTAATCAATGCCACTGTTTAATCCAATCTGTAATTCGGCAAGCATGCTGCCTAATGTGCATCAGATCAGATGCATTAATCCCCACTAGTCGCAGCCCCTAACCTTAGGTACAGTATTGCGAATAACTTTCAACAATGAGGAAAGCACCCTTCAGTGTGTACTGACATGACGTTCATTGTACAGAATGCTATGAATATTAAAAAAACACCACTGTTTCCATCTCCTGGAAATGTCTTGGTCCAACAAGGTAAGTCCAGTCTCTTATTTTTCAAGCAACATTGTAGCTACACTGTATGCTGCCATGCTAGGCAAAATGTTGCTTTTACTATTGGTTCCCCTTATGACAACATGGTTGGTTTACAGTGTTCTGTACATTGCATACTCAAGAAACAAAAAGATGTGTCGGAAACATGTGTTTGCAAGTTAAAGCACAACATTAGCACTACACACTGTGTCAAGTGTGATTTTCTCATTGTTGAAAGTTATTAGTTGAATAATTTATATTTTATAATATTAATAGTTGTAGATTTCCAAACTGTGGACGCGGTTCCCCTTTAAGGCCAAAAGCACTGTCAGACTGGATGAATGCTAATTGATAGTACTGCCACTATTTTCATTTACTGTATTTGTAAAATTGTTGAACAAAAAAGGGCCTGGCCAAATACTGAAAGCTGCTTGAAAGCACTATAAGCATAAAAACAAGGGTTATTGTTTTATACAGTCCAATAACACTTTAGCACTTAGTTACAGGTTTTACTATTTCTTTAAGCATGTGTAATCACCCCCCTGGTACAAGGTTGTACATTCTTACCATATACCAGGTCCTGAGTCCCCTTTGCAAGGTGAAAGGGTATTGGGAATTACATCTCATGGCAGTGCCTCTCCCTAATGGAATCCAGGAATACACCTGCGGGTGGCTCCATTAGGAAAACAATTAAACACACAAAGTGATGTATAACAAATATAAGCTTTATAATAAGAAGGAAGTGCAGAAGTAAATATGCATTCAAATAACAATGACCCACTACCCTGGGGAACCTGTGGCAGTCCAATCCTGGCACCTCCCTGCCAGGCAAAGTCCCACACTCCACTCCTAGTGGACAAAGAGTCTCAGTCCCTTTACCCCAAAGAGCATTACTTTCCCCAAGAAGCGCTACCTGCCCAAATACCTCTCCGGCTGGACAGAGGTAATTTGCTCCCACATGGCAGGCACAGCAACAAAGCCTGTTCACAAACAGGTGACACGATGGATCCTTAATTTTTTTACCCTCCCTCAGGCAAACTCGGGGGCTTCACACAGATGGGTAGGCTCACACAGAGCTGGAACAGGCATCCACAATGATGACATCCTCAGAAGCGCCAAGCTCTCCTAGCCGAGCACACAACTTGTTTTATCCTCTGCTGCTGAACTATAGCTCCCAGCACTCTCCATAGTGCGAGCATGTAAAAGTTCAGTTTTGCATTTAGGAGCTTCAGACCCTCCTGGTCTAGCTCCCAGGCTTGGGGCTACTGCACCCCAGCCATCCAAGGGCTCCTCCAGCTTTTGCCCTACATTTAGCAGCCCGTTTCTTATTCCACTCTGTGAAGTAAAATCAGCAATGGCTGTGAGCACATGGCTCTGCAACTCAGTTGTGCAGCACCAACACATTGGGACACCCTCCGGTATCTGACAGACACACTGCACAGGGACAAGGCTCCTGCCCCTCCTGTCACTCTAAGTTTAACCTGTAGCTGCACCAGCAGGGGATTTCCCAACATGTAGTTTCACATTTTAAGGAACAGAGGGAAATTTCCACATAAACCAAATGGATCAGAGCTCTCTGCGATAAACTGCCTGGAATTGAACTAGGGACCTGGTGTTGAGTTGTCTGCATTACCACTGCTCTATGCAAGCAGACAGCTAAGGCCCTGGTTCACTCCTATAGCTTTGCTTGGTAATTGCTAGTAAATGTGGCTTGTTTCACCTGTTGCTAATCTGGCCATAGGTGATTTGTGAAAGTCATTTGACTGGTAAAACACCTTACTCTGCTCTGACTCATTGCCCAGTATAGGTATATGTTCCATAGTTCCTGGGCTTGCTTTCAAGTTCCAGTATTCTGTTTTGATCCTTGCTGTTCCTGATTTTGCATTCCTGTGCCTGAACTGACCCCTGCCTGTGTTGACTATTCTTTGGTTCCTGAATTGGTGCTGAGCTTCTGATCTGTGTTTGACCTTGGCCTGTGACCTCGACTACGCTTTGGTACCACATTTTCCTGTTCCTTCTACATGGCAGTGGGCACAATAGGGTTTATCCCTCCAGTCATATAGATGGAACAGGAACTAGTAAAAAATAAATTCAGCTCCCCTCCGCCGCCACCTTTTTTTCTTCCTGCACTCCCTCCTTACGGTGCCAGCGTGGTAAAACATCTCCTGTGCTGAAGCTCCGGGACTGAGCAGTGGCTTGTGTGTGTGTCTCTGGAGAGGCTGGTGAGCCCTGGGCCAACCATTGCCACATCAGGGTAGTAAGTCACAATGCCAGCTCCTTCCGGTGCATGCACAATAAACCACTGGGGGACCTTTACCAACAATGGCGGAAAGGTAATGCACATGTGCAAGAGGAAGCCGGTAAAGAATGCTGCTGGTGTTTCAGAGTGGTGTTTATCCCCAAAAAACTGTTGCCATTACAGTGTGTGCATTCTGTCTGGAAAGAGGATCAGGTTTCAATTAAAAGAACCTGTTGTCTGTCAAGCTGAGCCTTTTTGATGGATGTTTTTTTTTTTAAAAAAGCACATATTATATACATTTTTAGTGACTGGTTGATGAGTTCAAGACACCCATACTCAGGCTCCAGGGGGGGAGTTTTGTCTTTTTTGCTTCAAAAAATAAGAATTTGAGATGTTTCTATAAATAGGAATTTTCTTCTTGCAGAAGTTACCCTAACAGAGAGGAGCAAAGGAGAAAGTCCAACAGAACTGAATGTTTATCCTGTGGAGAACCTGCTCTGCCAAGCAAGAATGTATGCAGAAAATGCACGGAAGAAACAACAGGTGTTAATTCCAAACAATTTACAGATCTGATGGATTGGATGAAGGAATCCTTTAATAATTCCATGTTAAACATGGTTTCTCAAGTCACCAATAGAATCAAATTTGGATAATGAGGAATCTGAGATTTCATTGGAAATGGTAGAACCACTTATTAAGGCTATCAGAAAAATGCTAAACCTGAGGGATGAACCAAATTCTTCAAGCAAAGATAGAATGTTGAAATCCTCGGTCAAAACAAACCACTTGTTCCCCTTACATGAGGTGATCAAGAAAAACATTGAGTCCAAATGAAAAATGCCAGATAGAAAACTGGCTACTTCAAAAAAAATTTAAGAAAAGGTTTCCCTTCGTAGAGGAGGAGGAGTCAAAAATCTGGGACAACGTACCAAAAGTGGATGTGGCTATCACCAGAATAGTCAGAAGAACTACTCTACCTGTGGATAAAGGTGTGCCACTTAAAGACTCGATGGAAAGGCGACAAGATGCTACTCTTAAGAAATTGTATTTGGAGCTATCTGCAAAGCAAAGGTAGTTAACACTAGGGTGGTCAGAGCTAACAAAATCTGGATCAATGAGTTGGAAAGATCCGGTTTTGAAAGATCCAAACTACTAGAAATGGTTCACGATATCAAGGTGGCCAATGACTACTCAGCAGAAGCTTCCCTGGGAAACGTGAAGTTTGCAGCCAGAGCTAAGGGATTGGCAATGTCGGCTAGAAAATCCCTCTAGTTAAGGCACTGGAATGCAGAGTCGCAATCTAAACACAACTTATGTTCACTACCTTTCAAAGGATATCTATTGTTCGGAACCAAGCTCGACCAAATTTCAAAAGCGTCAGCAGGGAAAGTTGCATTCTTACCACAAGAAAGAAGGGATAAAAGATTCCATAACAAAAACCAATGCAGCTCCTTTTGGGATGCGAGGCCATGTAGGCCAGGAAAATACAACAACCAGCAATGGAAAGCCAGAAGCCAAAACTTTCAGAAATTCCAGAGGTTCAAAAGAGAACCAAAAACAGACAAAAACAAAGCATGAAGGTGCAAGAGTCCAACTGCCTTAAATAGGTGGAAGGTTGAAAGGATTCAAGGCAGTATGGGTTCAAAAAATACAAGACAAATGGGCGGTGGATATCATGTCAAATGGATACCACCTAGCGCTTACATGCAAGCCCCAAGACTCTTTTACCTCATGAGACAGAGCAAGAACAAAGAATGCCACAAGACAACTCAATGCTATATTAAGAAAGTTATCGCAAGACAAAGTAATCACAAAAGTTCCTACAGAAGAAAGATAAATGGAAATTACAGAGTAATACTGTATCTAAAATGACTCAACAAAAATCTCAATGTTCCAACATTCAGAATGGAAACCTTGAAATTCATCTCTTTGGCCCTGTCCAGACAAGACTGGATGATAAAACTGGTAGACACATATCTACCCATACACCAGAACCACAGAAAATACCTAAGATTCAAAATCATGGGGAAACATTTTCAATATGCAGCAATGCCTTTTGGGTGGGCCACAGCCCCAAGGATTTTCACAAAAATTCTAGCACCAGTCCTGGCAAATTTGAGATAAAAAAATCTACCCATATTTGGACGAAATTCTCCTAAAAGCCCAATCAGAGTCCACCTAGCAACGGCAAAAGAATATCTAGAAAGCCTAGGCTGGAAAGTCAACAGGGAAAAATCTATGCTGATCCCAAGTCAAAATCTGGAATACCTGGGCACAATCCTAGACACCTGGAAGATGACTCTCATCCTCCCACTAACAAGAGCAGAGTATCTAAACAAGAATATAGGGCAACTAATAACGCACCCTATAACAACAGCAAAAATCTGCAAGAGCATACTGGGGAAAATGATCTCCACAATAGAATTTGTCAGCTGGTCACGGATGCACTCCAGAACTCTCCAGTTCAATTTCTTGGAACAAGAATCCGAGTGCTCACAATCATTTATTATTCCTGACAGAGGAAACAACACAAAGCTTGATGTGGTGCATGCAAGCAAAGAACCTATTGGTGCCTATGCCATTGCTGATAGACCACTGGATCACAATTACTATAGATGCCAGTAGCTCCAGATGGGGAGCCTTTACGGGGGAATACAAAACCCAAGGATGGTGGAATAAAGAAGACAGTCTAA
Source organism: Xenopus laevis (assembly GCF_017654675.1). Classification (NCBI taxonomy): domain Eukaryota; kingdom Metazoa; phylum Chordata; class Amphibia; order Anura; family Pipidae; genus Xenopus; species Xenopus laevis. The sequence goes on along the minus strand of NC_054371.1, from coordinate 89,741,597 downwards.
GATCATCCAACTGGAGGGAGCTAAAAGCGTTTTATTTAAGCCTATTGGCATTCAGCTCTCTCATATCAAGAAAGGCAGTCTTGATCAAATCAGACAACACTACAGCAGTGAGGTACATTATGAAACAAGGGGGAACAAGATTCTGGAATCTTTTGTCCTTGACCATAACTATTCTCACCTGGACGGAGAAAAATCTACTGTTACTCAAAGCCACTCACATTCCGGGACAGAGCAATATAATTGCGGACAAACTCAGCAGAGCTCCCCCAATGGGGGAGAATGGGAGCTAAATTTGCGCCTGCGAATAAATTCGCAAAACGCCCGCAAAAATTCACCGGCGTCAAAAATTTTCGCCGGCGCAGTTTCGCAAATTTTTCACCCATCACTACAGCTAAATCAAGAGATTTTCAAAAAAATCTGGAAGAAATGCGACCCGTTCAAAATCTATCTGATGGCATCCAGGACCAATGTGAAGATGAAGACTTTCTGCTCATCTCGCATCTCATCAACGGCCTGACATTTGAATGGAACAAACTAAAATCCTTAGGACTGTCAGATGCGTCCATTTCCACAGTTCTGGCAGCCAAAAAATCTACCACAGCAGAGTAGTGATGGGCGAATTTGTCCCATTTTGCTTCATCATGAATTTCGCAAATTTCCCACGAAATTTGCAAAACGGGTGAAAAATTCACAAAACACGGATTTTGATGCCGGCACCTATAAAAGTCAGTGGGTGTCCGTTAATCGTCACCGGCGTCTAAATTGACACCTGGCTTCGATTCCGTGGCCAGCGTTAAAAAACTTTGACACCGGCAAATTTTTGCTGCAATTTTGCAAATTCATTCACCGGCTGTGCAACGAGGAACTTTGCCGCAAATTCGCGCCTGGCGAATAAATTTGCCCATCACTACAAAGAAGTACTATAGAAAATTATCTGAATGGTGTAAAGATAATGATATTTCTACAAGGCAAAATTCTGAGATGCATTATAGTAGAGTTCTTACAACAAGGAGTTGATCACAGCCTCAGTAATTCCACTCTCAAGGGTCAAATTACAGCCATCTCGCACTTCTCGGGCATCAATTGGAGAATTGGAGAATTCAAGGAATGCACCTCAAGATGGTAGCACACCCCCCCCCCCCCCTCTTGAGGAAGAAATTACAACTCCACCTACAGCACTCCAGGACCAGTCGGTGCAGCTCCTACTCACCGCAATTACTGATTGCCGGGCAACCATATACTCAAAAATAAAGGAATTAAAGACAGGTCTGTCCCTACCACGAGCTGACCTCCAAACATTGAGAGAAAGGACAACAGAATCTGAAAGGAGGATCTCAAGACTAGAGTATATATGCAACCCCCTGGTCGCAGCAAGTACAAGCGCTACAAAGCCAAAATACCAGCCTAATATTCAAGCTGGATGACTATGAATAGGAATAATATCAGGGTGGTAGGACTGCCAGAGAAAGCGGAAGGAGGAGACGACAATCTTTGCAGAACAATAGATCTGAGGGAAGCTCCCAGAAGTCGCACTCTCCCCACAGTGTAGTGGAGCGCGTGCAACGAGAGCGGGCCGCACGATTGCAACCCCAGCTAACACATCAAAACAACAGAGTCCACTTCTTTCCTGACTACTCCGTGGAGCTTCAGAAAGTGTGGGCAGCATTCACAGGAGTCAAGTGCAGGCTACGAGATGCAAATTTGACATATGCAATGCTATACCCAGCCAAACTGCGTGCACAAGCAGACGGCAAGGCACGATTCTTCACCACACCACAAACAGCATCGGAATGGCTAGACACTTGGGGACACTGCAACGTGCAGGCGGAGAACGATCACTAGAAAGCTGTAAGTACTGTATACAGCCCAATGCAGGATAAAGTTCAAAAGGCCCCAAAAAGGGCTTGAACCTATGCCCATTCCATGCTAACAATAGCAAACCCTGTGACCTGATCTTGTGCACTATACCACTGAGGAAGGGAGCATGAGGCTCCTGAAACGTTTGTCTTTATTCCACACAATAAAAGTTTGGAGGTACTAAGGGTACACCGATTATAACAGCATCACTTCTTCAATTTCCTTGTCTCTACTATTGTCATATCACGCTGGGTGATGTGATCGGAAGAAATCAAGACTGTAAGCTGATAGGTTTCCTGTATCGTATCATAAGTGTATTTGAACCTTTTCCATACTCTGACCCGGTCTATCTATAGACAGCTGGCCTTAGCCGTAGCAAGGGCAAAGGAAAAAGTAGCATAAATGGACAGGCTACCACCACAACTTCTTCTTCTCCCCCCTCCAGTATACCGCTGACAATGGAGATATGATGACACCAGAAGGCAATTGCATATAAAGGGTGGGTAAAGGCATAATGAGGACTGAGGGTGGGCCCTGTTGACATGAGATAAAGAAGCCAAGAGAGAGCCAGTGGTATAACCGCTCCTGAAGGTGCCGGCCCCTCACGCATAAAGACTAAGAGGAACCCACTCTCTCAATTCCATGAAAAGGTTCAAGCATGTCAAATGCACTTTCAGCCCCAAAACGGGGCTCACAAAGTTAGCTAGGTTATTAACAATGGTTATATGTCAACATCTGTTTGTAATGCTTTATGTGGTAATTGTGTGAGCGGGTCGACCTACTGTGTGCAATCTATAAAAGAGAAGGGGATAACCAAAATATTGTATAGCTAGGTATACCATCCATGAAATAGCACAAATGACCTTGTGTCCCCTAAGGCAGAATATACAGCCTACAAGCACAGGGCCACTGGGGCCCAATATGTTAACTAACCCCATGGAAGTCACACACATACCCACAGTTAAACATAGTTAACCAATATTGCGGGAGCTGACTAGAGCCACCTGACCGTACCCCATGAATAATTTTAGTTAAACAAGTTATGGGATCAGAGACCTGCCAAGTTTCCCGGCAGGTAGGAAATGTTAAAGGGAATGTAAATAGTTCTTACCCAGGTCACCCCAACCTCTACCCCAACCACACCCACAGGTACGCAAGATCCTCATGGTATAGCCCCACTCAGGGCAGTCGATCTCACTAAGGTACACAATGGAGTCACTTAACATTATGACTTGGAATGTCAGGGGTTTGAACACAAGGTTTACGTGAGCTTTGGTATTTGACTACGTCAAAAAATATCCCCCCACACATTCTAATGCTGTAGGAAGCGCATTTGGTGGGTCACAGGCTAAAGGCTCTGAAAAGGCCCTGTCTAGCTCATATGTACAACTCCACCTTCTCCTCTCATGCTAGAGGCACTTCTGTTCTAGTCAGAAGGAATCTTCCAGTTGAGCTGATCACCCTAACAACAGACCAGTACGGTAGATTTTTTATAGTGTCTATACTAATAGCAAACCAACCAATCAACTTGATCAGTCTCTATGCCCCCCGCCACCAACAACATGCAGCACTGGAGGGACAGCTGCTTACTAGAGAACTAATGCTACAGTCTAACCTCTGGGGTTAAAATCAACCAACTAGCATATCTGCAATTCAGGCATGCCTTCATAGCACAATTTGCATCAACCAGAGTGGAACTGGTCGCACCACCCTTCTTAGAGACCCTTAAATCGCTGACCCCCAAAAAACTTTAAGGAAACTTGTTCTACACAACCCCCTCACCATTTGCCAAAGCATATGAGACTTGGCACGCAGACATCCCCACTTTAACAGCAGAAGAATGGGAGGAGAGCAAAATAAAAGCAAACCAACATCTCATTGCTACAAGATACTTGACTTCACATTACACCACTATGACTTAGCCAAATAGGTGATGTAAACAAAGCGCACTGTCCAAATGTCAGCAACAGGTGGTTGGGTATATTCACATGATGTGGGAATACCCAAAGATCAATAAATATTGGGATAGAGTAATGTCCCATATACAGGATAAAACTACCTTCCCCAAAATAATGTCTCCACAAGTATGTATACTAGGAGTGGTGGATGAGATTGTTCCACTGAATGCAAAGAGAGACCTATGGTGATCCTTACTGTTCTATGCCAGAAAAGCAATCCTTATGGAGTGGATGAACCCAAAACCACCTTCCCTCCCGTTCTGGCTTTACCTAATCAATAAAAATCTTCCACTTATACAGCTGACATTTCTAGAAAATCTGGGATGAATGGACGGAGGCCAATTCCTAATGAGTGCTATAGGCCCACCAAGGTAACCCTAGGTAATCCCAACCCCACTTCTAATGTACCCATGAAAGCTTGAACTTGAATGCAAGTTAATGTTGAATACTGTATCAATGACTGATGATTAAAACTGTACCTGATATCCACCCTTCTTTCTTCTGTACCCCCTAAGTTGAAAATAAAATAAACACTGTTAAAAAAAAATTCCATATGTCACAAGACATTATTCTTCCTACATTCTTCGAAAATCCTCTCTCCATGGAAAAAGAAAAATGCCACAATCCTGACGTAGTAAGATATACCTTAACAGGACTAAAAATATAAGGAAATCTAATTCCTTACTGGTCATAACTCAAGGCACAAGAATGGCAAGACAACCTTCCAAAAACACTGTAGCCAATTGGATCAAAGAATGTATCCACATGGCATATTCACACCAGTCCTCCTCGGTACCCTCTAATTTTAAGGCACATTCAACCAGAGGTACAGCAGCATCCTGGGCTCTCCGAGGAGATTCTTGGAACACTGTTGTAAAAAGCTACAAATATGACCTATACTCCAAGGAGGGAATGTAATTAAAGAAATTGTTCAGTATAAAAATATAAAACTAGGTAAATAGATTGGCTGTGCAAAATAAAACATATTTCTTATATATTTAATCTATAAAGATGTAATCTATAAAATGTAATCTATAAAAATGTAATCTATAAAAACTGGAGTTACATAATAATAAGACTGGAATTACCAGAACACTAGTTCCTGCTTTTCAGCTCTCTTGGTTTACACTGACTGACCAGGCAGTAACCAATCAGAGGCTTGAGGTGGGGCACATCGGTCTTATCTGTTGCTTTTGAATCTGAGCTGAATGCTGAGGATCAATTGCAAACTCACTGAACAGAAATGTACCATGTGGCCCCCCTTCAAGTCACTGACTATCTCAGAGTTATAGAGCTGAAAAGCAGAAAGTAGTGTTCTGGTTATTATGTTAGACATCCAGTCACTCCAGCCTTTATACATTACATTTTTGGCTAACTATATTAGAAACATTTATTATTTGGCATAGCATATCTATTTACACAGTTTTTATTTTCACATACAGTAGTTGGAACAAACTATAAAATTCGCAAACTGTCTTCCACTGTCGGAAGTGGTCGCTAAACAGTTTCCGGGTTCGCAAAAGGCTAAATTTGCGCAAAGGCATACGCTTTAGCATTGCGAATAGTTTTTCTGTTACCGACTTTTATTCCATTCCACCGCAAAAGTCTTTCCAATTTTAGGTCATCTGTTCTTAACAGTGTCTTGAATAAGTTTAGTTGGATATCCCACCCTTGCCTGTTGATTGCTTTTTTACATTCCTATTGTGCCCACTGCCATTTGAAGGAACAGTAAAACAGAAAATCCATATATACTTACCAAGATTTTCACTGCCTGGACTGAAACATGGCAGTGGGAAGGATTCCCAACCCTCGTATTTGGGGGAGTCCAGTGAAGTCCAAAGATGGCAGCAGAGGGGAGCTGAATTTATTTTTTACTAGTTCCTGTTCCGTCCACATGACATGAGGGATTAACCCTATTGTGTCCACTGCCATGTTCCATTCCAGGAAACAAAAATCTCAGTAAGTACAGTATGTATTGATTTTCTGTTTGGTATTGACCCGGTCTGTCCCTTGACCACGTTCTTTGTTCCCCATCCTTCCTGCATAGGTTACGGTTCCCTTGTCTGAGCAGAACTTCCACCTTGGTCCTCTTACGTTAAGTCCTGGTGACATCTCTGTAGCACAAGGCTCCTCCTGAAGCCAAAGGCGGCTGCTATAAGCAGAGGTGTGAGCTGAGGCCGGGACATTGGGGTTTGCTCTGGATTTTGGGATAGCATACGTTACACCGTCCCTCTGTCTATGAGGTGTGCTTTTGAGCATTTTCTTTAATAATGCAAAAAAACAAAACAAAAAACGTTTTTGGGTACGGGCCCCCTTTAAATTGTTTTTTTTTTTAATTCATGTATTCATTAAATACAAATTCATAAGTATAACAGGAGAAAACAGATTCCGTGCTTTTGAAACAGGAGTGTTTCATATAGCTATGAAGTAAAAATGTGTGCAGTGTGAAGCAGTTGATGAAGTGATATACAGACAGACAGTAATAACACTGTGAGGTACTCATATCTTAATATAGTAATATGCTTCAGGCATACAATTAACGTTAACAGCAAATATCACGCATTACAGAACCTGTGCTTGCTTTGACATTATAGGTTTTTTTTAATTATTAGTAGGAGGATTTCTGCCATTTCTGGATATTTCACATTTTCATGCCATGAAAACTGATTTAACCTTATTAATCTAGGATAAAGAAATATGCAAGGTTAATTCTGTTATATAGCAGTAAGTTTATATTTTTTCCCAAATTCCAAACTGCAACATTCAGTGCAAAAGGTATCTGTTACAGCACCCAGCAGACTTTAATCTGTGGTATTATGTTACAGTTAGGAATTACAGGCCAAAAACATTTTGGCAAGATATAGTTTAGCAACAATGATTATATAATTAGTGAACAAACAAGGGAAAGTTGTGCTCACCGCTATTTTTTAAAACCATTAGGCAGGGTTGCAATGAGGCTGTGACCACAAAATACATATAGACAAATACAAGAGTCCTCTGCACTCAACCCATTATCAATATATTTAAGACAGAGACATTTTGTGCATACTGCTACTGAAAAATGCGTTACCCTTTAAACAAAACAGGGATTGTTTGTCCATATATTGCAATATATTTAAGCTGGCCAACTACGTCAAAGTTATCCCATATCTGGCCAGTCCTATGCTCAATTTTCATCTGATTCATTAAGAATTCTATTGCTTCATTATACATTTTACAAAGTCACTAAGTTTTACCTGCAACTTACTAGCTGCTTTCAAAGTAAAACTCCCAAACTTGGCTGTCCTTTTATTAGACACCAGTGGGATCACCTGACTATAGCTGGGAAGGGTGGGAGCTACAACATGGAGCGGTCACTGCTCCTGTATAAACTATAACAAACAAGGGAAAATTGTGCTCACCACTATTTTTTAAAACCATTAGGCGGGGGTGCAATGTGGCTGTGACCACAAAATACATATAGACAAATACAAGAGTCCTCTGCACTCAACCCATTATCAATATATTTAAGACTTAAAGGGATACTGTCATGGGAAAAATTTTTTTTTCAAAATGAATCAGTTAATAGTGCTGCTCCAGCAGAATTCTGCACTGAAATCCATTTCTCAAAAGAGCAAACAGATTTGTTTATATTCAATTTTGAAATCTGATATGGGGCTAGACATATTGTCAATTTCCCAGCTGCCCCAAGTCATGTGACTTGTGCTCTGATAAACTTCAATCACTCTTTACTGCTGTACTGCAAGTTAGAGTGATTTCCCCCCCTCCCCGGCAGCCAAACAAAAGAACAATGGGAAGGTAACCAGATAGCAGCTCCCTAACACAAGATAACAGCTGCCTGGTAGATCTAAGAACAGCGCTCAATAGTAAAAACCCATGTCCCACTGAGACACATTCAATTACATTGAGAAGGAAAACCAGCAGCCTGCCAGAAAGCATTTCTCTCCTAAAGTGCAGGCACAAGTCACATGACTGTGGGCAGCTGGGAAATTGACAAAATGTCTAGCCCCATGTCAGATTTCAAAATTGAATATAAAAAAATCTGTTTGCTCTTTTGAGAAATGGATTTCAGCGCAGAAGTCTGCTGTAGTAGCACTATTAACTGATGCGTTTTGAAAAAAACATGTTTTCCGATGACAGGATCCCTTTAAATATATTGATAATGGGTTCAGTGCAGAGGACGCTTGTATTTGTCTGTATATATAATTAGTGAAGCCACTAGCACCCTCTAGGTCAAGCCAGATGCCAATTTGAAGAGGACCCTCCAATCAGAATCCCCATTCTCTCTGTACCCCCTTCTCTGTTCATGGCGTCATTCTGGAAACATTAATCATGGTGACTTGCCCCTGCTTTTTGTACATTGCACCCTGACCTTTAATTGGTAAATAAGCCATTGGATTTGCATAATGCAGACTTTAGGGGTCACTTATTAATGGTCATAGCTGCACTGGTTAGGGGGCATATAGGGCAAGGCTGAAACTAGGAGCAGGCAGAAGAGGCACATGCCTAGGGCACAACAATAACAGAGCACTGGGCAGATACCTCTTGAAGAGTCTTCTACTCTCTTGCTGCCGCTCATCCGTGCTTCTTATTCCGTGTTCCTTCTGCAAGGTCATTGTGTTTGCATGCACACTGGGGGGGGGGGGATAGCGAGGTGGTTGCCCAGTTTGTCTAGGGCACCCAGTTGTCTTGGCCCACCTCTAAGCCAACATGTCTCCCAAGCCCACCCTTGATGAATACAACGCTAACAAGTCAGGCAGCACTGTATTCATTCTGAAAGCACAGACCCTTGTGCTCCATTCTGAAGTAAAAGTTCCAACGGCTGTGGCAGGGTTCATATTGCAGAAACATAGTGAGCCTCCTTAGCACCATACTCTGCCATTATTAAAATAACCCTCTTTATGTCTGCATTTGTTATTTGAAACTGAAATCATACTTATTTATATGAATATAAAATACACCAAATATTTACCCTTTACATAATATTCACTGTTATGATAATACTAATCACTTGTTATGGCTCAAATTAAAACTGTAATTATCTCTTTAATATAAAATCAAGTCAAAATCAAGGCAAACTAATGACATCATTTGTTCTTTGTGAGAATGCAGCTGCTGAATGTTTCATTCAGCTAATATTTTTGTTCTAGGAACAAACTCATCTGGGTGATTGTCTTGTCAATATAATTTTCAGAGAAAAAAGCTTTTTACAATAATTACATGGTAGGTTTACAGATTTGCTGTTTGGTACTACTTCACTTCTGGGAAGACCTGCATTTTAAAATAAAATTTGAAGATCGTTCCTGTAATTGGCTTTAATTGATTTTATATTTAACCCTATCATTAAGACATTTGGCCATCCTATTTGTGCCATCTCCACTACTGTTTAACCCACAGTTTTAACTGCTCATATTGGTTTTTAATATGCATCAATAAACTGTGTTTTATGTTTTGGGATTTATACATGTTTATATAATAGAAAAAATTCACAGATATTGCAACGTGTCAGGTGATGTTGGTCTGTGACCTGTTGCAATAAACCACCTTCTGTTTATGCGGAGTGCCTTCTGCTTCTTAGTTTTAAGGATAGTGGATTTGGTGGTGGTGGAGCACCCGGGATGTGTAGCGGAGCCAGGGGCGATCCTGGCCCCTCCACCGACTGAGGCAGAAGCAGTCGCTCTTAAAGAACCAGGAGCAGCATTTTTGCCGCCCCTGGTACCTAGTGGGGCGCTGCTGCCTGAGGCAACAGCCTCAACTCGCCTCATTGGCGAAGCACCCCCGAGCGGAGCCACCCTGAGGAACACAATAAGCGGGTGAATTTTTGAGCGTTCTTATTCTACTGACTGTGTATGTGTTACTTTACATCATGCGAACGCCAGATTTGTCACCATTTTTTTACAGTATACTGCTTTAGACCTTTGTAAGTACGTTTTGGCGGAAGTCTGGCGGAAGTCACTCTAAGAAAAAAAAACGTATAAAAATATTTACGCCATTTATTTTACACTGCAAAGTTTTGTGATGTGTTTGGTGATGTGTGGTTAATTATCCCTCCATTTTTTACACCACATAATAAATCTCCCCCTTGGGGTCTATTTATCATACTGTGTAAAAAGTGTAGTGAAACATTACCGATGATGTTGCACATAGTAACCAGTCAGTCAGATCTTTGCTTTGGTTTTCTAACCGTTAAAATCTAATTGCTCTGGGGAACATCACTTGTAATGCTTCACTACACTTTTTACTTTTGACCCTATAGCATTTTCTCTAGCAATGTAGAGCTGCCAGTAAAAGAGGTATACTCCAATATACTGTATGGTGCTTTTAACAGTTCCCAGTGTGTGAGGAAGCCTGAGAGTGAACCAAAGGGCCTGCGGAGCCTGAAATGGAGGAGTGGGACCCATTATCCAGAAACCCATTATCCAGAAAAATTCCTGGAAGGCCGTCTCCCCATAAACTCAATTGTATCCAAATAATACAAATTTTTTAAGATTATTTCCTTTTTCTCTGTAATAATTAAATAGTACCTTGGGCTTGATCCAAACTAAGATAAATTAATCCTTATTGGTAAGGATGCACCGAATCCATTATTTTGGATTCGGCCAAACCCCCGAATCCTTAGCGAAAGATTCGGCCGAATACCGAATCCTAATTTGCATATGCAAATTAGGGTTGGGAAGGGGAAAACATTTTTTTTTAATTCTTTATTTATGATTTTTCAGAATACAGAAAGGAAAAAAACAAGGACTAAGGTCCAGATAAGAACAAGTTACATGGCATATTTTTACGATCAACCTTCAAAAGCTTAGGGGCACATTTACTAAGCTCGAGTGAAGGATTCGAATGAAAAAAACTTCGAATTTTGAAGGTTTTTTTTTGGCTACTTCGACCATCGAATTGGCTACTTCGACCTTCGACTACGACTTCGAATCGTACGATTTGAACTAAAAATCGTTTGACTGTTCGACCAGTCGAAGTACTGTCTCTTTAGAAAAAAAGACTACCTACTTCACCAACTAAAACCTACCGAGCATCAATGTTAGCATACGGGGACCTTCCCCATAAGCTTTCTAAGCATTTTTTTGATCGAAGGAAAATCGTTCAATCGATGGATTCAAATCCTTCAAATCATTCAATTCGAAGGATTTAATCGTTCGATCGAAAGATTTTTCCTTCGATTGTTCGATCTAAGTAAATCCTTCGACTTCGATATCAAAGTCGAAGGATTTTACTTCGATAGTCGAATATAGAGGGTTAATTGACCCTCGATATTCGACCAATAGTAAATGTGCCCCTTATACTGTAGTTAGTTAACTTACATATTGTTGTCACAATAATATTTATATAGCTTTTTACAATTTTGCAGTAAGTCTGACCAAATACGCAATATGCCAGAAAAAAAAAGAGAGAAAAAGAAAAAGGGGATAGGTGTATATACAACATATAGATATACACACACACACATATATATATATATATATATATATATATATATATATATATATATATATATATATATATATATATATATATATATATATATATATATATATATATATATATATATATATATATATATATATATACATACACATATACAAGAGGACCATGGACTGACATGTTTAAGGATTCTTATTGCATATAAATCCAATGCCAAATGGATTTCCCTTGTTGTCTTATTTTAAGTGTGAGTAATTAATTCTTAATATTCTCTGGATTCTACAAAAAGAAGCCAATGAGACCATTTACGTATAAACTGTGCTTGCTGGATTTTTTCCATTTTGTTATTTTTGAATTTTTCAAACTGGTAAATTTCCTGAACTTTTCCTAGCCATTCTTTTATCGTTGGCACTGTATGTGATTTCCAATACGTCGGTATAAGAGACAGCCACATTTATTAAAGTGGATAGCAAGGATTTTTGGAATTGAACAGTTTATTTTTATGCAGGAGGAAGAAAGCAGCTGAGTCTTCTATATCTATATCCGTGAATTTATTCAGTAGTCATTGTACTTCGAGCCAGTAAGATCGTATCTTAGTGCAATGCCAAAAGATATGGCTTAGGTTAGCTTTCGGCTGATTGCATCTCCAGCAATTATCTGTTATATTCCCATTCATTCTTGCCAGAACCGTAGGGACCTTGTACCAGTATGAAAGTATCTTGTAATTATTTTCCTGTAATTTACAGCAGGGGGTGATCTTAAAGGTGCACTCATTTATTCAATTCCACTCTATTTCCGTAAATGTTTCTCCTAGTTCTTGTTCCCATTTTTGACAGAATTTGCTTATGGGATAATCTCTGGATTCCAAAATTATTCTATATAATATTGATTATTTCTCGTGCTGGTCTACTTCGACCCATGAACATTCGAACGCTGTATTTTATATCAATAACTCCGGATTTACACAGAAAATGTTGCACCTGCATCAGGCGTAGCCTGTCCATTCCGGTCGTTGACTGTCAATAGTATACTTTGTAGTGTATTAAGTTTTCTGCCAGTCATCAATTGATATGCAAATAAAGAATTCTTGATGGACCAACTCCTAAAATTTTTAGGGTTTTGGCCCGATATAAAATCCGGATTATGGAAAATAGGGGGAAATCTTGATTTTAGGCTCAGTAGGTGCTTCTTATATTTTATGTTAACCCACATTTTGATTATCCCAGACATCACTGGTCCTGTTTCCACTTCACGTGGATGGTTGTGTTTTGGTAGCCAAAAGATCAAATCCAAAGGTATTGGAGAGTTCGGTTGCTCTACTGCCACCCACATTTTGTATTCTTCAGAAAACGACACATCAAACATTCTTTGGAGAACAGCTGCCACATGATAGGAATACAGATCAGGTAGCCCCAATCCTCGCCTTTCTCTTGGTAAAGTCTGAAAAAGATACAAAAACAGGGGGAGAACATCCATTTTTATTATGTTAATCCTTTCCAAACCAGGATAATCCGGGTTTTTCCCAATTTTTCAGTTCCTTCTGCACCTCCTTCAATACGGTGTTTAAATTATTCGTTATGCAGTGACCTATTTTAGCCGACACTTTGATCCCCAGATATGTGAAAGATTTATTCTCTATGGCAAAAGCAAATCAATTTCTAATTTGTGTCACCTGTGTCCATAATAACGAAATATTAAGTATACTGGATTTTTTTTCAGATTACTAATTTTATTGAAGACTTCTAGTTATTTCACTAAATTGATGAGTGTAGAGATGGGATTTGTTATGAAGAAACGCATATCATCTGCGTATGCAGCCACTTTTTGTTGGTGATCCTTGACCTTAAGACCAGTGATATTAGTGTTATTTCTTACTTTTTGAAGAAATGGTTCCAGGGTTATTATAAATGAGAGTGGCGAAAGTGGACAGCCCTGTCTTGTGCCGTTTCTCATGTTAAAAGGATCTGAAAGTGTCTAATCCGAAGCCATGCTTGTGGGTCGATATACAGATTTTTAACATATTGAATGTAATTAGGACCCAGTATAATCCACGATAAACTGTAGAAGATGAGATTCCAGTCTACTCAATCAAATACCTTCTCGACTTCAGTAGTCAATAGTGCCAAAGGTACTCTATTTTGTTCACTAAAATGTTGGAGGCTGTATAGACGTAATGTGTTATCTCGTGCCTCTCTCTTTGGCACAAATCCCACCTGATCAGCATGCATCACTTGTGTTATAATTGGTTTAAGAGGATTTGCCAATACTTTTGCAAAGAGTTTTGTATCCACATTTAATAATGAGATTGGTCTATATCCCTTCACGTCCATAGGATCTTTACCTTTTTTATGTATAAGGGCAATGTGTGCCATAGTCGCTTCTTTTGGTAGATTCTCTCCACTTAACAGCCTGTTCAGGGCTTTTGTATAATAATAATGTAGAAGCAGGTTTGGAGCAAATCTTTTATAATAAGAGCCTGTAAATCCATCCGGTCCTGGGGCTTTGTTAGTTGAAGTATTTTTCAATGCTGACCCAATTTCTTGGATGGTGATAGGGGTTTTTATATATCCACATAATCTTGCAAGACTTCCGGTTTTACTAGGTTGGAGAAATACTGCTTCAGGGCCTTTATGTGTTCCTCTTCCGATGAAGAGCTTCTGTTCAAGTTATATAGTGTCTGGTAGTAATCTCTAAATGCAACAGCAATTGTTTCAGTACTTGAAAGTGTGTTCCCATTATTATCTCATATTTTAGTGATGACATTTCTCCTTTGCTTGCACCTAACAGAGGCTGCCAGCAAACGTCCCACTTATTGCTGTGTTCATAATACTTTTGTCGCTGATACCATATAGTTTTTTCTGTATATACATTTAATAGGCCTTTAATTTTATTCCTGAATAACAAAATTTGTTGTAGACTTGTGCTTGTTAGAGATGACTTATCATCCTTCTCAAGTTCTATTAGCTCGGCGTGTCGCTTGTTGTACCTTTGCTTACTTTCCTTTTTCTTCTGCATTGCGATTTTTATAATTTCTCCCCTCACCACTGTCAAGGATTAGGTAGGGGGCGCTGTGGAGACTGATAGGAAAAGGGCGAGTCCTTGAGGCAGGAGCTGTATGTGCCTAGGGAACACTTGAAGGGAAAGCAGGAACAGGTTGATGAGGGTGAAGAGTCAGTCTGGATCAGGTGCAGAGCAGGACAGAGGGCGAAGATCAGGACTGGACTGGGCTAGGCAGGAAGAAGAGGGCTACGACTCAACAGGAACAGACTGGACGGGGCAGGACGGTGCGGGCGTAGATCAGAACAAACTGGGGATAGAGTGCAGAGGGAAACTGGATAGCAAGATGGAGATAGCAAGGCAGGACTGGAGCGGATAGCAAGGCAGGACTGGAGCGGATAGTAAGGCAGGACTGGAGCGGATAGCAAGGCAGGACTGGAGCGGATAGCAAGGCAGGACTGGAGCGGATAGCAAGGCAGGACTGGAGCGGATAGCAAGGCAGGACTGGAGCGGATAGCAAGGCAGGACTGGAGCGGATAGCAAGGCAGGACTGGAGCGGATAGCAAGGCAGGACTGGAGCAGGATAGCAAGGCAGGACTGGAGCAGGATAGCAAGACAGGACTAGAACAGAATAGCAAGACAGGACTGGAGCAGATAGCAAGACAGGACTGGAGCGGATAGCAAGAGAGGGGTACAAGGTAGGGTCAGAAAGCAAGAAACAGGAACATGCAAGACGAGGTCAGTACAAGGTGAAGTCAGGGCAAGGTACAAGGCGGAACAGGAAGCAGAAATCAGGAACAAGCAAGGCAGGGTCAAGGTCGAGGCTGGGAAGGTACAAGATAGGGTAAAGCAAGACAAGACAAGGACAGGCAGACAAGGCAAGGAGGAATAATAAGGGAAAAGGGGCAAGAGCTAGAACTACCTAGTTAGGGGCGCTGCCGCAGTACTAGGGAGAAACAATGCAATGCTCTGGCAAGGAGTGTTCTAAGTGCTGCCCTTAAATAGGGAAGAGTCAGCCCTGATTGGCTGATTACAACTAGGCAGCAGCTGGGTTGGGGCTGTAGAGGCTAAACAGACTGCAGCTGAGCTGGGGCTGGAGAAGCCAATCAGGCTGCAGCTGGGCTGGGACTGCAGAGGCCAGGCAACACATAGAGAGCAACTCTATAGGCTGCTCACCTGGCCAAATGGTTAAGGCATTGAGCCAGAAACCCAAATGTCCCTGGCTCGAATCCCAGCAATACCTTACAACCACACACTTATGTGCTTCCCACACAATTAGACCATTGGAACCTCTATCTGTGTTTTCACTAAAGTAGAGGTCTATGGCATGCTGGATCTTAGTCGCGGTCTCTGGATCTTCTAGTAAAGACTCGTTCAGCTTCCACTGCCTTGATCTACTCTGCGTGCTTAATATATCCACCGAACATACAGTAAGTTGGGAGCATGGTCTGACCATGTTGTGGGACCAATATGCGCTTTCTTAACCATTGGTAAATAGTCTTGTGAAATCAAAAAATAGTCAATACGTGAATATATGTGGTGTACCGTTGAATAATAGGAATTCTCTTGAATTAGGATTGAGAGAACGCCACACATCTGTCATTCTGTGAGTATGCAACAATTTTTTAACCGCCACCAAGTATGAATATGGAATGCTAGTTTTCTGTAGAGAGCAATCGATTATCGGTTCCAGCGCCAGATTTAAGTCTCCTCCTCTAATCAAAATTCCTTCCGTGAAACCTTCCAAGATATGTAAAATAGATTTTAGCATACGCAGTTGGCCAGAATTTGGTAGATACACGGAGAAGAATGTATACATCTTATTTCCAATTGCGCCCTTAACTGCAACACAATAACCCAGTTTATCCGAGATATAATTTCTATAAATCCACTGTATTGTATCAGAAATCAGGATTGCTGTTCTTCTAACCTTCTTCTCTTGTGGTTTGCTGACATATACCGTATTAAACCCCCTGGAATTTAATTTGGGCATTGCATTAATTTTAAAATGAGTTTCCTGGAGGAAGGCAATTCCTATTTTATTATTTTTCATTTTAAGTTATTGCGTTTTACATATGAGTTCATCCCTCTCACATTTAGAGATATGAATAGTTATGTGGTTGATAGTCTTGGGGGGATACTCCACCGCGATGTTAATAGATTGCTAATGGAGGGAGATTGAGTCCCTACTCTGTACTTTCTTATACCCTTATAGCACAACAAAAGGGGAGGAGAAAAAAAAATGGGGGAGGAAGTGAAAGGAGAGCAGTAAAGGGAGAAAAAAACATTTAAAATATAACTATATATATACTTCTATAATATCTTTAAAAATGTTGTTATACATCTATTAACATAGCCTTTTCTCATCTTCCCTTCTCCTTCCCTCTCACCCCCTCTCACACCCACCCCAGAGGGTTTAATTCATCAGTGAACAAATCTAACGTGATAGTGAACATACAACAACGTGCAATGAGTACCCACTGTGAATTTTTAGGGTGACATACAATATATTGTAATAAACTTTATGAATGGTATACAACCAATATATCTAGTGTTCTTGTGAGTAATCTACTCTAAATATTATACAGAAAAAAAACAAAAAAAACCCCATTTTTTATATGTCCCTAGGCATATGAGTAATATGCCTTAGAGTAGTGCAATATGGGTAATATTCAGTGAATATATAGTATTACATTAATATTATGCAAATAATATGTATCAATTAACTAAATAGTGCTAATCATGTGTATATTATACAGTGCTCTACACCTCTTTTTGTGTCTGTGAAGTTGATATAAAGGGGGAGGGAGGGGGAAAGAAAAAAAAAGGGGGGGAGGGGTTTTTGTACCCAAAACGAAGGGAAGTTTTTGTTGCTCAAGATAGTGCATATGGGCTACATGTTCTAATAAAAGTGCAATATATATTTATATTTGTAAGGAGAGAGAAAAGGAATTGAGTATCACACCCGCAGTAAAGGGGAAATTAAAATAATAATGTTAACATTGCTCATAATAATACATATGCACTGCATGATCTGCTTAATTACAATTATGCATAATATATAGAAAGAAAAAAAACCCCACTCCCATCATAACACTCAGTAACTAATACCAGCAGTAAAAAAAACCAAAGACCATATATAACAAGCTTCGCCTTATCAGACGGTTCCTTTTAATATAGCCCACAATGTCAATTATAAACGTGCTCCCCTTGCAATTATGCTTCTTTGGGGCTAGCTGGCTGTTTCCTCTGTATCTTTACCCAGCCTTGTATATGACATCAGGCAACTCTTCTCCACAATAAACCGGTTGTCTCCATTCTTTGAGCTCTAATCTAGGCAACTGTAGTCTATGGCAGAAGGTGTCTAATTCTTCAGGTTCTTTAAGGACAAAAGGTTGACCATTATATTGGGCAGAAAGGGAGAATGGATGGTTCCATCTATATCTAATGCCTTTCTCTGAAAGGACAGTTGTTAATGGGCGTAATGGAAGATCTCTATTTTACTGCCCTGAAACATGCATTTGCCTGTCGCCCGCGCCTTTGCCATGATTAACTCTTTAATCCTATAGTTATTCAGGTGGCATATTATATCCCGTGGCCGGTCCTCTCGTGTACTAAGGCCCGTTGATCTGTGCTCCCTATCAAAGTCAATTACTGTGTCCGGTGGTCGTTGAAGAAGCAAGTTGAAGATTTTCGTCAGTGTGGTCTCTAAGTCTCCAAGCTTCACAGACTCTGATAGGCCTCTGACCCGCAATTTATTCCACCGACCACGGTTGTCCAAGTCTTCCATCTGGTGCTTTATAGTGATAAATATGTTTATGGTGCTCATTGCTATGCTGGATACCTCCTTTAATACTAACTACAAGTTTATAGTTACATGTGTATCCAGCTCTTCCATCTTCCCGCCAATGCCTCGTAATGTCTCCTTGATCTCTGCCATATGCTCCCTCTGTGTTTGTTGGATCTCCGCTGCCATCTCCTGTATCCAGAATCTCTTGTAGCTCATGATTAATTCCGGCCCTGCCGCTCTCTCCCTCTGTAGGACTTAGGCTGCGATCTTGTGCTGTCGCCATCTTGCCCACACCTGAAAGCCTATTTCGGTCAGGTCTATCAAAATATCTTTACACAGAAGGTGCCTTAGGCATCGATGATGGTGTCAAAGCTGTCGCTTGCTGCTTTTTCTTGCCGTCTTTCCCCATATTGGAGGTGAATCTTTTCTTTTTGGCACGGGTTATGCCGCTATCCGACTCGCTCAGAGATGGGAGCTCCTCGTCAGCACATCCGTCTAGCAGCCCATCCGGTCACCCCGGGAAACATTTTTTACTGTTTTGTGACAAAAAGTCAAGCAATTTCCCTCCCCGCCCCTAATTTGCATATGCAAATTAGGATTCCGATTTGGTTCGGCCCTGCAGAAGGATTCGGCTGAATCTGAATCCTGCTGAAAAAGCCAGAGTCCTGGCCGAATCCCTAACCGAATCCTGAAATCGGTGCATCCCTACTTATTGATAGCAAAACCAGCCTATTTGGTTTATTTAATGTTTAAATTATTCTTTAGTAGACTTAAAGTATGAACATCCAAATTACATAAAGATCTGTTATCCGGAAAACCCCAGGTCCCAATCATTCTGCATAACAGCTCCCATACCTGTATGTGTATATATATATATATATATATATATATATATATATATATATATATATATATATATATATATATATATATATATATATATATATATATATATATATATATATATATATATATATATATATATATATATATATATATATATATATAAAATCCAAAAAGGTAAGGTGCACACTGGGATCCTTTGTAGCTTTTTTAAAAAAGATAAATTTTATTCAATACATGTTAAAAGGAGGTTTTAAAAAAGACCTCCTTTTAACATGTATTGAATAAAATTTATCTTTTTTAAAAAAGCTACAAAGGATCCCAGTGTGCACCTTACCTTTTTGGATTTTGTATGCAGCTGCAATTGGTAGCACCTGGGTCAATTGCTCCAGTGGTGTGCTGAACCGTTTGGATTGTATATATATATATATATATATATATATATATATATATATATATACACATATACAGTCTTCTCACTGTTATATATGAATAATGCTCCACTTCCTATATGTATGTGCAAAATGGTATTCCTGGAGGATGGATCCTATTTATCTCACATTTGTCTGAATTTTATGCCAATGCTATTAATTTAGCAAAATAGTTTGACATGTTTGCACTTCTGCCAGATATTACAAATCAGTGTATAAATCTGAATCAATGTTACTTTTTATTTGCCTTCATTTCTTCTTATGTGTATCAGGAGGAATAAAATATTAAGTGGAAGTAAGGGTTTAGGGAACATGACCTGCATTTTCAGTGCTATAAAATAGGTCTAGCAGCAACAATATTTTTGTTTAATCGATTTGAAGTGATAGTTCACCTATAATGCTGACCTGCAAGAGCTTAGAATAATATTTACTGATCATCACCCAGCCACATTTTACATCACCTTTAGAAGATTGGTTCTTCTCCCTTTGGCTGTTCATATTCACCATAGTCAGCTTTAACCAAATAAACAGCAGGAAGAGACAGACTATTCATGCGCTCTTCATCCTGGTAGGTCATTTACCTACCCTATGAACGATATTCTTTTATCTGGAGAATTCTGCTATAGTATCCTCTCTGCTTCTTAAACTAGGGAGCTTAGATGGAACAAAGAGTAATGCCACACCAGAATTCAGACATTCTGAAGGCTCATATTACTTACAAAAAATGACATTTAAGCAAAAGTGTGATATACTGTATTCTTAGTAAATATTTTCAATAGTCCAACATTCATCCTACTGAATTAAATGAAGGAGCCCAAATCTCTTGATGTTTTGATTAAATTTGATCTTGCACAGAGAAATAAAATACAGTTACAGACGAATGTTGTTGTCCTTTATATTCCAGACTGTATACAATGTTTTGGAGTAAAGGAAAAGCTAGCTGAGTGAGAATAAACACAGGTAATCATTAATAGTAATAATGCTGGCTGATGCACAGACCTTCAAGGGATCAGAAAAAGTAGCTACATGTACCACAGGCTTTACAGGAGCATTTCCCCTCCCAGGACTGGAGACTATTGGGTGTCAGTTGGAAAATGTTATAGAAGTTCTATGTCTTTTTAAATTAAAATTTCATAAAGTACCAAACATTTAAAGAGAAACTAAACTAAAAATCACTATGGCTAGAAATGCTAATTGTGCTGGTTTCTGAGCTGCCCAGAACCAAAAATCTGAATTATTTACTAATCAGTCTTAAATTATGACATTTATATGATATATATTCAGTATATTATGAGTCGGTCCCTAAGCTCAGGTAACTGACAGCAGCACAGAGCATGTGCAGTGAATCGCAGAAAAGAAGATGGGAGCTACAGGAGCATCTTTGAAATCACAGATCTTTACTGTTAAAGGGCTGTGGTTGCCTTGGACTAATACAGAAGCCCAAAACATGATGTACAACATTTATGCGCTACTTCTTTAGTTAAGCTATGGTTCTCTTTTAAAGAGTGCAAGTTTACATTATAGACACTAGTGACTAGTGGAATGGGTATATTATGAGACATTTCATGAGAAAGCAGCATTCTTATAAAACTGCATCATACCTCTTTTCAAAGAAACCTGCAAAAATATTGAGCAATTTTATATTATCTACCCCTTTAAAAAATAATCCACACTGTGTGACCATACGTACTTGTCATGGGAGCAAGTACTAGAGCACTAATAAAAATGCACCCATTAAGGCTCATAGAGCACTGGCACCTAAATAACGGCCTGTGTGTACATATGAGAAAATATAATCAAATAATAAAATAGCTAGAATATATGATGAGTAATAAAGATATATATATATATATATATATATATATATATACACATACATATATATATACACATACATTTTAAGAAGCTCAATAACTAATGTCTACTGTTATTTTGTCAACATTCAGTGTACAGAATTTACCTCAGTTATTCAATATTCATGCTTACATTTAAATTTTCATCAGATTTATTAGGAAAGAATCTTTCAAGTAATTATAATTTTTATTGTTACGCATTTGAGCTGCTCTTGGTTTTCATTGTACAGTTGTGGGTAAGTAAATGTATGCAAAGCGAGTCCATCTCAAGCTGTGCTTTTTGTAAATGAAAAGGGTAGTTAATTAGCATATGTGCAAACAGAATGTTAGCATGTTCTGTATAAGAAGGAGCAGTTGGCTGTATATTTGTCTCTTTTGCATTACATCAATACAAAAAAAATCTGAGAATTTCATAAGCCTAAATTTGGTTGTTTTGTGCAGGCCATCTGTTTTTTTTTGTTTGTTTTTTTAATGTAGAAAGTGAATATTATAGGAAACTTCTTATACTGGAACATGAATTTCAAATATTAAATAAAGGTTTTTTTCCTTACTTTAAAGAGACACTGATATCTACAAAGCTCTAAGTTACAGATGGGCCATTTGCCACATACTCCATTTTAAACAAATAGTTAAATATATTTAATCCTTGTCAATGGCAAAACATTTCTATTGTGTTTATTAAATGTTTAAATCAGTTGCGTAACTAGTGGCATATCTAGTGGCATAATTGGGCCTCAAATCTAATTATTTTTAGGGCCCCAAATGTCCAGAGGTTGACCTGTTTTACCAATATATATTGAAATTGCTAATTGCTCATTTTGGGCCTCATGGGGCCCCTATACCTCCTGGGCCCCTCTGCAGTTACAGGGTCTGCTTTCTCAGTATTTATGCCCCTGGTTTAAATCATTTGTAGAAGATTTAAGGTATGGTCATCATATTTATGAAAATATCCAGGTCAGAGTATTCTGAATAAAGTTCCGTTGACTTAAGATATGGAAAACCAAAATATGGAAATTGCACCATATACAGATAACCAAGCATTCTAGACAATAGATCTCTTGCCTTTAGTAAGTTAACCTGAATTCCATGTGAGTTACAGTAGTTAATGCAGAGGAAGGCAAAAATAGAACTTTACCCAAAATGGTTTTGTGACAGTGCATGTAAGTAAAATGCAAACTATGAATCTCAAGTTGATAAGTTACTTTATCCTTTTGACAATAAGGGTCCATGATATTTTCCCAGTTAAATAAAGATTATAGCTGTTTTATGTTCATGGTAAAAATGGCGTGCAATCTCTATGGACTAAGGTGGAGCTGATTTATAGTAGAAGTACTTATGAAAAAGATTTCATATTAAAGTTATGTATCAACTTAAAGGAACAGTTCTTGTTCTAATAAAATAAGCATAGACATAGTAATCCCTCAGAAAAAATAAAAATAAAAACGTATCTTATTGGAGGTTTAGTTAAAAATCCCCTGAAAATGTATATACTGTATCTTCTAAAGGGACCTAATTAGGCAGCATTATCTTTATAAGATTATTTCATACAATGAAGAGCATTGACCGTGTGTTTTAAATGAATGCATAATATATTGGATTTTATGTTATTTTAGAGACTCATTTTAGATCTTATTATATAAAATCATAAACCTGGTGCACACACATATAAAGCAGGCTGTTTGTGACAAGTATTTTCTATGATTGATTATTCCTTTTACCTTTGTATGCTTCATATGAAATAAACATGCCATATATTTTCCATTCATCACAAATCTTTCAGGCACTTATATTTAGAGATAAATATGCCATCTAAATACAAGCAGCTTCTTCAGTGTACAAAATCAAAATATAAAGAATGAGAGGGAACTTAAATAAAATTTATGGGCCTGAGTTTTTTATTCCATTCGAACTCTGCCAACATGTACTTCAACTTAGGGATGTGTTTCCCTTATTTATATATATGACTATTACAAATATATTGTAGTATATATTTTACTCAATGCAGTCTAATTATACAGACCATGTACTGAACATATTCCATGCCGTATCTTAAAAAAAAAAAAAAAAATGGAGAAAACATACTCAGAATTTATAAAATACATATAGATAAGTTGGACTGTTGAGGCTATGTAAAGGGTGGAGTCTACAAATAAACGAAAAAAAAAGGCGCAAACTCCCGTTGTGTAAAATGTTATCAGCACCTTTAATCAAAGAAAGATACTGTATATTGCACTTACAATTTAAGCAGAAAAAAATAAGCAGAAAATGATTGCTCATCAATAAAGTATGTTAAATCTTTCTGCTTAAATTGTAAGTGCAATACATGTACAGTATATCTTTCTTTGATTAAAGGTGCTGATTTATTTTTTGTTTATTTGTAGGCTTTGCCTGCTTGGGACCAACAGATTAAGGAGGCAGCACTCCATGTGGAACATTTGTTGGAGTTTTCGGATAATTTACATTACATCGAACATCTGATTTTGACCTTTGGAGAATTTAGACTTTGTTATTTGTGTGCATTATTTGGCTTTACTCATAACTGCCTCCAGGTCCGGACTGAGAATTAAAATAGGCCCTGGCATTTCAGGTACACAGAGGCCCAATCAGCTCCCACCAGCCCACTAAATATGACTTTCAATGGGACCTTATAGCAGCCCCTCTGGCATTTGCCAGAACCCACAGATTGCCAGTCCGGGCCTGACTGCCTCTAAATATTTAGGGCCCCTTTCATTTACACCTTTTATGTAAAGGGTGTAGTTTGTCATCTTAGAGTATATGTTGGTTAGCTGCTTCAAGTGTCCTATCATCTTTAGAGCATAATGCATAACTAGTTTTTGTAACTAGTTGTGTTATGTACGTCAGAAAAAACAAGAGATGTATGTTATACTGGTGTTTGGCTCTAAGAGAATTTTGCCATATCCTTGTTTTGAAATTAGGTAACTTAAATTTAGAAAATTAGTAACAAGTTCACCTGCATTCCACATGATTGCATAAAAGGCAATGCAGCCTATAGTATATACATGAATTCATCCATTTAGCAAGCTGTAGCAAGATGGCAAGACCATCTACACATATCTGCTGATAATTATTAAGCAAAGTACCAGTTGCAAAGCAGGGCCGGGCCAAATTGTCCGGGCGCCCCAGGCAACATGCCAGGCTGCATCGCCCCCTCCAAACCAGCGCGCGCATGCACGCACGTACAGGAGCTCTCACGTACGGGAGTGCGCATTCGCACTGACAGGCTGTGTCAGGCCACGCACACCACCCTTTCCTCACCTAGGCGCGCTTGCAATGCTCATAACACAGGAATCTTCAAGCTGGAATGTGGTAGGCAGCAGTTAGATGTACGTGCCTAGGGCGCCCTCCAAGCTTTGCGCCCTAGGCACGTGCCTACTCTGCCTACCCCTAGTTCCGGCCCTGTTGCAAAGTACTGTCTGTGTTTTAAATGCAAACAAAAAATGTAAAAGCTCAAGTGTAGAAACATATGTTGCAGCAAAAGCAGATTACAGGAAGGTTATCTGCCATAAAGTCCAATTTATTAACATAATTCATAATTTAGAATATATTTTCTTTTATTCTGTAATAAGAAAACAGTACCTTGTACTGGATCCCAACTGAGATATAATGACACAAAACAATCCTATTGGGCTTATTAAATGTTTACATGATTTATTATGGTCTCAGGTACTTGAGTGCCTGTGTAGTATATATTAGAGCACATTGCCCTTCACTTAGCACACTAGGTGCAGACCATTGTGCTCTAGAATGGACCTGCTTTTCATGAGAGATAGTTGAGACAACATGATGGCCCTCTAATCCGCCCGAACTTGTAAGGGAATGCTAGCAGGCACAAGGTCTCATGAGCCCTATATTTACCAGTTGCCTTTGACAGGCTTTAAATAAAGCCTGTCAAATAAAGGATATGTCTAAGCCAGCACCAGGTGATGCTCCAGATGCCAGTGCTGTGTATAAGCATTAAGGGCCATGAAATAGGTACATTCTTTTGCATTTTGAATTGTTGGTTTTTTTGTCCCTTGGTCCTACTTAACAACCTGTTTAATCATATTAAGTTAATCTAAATTGGTTTGAGCCTACTTCTACCTTCACCAGTCATTGAATTGCAAAAATTTAATACAACCTGAGATTATATAATGGCTCCGATTTTAGGGTCCATTACAAGTATTTTACATAACAGCTAAATAAAAAAAAAAAGAGCGGTTCTTCCCTACTGGTATTCCTTCCTAAACATGGCACTGTTGTAACTGTACCTGGGAGGAAGCAGGGATACCTGCACCCTCCTCTCTTGCACACAACTCCTTCTTCTGATGCGCACTGCTTCCATTTTTCACATGAACGCCGCTTGTGCGATTCTTTTATGCTTGGCCCCATGCTTGACGTCATTGCATGTGGAATGAAAATCATATATTTAAAGGTGACATGCACAATTCTCCCTGCCCAATGTAGGTCTATTGTACATAGTTCCTGGGTGCACTTCTAGTCTGTTTCTCTCTTCCTGCCTGAACCAGTGGCAAAACAAGACAACGCCTGGTGCCCCTGCCCTCCTCTGAAATAAAAACTGGAGGGGCCCAATGCATATTACCTCTCCAGTTCTGCTGTCGCACCCATCCCCCCCTGCTGCATGCTTGCGAGGGTACACAAGCGTATCACTTTAAAGGAGAGGAGTGGAAGTGATTTAATAAAAACTATTCTTTTATAATATTTTCCATTTACATTTTTTTATCTAAAAATCATTTTATGTCTAACTGCCTGTGGTTAATGCTACTGAAAGTTAATGTCCCCCTACTGACTAAACTTGCTGGTCTAGATAAATTAAAAGAATATTTATAAAGTGTTCGCATTAAGTAATAAAGAATGTAGAAATATGAACTTTGCCTTTTGCTTGGCATAAAAGAAGGATCAAAATGCAGAAAATGTTATTACAAATGCAATTACCAGCATAAGGATGCTACAAAGAAAGCTCTTTTTCAGAAGATTATGCCTTAAGAACAGTCAGAGGCAACTTAAAAGTGTGGCCACATTTGAAGAACTACTTTATACTGGACAAGGAGCTGCTTCAAACCAATATTGTTTCTCAGCACGAAACATACTTAAATGTAATGGCTATATGTTAAAAATTCTTGTACTTCACATTTATCTGCGGAGTTCTTTTCTCTATTTAAGGAAAAAGGCTTTTATACTTTAAAGCTTAAAAAGGAGTAAATAGTACAGTTTCTGTGATAGCATTTAGCATATGTACAGTGTTACTATATGCTGTACAATTTTGCAGAATATTTATAGTATTTTAAAGTAATAATTGCAAATAATAACTATACAAACAGTATTTGTATTTGTCGTGTTTGTGAAGATCTATCCTTCATAAAAACCATGGGGTGGGCGGGGCAGCCTGTTAGAATAATGGCTTGGATCAGGAAACAATTTTCCCAAGAAATGCAACAGGCATGGAGATGCCAGTAAAAGACAAATATGAGCTGTATAGAATCACCAAATCAGGTTTATGTTAACATGATATAGTGACCTGGCAACTTTATGGTCATGAACATGGACCAAAACTTTATGGGGCCTATTTAGAGGGAAAACTCAAATTTTTAGGGATTTATAATACATCAAAGCTGCTAAAAATCAAAAAATACTCCATCTAATACCTGTCAAGGTCATGTAGTAGTCGATGGCACATGTCCCTTTTGCAATTTAAAGATGGTTCTTGATCTGTGCTGGTTTTCGTATGACAATCCAAAAAAGTCTGGGTTTTCGGGTGACAGCTCGAAAAAATTGTACGATTTGGGCATCAAATTTGAAAGCGTAGTACGATTACATGGTTTTGTCACACAAGTTAAATTATTGGATGGGAGTTTGGTCAACTTTGTTTTAATAAAAAAATGGGATTAATTTGAGTTTTAGTAAATACCCCCCATGTTTTTTGAAAATGTATGCACTTAAAAAAGGATGATTCTCTAATAAAACATGGGATCGCTGAATCTGCACTAATCAAGACTCTTTTTTGTGTGAAGCAAAATAACCAGGTAATTTACACTTTTACCTTCTATTTGAATTATCCTTGGACTACTGTAAGGCGCTGCAGCTGCCGTTCGCCTCCCCCTCAGCCTATTTAAGTTGTGCGCAGGTGCACTAACGATGCGCAGTTATATTTACCCTAACCCAGAAGTAAGTTCAGCGTCTCTCTGCTCCAGATCTTCGTGTCAAGATTTCAGCGGTTTCTTGCAGCTCCTGGTCCTGGCTTCCCTTCAGTGCTTCCCAGCTTGGAATCAACTTCCTGGGGCTGTCCCATCACGTTCCTGCCTACAGTGCATTTCCACTCAGTAAAGCTCCGTTACTAGGAAGTTCCAGCCATAGCAACAGCTTTCAATTACAGCTACCAGCTATTCAATGTACAAAATTGGGGGGTTGTGGAAGCACTCCTAAGGCTAAATCAAAGTATATTTAAGTATAATGGAAGTGCTACTTACAATGCACTTCCCTGGGCCCCTGTCTCATAAGTAATTCAATATAAATGCAAGTGCATGTGTTTACAAAAACAGGGGTTTTTTAGTTACAAAGTTATGATCATAAAGTTGAAAAGCCACCATACCACGTCAAGGTGAACCCCATATGGCGGTCCCTAACTTGTTTATTCTCAGGTCATAATATAAAAAGACAATTCTCTGCATAATAGCATTACCTGTATTCAGTGTTTGTGGAACATTGGTTTCACTCTGGAGCCTAGATCCTCCCCCGCCAGTTAAGGCTTTTAAGAGAGAGAGATTTCCCAAACCAACGCCCATATTTAAAAGCATAGGACCACCATTAGTATATAGGGGTGGGTATGGGGTGCTATTAAAAACCACATGAAGCTAAGCCACAGCTTCAGGCTAATACAATGTACAAAATTGGGGGGTTGTGGAAGCACTCCTAAGGCTAAATCAAAGTATATTTAAGTATAATGGAAGTGCTACTTACAATGCACTTCCCTGGGCCCCTGTCTCATAAGTAATTCAATATAAATGCAAGTGCATGTGTTTACAAAAACAGGGTTTTTTTAGTTACAAAGTTATGATCATAAAGTTGAAAAGCCACCATACCACGTCAAGGTGAACCCCATATGGCGGTCCCTAACTTGTTTATTCTCAGGTCATAATATAAAAAGACAATTCTCTGCATAATAGCATTACCTGTATTCAGTGTTTGTGGAACATTGGTTTCACTCTGGAGCCTAGATCCTCCCCCGCCAGTTAAGGCTTTTAAGAGAGAGAGATTTCCCAATAGCAACCAGATCTTCAAGCCACAGCAACAGCTTCCAGCCATAGCAACCAGATCTTCAAGCCACAGCAACAGCTTCCAGCCATAGCAACCAGAACTTCAGCCATAGCAACAGCTTCCAGTCACAGCAACCAGCTTTCCAGCCACAGCAACAGCTTCCAGCCACAGAAACGGTGCTACATACTTTCTTCTACCAATGAGTGAGTGATTAAGTATTACCTAATCTTGTATAATCATTGCTGGGGCTAAATATTGCTCCAAAGAATTATTCAACAGCTTTGATTAACTTGCTGCCAAGTATATGTATTATCTCTCACCAAAGACTGTACTGTAACCTTGCTTGCCTGTATTGCCTGGCTCATTATGCTAAGACTGTGCTATTAAACATTGCCTCTCTGCCTGCTTGGCTCATTATGTTGAGACTGTGCTGTTAACCCATGCCTCTCTACTGGCTTGGCTCATTACGTGAAGACTGTGCTGTTAACCCTTGGCTCTCTATCTGCCTGGCTTATTATGCTAAGACTGTTTATTTATCCTTGCTTCTCATTTGCCTGATCCATCTGAGGAAACACAGTGAAAGCCTTGTTTGTATATATTTCTTGTTGCCTGTTTAAACATTGACTATTTGCTAAATATTCAAGGAAGTAGGGGTATGGATTGTTGCACCCTAATTCTAGAAGTTAATGCTCATTTATGCTACCATGTTCCAGTATTGCTTACCTTGAGGAATTGATCCTTTCCTGCTCAGCGGTACAGTTCAGGCCATTCCATTCCTAAGGAGGATTCATCAAATGCCGGATTCGTTCCTCTGAGTTCCTGTGGGAAGAAATTATCATTAAAGACTATTTACTCTCGAAGAACTTTTTCCCAATACAGCTATACTTTCCTGGAAGTTCCTGCTAATTTCTGGACTTTATGTGGGATAGCCTTCCTGGGAATTACAGGGATTGTTATTTTGAAGCCTGAAAATAAAGAGACTTTGTTTAATTTATAAGTGTGTACTTTTCTTCTGCTGCACAATACAGGATTCACTTATAAAAAACGATATTAAATTCCTAACAACTACACCGACAATCCAACAACTCCCTTTTAATAAGCTGTGTAATGTGTTAGCCAGTAGAGATGGGCGAATTTTTTGCCGCAGAAATGATGCCCATAGACTTGTATGGCGTCTCTCGACAAAAAAAAAAAAGACGCGCGTCAAAAACTCGGAATGACGGGAAGGCTTCCCATAGAGTCCATTTTAAACAAATAATTCGAATTTTTAAAAACGATTTTCCTTTTCTCTATCTCTCTATAATAATAAAACAGTACATTGTACTTTTTTCTAACTAAGCAGCATGAATACATATTGGTTGCCAAACAAGCCTGTTAGGTTTATTTGATTTTTTAAAACATTTTTAGCAGACTTATGGTATGCAGGTCCAAATTATTGAAGATCATTTATACAGAAAACCAAGGCCTTGAACATTATAGATAATATATCCTATAGCTATAATTTCATAATAAAGTTCAATAAAGATACTATTGTTTTTTTTTGCATTACACAGTTTACCACTATTACACACTAAACACATTAAACAATTCACAAAAGAGTTTCAGTAAACATATCATGCTAAAACATAATGGTAACTTTAACCAAATAAAATTTCAAGGTATTGAAAATGTTAAATTAGGAGTGAGGGGAGGAGCTATAAAGTACATACAATTACAGATCAGAGAGAAGTATATTGGTTATTTACTTTAAAACTTGTTTTCTCCAGGGGTTAAATAGTGTTTTGGAAGTATCCTGCTTCTTTTAATTGTTTATATATATATATATATATATATATATATATATATATATATATATATCTTTGTAAAATCGTTGTATGCTACAAAAAAAGACACCACACATATTAAACTTAAAAGTCGATAAGTCTTTATTTAAAAATAACTTACCAAAAGTCTGCTTGTGCTCCTCTTCAGAAACAGTGACAGGGCATCAATCCATTGTGCAGCCCTCAATTTATCCTCCTTTAAGGAAGGCAGGGAGGAGAAATGGAGTGCCGTATGATCGATCGCCTTTTCTGAAGAGGAGTGCAAGCGGACTTTCGGTAAGTTATTTCTTATATCATACAAACAAATTTTTTTAAATTTTTTTTTGCTGTTATTGGTCCTTTAAAAATCTGATATAAAGCTTAACCTCCCAAATGGTTGTGCTGAACATAGTAAATACTGACCTGTGATAGACTTAATTTGTATATTTTAATTAATTGATGTTTTTAATTGATATCAGTATATAAGGCATTGAGCACTTGCTGACTTTACCTCTGATGAAGTGCCAGAATGAGGCATGAAATGCATCAGGTGATCATATATGTCATAGTCTAGGAGATAAGTCTCATGAAAGATACCTATTGACAGTTTTTAATATAAGCTTGGCAATAAAGATTTTTTGAATTTTTACTCGTGGCTTGGGAGACACCCTGTCGACCTTTTGTTCTTCTGATCTAAATTGAATTTTATGGTCATAACATTGTAACTAAAAACCACAGTTTTTTAAAAAAACTA
Organism: Xenopus laevis; assembly: GCF_017654675.1. Classification (NCBI taxonomy): domain Eukaryota; kingdom Metazoa; phylum Chordata; class Amphibia; order Anura; family Pipidae; genus Xenopus; species Xenopus laevis. Next base: position 89,710,603 of record NC_054371.1, on the reverse strand, counting down.
TATGCAATTGCACATATACAGGTGTAGGATCTGTTATCTGGAAACCTGGTATCCAGAAATCTCTGAATTATGGGAAGGCTTTCTCCCATAGACTTCATTTTTGTGAAGTGGGTAAACTAACAACAACAAAACATAACATGGCTAACGGTCAAAATTGTGAGATTCACAGGTTCCAACTATAGGGGTAAAGGTATATATGCAGATTATGCAGATCAGGGTTACAGTACTGTCACCACATCTTACATCTTTACGAAAGGAGACACCTCCATCTATAGATGTGTGAGCCAAATCATGTAGACAATTTCTAATCAAGGATCTCAATCTGGTTGATTCAAGCCATGGATTCCATATTTTGGAATTTCTCATGGCATCCTAGAGCCATATAGGTAAATTTGACAGAGGCTAGGGTTTTACTGTATGTATAAGATTGACTCATGTATTGATCACTGGGGCTGTATTTCCCATCACTACCACTTTCTTGGCGAAGTATAAGTTACTCTTATTAGTGACCGTGTCCGATTCAAAGGTAGCAGTTCCTCTACTAATCCCAGCAAGAATACATCAGGGGAGCAAACCTGAGGAAAGTCAAGGTTTTTGGCTTGATATCTCGACACCTTTTCCCAGAACCTCCGTATTGGGAGGCCATGAAAGTGCAAGAAAGATGCTTCAGTCTCCCAGCACCTCGGACATTCTTTCCAAGATTGCCTGCCCATCTTTTGAAGCTTTACTGAAGTAATGTACAATTGGTGAATTCATTTATATTGGATTCATTTGTCTCAAAGTGAGAATAAATCACTATATAGAGCATCAGTAGCCTCGCTAAGGGCTGGGAGAGTTTGCTGCCAGAGGTATTGCTGCCAGAGGTATTGGGCTCTGGCAAAGAGTCGGGGAAGGGTGCCTATGAGTGCCTGATATAGTATCGATGTGAGCTTTCTATGTTCTGGATTATGTAGAATCAATTCTACTGGAGGGCTATTGTAGGATATGCCCAGACACGTAAACTGCACCCTAAATGTATGGCAAATTTGGAGGTATCTCTATAATTGGAGGTATGGTACCCCCAGCTTTGACTTGAGCTGTTGGGAAATATTTGATCCATCAGAACATCTCCAAGGACCTTCATGCATAATAGTGGCCAATAGGCAAAGCCCTGGAGGGTTCTTAGGTGGGGCCACGGCGATAGAAAGGGGGACATTATCAGTGGTTTGTATCCTGTTAGTGCACAAGTTACTTTTCATGCTATAAATGGGGTAGATAGCGTGGATGGGTAATCATCATAGTCTGCCTATATGGCAAGCTTCTAGTGAGCCCAGTTTACTGACGAAGAGCAGGAGAGTGGGTCCTCAACATCTCTCTGGAACCAACTATGTATGTGGTAAATTTGGATAACCAAGAAGTAGAAGTGTAGGTGTGTGTGGGGGGGTTAGGGTTGTGAGGGAGTGCAAAGTAATGCGTGGAGAATTATTGGCCCATGTGAAGGGTAGAAGAATCAAATTAATTTTGCGGAACAGGCTTTCCGGGATCCCCAGGGGAGAGTAGGGTTAGTGTATTTCAAGTCTGAAAAGCTTGCTATGTCCACAGGTTCTAATCACTTAGAACAAATTTTCATTATTAATTGTCCTCATACTCCTGTGATCTTAGGCCTTTCCTGGTTACAGATACACAACCCTAAGTGGATTTGGTTAATAAAAAGATACTTCAATGGGGAGATGGCTGTGAGGCTTTATGTCTAAAACCTTTGTCTGTAGAAGGGTTATCTTCCTGCTATTCAGGCTCCCCCTGGTTACCCAAACTCACAAGTGGATTGTGTTATTAACAAAACCTATAGGCCAGGGAACGGGAATCCTAAGGCGGATACCCTTCCCAGGAGTTTTGTCTCAAGTCCTTAAGAAAAATCTGTGTCTGTGTCCAGATTTGTATTCCTCTTTGTCTGAAACCTAGGTTAATTTACCATCTAATGTGCCTCCAGGCAAGCTCTTTGTTCTGGGCCACAGTACATTTCCTAAGATTTGTCAAAAGGTTTAAAACTTCTTTCTTTCTACAGTAGCTGCCCAAAAGAGAACCACTGGTAAGCATTATAAAAGCCATCCAACCCCTTCTTAATGCTATCTAATGTATCAGCAAGTATGATGATGATTCAATGATCCACCGATAGAATTCCACATATTCACAACTCTCACTATAAAAAACCCTTTCTGAATATTTAGCTGGAACCTCTTTTCTTCTAATCAAAACTGTATGGCATATTCGAGATGGGGCCTTACCAGCGTTCTGTACAATGGAAGAATGACCCTCTCCTCCTGTGTGTCTATACAACCTTGTTTGCCCTTGAAATGGCTGACTGGCACTGCTTGCCAAGTTTATTATCTACAAGGACTCCAAAGTCCTATGCCATTATGGATTTGCCTAGTGCAGTTCCATTATGGGTATATATGGCTTGAATATTTTTACATCCCATTTATCAACATTGAATCTCATCTGCCACCTAGCCACCCAGTTTGCCAGTTTGACAAGATCCTGCTGCTAAGATGCTGCATCATGGATGGAATTAAGTGGGCTGCATAGTCTTGTGCCATCTGCAAACACTGAAACATTACTTACAATACTACCCTAGCTTATTCCTAGTAGAGAATGTACTATTAACAACCACCCTCTGTACCTGATCCTGTAGCCAGTTTCCTTTTAATGTGCAAACAACTTCATTAAACCCAACAGACCTTAGTTAGAAAGCAGTCATTCAATTATTCTCACTATGTATGCCGAATAGGCATTCGACAGGGTGTCCTGGACCTTTCTCGAACAAACTTTACACAGTTTTGTTTTTGGTCCTGCATTGGTACACAGAATAATGGCTCTTTACGAGAGGCCCACAGCGAGAATTAGAATTAATGGGATACTGTCCCCCACAGTACAAATTTGCAATGGAACGAGGCAAGGATGTCCTCTGTTGCCCATTCTATTCATTTTGGTTATGGAAATACTTCTTTCCCACATTAGAAAAGATCCTGACATGTCTGGTATTAGTATAGGGGGTAAGGAGTATAAGTGTATTTCATTTGCTGATGACCTATTGTTATATCTCACAAAGCCGATTACATCTTTGCCAAAGGTTATGGCTCTTATGAAAAAATTTGGGGAACTCTCCAATTTCAAGGTGAACTATAATAAATCTGAGATTTTGAATATAAACATTCCAGATGCAAGAACACAACACCTGAAATCCAGTTTTCCTTTTAAATGGAATGAGCTTAATATCAAATACCTAGGCATCAAAATAAGGGCAGACTTAGGGAAATTGTATCGAGATAATTATCTCCCACTATTGAGATCTCTCCAAAAATTGATAGATGTCTGGGATAAACTTAGACTGTCATGGTTTGGTAAAATCTTCTATATTTTATTCAAGTACTACCTATAACGATTCCTATTTCCTTTAATTCTATTAAATCCATGATATCTAGATTTATCTGGTGTAAGAAGAACCCAAGGCTAAAACATGCCATATTAATAGCCCCAAAAGAAAAAGGGGGCCTGGGGTTACCTGATTCTTATCTCTACTATGTCACTACACACCTAGTTAGGATATTAAATTGGTCATCTGTTAATACACAAAAAGACTGGAATGAGTTGGAACATCTAACAACAGTTTACCCCCTAAATAACAACTTATGGACAGAAAAGGAATGTATTCCCAAAGCAGCATGGCATCACCCTCTAGTGGGAGCCACATTGAGAGTATGGCATGAAAATAAAACTAGATTAGGACTAACACACACCCCTTGTATAGTACAACCCTTAATGTTAAACGCCGAATTCCCCCCAAGTTTGGAAAAAGGGTCATTCACTAGATGGGGGAAACTGGGCTCTAGGGGGAAACTGGGCTCTAGGGAGACCACATTTAAAGATTTTATTAAAAAAGGGAAGATGATCCCCTTAGCTCAGATACAAAAAAGATGGGGTCTACACCCTAGAGATGTATGGGGTAATAACCAATTGCATGCGTATCTCCAGTCGAAAACATCTACTGACTGGCAAAGACCGGAAACACGCTGGGAAACTTTACTCTCTTCTCCAAGGGTCATTAATAAACCTCTTTCCAAATTATATAAACTTTTAGTAGAAACTTTAGCAGTAGGGCCTGACTCTCAAGGCCAGGAATGGGCAGAAGACATCGTTAAATCCACATTAACATACTTACACCATGGCATTATACGCCAGTGAAGTTGAAAAGATTATACCCTAATAGTAGTGGGATATGCTGGAGATGCAATATATTGGAGGGAAACTATACCCATGTGTGGATAACTTGCCCAGCTATTCAGGTATATTGGAAAGAGGTTCTTCAGATCATAAATGAGGTGACATTACAGTATATACGTATAGATAAGCCCCAGACAATCTTAATGAAACAGGACAGGAAGACAATAATAAGAGACACACTTACCCTACACCTACTACAGTCTGCTAAAGCCTTAATTCCGATAAAATCGAAGTCAGTAAAGGTTCCCACGTGTAGAGAATGGTTATCTTAAGTAGAAGAAGTGAGACAAATGGAAGAATTAACCTGTCTGATCCACAACCAAAGCTACAAATATTGGTCAATATGGCACCCCTGGGTAGAATTCATGAAGGCGATAAATTAGCATTTATATGAAGTATTTAATCATAGCTGTAGCCACTATAATGGATATACTCCGGCACCCTCCAATTTTGTTTGAAATGTAAAGCTATCAATAACATTCATATGTTTAGTGATATTAAATTGAGAACTTGATGTTTCTTGTCATGATTGTAGTTAATGTATAAAATGTGGATTGATTGTGGCTTTACCTTCCCTTCCTTTTCTTTTCAGTATCCCTCTTTCTTCGCCATTTCTTCTTAAAAATACTAAAATAAAAATAAAGAATTGTTAAAAAAAGAAAGCAGTCATTTGTGGGGCAATGTATAAAACGCTTTTGCAAAATTCAAAGAGACCACATCTACTGCCCCCCCCCACTGTCCAACATCTTACTTACCTCATTACAAAAAGCAATCAAATTTGTCTGACATGACCTATCCTTCATAAAGCCATTTTGATTGCTGCTCATAATGCCATTCACTAGGACAAACTTTTGAATGTGATCCCTTAAAGGGGTTGTTCTCCTTTGAGTTAACTTTTAGTATGATGTAGAGAGGGATATTCTGAGACAATTTGCATTTGGTTTTCATTTTTTTCTTATTTTTGAGTTATTTAGCTTTTTATACGCAGCTCTACAGTTTGCCATTTCAGCAATCTGGTTGCTAGGGTAAGAATTACCCTAGCAACCATGCATTGATTTAAATAAAAGACTGGAATATGAATAGGAGAGGCCTGAGTAGAAAGAGGAGTAATGAAAAGTAGCAATAACAATACATTTGTTGCCTTACAGTGCATTTGTTTTTTAGATGGGGTCAGTGACCCCCATTTGAAATCTGGAAATAGTCAGAAAAAGAAGTTCAAATAATTCATAAGCTCTGCACTGCGTTCCAAGGCTGTCTGAGAGGAACACAGGTATTTATCCAAGACACATTGGATTTGGCTCCGTGCTTCCCCATGGCCTTGTCATAAATCGCCATGTTTTACTGGTTGAGGTATTGGCGGTTCTAAATGGTCACAGGATAGAACGGAGCTGCAGGGTAGTGCTTCTGCTCACACCTCCATCTTGATTCCACCCCCATAGACTCGATTTTAATCAAATTATTCAAAATTTTAAAACATATTTCCTTTTTTCTCTGCAAAAACAAAACAGTTCTTTGTACTTAATCCCCAACTAAGATATAATTAATCATTATTGTTGGGAAAACAATCCTATTGGGTTTATTTCATGTTTAAATTATCTTTAGCAGACTTAAGGTATGGAGATCCATATTACAGATATACCCATTATCTGAAAGGAAACCCCAGGTCCTTGGCATTATGGATAACAGGTCCCATACCTGTACTAAGTTAGTAATAAAAGAGGGAATAAGCATTGACCAATTCTCTCTTTGGTATGTTTGTAGTAAAATTTGCTAGATCAGGGTTTTTTATGTATGTTAAAAGAGTACATAAAATGTATATCATTATGTATGATAAAAGAGTAAACATAATGGTAATTAGGAAATACATAAATGTATATATGTATACTGTACATATGTAATGAAAAACGATATTGTAAGACTTGTATATTAGCATAAAATATATTTGTTTTTTGTATTTATGTGTATATTTTTTAAATGTAACATTAACAACAAGAAAAAACTGAAATAAACAAAACAATAAAACTTACACTTAATGCTCTTAAAATTGTATGAGTTCCCTTAAATACCCAGAATTTTCTAAACAGAATTTTAATCAGAATTTAACTTCTGAAAACATGCTTGCCAAATAAAGTATTAAACTGAAGGCGCTTCAGTATGAACATAGACAAAATGCAGCATTTGTTCATTGAACTTGATATTATTTAAGCAAGCATTAACCTTCAAAATATGTTACATCATGAATATGCAACAGTGGAATTTCATATTCATGAAAAAAAAAGGGGGAAAAAATATATAGCGGATGCTTGGATGCATATTGAACTGATTGACCTAGTATCCAATTGATTGGTAACTGCAGACCCATTCTGCATGTTTATAATATTATATAAGTACATACAGGTATGGAATCCGGTATCTGGAAACCTTTCATCCAGAAAGATCTAAATTATGGGAAGGCCAATATAATTAATCCTTACTGGAGGCAAAGCAAGCCTATTGGGTTTGTTTAATTTTATTTAATATGAAAATGATTTTAAATTAAAAAATGTATGAGATCTAGATTACGAAACAACCACCTATTCATAAAATTCCAGGTCCTGAGCATTCTGGATAACAGGTCCCATACCTGTTTATTTTTTATTTATTTTTTTGTCTAAAGTAAGTAATAATTAGAGACTTGAAAAACTATGCCATCACATATTAGAATAACCATTTCACATTTAGAAAACCATGACATTACACAGTGATATTGCTGTGCTTTTATTAAAACTGTATACATCATCTACACAATGATCATCTTTCTTATTTTCTTATACTTGTTTGTTTAAAGTGTACATTTTAATAATAGAAACTGGTATAGAATAAACATGCCATTTAAAGTTAATATATAAAATGTGTCCCACATATTGTTGTAGCTCAATTTTGGCTTAACAGGCTTGTCTTACATTAGACCCTATATCAGCAGGATTGGCCTTCGCTAAGTGGAAGGAACATGTGAGGATTTTGTTGACAACACCTCAACACAGCCAAAAGTAAATAAAATAGACTAGAGGACACCAGGAGTTCTTTCAAAAGCAGTAACAAAAGCTTTATTCAATACAAATCTAAGCTATCCGGTTTAATACTGTACTCACAAGTTATGAGATTGTTTGGAAATATGCCAGGTACAGTCACAGGTGTTAAAAGATACAGCCCAAGAGGCATCACGGTAGGAATAGCTTGGGGAGTTGGAAGGTTCACCTTCTAGGTTGTCAATACCTTTTGTGGCCCTGAACCCCTACAGTAGGCTTGGATAGAATATAGCCTGTTTCCCTTGTCAGTACTGCAGTCCCTTCACTACAGGCAAGCAGAGCCTGGGTGATAGCTACTGCCTTCTCCTTGGTGGAGCACAAAGCGGCTCTTGCTAACTAAATCTTACTGACTCATTCTATCTAAAGCGTGCAAACAACAGTTGCTATCCTGTACACCAGCTAACCTCGTTCTCATCCCTGCTCGGTAAATTCTATAAAGGGGTTGTTGATTTAGGGCCTATACTTCTGGGGTCTTGTTTATTCCAGGCTCAGTGGAACATCCAAAAATACAGATTAATGGAGGGCACTCCAAACACAACTACAAAGGTGTATGTTATATTACCACTCCTCTTAAATAGAATGGAAGTGAGGTGCAGTTAGCACAACAGTACACCCACAGTACGTACCCAAAAACTCAAATAGAAAGTGTATTGGGCATGCACACATGAAAGAATTTTTTTTTTACAGACAACTGGAGGTATGAGAAAAAAAATCTTTATATTTAAAATAGTAAAACATACATCAAAAACATTTTTGCCATTCAGTATAGTACATGTACACCATATAAAAAAATTTTGATGTATGTTTTACTATTTGAAATATAAAGAATTTTTTCTCATACCTCCAGTTGTCTGTAAAAAAAAATTCTTTCGAGTGTGCATGCCCAATACACTTTCAGTGGAACATCCACCCAGAACAAATGATGCAGACCAAAGAGGAAGGACCTCCCCTCACCCAACACTATAATAAAGTGTGGCAGGAAATGGTCATCAACCTAAGAGCCAATGGAAAATATATGTAAATAAGTATAACTATATACATAGGCTTTTGCCAGGCAAATAGTGAAATAAGTAAATGTAGGCAAATGAAGCCATAGGAGCTATTAACCCTATGAGTCCCTACATTGTGTTTATGCCTTATTTTTGTGGTCTCGCTAATCATTTAAAGAGCAAGGAAAGCCAAATTGTCTTTGGGATGCCAGTTTGTTAGGTAACCTACAGTGAATAAATTGCTTAGTCTTCACCAGGTTGCTGCTACTTGAAAGAAGTCCTAGGTACTTTCTACAAGACTGAAATGCTGCCATTTAATCCATTCTTACATTGTATGCATGCACATTCCAGTAAAAAATGTTCTATACTTGCTAGCCCTTGATTTTGCTAATATTGAGTAGAAAGAGTTTTAATAGCAGCACAACACATTTTTTTTTTTTTTTTTTTTTACAGAAGGGTAGCGGATATAATTGATTGATTGGGGAATGCCTAACAAATTTGGCTTTACTTGTTTAATAGATCTGTTAGTTTTTATCCTTTTAAAGTTTTCCAAGTTACTGTCTACTGCAGGATATATTGTACAGGTTTAGGATGCCTTATCAGGAAACCCGATATCCAGAAAGCTTCGAATTACGGAATGTCTCCCATAGACTCCATTTTATCCAAATAATTCAAATTTTTAAAAATGATTTCCTTTTTCTCTGTAATAATAAAACAGTAGCTTGTGCTTGATCCAAACTAAGATATAATTAATCCTTATTGGAAGCAAAACCAGCCTATTGGGTTTATTTAATGTTTAAATTAATTTCTAGTAGACTTAAGGCATGAAGACCCAAATTACGGAAAGATCCATTATCTGGAAAACCCCAGGTCCCGAGCATTCTGGATAACAGGTCACATACCTGTATATAATAATACCCTGTATTTTACCTAGCAACAGAACAACAAACAATTCTGAAATCATAAAAAGACCAACCAATTATTGAAGGACAGTTCTGAACTACATCCATGTTTTGTTTGGTGAGCAAAGAAAACGTTGTGAGATACCACATAAACACATGACAACACTGATTGCTTCTAATCCTGAAACTGTGGAATTTAAAGCTTCTTCTAAGGTTTCACTTACTTGCAAGTTTATCCTTTGTAACAAATTGGTTAGATCAGATGTTAAACCTTTGGCCCCACATGTTTTATTTTCCTAAGTACAATATATAATAGAAGATATTTTGGTTAAGAAAATGAACGTGAAAATGTGTAATAGAAGGCAAGGGCAATCCACTGTAACAAATTTGTTAGAGCAGATGTAAAACCTTTGGCCTCAAGTAATTAATTTTCGTAAGTTCAATATGCAATAGAAGGTATTTTGGCAGCACTACAATATGGGATAGAGGTTCTGCCATTAAATTATTTTTATAACTAACATGCTACATGATTTTATTATATAAATAATCATGAGGAACACATATATTTCTGGAATAAAGCCAACCATTATCTTAAATATATCAGTTGACAAATATTATTTGCTTTCAAAGTGTTAATATAGAAATAATGTTTTGTATCATACAGTATTTAGACAGGTGTGCATCAAATTGAATACACACCGCTAATTTTTCATGCAGTTCATCCAATTCAGATTGATTTGTCTGATAAAATGTAACATTCATTTGTTGTTGATGATTAAGCGGTGGAGCTGTGTGATTATTTTTTTGCTTTTAAAATGACAGGGCCAATTTCTAAAAAATCTTTTAAATTTAAGAAACATTAAAAGGTGTTCAACTTTAAGAAAATATGTAAATTATGCCACCATAGAAATCAATTAGAAGTAAATGTTTAGCATTGGGCAAGCTGAAATACTGTTTTCTTTTCCACAATTTTGCATTTCCAATTTTTTAACTTTGCATGAAAAATGTGATTTGCAACTTTATGTGATTGTGATTAACCTATTCTAGTCTCCATAAATATGAGCAATATCTCAGGTTGTGGGGAAAAACTTACAGACAACAGGCATATGGGTGCAATTACCGAGGACACCACAGTAAAGATACAATTTTGCACCAATGAGAGTGCATAAAGTTTGCATTCAACATTGGTAAATTTACCATATATAATAGTTTGCTCTAGTCAGCAAAATGTTTTTTACATACTATGTTGTAACTGTACTGTAATGGGAAACTGGACCAAGTTTTGGATATGAAGTTTGAAGTTACCAGACCATAAAACCAAAAGAAAGTATTAGTACTTTTTATATCTGTAGGTCCATATGAGCCATATGTCTTGACATACTCTTTAACGACTGCTGTGCTGAGCCACAATTCTGCCAGGAAGACTCTTTGAATTTGTGAATTAATAAAAAGACTGTGACTATAGTCACTCATTGTGCTTGGAGAAAAGGAGCAACATTTTGAGAATTAAATATAATTATGCTAACCAGCATTGTTCAATATCATAAATTACTTTCACACACAGACAATCTTCTTATTTAATAGTATCACTTGCAATAATGATGAAAGAAAAAGCAAAGGTTGAGAACCTTTAATTGAGTGAAAATTGGCGTATAGACCTAGACCTGATTTAATTGTGATAAAATACTCCCAGGTAAATACTTGTCAACAGCAACCTCTCATCAGAAACATGTGTTAAGAAATCTTTTTAATAAAAGCTACTTAGAAAAAAGAAAGCAACTCAACCTAATTTTGTGCTAATTTATGGTAATTAAACAAGCAAAACATCCCAACCCATCTACAAAAATATGAAAAAGTTTGGGTAGGGTGTGTGTGTGGAAGACTCCAAAGCTACATAAAATACATAAGTACAATTGTGGGCAAGTTAGCTACAAACATACAAAAGAGATGGGGGTTTAATCAATGCACATACCCTGGCCCTCTGTTTCACTAGTAATTTAATATCTGTTCAAACAGGGGTTTCATGCATGACTTGGAAAATGCACAGTGCAGTAGTGGCAGTCCCCTCATAAGTTACCAAAACAACATTCTTGGTAACTTTAAGGGGCCCATTTATTAAACTTTTTTAAAGGGGAATACTCATTTTTAGAAGGAAAAAAAATAGAATTTTTTGACATTTATTAAACCCCAAAGCTGCTAAAAATCGGAAAATACTCCATCTCAAACCTGTCAAGCTCATGTAGAAGTCATTGGTAGATGTCCCTGAAGTTGTTTCTTGACATCGTTATCTGTGCTGCATAATTCCGCTTAAATCAGGTTTTTCTCCCATAATCTGATAACGTCGAGTTTTTCGCTGCAACAATTCGATAAAGTTGAGTTTTCAGCGTCAATCCCAGTTTTCAATTAACACGGGAGATACCTAGAAGTTATAAAATGTACTGGTACTTTCCATAACTTCCACATTTATTGGAAGTTTATTATTGCTATACAAGTTTAACCAAATGCTTAGAAGCTTTCCCAAAGTACATATGAAGTAGGTGATTTTCCACAGATAGACTTTACAGACCGTGTTAGTTTCCAATGCTAATATATTCATGTAATTGCTATACATGACCACCAGGGTGGATCATTTGGTCACATGGTTTGGTATTGATGGATTATAAAGCCATTTACTCACTGGTCTCTAAACTGCACCAGAGGAAGGATCCTTGTGGTCCAGAACATGTAGTACTATGTATCTCTAACTAGATCCATTACTTCATTTCATTCAATGGTTTTCACTATATATTAAATTGGAAGTAGTAATTCCAAACCACTGTATGATGAACACGGAAACACTTAAGGGCAGATTTATCAGAATGTGGGTTTAGATTTCAGTAAATAAAAACTCACCCACATTCTATTCATTCCTATGGGATTTTTGGAGGCATATTTATCAAATGGCGAGTTCTAACTTTCACCCATTGATAAATATGCTAAAAATCTCAAAGGAATGAATAGAACATGGGTGAGTTTTTATTTATTACAATCTATTTTTATAAATCTTCCCCTAAACCATTGTAGTCGTTTTTAAGACTTATTTGAATCAGTTAAGAGTTATGTGTCATCTGTAAAAGTAGGTAAACTAGCAGATTCTAAATTTCTTATAATTTACTTATGGAAGTACATTGTTCACACATGCATCCACGTTTATGAAAGACTAGACTGTAAGGAGCTAGGGAGCTCTCTGATTACCTCATTCTTATGGGATGTACAAGGTTCCCTCAATCTTGCACTAGATTTTTAAATTTGTCAAAAAGTACAGAGCATAAATAGCACCCCTGATTGCTCTGTGGACCGAGGGTTTATAAATGATGTCCATGGTCTTTCGCCACTAATAAAGTAAATCAAATTTAACTTTGCAATCCTCATCAAAACAAACATTAGAATTCTAATGAAAATAAATAACTGGAGAATGATGTTCAGAAAGAATTTTATTGTCAACATGTTAGCAGATGGTTTTAAAGCAGGTAAGCCCACAAATACAGTATATGCTTGACTGGAATTTCTGTCTTCATAAGGACTGTCCAGATGGATGATGCAGCCTGAATTCTTGTCCTAATGGCCTTTTGAACCCCCAGTAATAGATAAGATGGGATAAATTCATTAACAAACCAAAATGGTTGAAAGACGATATTTCTCAAGCACTCTTGAATTGACTGCAACCAGTATAAACTAAAACACAAATGTGGCTGGGAAGCATAACCAGGGCTAGAGGAGACAGTGGCAGATCGAAAATTGCTATTCCCTTGAGGTGCCTTCAATTGAGAGGAGGCAGAAGGTACGCTTATTTAACACCAGAAAAAATGCTATATGTGCAGGAACTGGATTCTCCAGCAATCAACAGTAAACCAGCTGGGACAAAAAGAAAACAGATTGGTTTGTACCTGCTAGTTTGTTACTTATTTCAAAAATGCTTTATCCTGTATTTCTCCTCCTTTCACTTTCATGCTTCCTAAAACATTTTTCACCACCTCCCCCATCAAGTCACAAATCTATACCAATCCTTGCCTCTCTACTTTCCTCTCCTTTCCTCTCCATACATGAAGTTTATAAAGCATTCTGTTTAGCTGTTCCAGGTAACTCCTCTTCTTCATACAAACTAAGAACTTACAAATCCCGCTCTCACTTAGTCTATATCTCCTAACTATAGCTGGCAGCTGGGGACATTTCTCCAAACCCTGTCCCTTACCCCATCCCAGTTACAGTATATCACAGTCACAGACTCCTTCCCTTTGGTGTAATTTCCAATGGTACAGAACTCTTAGCCCTCTACCCAAGAACCCAGTTAATCTTTCCTGGGCTCTCTGCCCGATTTGCAACAAACTCACCGTTATATACGACCATTTCATTGCCAATTTTTTCAATCTACTTGCATTTACTGAAACCTGGCTTTCTCCTAGTGACACTGCTTCACCTGCTGCCCTGTTCTAAGGGGCCTATGCCTTACTCATACTCCAAGGCCTGGAAACAGAGCTGGGGGTGGTGTAGGATTGCTTCTCTCTTCCCACTGTACTTCCACCTGTTCCATTCCTATCATTCTCCTCATTTGATGCTCATTGCATTAGGCTCTTTTCTCCTGTTTCACTTCAAAATGCTGTCATATATCGACCTCCTGGACCATCCGCACAATTTTTTGACAACTTTGATGCCTGGCTTCCTTACTTTCTTTCATCTAACACTCCATCCATCATAGGAGACTTTAATATTCCTGTTAATAATATTAACAACCCTTCTGTCTCCAAACTAACTAACTTCCTCCCTTGGATTATCTCTGTGCTCTGACTCCAGTGGTAATGCTCTGGATCTTATATTTACCAAACTCTGTTCAACCACAAATTTTACTAACTCACTGTTTCCCCTCTCTGATCACAATATGCTCATATTTCAACTCTCACTAATTCCCTCCTCACCCCTTCTATTCCCAAAACACTACCTACTGTGACCTGCAGTTACGTGTTGCATCTCTCTTCTTCTTTTGACTCTCTTCACTCTAATATCTCAGCCATCTCTTGTCCTAATGTGGCTACCTCTGTCTACTATAGTACTCTCACCATTGCCCTTAATGAGCTTGCTCCTGCAAAAATGAAACGTGCTAGACCCAAACCACTTCAACCTTGGCATACTGTTCATACAAAAGCTCTCCAAAGACACACACACACACATGAGCATTGCTGGCGCAAATAGAGCTTAGAATCAGACTTTTGGAGCCACAAATCTGCCCTGCGCTCCTATAACACCAGCCTTTCCCAAGCCAAACAAACATACTTTACTTCACTCATTAACTCCCGGCACAACTTTTTTCCATTTCTAACACTCTTCTTTCCTCTTCTCCACCCCTCCAAGCAAATCTGTCTCTGCTCAAGATATTGCTGAGCACTTAAAATGCATATAATGCAGCAGTATGGGCAGTCGGATTGCAGGAACGCATCGAACAGAATGAACAGATGCAGTTTGCGATACGACTGGATTTTTAGCCCCACCCGATCAACATCTGGCCTATATTGACCAGAAAAACCCATTGGAGGGCCCCATACACGGACCAATAAGCTGATGACTCGGTCAGTCGTCAGCTTTTATCGGCCCGTATACCTTTAAACATACCTGGAGGGCACAACCTTTCAAAACCCCAATTAGTAGAAACATAACAACAAATGTCAAATGTGATTATTTTGTTTTTATAGTTATGACCATTTGGGAGTTTGACAAGGTGTGCCAAGTGTTGATAAGTGGGAACTGAGTAGAAGGAATCAGAAGTGGAATGTACTTATTGTTCAGCATACTGTATGTGCATATGCACAATGGGAACAGAGAGATTTGGAAACTGTTCAAGCTACTAATTAATAATTAGTGATGGGCGAATTTATTCGCCAGGCGCGAATTCGCGGCGAATTTGCGCGATTCGCATCCAGCGAATAAATTCGCGAAACGCCCGCGAAAATTCGCCGAAAAAATTCGCCGGCGTCAAAAAAATTTTTTTCTGAAAAACGGATGCCGGCGTCAAAAACGCGCGCCGGCGTCGAAAAAACAGGCGCCGGCGTCAAAAACGAGACGCCGGCGCCGTTTCGCGAATTTTTCGCCGTTTCGCGAATTTTTCGGCGAAGCGAAACGGCGCAAATTCGCCCATCACTATTAATAATTGTATAGTCCAGTGTTATCCACTAATAATAGTAGATTATCTGTTGAACTTTTCAAAAATGTATGGTGCTGCTTTTGTTATACTGCAGCAATGCAGGTACCCATACTAACTTGTGAGATATTTGCTTTTATTTCTTAGCTCCAAGTAAACCAAGAAACCTGTCAAATGTCATTTTTAATTGTTGTTTTTCCCCTTTAGCTGCAGTTAGCTACCACTGCCACTATGCATACAGATATTTATATATACACTGCACTCCATTAATACAAAAATCCTATTAGAAAATTACTCAAAGCTTTCAAAACCGATCCTATAGGATCTGTTCAAACACAGTGAATAAGGAAAAAGTCTTTGGTTTGCATTGTGACCTAATCCAATACTAATAACCATTAAAAAAATTTATATAAAAGAACAAAGTAGACTT
This sequence comes from Xenopus laevis, assembly GCF_017654675.1. NCBI lineage: Eukaryota > Metazoa > Chordata > Amphibia > Anura > Pipidae > Xenopus > Xenopus laevis. The sequence goes on along the minus strand of NC_054371.1, from coordinate 89,694,785 downwards.
TGAAACCTTGAAAGCCTGTAAGGTTATTGCATTTGACAATGTTAGCTGGTTTTGCCCTCTAAAGGTTGCATATTTTATGACAGATAAAATTTTGTGTGCTCCATGGCCAATAGTGTTATAAGAAGACCTAGTTTTTGAAAAGAACATTTTTTGCAGGCAGAGGTTTTTTTTTCCAACCTAATTAGTGAAATTATAATATGTTGTTCAGGGGAAGGCCAGGACCCCTTGCTACAGTCTATGTCATTTTCCAAAACAAGATATATTACAACAAACATTATTCTGAGTATAGTGGGAAATAAAGAAAAGGGCAAGCTGCAATATTTAATGAAACAAATAAGTATGAATGCCAAGAAAAAATCCTTAGAGTGTAGCCCAAATAGATGCTGAGAAGGTAAATAAAAGACTTTCATTAATCAAGGAATATATACAGTTCTATGTCTGTAAATAAGAAATAAAGAATCTATTGAAATACTAATATATTTGTAAAGAAGTAATATCAGTATACAGTGGGGAAAAAATGTTCATCTCACCCTAACTCCTCCCAACAAAGAATATTTTCATATAGAATATCATAAGTCTTTATTTTAATTTTAATGGAAGAACAAGGCAGAATTCTTAAGTGATGGGCCCCTTCAGACATAGATATTATCTGAAAAACTTCCACCACCTGTTTTACTAAGGATTTCTGTTTTACACCTACTACAAAATGCTAGTCTCCAACTACCTGTTGTAGACTTTATTATACTGTATCTAGAAACATGCACTTCTGGCATTTTTATATCCAGCAAAGTGAATTTTTTCAGGGGAGTTGTATCCAACTTGCACTCAATGGGTCAAATTCACTAAAGGGCGAATTTTCGCCAGTGAAAACTCTGCCACACTTCACGCTACTTTGCCAGGTGTAAATTAGTTACCACTATACTAATTCACTAAAATGCAAAGTTGTGTCTCAGCAGCCGAATGCTGGTGAAGTTTCGCTAGCAATAATTAGTCAGCGCAAGTATATCTTAGTGATCTTTCGCTAGCGTTCATCTCTGCCTATTGAAACTTTGTTTGTTTCTTACGCTTAGGCCAATTTGAATAGGGCGGGTACATATAGGTCTTATAGACATCTTTATTAGAGATGTTGGTTAAAATGCTAAAAGTGGCTTCTTATTTTTAAACATGTACGAGGAAGTAAAATAAAGAATAAAGAGATCCTGTAATGTCCTAGACTTGAGCCTACCATAAAACAAATGTGGCATGCCCCTCAAATTGGTTAAAAAAATTGATAATATAAAGATCTTTTATAGTTAGCATTTTTGAAGGCAATGGCCAGCCATAGGCACAGGGTGATTTTTTTGTTTGGGTAGGCTAAGTTTCTTCACTTGTGATTTTTCACTGGTTGGGGAAACAGCTTATTCATTCCCATATAATAAGCATTGGCAAAAGTTGTAATTCACCTGTCTAAGCACACAGGTAGGATTTTTGTCCAAAAATGCACTAAATCTGAAATCTGTCCCATACGTGGTCTGACTTAAAGCTACTTACTGATGGGCCCACAAGCTGCCTGGTTATGTAATAAGTCATTTTTTACTTGACATGGATAAAGCCCAGACTATTTTGAAAATAATATTTATAACACTCTTTTATTATCAAAATTATAGAAAAAGTTCACCCACATTACTGGAAATCAGGACTAATGATTGGTTGTTTAACATTAAACTATCTTTATTGATCTACTTTCACATAAAACAAACTGTCATATATGGGAGATCTTATACATTGAAAGTATAATGCAGATATATTTTGGTCCCATAGCAAAAAACTGTAGCTGTCTTCTTACTGCAGTTTCAAAGTAACACAATATAACAGTAGATGAAGTTGAGAAAAAAACTTGCATTCAGCCACCAACACAAAATGTGTGTGTAAGTGAAAGTAGCCAAACTGATCTGTTAGCTAAGTCAGAGGAAGGTGAATTTGATACAATAGTACTTTTAAGATTTTTTTTAACTAATTGTATCAACTAAATGTAGCAAATTGTAACAGTTCAGGTGCTTCTGGATCACTGGCTTAGCCCCCCCGGGCCTTAATGAAAATCTGCCTCTTTCGCTAGTGAATTGTCCTCTATGCCTGTTAGTAAAATTGGTGATTTCCCTGTGGATGAGATTTCAGGTAAATTTTTTTCGATAGCGACGGCCACTTCGCCTTTAGTAAATCTGCCCCTACATCTCCAGAGCTGATTTAACCATTTTCTATGACAGCTTTCCTTCTTAAAGTGGAACATTAATCATTCACATGCTGTATATATATTTCCTGCTTCGTGTTCACCAAAGATATTATAGGTCTCCTAGAAAATCAAATGTGTATATTAATTAGTGTCTGAAACGCAGTGAAACTTTTGATTCGCACAGTCATAAAAATACAGACTTCAGAGTACTGGATCTAGTATCTGAAAACCATGTACTCCTACAACATTCTTCTTAACTTCATTTACTTAAAATGAGGTCTGAAGAATACATGGAATATATACTTTCGGTATCAAAAAAAAGTCTAAATTTTTCAGTTATGACAATGCACAGCATATACAAAAATATTCTACACAAAATCTGTTTTTACATTACAACATCATGTCATTTCATGCAAATCTTAATGAAACTGGTATGCACATTTAATATGCACAGAGATATAACAAGATATAACAATCTTATAAACAAGATTACATTGTGAAATGATTCACATACCCTTTCAAATCTTATGACATGCTAAGGGGAATCTTTATGCAATGTAGAAGACAATGATTAAAGAAGCAAATCTTAGTGACATACTATAGAGTAAACATTGTAATAGGCCTTAAATATTATTTGAAAAAAAAAAGACCTCAAATATTATTTGAGGAAAAAAAAAGTATATATATATATATATATATATATAAAGTATAAAAGTACTAACTAATAAGGAAGCACATGCATGCAACAATTGCAATTCCTTGACAACATTTGTTATACACTCTTAATCTCTAGCACATGCCCCCATTGTGAAGTATAGCCAGCATGCTTTCCCAAACACTGCACACAGTCTAAAGCTTTGTTGTTGTGCCCAAGTAAATTATTTCTGACAAGACTGACCAATGACTTTGCCCTCTAGGCCTCAGCTTATAGAATGAAAGTAAAGCTCAACATTCAAAGTAGCAAAAAATACTTCTTTTCTTTTTGGCCATATGGTGCCACCCTAACACCATTTGCATAATAAATACCCCAGATCATCAGATTCAGTATGCTTATTGAAGCATAAAACATGTTTGTTACGCCTTTTCTTTGCTAATCACAACAAAATAACACCTATTAATGTATGCAAATTCAAACCCAACCATTATCATGTTACCATAAAATCAAATCCAGTCACATCAGATCTAGCAGTGTTGAAAAGGCTGCAGATTAAATTCATGGATCTTAAAAACTGGTGGAGTATTATAAAATATATGAAACATTCTCAATCACCATTAACATTTATTTTCCAGTCACACTTACTCAATGACCACTGCAAGGTCTAAAACAAAGAAATGTAATAAATAAATGAATAGATACAGATACATGAAAATTACATAGAGGCGATGGTGTGTTGATTATATAAATAATCTGAACTAAAAGTAAAGTGGTTTATTCATTACACAAAACAGGCCGGTTTGTGGCACTAATAAACCACTTTACTTTCACCATTTTGGGGGGTTGCTGCTGGAGTATTCTTCTTAAGAATGTTCTCAAATAGGTTACTTATATGCACATTTCCAAGTGTGAGCCAATCACTTCTCAGTCTCAGATAACTCATATCTCTAGACTCTTATTGTACCCACCCACTTTCATCCAGACAAATCACAGATTTGCTCCCACAATGTCAAGACTCCCCTGAAAAATATGTAAAATCCTCTTGGCTACCACAATAACATAGTAAAGATCAGTTGAGATTGAACCTTTAAGTCCAGTTGGTAAAATCTGTTGTATTTTTTAAGTCAGTACTGTAGATAATTAAAAGATAAATTGCCTTTTTATGCTGAAAAAGTTGAAGGAATTATATCTACAGTTTTTTAAGGAATCTGCAATCATAACAGACTGAAACATTAGTTCATCAGGCCCCTAGTGCTACTTGACAAGGAGTACCAAAAGTATTAGTTGACTTTTTTTACTTGAAATAGGGTTATGTTAAACATTATAATGATTATATTATATATGACAAAAAGTTTAGTAGAAGTAGTAGAAAACCCTCATTTCGTCTTTTTAAATTTTGTCTTTTCGAAAGAAGGTCATTCAACGGGCAAATAGGAGAAGAAGGTTTCATATCATTCATAGTGCAAAAGCCAGATATTATAAAAGTTTCTTTCCCTAAATTCTAAATTCATTACTATGTTAAATTATTAAAAGGGCCAGATTAAACTAAAACGTAAAAATAAATGTTTTAGTTATATTTACTGTATGTTGTTTTTACATAAAAATACACTTGTTACTTGGATAAATTGAGTTTGGGATATATATATATATATATATATATATATATATATATCCCAAACTCAATTTATCCAAGTAACAAGTGGGGTTATACACTGATTTGTGATACAGTTTATATCTAGACATATTCCTATTTATACCGCACACCTTTACTTCATTCTAGTAATCTATTAGATTATACTCAATTTACCCAAAGTGACATGCATATTGTACTAAAAATCATTACAATGTATATATGTATATATATATATATATATATATATATATATATATATATATATATACATTGTAATGATTTTTAGTACAATATGCATGTCACTTTGGGTAAATTGAGTATAATCTAATAGATTACTAGAATGAAGTAAAGGTGTGCGGTATAAATAGGAATATGTCTAGATATAAGCTGTATCACAAATAATAGATTTTTAGTTTTTTGGCCCCTTTACATCTAATAATTTGTAGTGAAAAACAACTTATCATACTTTGGCAAATTTTTAGAAATTTTGTAATTATTATGAAGAACTGGTGTGCACTCTATTTTCTTGAAATGTTTTTTAAATTATAATAATATTGTTTTTATGTCAGGTTTTATCCTATTTTACACTGGAAGGAGCTTAGGTGTGATGTAATTTCAATGTCACGCTGTAACCAGTGTATAGTTGTACTTGAATCCTTGAATCCCTTAAGTCTAAAAGTGTTTTAACCTTTTTGGTTAATAGCACAAATGCTTTTCTCAGCCATATAGTTCTGTAACTCCTAAGATGGGCAGGCTCACTTGAGTCTAATATAACATCTGAGTGATTTACCAGTGTTGGTAGCTACAACTTTTCACTTAACAGTAATAATGACAAAACTCCAGAAATGGTTTACATTGTTTCCCATTGTGGACAGGTAGAGTCATTACAAGAAGTAAGAACCTAAACAGTTTTCACCTCAAAAAACCTGGATGACTAGGGAAAAGCCCTTGTATATTGATTAAAAATTATTTTTTAAATATTTACTCAAATGACTTAACAGAATGCTGTTTGGAGACAAATAATAAATTGATTCCTGAAGCAGGCACTAAATTAAGACATCTGGATGTCCCTGCAGAAAATCTGGCTTTTTAATTTAAGGTGCAAAGACAGAGGGACAGTTTTTTCTGTACAAAATGTATAGGTATTTGTATAATTATGAAACACATAAATGCTGTACTAGTAATTCTATGGTGATGTTCAGTAGCAACCCACATTTTATTATTTACAGATTGTTTGCCAGATGTGGTTTATCCTATGAAACAACATGATATGAAGATTTTTATTGCAAATAAGTATTTACAACAATGTTGTACAAGGTTATGTGTGTATGTATGTATTTTCTTAATGTTACTGCATTTTTCTTTTTTTCTGTTTTTCTTTTCATGTTTTCTTTATTTTTTGCTTTTCAGCTTCTGTAATATTAGCAAGCAAAAGAATAATAAAGCAGACTTAACTCTGACTCTCACTGAAGTCTTTTATAGTAGCGGGCTCTTCTAAGTAGCATATGTAGAATTCTTTTTTATTCATTTTACATCCCTGTTGCCTTTCGAAGCATTTTCAGACTATAAAAGTTCAGGGAAACATTTACCTTTCCATTAGGACTCTGAAACAACCTCAAATTTCCATTTTCAGAGCCTCAATTTAACCAATGATAAAAATGCTATTATCTGAAAAACAAAACCGCCGTAAGTCAGAGAAGGGAAATTCTCCCATGCCCTGTATTTTAATAAAGTAATAAAAAGAGCAAAAAATGCTTTGCAGCAAGTGGATTTTGATTCACCACTCCTAATCAAGGCAAACATCTTCATCTGAATGAGAAACGATAGTAGATTACCCTTACCAACAGAAAGATAACCTGAATGTATTACTGGTCCAACACTGTTCTACCAGCTGTGTGAATTCTATTGGTCTGTGCTATCAAAATAAAAAACCTCTTGCTATACAATAGGCATCAAAGGAAGAACACAACCTATTTTTGTCACTCAGCAGATAACAGAGCAATGTTTTAGTTCTTTCTTTGGGCACATATTAGCTGAGAAGTGTCTATAATGTACAGCACAGTTCAATGGTTTTGAAGCCTGGCAATGAACTAGAGCTTAGCAACTTGATTTGAGCCACTCTGAACTGTTATTAAAATTGCAATACAGATAGGGAATTTAATTTGAAATACTATTGTTGTGTCATCACTGGCACAGAGTGACCAGGAAAGACCAAATCCAGATAGGACCCAGAAAATGGGAGCTATGCCAAAAAGAGAGTAACATCAATCTGTATAAGCAGAAATTGAACAGAAATGCAGAATGAAATAAAATGAACATTTGGTCCATATGTAGTAAGAAAAAGCTAGCAAACAAGACATTATTTTACTGGAAAAAGGGCACCCGTAAATGTTACTTACTGATTAGTTGCTATAGGTTTCTTATAGCAAACAGTGCACTTTTTACTGCATAGCTGTTCTTTTACTGAAAGTTCTAGGTTCATAGAGAATGCTGCCTTCCCTGTTGGCGCTGAAACATTTGCATATGCATACAACACCTGGGATTTTAGTTATAGATTTTCTTTCTACTTTTGAAATAATCATTTTTGTTTCACATTCTATAACTGGGGTACAAATATAACTTTCCATTTGCAAGTAGAATTTAATAACTTGCTTTAGGTAAATGGATTTTTGGAGGACAGAATGGGGTTATACACTGAGGATTTGATTTAAGCAAAAGCAAAGAGATAATTCTCCATGAAATGCTTCAATATATTCATATATTTATTAAATGAAGAATAGTACCATTTCTTGTCAGCTTTGCTTCAGATAAAATTCTCTTTACATAAAGCATGCAGAAAAAGTACTGAGAAAAAAAATATGTCCATTTAATTTACTTTTTGGAACACTTTACGAAGGAAATTCCAGGACAAACAATCCATCACCTTAAGGCTGGCAAATTCCATTTATTTTCATTGGGGACTTTGGGAGATGATTTTATTTTACCCTTTTCTTGTTTGCTTAAGCTAGTTTTAGCAAAGCGACTATTCTGAGGTCAGCTTTCCAGAGGTTACACCATGTACCACATACTGAATTGCTTATCACAGATAGACAAAATTAATAATACTATAAATGGAATTGTATTAATGAATGGAGAAAACTTTTTTTTTTTTAAATGTAGTCATTTGTTTGAGCTACATGTAATAAATAGTTCTTTACAAACATAGCCTCACATTTACAGTATTTCATTACAATCATTTGTACTTCTGCTTTCAGTAATATAACCATTGTACAATTGTATCTGTTTTAATAAATAGGCCCTACTGACGTTGCAGGGATGCTATATATTCACTTTCACGTTTAAGTAAGATATAACTAAAGGTGGTATTGGCAACATTTGTTGCAGTTTCATTTACCTGCCATAGAGGAACTGTTATTGCTACTGTTTGTAGCAGTGGCCATGATGTTTGCTCCTTGCTGCAAGTCACTTCCTACTAATATTAATGAAAAGGGCTGAAAATGAATGCAATGGCTTATTATCCACTGACATGGGTATGGGTAAATTCTGGGTAATAAAAGTTGTTCAAGGGTGGCCCCTGGCATTTTTCATTTATTTTAGTTGGTAAAAACCGATGTCAGATTAAGGCATTCCCTTGTCCAAAACACAATTCAGCAATAGCATTTAAGGGGCCTACCTATCATGCTGTATATAATTATTTACCCCACAAACATGACAAAAAAGATTGCCACAATGTATGCTATTATACAGTATTTCTGTCATAACAAATTCAAGTTAATGGAAACATTTAGGAGGAAACAAATTTCCTGGAAAAAACAGGCAGATGAATGATCACCAAAAAAGTGGAAATGCATGGTCTCCATATGTACTCAGCATTTTGAAGCAGTTGCTTTACATGGAAATGCTAAAGCCAGAAATGAATACATAGTTTGATACTGTAAATGCACTGTTTTTTACATGGTGACGCCTGGCAATCAGACAGTGATGTGTGCTGCATTTGTTTGCTGTTTTGTTAGACAAACTCTTTCCAACATGTTTGCTACCTAGAATTAAACAATAAAATGTTGAATATATGGATTGGGGTAGACAGGTCCTTGACAGCCATAGCAGTAGACTCTACAATCTTTGGTACGTACTGTAAATAATTAATGAACTGCCATATACTATGGCACTCTGTGTCAAGCACCATACTGCCATACATTCATACATACATTTTTTCTAGGCTACTGGACAAAACAAATATGTCTACTGCTATGTGGTGATGGCTGCAGCATCCATGGATAGTACTAAAAAGGTTAAACAAAAGTGAAAAATAAGCACGTCTTTATAAGCTCTCCCATAACTTGGCAGGGAGGTGCATATATGCATGCATTGTATACATTTGTGCAAAGAAAGGAGAAAACTATTTATTGCTTTTAATTCATAAGTCCAAAATGTAAAATAGTGAAAAGGATCAGGACTGGTGGGGGTGGCTGCCAAGGAAAACTGGTTCAACATGTTCTTTCATTTTTGGAGAAGTTGTACTTAAGCTTCAGTTTCCTTTTTAAAATAATTGTTCTGTGTCCAATGGAGAATTCTGGGACTGTGGTATTTATTTGTATATATTTAAAAAGGTGGGAAATGTTAATGGTAAGCTTTTAGAGGTTGTGGGTCAGGAAACCTTTTACTATGGTACAAACTGAAGCTTACTCATATTACATAGTAGAATATTTAAAGTAGATGTAATGACTAGATAGGCTAAGGTCACATCTCACTACAAATTGGACAAGCATTCATTCATAATTTTTAAGTTTACAATAGTCAAAACAATGCAAAAAGGCACCTTAGAATGTATGCCCAAGCTTAAAAAGGAACTGTAATTTATATAAACATTCTCCCAGACTGTAGTGGATGCTTAACTGATGCTAATAATTCTTTTTCACAATTAATATTTTTTCATAGTGTTATAAATTTATTAAAATATAAAAGTTTATTAGTGTGCTACCCCAATTAAATTGTTGCCCTAGTCTAGTGCAAATAGATCAACCATACTCTGTTTGTCAGTGGTGCTTTGCATATTGGTGTTGGAATCAGCCAGTTAGAGAACATGAAATCAACCAGTGTTTCAGAGGAACTGTAATGAAATAAAGGCTTTTATTAAAACAGATTAACATTGACATTGTATCTATTTAAGTGAGAAAACATTCCGGATGCCACTATTTTGGAAATCTCTGTAATCCACATACTTATGATAATTTAAAGTGACATAGGAAAGTGTATAATTATAGAAAAATAGTAAGTTAGGTTGCAAAAAGACAAGCCACTATCAAGTTCAACCTTTTAGGTCTATATATAACCTGCCTAACAAATTGATCCAGGGGAAGGCAAAAACCCCATTTGAAGCCTCTACAATTTGCCTCAGAGGGGAAAAATTCCTTCCTGACTCCAAGATGGCAATCGGACCAATCCCTGGATTAACTTGTTGTATGAGCTATCTTCACAATTCTCACTATAATACATAATTTCCAAATATTTCGCTGGAACCTCCTTTCTTCTGATCCATATGGGTGCCCTCGTTAGCTGGACAGATCTAGTCCGACCTACTACTAAATAAAGCATTTTAGAGGTTATTGTATGATCACCTTATATATTTATGCATAGTTATCCTATGCCTCTTAAGTGTCTCTTCTCCAGCCTGAACAACCCCAACTTGGCCAGTCTTTCCTCATAGCTGAAATTTACCATATCAGGTAGAATCTTAGCTGCCCTTTTCTGGGCCCCCCCCCTCAATAATGTTCTGTTTGAGTGCTGGAGACCAAAACTGCATGGCATATTCTAAATGGAGCCTTACCAGTGCTCTGTAAGTGGAAAAATAACCCCCTTAATACAACTCAAGATCTTGTTTGCTCTTTAAGCTGCTGGCTGGCATTGCTTGATACAGCCAAGCTTATTACTTATAATGACTCCAAGGTCCTTTTCCATTATGGATTTGTCTAGTGCAATCCCATTTAGGGTATAAGTGACTGGCATATTTTTACAACCCAGGTGCATGACTTTACATTTATCCACATTGAATCTCATCTGTAACTAAGCCACCCAGATTGTCAGTTTGTCAAAATCCCAGTGCAAGGATGGAATTAATTGGGCTGCATAACACTGATACATTAATTACAATACCGTCCCCTAGGTCATTAATGAACAAGTTAAATAAAAGTGGACCCAATACAGACCCCTGAAAAAAAAAACATTTCTGCTTCTTCCAGCTTCCAAATGTAGGTCACTTACCGCAGCAACCAGTGTTATTGTTGTCTTTTTTTTCACTCATCTTCTGTTCACAGTATTCATGCCTGCTCCTATTCATATTTCAGTCTCTTATTTGAACCACTCCCTGGTTGCTAGGGTAAATTGGATAGCTGCTGAAATTCAAACTAGAATGCTGAACAAGAAGCTAAATAATTTAAAAAAATTGAAAACCAGTTGTAAATAGGCATATAATATGAATCATCCTGAAAGTTAATATAAAAGTCATATGCTAGATAAGCTTTTCTGGCACATAAGTTAAAATTGTGTGTGTTGTCAGATAAATTGTACTGGGTTTGGTCGCATGTGTCATGAACAGAGTGCAAAGTATAGTTGCTCCATTATGGTTTATTATCAGGTATAAACAATCTCTTCTAAGAAAGATATAATTAATAAAATAAAGGAAGAAAATGAATAATGTCCCTAGCTGCCAACTCTCCACAGCAGGAAGAGTATTTTGTGTGCCAGGCTATGCAGTACACTTCTTGTACCCATGTGAAGTATCTAATTACACACAGTTAATAATAGCCAAGTGATAATATAGTGATGAAAACTCTTCTGATTAAACATGGAGTTAATACAATTAATACAAACACAATTTCTTTAATTAAAACAATTTCCATTACAATTTCCAAAACATGCACAGACAGAACCTTCCAACATTCTGACCACAACCACAAAGTGCCTACACTCACAAAATGTAAAAAGCACAATGCTGAAAATGGTGTACAGATGGAACGCAGCCTGGTGCCTTCTGCTTGATTTGATATTTCCTGCAGCAGAGTTAGTACAAACGCATTAAAAAGGACAGGCTGCATTCCACTGTGACCTGAATTAGACACAGTTGTGATGAAAATCTTCAATGTTTGTATTTGGGTACACGTGTCAAAATGACATCTGCACCCGATTTTTTCACGATTCACAAGAGTGGCTGGATGGACCTAGCAGCACCAAGGGCAACTATAGAGAGGTGCAAGAGACACCTTTAGACTCTAACCTCTAACGAATGCTGTGTATTCATGCAACAATGTCATGTGCAACTGTGCTTAGTGATTGTAAAACTTTAAAGATTTATTACGTGTAAAAACCATGAAAATCTCTAATACAAAAGTAAAAGCAGTCAAGTTCCCATAGAAGTCAGTTTGAGCTGCGCTAATCTTAGTGGACTTTTTTTTAACCATTCAGACCTTTAGAGGTTTTCATCAGCATTTAGAACAGATTGGAGTTATGAAATGCGACAATATAATGAGTTCTGTTTTTGAAAGGTTCAGTTTCAGGTGGCACTGTGACATCCTGGAGGACTCAGGAGAGAGGCAGTCTGTAACTTGGAAAGGAACGAAGGAGAGAGGTCAGAAATAGACAAGTTGAGTTGAGTGTCATCAGCATAAATGTGATACTGAAGTCCAAACGACTGAATAAGTTTTCCTAGGGAAGTTGTATAGAGTGAGAACAGCAGGGGGCCTAGAACAGAGTCTTGAGGAACTCCGACAGAAAGAGGGAACTTAGTAGAAGAAGAGTTAGAGAAGGCAACTTTAGGAACGGTCAGCCTTGGAAGGGGGAGGGGAAGAGGGGGAACTTCAGCGAGCCAGGAGAAAATGTGATCTGTCAGGCAAGTCTGCACAAAGCAGGAACAAAGTTCTTTCCTTCCCCCTCCCCAGGAGGACCCAATATGGGGTGGAAAATTCAAACTGCTATTCTCTGCATAGCTATAACTAGAGTAACAGCAGCTCTTCTGCTTCAGGGTTCTTCTGCTGAATACTGCCGCCTGCTTGTTCCCTCCTGCGCCCCTTACCTGTAAAAAACTTTATTGCTGGCCCTGATTTTATTCCTAAGGACTTTATTTTGCCAGACAGAGTCAATTCTCCAGGGGGACCAAAGTGCTGAAACAGGGCCAATCCCCGTGAAATTTAGATAAGGGGGCAGCTTTATTTAAGGTGTACTGAAGCACTGACTTGCCCTCACTGATACATGGGCACAAATAATGCAACCCCCAAATTAGACTTTATTATTATTATTATTATTAACATGTATTTATATAGCGCCAACATATTGTGTGGCACTGTAAAGTAAATGTGATTATACAACTAAATCACATGAATTATATACATAGAACATATGGAGTTACATACATCACAATCAATACAGGTACAAAAAGGTGAGGAAGGCCCAATGCATAGGCATACACTCTAAAGGGAAGGCAGTAATACAGAAGGTGTGGGCAAGATCGAATTAAGTGGGTGAGAAATGTGGTATTGTATGTGGTGTTGCGTTTGGTAGTTAAGCAGAGTGAGGGTAGGCTTCTCGAAAGAAGTCCGTTTTAAGAGATTTCTTGAAAGCAGAAAGGTTGGGAGAAAGTCGGACAGACTGCGGGAGAGAGTTCCAGAGGAGGGGTGCAGCCCTTGCAAAGTCTTGAATGCGAGCATGTGAGGAGGTAATGAGAGAAGAATTGAGTAGCAGGTCAGTAGAGAAGCCTAGTAAGCGGTTGGGTGAGTATATAGAGATGAGTTCAGAGATGTAGGGTGGGGCAGAGTTATGAAGTGCTTTGAAAGTCAGTGTCATTAATTTGAATTTGATTCTGAAAGGTAACGGAAGCCAGTGCAGGGATTGACAGAATGGCGAGGCAGAGGAGGAGCGGTTGCTGAGGTATATGAGCCTCACAGCAGTGTTCATTATGGACTGGAGAGGTGACAGTCTCTGGAGGGGAAGGCAAATTAAAAGAGAGTTACAGTAGTCTAGACATGATATGATGAGAGAGTGAATATGAATTTTGGCAGCATCTTGGGTGATAAATGATCGTATTTTGGATATGTTCCTTAGGTGGAAGTGACATGATTTAATAAGTGACTGGATATGAGGAGTGAATGACAGGGCAGAATCTAGGATAACCCCAAGGCACCGGGCATGGGGAGAGGGGGTGATAGTGAAATTGTTAACTATGAAGGATACTTCCGGGATGTTACTGTTGTTAGTTGAAGGAAAGAGAACCATTTCAGTTTTAGAGAGGTTTAATTTAAGGTAGCGTTGCGACATCCAAGTAGAGATAGCGGACAGGCAGGAGGAGACGCAAGTTAGGAGTTCTGGGTTGAGATCAGGAGATGAGAGATAGATCTGTGTATCGTCAGCATAGAGGTGGTAGTGGAAACCATACGAGTTGATTAATTTGCCGAGGGAGGAAGTATTGAGGGAGAATAGTAATGGTCCCAGGACAGAGCCTTGAGGAACTCCAACAGAAAGAGGTAGGGGAGAAGATGATACTCCATTGTAGGAGACACTGAAGAAACGATTGGTGATGTAAGAAGAGAGTGCTAATATGTGTGTGTGTGTGTGTGTGTGTATATATATATATATATATATATATATATATATATATATATATATATATATATATATATATATATATATATTTCCTGGCCACTTCATGTCAGCAATATTACGGGTATTTGCCCTGCCCCCATACCCCGGTTAGCTCTGTCACTCCCCCAAAGAAAACGATAAAGGTCCCAGCCCCTCCTCACTTACTTGTCTTTTTTGCTTAGTCTTCATTCTGGTTAGCATGGAACATCATTATTATCAAATCCAACTTTTCAGAAAGGTTGGAAATTTCTGAGGGCTATTCATTCAGTGAAACTGTCACATGAAGCCCCCTCAGCAGGAATCCAATTCCTTGTTACAGGCTGCTCCAGGTTAGTGATTTTAAAAGTGGCTACTGGTGTGTAGGATCCCTAGGTGTTTTTGTTTTTCCAAACATACTTCCCAGGGTGCATGATTTTGCGTGTGAATCAGTAAAAGTGAGCGCGAAAACACGTGCACACGAAAAACGTGCACGTGTTTTCGCGCTCACTTTTACTGATGCACACGCATTTTGTTGCACGTGCATTTTGTTGCATGTGCGTTTGGTGCATGTTTTGCTGTTTTGGTGCACTTGAAAGTGTATTCAATCCTGAAATTGGATACTTCAGTTTTCTGATTCAGTCAGGTAATCAAATGCCTGTCTTACAGAAATGTGGGGTTTGTTAAAACTCAATACTTATTGTTCTCCTGTATTTCTTGTAGCACACCAAGTGTACTGGTGATCTTACAGCCTCAGTTACAGCTGCCCGTGTTGCTTGGTATGTCCCTCTTTAGTTTCTCTTTTCTTTTATACCTTTCGTTTTTTGTTTGTAATTTTTTTTTTTGATTCATCTTGTTATTGTCTCTGTTCAGCTTGCCATATGGAGTCCATACAGAGAAAAAGAAAGAAGTTTGGCTTTTCAAGTTTGTGCAGGCTGCTTTGATGAAAAAGTTTTGCAAATCATGCTTTGGTCTTCTAATACAAAGTACACCTGATAGGGAAGTCCCTTCAGGCCAAGGAGCTTCAGTGTCCAGAGAGGATTCTGAGTCCTCCGATTTCTCAGGAGATGAAAGTCTGGAGCCAATGTCGGAGTTGTTTTCTGAGGAGGAAAAAGAAGCAGAATCTTAATCCTTTGATTTGGCCTTAATTCCTCCTTTGATTAAAGCAATTAAATTCATCCTGGGAGTAGAGGAGAAAGTGGATTCCCAGAAGTCTAAGGTGCTCCCTTCTTCTTCTAAACTGAAAATTTTTTTTCCTCTTTTTCCGGAAGTGGCGGAGTTAATTTCTGCAGAATGGGGAAGAGCAGCTAAAAAAGGCTCTTTTTCTTCTTTGACTATGAGATTTTCAAAATTATTTCCATTTAAGGAACAGGATACCAAGAACTGGGATTCAGCCCGGTGGTAGATTCCCCTGTAATTCATTTGGCGAAGAAGACAACTTTACAGATTGACGATTTGTCAATACTAAGAGATCCCATGTATAAAAGAATAGAGACAGAGCTTCATAAGGCATATCAAGTGGCGGGAGCCTCATGTAAGCCTGCAGTAGCTCTAGTTTCAGTGGCAAAAGCAGTCTCCACGTGGATCGACAGCTTAGACAAAGCTATTGCTGAAGGTACAGATACTGCCGACATAAGTGCAGGATTATCAGAATTAAAAATGGCAGTAACATTTATGTCAGAAGCAGCAGCGGATTTAACATGGTTGGCTTCCAGGTCAATGGCAGCAAGAAGAGCATTATGGATCAGATTTTGGGGTACAGATGCAGCATCTAAGCTAAGTCTTTGTAGCCTGCCTTATGTTGGAGAAAGTTTGTTTGACCCTAAATAAGAAGAGGCGACAGGTGGGAAAAGTACTTTCCTGCTGCAAGAAAAGAAGAAATCAAAAACCCAACTCTTTAAAGGTTTTTTTTCCCCGAGGCTGAGGTAGAGCTAGAAGGTTATGCCAGTAACTACAGATACTTTGGCAGAGACAGTCCAAGAAAATCGTCTTGGAGAGGAGGTCACTCCACAGTTATCAGGGGGAGCAAGATTAAACTGTCCCCAACTTCAAAAAAACCCTCCTGACAATCATGGAGTAAAGGATTTTTGAGTCGGGGCAAGGTTTTCGAGATTTTACGAGGTCTGGGAGCAGTCAATTTCAGACCAGTGGGTACTGGCCGTATTAAGAAGAGGTTACCGCATAGAATTTTTGTCCGTTCCAAGTCAAAATATTTTTGTGGTTTCCCCTATGCCTCGAGGTCAAGAAAAGAAAAAAGCCCTTTAATAGTATGTCCAAATGATGTTGGACCAGGAGGTAGTGGTTCCAGTGCCTCAGGAGGAAAGGGAAAAAGGCATTTATTCCCTACTTTTTCCTAGTGAAGAAAGTTTCTGGAGGATTGAGGCCAGTGTTAGATTTGAAGAAACGAAACACCTTTGTGCATCTTCAAAAATTCTTAATGGAGTCAATAAACACCATTATTGCGGCAGTACAGGCAGGAGACTGGCTCTTGTCAATCGATTTGAAAGATGCATACCTTCACCTCCCGATAGCAGATCAGCATCAGCGTTTTCTTTGCTTAGCAGTTGATCACAGGCATTTTCACAGGCCTCTCAACATCTCCAAGAACGTTTACCAAGGTCCTTATCACCTTGATGGCAGAGCTGAGGAAACAGGGCCTGACAGTCTGGCATTATTTGGACAATATCCTCCTTTCCGCAAGGTCTCCAGAAGTCCTTTTGTTACACAGAGAGATTGCAATTTCTTTTCTTCAATCACACGGGTGGCTAGTCAACTGGGAAAAAAGTCAGTTGCAGCCATCTCAAACACTGATTTACCTGGGGGCTCTATTCAACACAGCAGACAATGTTGTCCAATTGCCACAACAGAAGGTGGAGCGCATGGTGATAGAGATGAAAGATTTCTGTTGCCACGGGGAAGTTTCAGCGAGACGATTTATGTCTCTCCTAGGTTTGATGGCGGCCTCTATTCCAATGACCAAATGGGCCAGATTCCATATGAGGGAGGCACAACATTATTTCCTGACTCATTGGAATCGATGGGAAATCAATTAATTCCTCTTTCTCCCCAACTCAAGGTCAACTTTCAGTGGTGGATGAGTCCTTCGAATTTGTCCAGGGGATTTCCCCGTACTCCAATAAATTGGAAGATAATAACAACGGATGCCTCCTCCCAAGGATGGGGAGCTCAAGTGTCTCAAGCACTGAAAATCTTTGCTCCAGACATAAAAGGGATGGTGATTAAAAGTCAAAGTAGACAATTCCTCAGTAGTGTACTATATAAGGAAGCAGGGAGGAACAAGGAGTTGGCAATTGGAGAAGCCAAATCCCATTTTTCCACCACCTTTACCTCAGGTTTTAGAATTCCTGCAGGAAGGATTGAGCAAAGGATTGCAATACAGAACTCTAAAAGTTCATGTCGCAACACTTTCAGCTATGACGGAGAAAAATGGGCAGAAGATCCATTAGTAAAGCGTTTCTTTACACTTGGGATCTACCAATGGTGCTTAAAGCTCTTTGTGAGCCTCCATTTGAGCCTTTGCAAGAGGCATCATTATGGTTGGTGACCCTAAAAACTTGATTTTTGGTGGCAATACTTTCAGCAGCGAGGGTCAGCCTCCTGCATGTTCTGTCTGTAGAAAAGCAAGACATTTCTTTTTGGCCGGATAAAGCCTCCAGACTTATTTCTACCCAAGGTGGTTTCCACATTTCACCTTGCACAGGACATAGTAATCCCTATCATACCAGAGGTTCCCAACCTTTCCTCGAAGCTCCAAAAGCTAGATCCGGTTAGTATGTTGAAACATTATTTTACTATGACTCAGTATTTGAGAAGGTCTGGAAGTCTGTTTGTTATACTGGCAGGCCCTCAAAAAGGGGAACAGCCAACGAAGTCCACAATTGCTAGATGGATTGTGATTTTGATACAAAAAATTTACAATCTTCAAGGCCAGCAGGCACCAGCTGGGCTAAAAGCTTATTCAACAAGGGCTGTAGCTACCTCCTGGGCAGAAGAGGCGGAGGTTTCAGAATCAGCAATTTGTGAGATGGCAGTATGGTCGTCGGCATAAACTTTCTTTATCGTTTGAATGTTAAGAAACCTTCTCAACATAATTTTGCTTCTTTTTCTGTTGATTAGTTGCTGGATCGAACATATTACAGACAGAAACTTTTACAACAACTATCTGATGATACAGTAGATAGGGGCAACTGTGTCTAGGGTCCGCATCCACTTTGCTTCACGTTGTAATAACACGTTGTGATTGAGTCTCACCGTGATTGGATATGGAGGTTATTTAATGATTGATTACACTTCCTGTCATCATCCTAACCACGTTGTGAGCCGAAACGCGTTGATGCACCATGCACAAATAAAGATATAGTGATATACTCTTAATGGCGGCTGCTGTGAGTGCTTTCATGGACTGATATATATTTAAATGTATATATATATATATATATATATATATATATATATATATATATATATATATATATACAGTGAATAAAGTACCCCCTCTTATAAAATATAAGGATATTATAAGTTACCGAGGAGTTCCATGACCATATAAAAACACGAGGCCGAAGGGCGAGTACTTTTATATAGGTTATGGAACTCCGAGGTAACTTATAATATCCTCATATTTTACAACTGGGGGTACTTTATTTATTATAATACACAAGTTTCAGCGAGTCATGTGACAGAAATGACATCAGAACTCGCCGTTTATAAGGATATAATTTACAAGATATTCATAGCTTTTGTGTATTATTTATAAGGTGCAGGCTGCACACCTTAAAGTTATGGGTGATCCAGTAAAAAATTTAAAACAGCCTATCCATGGTACTGGCACTCACAGGATTTGCATAAGGACAAAAAGTTCAAAATTGTGAATAAAACACAATGTTTATTTAAGCCAATGTTTTGGTTCCATACAGGAAGGACAAAGGACAAAAGGAAATAATTTTTAAAAAAGTGTATTATTAAGATAAAATGGAGTCTATGGCAAACGGCCTTTCCATAATTCGGAGCTTTCCAGATCCCATACCTGTATCAATAAAAAAATATATATTTTTTTTGGAAAGGAAATTCTCCCCTTAACCTAATACACAAAGCAAGGGGGTAATAGTAGTTCTAAGAATTTATAGTAGTTATTTGACCCACCACAAGAGAATCAAGAGATTATATTCTACTTTTCACCTCTAGGATAGAGAAACTCCCTCCTGTGACCAGGGCCGGATTTACATAGTGGGCGCCCCTAGGCCCACTGCTGTTCGTCGCCTCTGTCCCCTCCAGGGGGACAGTAGTAATAGGGATTGGTGCTTGGGAAATTTAAAAAATGATTATATCACAAGTGTATCCCCAGTATTTTTGAACCAATGTGGGTGTGGTTGGGCAGCATGCCGCCCCCCTTAAATCCTGCCGCCCTAGGCCCGGGCATAGGTGGCCTTTCCACAAATCCAGGTCTGCCTGTGACAAATAGTATAATCACTGTTACTAATTGTCCTTAGTAGTCACCAGTTCAACACTATTACAATAAAAAAAGGATTATTTGTACTCTGACAACCTCAGATCTTAATGTATAATTGTTCTTGCAGCTCAGTGGATAAAGAAGATAAAGCAAGTGTCACAGGCAATAAGATGCTTTTATTAAAATGCCAAAGCATTGATGTTACTATTAAAATGAAACAGGATTTCTAATAGTTCTTCATTTAATTCTTCAACAAAATAAAGCTCAATTTACTGTAATTCTCTACTATAGGTAGACCTAAATTGTTTTTACCAAATAGTATAATTACCCAATTTTTCAGGATTTGCATAGAAATCGTTACTGTTTTCTGTGGCTCCAGAATGATTATGCATTGCTATATTGTAACTTTCCATGACTCGTTATTTTATTAAGAGTTGTTTATTTACAGCACTTGCAGCTTCCCCTGCTAAATGAGCCCACTCTGAGAATAATGTAAATGTTATGCTAAACATCAGAGCACAAAAAGGAAAGCTCTGGTTTATCAGTTTGTCAGTAAGTGACATTTGTGTGAGTCGGGCTATGTGCAGAGAAAGATTTCCAAAGGTTGGGAGTTGGGATGCATCTAGTGTAAATAAAAAGATCATTTATTAAGGGGAAAAACAGGTTGTAATCACAATTTTCCACCACAAGCACCCTGTCATTTCTGATTTATGTTTGGTACATTTAGGAGTAGCACTTTGCACTTCAAGAATGAAGCCCAAGGGGCTGTTTTTTTCTGTATGTGGTTTTCCATGGAGAGCAGGGCTTTGGCATCTTATAGCATACCCCAACACAAGGTTCAAGAGGGCCTTATACTTAACACCCACCCCTATGGCTTCAGTCCTTGGACAGATGGTTATCATCAGTAATAATGTGGCTTGTCTGGCCACTCCCTTGATCAGCCTGATCCCACCTAAAATCTGTCCAAATTGAATCCACCTGTGCAGTCAAAACCCAATAATTTAGCAGGACACCTTGAACCTTTTGCAGCAAGGACTCTTTCCTGTCCCATTCTTGCACCTCTGTCCATAGTAAATAAGCCCTAATGTCATTCAAAATGAGAAGTCAAAACTTATCTTTTAAGGATGGGATTAAGCAATAAAAAATATATACCATGTTTGTATACAATGGCAAGCCCTCAATCACGGATCCCCTTTCCTCTGAAACTCAATAAGTTGTTTTCAATACCTTAGGGTGCTGGCTGCTACTTTACTGAGACCTCCTGTCTCAGGCTCTCAAGCAACATCTACCCCTCCATAGCATTGACTCCAATGAAGGAAAACTATGATCCCACTATGATCCTACGTCTTTTATAGCTTAAACTAGGTATTACCCCTAGCACACCTGGGTCACGGGAACACTGCCATGGTTCATAGGTAACATGTTACACAATAGGAGAAGATAATTCTTTCACATTCCTTAAATACACAACACAATACTTCCCAAAAGTGCATCCTTACAGTGAAATGCTACGGGCATCTTTCATTCTTCACAGCATAAAATTGGGAATTGCTTCCATTATCTCATCAGTTACTCATAAGATGCAGCAAATACAATTTCTAACAATCTATTTGCTTATCATTCATAAATATGTTGCACTATAATTTTCCCTGAGGGGATATATCTCTTCCACTTCTGCAGATAGATATACAAATCTGGGATTTCTAATAAAATGTAATGCATTGTTGCACCTTTTTAGCCGTAGCGACTCTTTCTCATCCTGTTAATTAAAAAAACAAATTGTATTATTTCATAGTGTATTATAATCTATATTACTGAAACTAGAATTAGTAGTAATAGTAGTAGTAGTATCAGCTTCAGCATTGTATGAAACATTAGGAAAAACGCTGTCATTAGAAAACTGAAACAAACGCTTAGGACCTGATCGTCAAAGTTTTCCCCACCCCTGGGTAATATTGCAGGGCACCAGTGGAGTGAAAAAAATCACATGGGTGACCAAAGATTTTGCATGTGTCCTGGGTCACCCGCTGGTCCCCTACATAGGGGGTAGACCCAGGCCCCCTGCCACAGGGTCTGCTTACTTTGTACAAAACTGCACTGTTCTGCAGGGTCCTGGGGTGGGACATGGGCATATTCCATCCTGCTTTTCATGGTCCCTGTAATCTGATTGGCCAAGCTACTTGATCAAATACTACTAACACCTGAAGGGTTAAAACAATATTGCAATGTGATACTTCCTGAACATGTGCAGACCAATTTCCAGTTAAATAGATGGCTAACACTTTATGGCTTTACTGGCGTATGATGGAATGTGACGTAGTCAAGCTGTCAGCCTTTCATACCAGAAGTCTGAGAAGGATTCTCCATATCTTCAGGCCACAGAAGACTTCAAACTATGATCCACTTACTAAGTGTCATTTAGAGGACCTATCCACCATCATATTGTAAAGTTGAGAAAGGTGGAATATACTAAGGTGTATAAAAGACTCAACCACCAACTCTAGGTGGCACTCTGCCAGGAGAGGCCTACAGTTGAGGGATAACTTAAGAACTTGCAACAAACATTGCAACTTTGTTGCTGCATTACACACCAGCGGATGAAATGAGAAATTGATGGCTACCTACAAACTCCATTGTATTGTTGATTGACACTTTTCAGCATTCTTGTGCCCATGAAAGCTGACAATTTGTACATATGAATGTGATTATAGTAAGGTAAATAGCTTCTATAAGGAGATCAGTGAACAGAGCTGATCTAGCAAAAGAGCAACTCAGATACCCATAGAAACACTCTTGGAATATAAAGTTACCTACAACCCACAACTGAATATTATTATAAAAATAGCCAGAGAACTGCATACAGATACCAGACTAAAGAAAGTGTTCCTAGATCTACCTCTCTTGTCTTATAGAAACCACCTAATCTGAGGAATGTGATTGTCAGAAGTGTTCTTCCTAAAACAACTAAAGCAGGTACATTTCCCTGCACCAGATGTGAAACATACAAATACATCCTATGCAAAGATCAAGTTGCTATACCAAACACAAAAAAAGTTTACATCATTCAGGACAACTATTTGTGTGCTTCATCCAATATGGTGTACATGATTACACATACTAAGTGCTCTTCAGGAGGCATATACATTGGTGAAACAGGACAAAAATTATGCACAAGGATGAACCATCACAGACATAAGATCAAGACCAAATCATGTGATACACCAGTGGGGCAACACTTCTGCAATCAAAATCACAGTCTTCAGGACATAAAGGTCTTAATTCTAAAAGGGAACTGAATGGAAAAGAAAGATCTATGAATTCAAATGTATGCAGTTATTTAATACATTAAGATAGGGCCTTAATTTAGGGCCAGGTTTCATGTCACACTATGTGACCTGACTGAATCCAGATCCCTATACTATTTACAACCCACCCTAATTTGTTTTATTATTTGTACAAGTTATCTCTATTTATCTGAAACTTCCTAATGTATTGGCCATGAATACCTTTCAATTATCTAGCAGTATACTGTATATGCTGTTTCATTTGCATTTTGCCTGACTAAAACTTTCAATGTATTTTTATTGATAGCCAATAAAGGTATCACTTCTACAGTACTTTTTGTATTTGTTCTTTTATTTTTGCAACTGGCTAACACGGTACCACAGTTTTTGCTTTGTGCTAGGGCTGATCTATTATCTGAAGTGCACTGGTCACTGATATATCAGGCTAAAGGTAAATACAATAAAATCATATAACAGAGAATAGGATACATACATTTGTCTCTAAGGACATTGTGTCTAATGTTTTCTGTCTGTCGTGCCACTAGCATATTTTGTAATGGTACTGTTTGAGTTTCACTAGTCATGTACTCCTATGTATGATTTGTAGATTCTTTGTCATTTCGTTGTGTAAAAATAATTTATTTGCTGATTATTTCATTAGCTTTATCAATTCTAATTGTGGCCATGCTTTTATTTTAAGCCTGTTGCATCATCTTTCAACAATCTGACATCAGAAGCGTAACATTGATTTTTATGTCAAGGAGCATTTTGACAAGTACACAGTGCTAAGATAATGTAACAATAATTTCACAAACCCCTTTTCAAAAGGAGATGATCCATGTAACATTTACAGACTAAACAAGGCCTTCCTTCCAATTTATGCAGCAGGGGCAGATTAAATGGATCCGAAAAACATTTATGTTATGGCATATACTGTCGTTCCAGATATTTCTGTGAAAAAGTGATCGTTGTCATTAGCCTTATTTAAAAGAAAATTAATGAATTAGGCCTTCTGACAACTATTTCATGCTCAACTAAGCACCTTTTGAGCCAGATACAATAGAAAAACATACTTCTTGGTTTCAATCTAATTAAAAACTCCAACTACATAAGGACATGTACTGTATACCTGAATAACAAAGTTTTTTCTTACCAAAATGAATTTGTATGTATTTTACAATACTGCAGCTCTGCCGATCATTTGTTTATTCTAACAATTTAATATGATCAGTCTATCACAAAAAAAAAATCATTGTCATGGCCTAAAAATTTGTTAAAATGGTCGAGCAAACTCCCACTACAGGGAAAAAAACCTGCAGTTTTGTGGTTTATGTTCCTCAATGTGCACTTCTGTAGATAACCAACATAATTATTAAAATGCCCTGAAACTTGTCCATATTATTTATATCAATCATGAACACAAATGCAACTTGCTCTCTGATTATTGGCTTGAAAGATTCCTTTTCCCAGAAAGGCTTTTATGTACTAAGAATATACAAAATAATTGCATGGCTTTTTTTTTTGTTTTGATTTTTTTCCAAATGAAGTCAAGTAATATGTAGTTTTGGATTATGGTCTGTTTAAAAGCAACAGACAGGATAAAGGAAATGAAAAAGGCATATTTATCAAGGCCATATTAAAAAATAATATCCAGTGTTGTACATTTCATCAAATCCTGATCTTTTTTCTTACTGCTTTTATCAAGATATTTGCAACAAATGAAACACATCTCTCCCTGGGGTGTTAGAGAGAGCATGATTTATTCTATAAACTGGACTGACCATTACCTTCATTCGCAGCTCCTAGCATTTCTGTATAGAATCGGTCAGCTTACCCCCATAAACATATATCACCGGGAGAATGTGCTTTCACTTCTTTACTAAATCACAGTTTCTCAAAAAAGGAATCCAGCCAAAGTGGATAATTACACACAATTATTGAATAATGCATTGGGCGGCATTTGCGCCTTGACAGATAAACCTATTAGCATGCCCACAGGGTTCCATCAATTGAGCAGTATTCAATCCTATAATATTCACAGTCTACCTGAATAAATAAGCTGTTTTTTAGGCACAGGTTATTCTAAATGGTGCACACAAACACTGTCCTGTATCCTCAGTGTTGCCTCTACTGCTGTACAGTAAATATTAATATTAACTCGATTTTATGAAATAAATTGCTAGGATCCATTTGTTTATTAAAAAAAGCTCACATTACAGGCCACCATACAAGAAACACTATCATACATAAAAATAATGCAGGAATAGTGACAGGTTTTTATATAAAATGGGAGAGGCCTTATTTTGGGTGTGTACTTAAAACTGCATTCTGTTTAGACTTGCAAGCAATTATTTCAAAGCTTTAGTTTCCAAAACGAAAGTAACATGTCAGTATTAAAATCTTTAATAGCAAAACAACACAAAAAAGATTATGGGGCACATTTACTAAGGGTCGAAAATCGAGGGTTAATAAACCCTCAAATTCGACCCTCGAAGTAAAATCCTTCGACTTTGAATATAGAAGTCGAAGGATTTGCCGCAAATCCTACGGTCGAACGATCGAAGGAAAAATCGTTCGATCGTTTTTAATCCATCGATCGAAGGATTTTCCTTCGATAAAAAAACCTTAGCAAAGTAATGGGGAAGGTCCCCATAGGCTAACATTGTACCTCGGTAGGTTTAAACTACCAAAGTATGTAGTCAAAGTTTTTTTTAAAGAGACAGTACTTCGGCAATTGAATGGTCGAATAGTCAAATGATTTTTACTTCGAATCGTTCGAATCGAAGTCGAAGTTGTAGTCAAAGGTTGTAGTAGCCTACTTCGAAATTCAACGTTTTTTTTACTTCGAATCCTTCACTCGAGCTTAGTAAATGTGCCCCTATATGTTTCCTGCAAGTTTTTTTTTTTGTGACAGAAATGAAAACTTCTGAAACAGAATGCAAGCTGTTAACATCTGTTTATAGAGAGAATAAAATACAAGCTTGAAGACATATGCAGAGTTTCATTATTCAGCCTCCTTGGCACAAAGGTGTACATTGTCCAGACATTTGGTGGTAGAATTATCAATGTTTGGTCTCCATATTTCCAGCAGGATTCCAAGACATTTAGGGGCAGATTCACTAAGGGTCGAATTTCGAAGTTAAAAATACTTCGAAATTCGACCCTCGAATTGAAATTCTTCGACTTCGAATATCAAAGTCGAAGGATTTAGCGCTAATCCTGCGATCGATCGATCGAAGGATTTTTCGTTCGATTGAACGATTAAATCCTTCGAATCGAACGATTCGAACGATTTTAATCCAACGATCGAAGGAAAATCCTTCGATCAAAAAAAGGTTAGCAAACCTATGGGGACCTTCCCCATAGGCTAACATTGACTTCGGTAGGTTTTATCTGCCGAAGTAGGGGGTCGAAGTTTTTTTTAAAGGGAAAGTACTTCGACTATCGAATGGTCGAATAGTCGAACGATTTTTACTTCGAACCGTTCGATTTCGTTCGAATTCGAACGAATTTAACCAATTTGATGGTCGAAGTACCCAAAAAATACTTCGAAATTCGAATTTTTTTCATTCGAATCCTTCACTCGAAGTTAGTGAATCTGCCCCTTAAACTCTGATGAAATTGCTCCACTTGGTCAATCAGTTCAATAGCCTAGTTCAGTTGGTTCACTGTTTGTTATCATATTCCAATTTCTTTTATGGAGCAAGGCAGAAAATGGACACCCAAAAAATACATCAATGTGCGATTTTCTGTAGTTAATAATTTTGCCAACTCCAAAGTCATATAACAAAAGAATAGAATTGAACAACATTCTCAAAAACCTATCTGGATTACGGCATATTATAGCACTGCAGCTTTGTACAACCGGTTGTCTTTGCTGATTGTGGTATTTATGACAGTAGGAGTGTTCAACCTTCAGTTCTCTAGTTGTTTCTGAACTATAATTTCTAGCAGCCACTGGCTGAAGGTGATAGGATTTAGTAGAAATTGGAAACTGCACTATAATCATAATTGTAAAGCAGAGGTTTTACACTTTTGGTCTCTGTGCATGCAACACACTCATATGGCACCCTTCCCCCCTCGTTCATACAAGGGTTACAAATAAAGGCAAACACTGCCATATTATTTATCCCACTATAGTTCCAAGAATATCAACAATACAGCAGTAAATTTGTCAGCCCCAGATGTCCATTAGGATAAGAATATCTAGAACATTTGTACCAAATCTCTCAGTCTAACCACCCCTTCCCCTGTTTTGGTCCCACCTAAGGGAGGCAGTTGCACAGTTGGAGATCATTTGCTTTAATGTACCATTTTGCTTTTCTCTTTAAAGGAGAAAACTAACTTTAACATACATAAACCCCCCTCCCTCCTCCCCCCAGCCTAATTGTTACTCCGGGCAAATGCACCTAATGTTTTACTTACCCCTCGGTGCAGATTCAGGCATCCGAGTTCACGGGCACCATCTTCTTCTCTTCTGAAATCTCTCTTCTGAAATCTATGGAATGAGACCGGTGTGGCGGCGCATTCTCAGTTGGAGCAATTTTCTGTTTCGCGACAACTGAAAATGGTCAAAGCGCCGGTCTCATTCCGAAGATTACTGAAGCGGCTGAAGATAGCGCCTGTGAACTCCAATGCCTGAATCTGCACCGAGGGGTAAGTAAAATGTTAGTGGCATTTGCCCGGGGTAGCGCTTGGGCTGGGAGGAGGGGGGTCTATGTAGGGTAGGGTTTTTATAACTTTAGGGTTTAGTTCTTCTTAAAGGTCTATTTATTTCACACTAATTTGTTTTTTGTTTTTATGTCATATTTCATTATTTCTGTGGATTAACTGAATAAACTGATAGTGGGGGTTGTAGTTCCAGCATTCCCCATGATCCTTAGCCATTGGGAACTGAAAATGACTTCAAAGTGAATGATAGAATATGTGGCCTAGAATAATTAAGGTCCTGATATACTGATATTTTAAATACACTCAAAAAAGGTTATAATACAAATATAAATCAAGGATAGTGATATATGTGACATTTTATGATGCCTTGAAATGAACACTACAGCTGGATGGATGGTTTATGGGGGACCTCAGATCAGACTGAATACCTGGCTGCTACCCTTAAGCAATTCTTTAGACAAGACAACTATTTCCAGAGTGACAGATGGGATAAAAGGTTATGAAAAGAAGAAAACATTTGAAACAGGAGAGACAAGATTGGAGAAAACAAACCTGTTTAAAGAAAGGCAAAGAGTAGCAAGGTCTGGCACAGACCAAGTCCCTAATCTAATGTATTGGCAACAGAAATTAAAAAATAAATGTTTATGTAATTATTTGGTATGTATATAAACCTGTCTATACTTGTGATTTTTCCTAATACTAGTTCAAAAGCCATGACCCAGGCATCATCCACCACATCCTACCTCTAACTTTACTACCTAATAAAATGAATGATACTATCATACTGTATCAATATACAACATATTCAAATTTCCATTACAGCATTTTATAAAATTTTAAGCCCCTGTCAGTTTGTCCTTCATAAGCAATAATCTCTAGCCGCAAAGGAGGATACACCATCATTTAAGAATTATAGATCCTTCACCTTACCTGGGCCCTGCCTTCACTTACTGAGTATCTTACCTGAAAACCCCTCCTTAGGGGTTCAACCATCCCACCAAGCTATGCCTCTCTTAAAAAATGTATCCTGACTGACAAGGGCTCACCACAGCAAGCCCCATGGTACCGCGTCTGTGGCTGTGACAATCCTGAAAGAATTGCTTCCACATTCCTTGTCTTTTAGGCCCAGACCTTTTAGCGCCCTCTTCAGCACTGCTACAAACTGAAACCGTGACAAGAAGGTCCCATTTTGATGGACCAGGTATGAGCCTTGACCACTAGGTCTGATTGCTCTATATGTATGGCAATTGCTCACCCCGAATAACTGGACCAGTAACCCTCTGCAGGGGCACTGCGCCAATGAGGTTAGTTGAGAAACTCACCTCAGGTGGCAGCAAAAATGTCGCTCCTGGTAACTTTAAGAGATGAATTTCTGGTTTTCCAACTGGAAATTCGGCTCTTCTATCGCACAGAGTGCAATTGCCCCTGGACCCCCCCCCCGGCACCAAAAAAGGTGAGTGGAGCGGGGTGGCATCCACAAGCTGCCTCAGACACCAAAGGTTTATCCCTTATGATCATTGTCAGGCCCTCTGCTGATTCCCCTACATCCCCATATTGAATACCCCCTCCAACCTGCTTGCTCTAACTAACTAAAGGTGGCCATACACAATAAGATCTTCTCGTTTGGCAAGGTTGCCAAATGAGCGGATCATATCCCAATATGCCCACTAAAGCCAGGGCGATATCAGGTTAATCTGATTGTTCGGCCCTAGGGCCAAATGATCGGATCACAACAAAGGGGATTGGCACAGACGGAACGAGAACTGCATCAACAAGATATTTCTCGATTGCCAAGAAATATCAAACCTGCCTAATCGATATCTGGATTGACACTGATCGTGGGAAACCAATCAGATGCCCCATAAACGGGCAGATAAACTGCTATATTGGTCTAAAGGACCGATATCGGCAGCTTCTTACTGCCTGTGTATGGTCACCCTTATGCTAAAATCCTGATTGTCCTATAAAAGGCCCAGGTAAATGAAAGCCAAAACAGAACAACTTTATATGCCGTGTTTAAGCAGCTTACTGCGATGTTAGCATTGAAGTCTAACAACGTTACATAGCCACTGTACGCCATTGTATAAATAAATAGCCATTGGATACAAGTGTTCTCTATGAGCACATCACATCTGCACTTTATCATGTTCTTTATCATGTTCTTACTACTATCATATCACAATAACACACCCATCATATCTGAAGTTTAGCATTATTTACTTAATATATTACATCTGCTGGGTGTGCACTGTCTTGCCCTGTCCCTGCACTATGCTGTCCTGTCTTGCAGGAGTTGCATATTTTTGCACTTGCACTTTTTGTCTGTTGTCCGGTACCTCTATGTTGTGTGTAGCATCATGGTCCTAGAGGAACTTTGTTTCATTACACTGTGTACTGTACAAACGTTTATGGATTAAATGACAATAAACTCACTCTTGACTCCCTCTTGACTCTTAACGACAGCTGCCACACTAGTAAGCCTAATTTGGCACTATCACTAACTGCTGCAGCCCAACTCAAACTCCATCACAAATACTCTGCCCATACTCTACTGTACCTAGCCCATGTCTTAGGTGCTACTGACTGTTTGACACAGTCCCGCATACCTGACAGTTGTGCCTGTCTCCCTGGGATGCCAACTCTGGCGCCAGGCGCCAAAACCTGTGACCCTGGAAACTGAAGAGAGCATCAGCAATTTCATTGTGTACCCTGGTATGTGCACCAGATGTTTAAAGGGATACTGTCATCGGAAAACATGTTTTTTTCAAAACGCATCAGTTAATAGTGCTACTCTGAAATCCATTTCTCAAAAGAGCAAACAGATTTTTTTATATTCAATTTTGAAATCTGACATGGGGCTAGACATTTTGTCAATTTCCCAGCTGCCCCCAGTCATGTGACTTGTGCCTGCACTTTAGGAGAGAAATGCTTTCTGCCAGGCTGCGGTTTTTCCTTCTCAATTTAACTGAATGTGTCTCAGTGGGACATGGGTTTTTACTATTGAGTGCTGTTCTTAGATCTACCAGGCAGCTGTTATCTTGTGTTAGGGAGCTGCTATCTGGTTACCTTCCCATTGTTCTTTTGTTTGGCTGCTGGGGGGAAAAGGGAGGGGGTGATATCACTGTAACTTGCAGTACAGCAGTAAAGAGTGATTGAAGTTTATCAGAGCACAAGTCACATGACTTGGGGCAGCTGGGAAATTGACAATAAGTCTAGCCCCATGTCAAATTTCAAAATTGAATATAAAAAAATCTGTTTGCTCTTTTGAGAAATGGATTCAGTGCAGAATTCTGCTGGAGCAGCACTATTAACCGATTCATTTTGAATTTTTTTTTTTCCCATGACAGTATCCCTTTAAGCAAACTCAACACTGGCCATGAGGCTGCTGAAAGCCATCGCTACTGACATGT
This sequence comes from Xenopus laevis, assembly GCF_017654675.1. Taxonomy (NCBI): domain Eukaryota; kingdom Metazoa; phylum Chordata; class Amphibia; order Anura; family Pipidae; genus Xenopus; species Xenopus laevis. The sequence goes on along the minus strand of NC_054371.1, from coordinate 89,663,847 downwards.
TGTCTGTGTGAAACTGAACTGATTGTCTAACTCAGTGCCCCAGAGCTCCACTGCCACTATGATGGGGAAAAGCTCAAGCAAGGTTAAGTTGCTTGTGAGTTTGTCTTCAAAGGGCCACAGGCCGCACACCACCTACTCCCATAGTAAGTACCAAGAATGAAACACCGTCCAGACAACTAGGTCCTCCCTCTGCCCTTTGTTTAGTCTGGTGAACAAGTAAACTTATTGCATGACAATTTTATGGCACAGGTTGTTGATTTGCCAACCAGAAAAAATGCTATTCTGGATCTAGTGATCTTAGAACTTATAACAAATGTGCAAGTCATTGAACCCCTGGGTAATAGTGACCATAGTGTTATATCATTCAATGTCTGATTCAAAAAACAATTATACACTTTTGGGGCATGTTTTCAGCTAACAGAAATGGTTGTCATTTCAAATAATATTAAATTGTTACTGTTCTCAATTTATTCCATTAGGGAGGAAGTAGAAGCACTAAGAATCACCCTACGTGGCTTAATATAGAAGTAAAGAAGTTAATAGGAAAGAAGAAAAAGGCATTTAAAAACTACAAGTCTGATGGGACAGAAGCTGCATTTAATGAATATAAACACTATAATAAATGTTGTTATTCAGCAATCCGGAAAGCAAAGAAAGGAAATGAAGAGTGCATTGCGGCTGAGGTTCAGACTAACCCCAAAACGTTTTTAAAGTATATTAACAGTAAAAATATGCAGGTTGAGAGTGTTGCTCCCTTAAATAATGGCACCAGTATAGTTGAACAGGATACAGGAAATGCAAATGTGTTAAATCAGTTATTTTCATCAGTGTATACAATAGAGGAATCTGAGTTCCCAGACTCACTTCATAGCTGCACTGATGGCTCAACTCAGTCTAGTCAGTGGTTGACTCAGGATATGGTTCATAAAGCTTTAATAAAAATGTATGTAAACAAGGCTCCAGGGTCTGATGGCATACACCCCTGGGTTCTAAGAGAGCTTAGTTCAGTTTAGACCAGCCCCTATTTCTGATTTTCTCAGATTCACTTTCATCTTGTATGGTACCTATGGATTGGAGAAAAACTGCTGTCATTCCAATATTTAAAAAGGGATTACGATCTCAGCCCGGCAATTATAGGCCAGTAAGTTTGACATATTTTGTCCTAGTGAATGGCATTATGAGCAATAATCAGATGGCTTTATGAAGGATAGGTCATGTCAGACAAATTTGACTGCTTTTTATGATGAGGTAAGTAAGATGCTGGACAGTGGCGGAATATCTATATGGATATCTATCAGATCTATTTGGATTTTGCAAAAGCATTTGATACTGTGCCCTACAAACAACTGCTTTCTAAACTAAGGTCTGTTGGGCTTAATGAAGTTGTTTGCACATGGATAGGAAGCTGGCTACAGGATCGGGTACAGAGGGTGATTGTTAATGGTACATTCTCTGCATGAAATAAGGTTCTTAGTGGGGTCCCTCAGGGTTTGGTATTGGGTCCAATTTTATTTATTGTAAGTAATGTATCAGTGTTTGCAGATGACTATCCAACCCAATTAATTCCATCCAGGATGCAGCATCCTTGCAACAGGATCTTGACACACTGGCAATTTGGGCAGCTAAGTGGCAAATGAGATTCAATGTTGATAAATGTAAAGTCATGCATCTGGGATGTAAAAATATCCGAGCCACTTACACCCTTAATGGGACTGCACTAGGCAAATCCATTATGGAAAAGGACCTGGGAGTCCTTGTAGATGATAAACTTGGCTGTAGCAAGCAATGCCAGTCAGCAGCATCAAGGGCAAATAAGGTATTAAGCTGTATTAAAAGGGGGCATAGAGAAGAGCAACTAAGCTGGTGAAAGGTATGGAAAATCTTAGCTATGTGGAAAGACTGGCCAAATTGGGGATGTTCATGTTGGAAAAGAGGCGCTTAAGGTGTGATATGATAACTATGTATAAATATATAAGGGGATCATATAATAATCTTTCTAATGCTTTATTTACCAGTAGGTCTTTCCAGCTGACACAAGGTCACTGATTCCGATTAGAAGAAAAGAGGTTCCGCCTAACTATTCGGAAGGGTTTTTTTATAGTGAGAGCTGTGAAGATGTGGAATTCTCTCCCTGAATCAGTTGTACAGGCTGATACATTAGATAGCTTTAAAAAGGGGTTGGATGGCTTTTTAGGCTTTTTATGGAAGATAGCTCATAGTACAAATTGATCCAAGGAGGCAAAATAGGCAAATAGGAGAGGCTTCAGATGTTTTTTTTTTTTTTTTTTTGCCTTCTTCTGTATCAACTAGCAGTTAGGCAGGTTAAAACCTCCCCGAAATTAACACCTCCCTGCTAGGGATGGGTGAATTTTTTCGTCTTGTTTCACCGTGGAAATGACGCCCATAGACTTGTATGGTGTTGTGGGTCAAAAAAAAAAAGGACGCGTCAAAAACGAATTTTTGACGAAACGGGTCAAATTCGCCTATCCCTACTCCCCACTAACTCAAATGTACCTTCTAACCTACTGGGCCCCTGCATGGGTTGAGCCTGGGTCAGGCCACCCCTCCTCCAAGCCCTGCTGTCATCCATGGCTACCTTTATATTGGGGATTGGAGTACCTAATCAGCAAATGTGTGTGTGTGTGTAGGTGAAAACAGATTTATTAAAAACACAGTCTCTCACAAGGTGCACTGACTTCTCTTTATGACATAATTTTCATACATGACACCACATCATAATGTGTGTATTCATGGCCAGGACTGGCAATCGGTGGGTTATGGAACATGCCAGAGGGGCTGCTGTAAAGGTCTTATAGACAATCAGTATTAAGTGGGCTGGTGGAGGGCTGTTTGGGTCTCTGAGAACTTGGACTTCCAGTCCAGTCCTGTGTGCATTGTAGAAAAAGCAAGACAGTACTGAGACAGGAGCTGCTCAACCCACTCTCTTGATTTTATACGGCAGGAAGGATTTATCTACATTACAAGTTCAGCAACAGAACCCCATATCAAGCTTTTACATCTACCACCCACCCCACAGGCAGGCACTGCCACAAACCCTGCTCTCTCACGGCCACAGAGCATGAAGCTACCACGAACAGTTCTCAGCTAGTGCCCAGGCCCCAGACTGTCAGTAGTAAGCAGTATACGTCCACACAGGCACCTTCAGTGACAACCTACCGCTGGCAGCACCCAGTTCGCACACTGACAGCAGCAATTAGTAAGCTGAGACAGGCAGAACTAAGGCACAACTAATCTTCCGTAGCCAGTAGCAGTCTCGCACACAGACAGTCCATTAAGCTGCTACTGGTGCTTTCCTCGCACACAGTTGGCAGCAGCAAGCGACAGGCAGACAGTAGCATCCATCCAGAAGTAACAGAAGCGCCAAGCCACCACATCGACAGTAGCGCTCTGCTTATAAGTAGCACTATCCAGCAGCTGGCAGTCACTCGCTCGCACACAAGCAGCAGACAGCATCGCACAACCGCACTGTCACACGCAGGATACAAATGTCTTCTCTGACCCTGTCTGAGAAAGGAATGAAGGGGCGCCCTGGAAATGGCTTGAAGTTACAACCTTTGCTCTTTGTGTTTATTTATTAGAATCTAGGGCAAGACTTTGCTTTGCAAGCATTTATATCAGAGACCCTCTCCGTGTCTCTGATATGACCATCATACTGCTGCACGTTACATGGGGTTTTGTATGAAATGCGACTAAACAACAGTTCCCTTCCCTGTAATTGTATCCTTCATTTGAACATGACTGGCAGTTCCAATCTCATCCCTCCTGCTCCATCCTCCCTCCCTCTCTCTCCTCTCACCTCCTCTTTTCCTGTCCATCCTACGTTCATTTTGCTTCTCATCTGACTTTTGGTGAAGGGGGGGGGGCAAAGTGTGTAAGTGTGAGGGGGGGACTCCTGTCACATCCTCCGTCAGCCTCCCCCTCCCCCCCCCAGCCCCGGCTTCTCAGCCATCACACACTCACGCGTCAGAATTAAAGTGCAGGAGGAAAGGAGAAGGGGCACAGTGGTTTATGTGCCAGGCAAGGAGGAGCACACAAGGGGAAAACCTTCCACCTGATCTCACATCCCTGCAAGTGAAAGGACAGAGAGGGAAAGAGAACTTGCTGATTAACGACTGGATTCCTTCTACGGGCACTAGCCTAGCCTGTCTGACTTTGGCAGCCAAGGACCCCAGGACAGACACAGTACCAAATGGGTCTAACGCACATACTGAGCTGGTGGCCCGGGATGCTACACAGCACCGGTGCCAAGGCTCTGTCCTGGTTTAATGCTCTGTTCCCCAGTACTTTGGGTACCTGGGGAAGATTTGAGATTCGTTTAACCCTATGGATATGTCTTATCACCTGGAGCGATCTCAGGGCCATTGCGAGTCCCAGCAACGAAGGTAAGAAAGCAGCACCCTTTGCTTTGCCTGCAGCACATCTATGAAGCGCACAGCAGAGCCACAGCATGTATGGATGGTGGTGGATTTGACATAAATTACCAGCAGCCCAGACTGTCTGCGTGAGATCAGTGATGCACACATGCAGCCTTCCTACATAAAGAGACATGAGGGAAGCCTATAAAATATACAGCATTCTTGTTTTGTACATGGCCATGACGATATGTATAAAGCATCAGGCAGGCTTATAGCCCTTAGCATCCGTAATACATGTTATATGCTTCCTTCTTAGTGAATTATTTACAATATTCAGGCACAATAGCAGTTACATAAGGCAGAAAAGCAGCTAGCACTGTACTTGCCTGTGTATGCCCATGCTTTTCATTTAACACTGCCATGTTCAATATACATATAAAACCCCGTAGAAAAGCTTTCGGTAATTTTAACACCCTGGCTATTCTTCAGCAACCACTTTACCACATATGAACTCCTTGGCTTTGATGTTCTGGTATCGACTCTTACTCATTGCCTAACTTGTTGACATTTTTACAACATCTCTCTTAATTAATGCTGTATTACTACCCTTAATAGCTATCTGTGGGGAAAGCACAGTTAAAAAGAAAAAAAACAAAACAACAGAATTTAGGCTTAGGAAATGTGTCTGTAACTGCAATGAGCTGCCTTATATTATAAAAAGAAAATCTTCTTAGATTTGTATGGTTCATCAACGAATACAGAGTACACAATCAGTTATTAAATTCTGGGAACATCATTTAGGAAAACACAATGTTAATACATTGATACTGTATGTACTACTAAGTCTAGTCTAAAAGAAATGTCTCATGGTAAGGTGTATGTTAGTATGTTACTAGAGGCACTAAATGACATACTGTTCATTTGTGGATTTGGTTTCTGTATGAGTATTGTTTAAATATGTAAAATAACCAACTTTTTTCAGTCAAGTACCTGTAGCAGCGATATTGCCAATGTAGCTTATTCTTGCATTAAACAAGTTGTGTATGTGTTATGGTTGACCTTAGTTCTTGTGTTGCCAAAGGTGCCAAAAGGTGTTCCTTGGGTATGCAATCAAGTTTCATTGGACATATTCAATTTGTTTTTACTACCCTTTGCCATTGCTTTTTGTGAAAACACAGAATTTATCTACCGAAGACACAATTACAGTGCTGTACAGATTTATAAAACTATTGATAATTCACAAGCTATAAATGACTATGGTTATAGCTTCTTCAAAAAGCTTCTTCAGTTATCCACTGATGTTTGTAAATATTTGTGTCTAATTCAGTTACTTAGTTATTGAAAATGCACACATACAGCACTCCAAGCAAGATCCAAAAAGTTATCTAAATTAAAAATAATTAAACTTTTTAACAAACTTTCAGAATAGAAATTTTAGAAAATGTGTATTTAAAAAAAAAAAAGAAATACGCCTTTTTTCTATCACATATTTTGATTATTAGAATTATGCTCTTTTCAAAATATTGCATCATTCTGAGGATAAGATACCACACTTTCTTCTCCTGAACGGATTTAGCATCATCATCATTTACATGTATGGAAAATATATTAAGAAATGTGCAATAAATATATATGCCCACAGCTACATGTATATGCATTGCTTTCATAAGGTCTGTGGTCATGTAATAAATACTTTTACTTTTGACAGTTGAGTCTATTGAAATATATTACAGATTGTCAAGGGCATTATTGCTATGCTGGGTCAACTTTAGACCAAAACAGTTTCAATAAGAGCCATTCACTGTCATTTTGTAATGTTTTTAAACAAGCATTGATAGAGAAGTGCCCTTCACAGTAGGTCATTTTTGCCAATTATAAATCAACGGCTCTGTAGGTTCACCTTGCAATGAATAACCTTAAACCAGTGAAAAGGTCTTTTGATTTAGTCTATACAAGTCACTTAAAAGATTTCACCTACTGTTCTCTTCAACCCAAACAATCCATAGCAAGGAAAGTTTAATCTTGAGCAAGAGAATGTTTTAATGTTGCTTTTGTAGTGAGACAACGTTAAAGTGAAAAAAGGATTGTCTGCTAAAAATTATTTTTATGTAATGGAAAAAATGGATATTTGCAAAACGTATTTGTAGTCAGAGTTTAGAGCTTGTTATATGTAGGCCAAATTACTTAAAAGGTAAAAAGTAATGTTGAAGCAATGAATGCATTGTGTTACACAATACAAGTTTTGAAGACCCCTGCTTGAATTCTGCTAATGTATCAAATAATATCCATATTATTTCTACTTGAGCTTTTAGCAGAGCTACACTTCCAGGGAAAATATACACTGTTATTCAGAATTTAGCAAATAACCTAGTCTGCGAGAAAAATAAAGTTTTTTTTAAACTGAAGAAAACATTTTCTGCACAGTGTGATTTCAAAGCTCTGTAAAAAAGCACTTAAAACTAACAGAAAAAGACACTGTTTTATTTGCTGTGTTCCTTAAACCACATCTCAGGGAATCTCAAAAGCTAGAGTAGAATTGACATTAGCATTAGCATAAAGTACCTTGCTGTTAGGCATGCTAACTCTACATCAAATAAAATTACAAAGCAAAATCTGATACTGGGTAGATGAAAGCTATCCCTTTTCCATTGTTCTTGTAGAAAAGAAATATGTCCTGTAAAGTTTTACCTTCTGGAGGTGACAATTGGAAAATTAGATATCAAGGATATCTAGCATTTCAGCATTATGACATGAATACAGCATGGCATTATACATTGTGTAGCTGGTATTAACATATATGAGACATACATTTTGCTTCAGCTGACACGATATTGGATATTCTCAGAAAACAAAGGTCAGTCAATGACCATCCCATTGTAGCACATAAAAATGCTGTTGGCAATGATTGAACTGTAATGTACTGCAGTACTTTTTTTCTACTTTAGAACTGACACTTACATTCTGAGAACTGGATTTTCAAATACATTGAAAAGACTTATAATGTTCAAAGATGTATGTATTCCCTTATCCAGAACCTGTTATTATGAAAGCTCTAAATTATAAGAAGGCCATCTCTCACAGAGTCTATGTTAAATAAATAATTAAAATTTTTAAAAATGATTGAATTTTTCACTGTAATACTATAAAAGTAACTTGTACTTGATTCCAACTAAGATATCGTTAAACCATATTTGTGGCAAAACAATACTCTTAGGTTTATTTAATAATTAAATTATTTTTTAGCAGGCTTAAGGTATGGATATTCAAATTAGGAAAAGCCCGCTTCTCTGGAAGGCCCTAGGTCCCAAGCATGTGTAATAATAGGTCCCATATCTGTTATATATATATATATATATATATATATATATATATATATATATATATATATGTATATATATATATATATGTGTGTGTGTGTGTGTGTGTGTGTACAGTATATATATATATATATATATATATATATATACACACACAGTATATATACACTTTGAGAAAGGCTGGTGTAGCAGCCGAAACGTCAGTCGTGCCTAATAAAATTTGATTCCTTTTCATAAGACCTGCGAGTGAGGCCTCATGTCTGCAAATTTATATATATATATATATATATATATATATATATATATATATATATATATATATATATATATATATATATATATATATATACTGTATATGTGTGTCAAACACACAATCACACACTTACACATATGCATACCAAAGATCAGAAAGTCAAAACGCGATGATGTGGGGAAAGATGTGAGGATTGAATAAATTCACTTAAAAGTTTCTCCGTGAGTGCCTACAGTTCGTTTAACTATTGTGATTTATGGGAGCAGCACCCGGGATTTGCTTTGAAAGTGGTGAGTGCCGATTGTGGAATTGATTATTTTTGATTGATATAATTATATATATTATAAATTATAATTATAAATTATAATGCAAAATGCATTTTTTTAAGCCCATACCTGGCCTGCTTTATTATGGTTAAAACAGTATGCTAATTTAAACCAAAAAGTTATACACTGATAATTAATGGCAGATGTATTAGTCCTTGACTGCAGTTCTCATTGCTCTCTTTTGTTATTGTTCAAATAGGATCCTTGTTCTATTTACAATTCAGTAGGTGTTTTGTACGCTCAAAGAGAAATGTTATGCTTTGGCTATTAAATATGGAAAATTTTCTTGCCAGTGCCCTTGAGAAAATGTAAACTTTTTGATGACCACACTGCACAGTCTATAATAAACACTATAATAAGAAGAGTCTATTAGTGTTGCTTTAAGAAAAGTTGTGTATAAAAATACGATTATCAGTTTTAAAATTCTTATATGCAACACAAATATAAATATTCAATAAATTATAAAAATAGTAAATAGGACACATTTTCTATAGTGTAACACTATGGGGCATATTGAACAAAATTCTATTTCGATTTTTTTTTAAATAGAAAAAACTTTAAAACACACCAAACACAAATGTGCGCTTATTAATTAAAAAGCCTTGAACCTCGAAAGCTTGAGTTCAAAAAAGCGGGGTGCTGGGTAAAACAAACTTCAACGCAATGAAATAGCATTCTACTTATCATTTTATCATTTTCCATGAGTATACCAACTTCTAAAAATTTTTGAAAAACCAATTGAATTCGGGATGAGCTCACGAGTGTCTACATTCTGAATTTTTACGTACACATTTTTTGTGCTTAATAAATTTCGAACATTTGTGTTTCAGAAACTCTTGTTCAAATTTGTGCACAAACAAACTTAAATCATAGTAAAACCCCTAAGAGAGAAATCTATTCAGTATAAGGCCCCAGAAAAAAAAAAAAAAAAAATATATATATATATTTATGAATTTGAAAAAAAATCATCCATACTTAAAATTAAACTACATAAACTCATCAGTTCAGAACTGGACATTCAGTTGCTCTAGAATAACTTGAACTCTATAGTGTATTACAGATGCATATGAGGTTCATTGTTAAGAAACACGTTAGCATAGACCATAGTAACAAAAAGCAGCATATAGCAAGACTAGTAACAATAATAGTAATCTACAGTATACAATCAAACATTTGCTTTCATTTTCTAACATGCAGTAGGCTGTCCAAAGTGTATTTCTGCTTATTTGCTATGGGTTACTGCACAGGGACACAGCTACTAAATTAACCGATTTGAGTCTTGAATAGCCCATCATAACATAAAGCCTCAGTGGAAATCCTATAAGGCAGGTGTTTATTTCCTTTGCCTGAAGACATCTACATGAGTCACACCCATCTGCACTTTGTCATGTTTGGTGTAGTTTTAGGCCGGATATTTTAGAGTTTAATTTAGCTGTTATTGGACAGATTTACCCATGTAACTAATATTTACTGTTACTTTTGTTTGATATATTAGGACATTAGAGTTTTCATAAGTTGAACTAGTTGCATTGAGGTGATATTTAGAATAAATAGAATAACAAGAAAGTAATTCAAATAGTGATCAGATGAGCTTGCATGCATACGTAATACATTTGTAATAAGATGACTTTTGAAACACCCTTGTCTGCCAGATGGCAAAGCTAACGCCTGTAGGCAATCCTGTAGTTACCATACTACTTCTGAAACAATAATACTTGTGCTTTCAACCTATGCTTTGATGAGTTACCTTATAGCAAGTTTGAAAAGATTTGCAAACAAGAACAATGTGAGAAAAAAGTGCATAGCTGCATATCTGCTAACTAGAAAAGAATCCTGCAATGGGATAGAATTACTGTGCTGAATAGAATTTCAGGTAAAGGAAAAATCTTATTTAGACATTTAGTGCCTTCCTGTGTGAAGCTTTTGAGAAAAACTGCTACAGTGTAAATAAATACAGGGAAAGACTGTAAGTGAAATCACGATTAACTTAAAAAAGTATAAAATGTTATAGCTACCCAATTCACCGTGTCAAAGCATGTCACTGTATTAGAGGCCCATCTGGAACTAATGAGGTTAAGTAAAATCCCTGTGTTACAAAACTCCACTCTAAGCCCTTTTCTTTCTTTCTTAAACCACCCAGCACAATAGCCGTCCTTTTTTTCTGCCAACGTCTTTGCCCCTTCTGACCCTGTCATACTAACAGAGGCAACCACAAAGCAAAAGAGGAAGGTGCATGAGGCCAAAAATTTCAGAAATGCTGTGAGGCTTTTGAACTGTTTTTATAGAATGTAAATGTTAAATGGTTGTTTTAGTAACAATTAAGCAGAAAAGGAAAAAAGAAACTGAAACCGGTTATGCTTCCTGTATAATGCTTTATGCTTAATTAGGGAATGAGACTAAGTTATGCAGTTTAATATCAACCAAATTTTAATGAAACCATATGTTACTGTGAAAACAGTAGTTGCTTTAATGAGTGTGTCTTGCTGCCTTTGAAATGATTTAAAGATTAGCACACAGCCAATGGGCAATTGTTTAAGCAAAGTGAAAACTACTAAGTTTGCAGCATTGAAACTGTAATTTAATGTTAATTGTAAATGTATATATATAGATATATATATATATATCTATATATATATATACAGTATATACTGTAAATCAGTCAGAAGTATCCACTCCATTAAATAAGGTTACATGCCTGGGTGCAGACTACAAAAAATCATATTAAACAACACTGACAGGTCTTTAGTGATGAACAAAAAAAAAATAATAAAAAAAACAGCTAAATACATTTATTTTTCCATTTGTCGATTTGTATTGAAAACATTAAAAGCAGCATACACAAATACATGTGACGTTTGGGGATTCACGTCCCTTTCTCAAACATAATATAATATACATACAAATCGAATCATTCGCTTTATACCCATAAGTCCCTTTTTTCCTGCTTACAGTACCACCCACTAGCTGTGTTAAACTACAACTCACATTTACACAAAATAACCCCATATAATTTACAGAAATTACAAAAAACAAGATAAATCTTAATCACGATTCATCCCTCGGGGCTGTAATGTCCCCAGAGTGGAGAATGCAAAATGCTTCACGTTTTTTTTCAAATATACAGTGACTCTCTATTACCTCCACTAGTGATGGGCAAATTAATTCGGCAGGTACAAATTTACTGAGAATTTCCACGTTTCGCCGCATCTAATAAATTCGCAAAAATTCATTGCCGAAAGATTCGCTCTAACAAAAAAAATTGTTCTGTCAGAATAATCGATTGCATAAAATTGTCGTGCTTCAAATATTTTCAGATGCGCATTGACTTTAATGCATTTTGACAAAATAGTCGCGCATATAAAAATTGTCGCTCATGTCAAAATAGTTTTTTGATTGCTATGTGTTTCGTGAAGCGAAATAGCAAAGATTAGTCCATCACTAACCTCCACGGTTAAGTACCGTGGCCTTGACAAAGGTCTCAAGGAAGACCGAAACGTTGGAATAATAAATAAACATTATCTCTTTTTCACCATATTTTAAAGTCCTGTGAGTGCCTTGCTTTACATGGAATTCTCTCTCTCTCTCTCTCTCTCTCTCTCTCTCTCTCTCTCTCTCTCTATCACTCTCTCTTTCTCTCTATGTGTGTGTATATATATATATATATATATATATATATATGTGTGTGTGTGTGTGTACGTATATATACATATTCTTTCTGCAGAAACATATGCCATATTTTTGCACTTTGCACTTTGATATCTTTGATATAAACAACTCCAGACCAGCTGTATTCTCTCTCATCAAAACCCCTTCATGTGATTATAGTTTATTTTCTAAAACTTCTCAAACAAATAAACTTTGAATTTAAATTATTGTACATAATTCATTTTTTATATAAATTGAGGTTATTATATATTATTAAATAGGCAGTTCTTTGCATTTTAACTCCTCCATGACTGCACAGTGAAAGGACTTATGCAGCTGTGGTCATCTTGCACTTTATATGTGCCCATATCCAAAAAGACTGCTACTCATATGTAATGTACATGTTGTAACAGTAACAGTGATATATAGCAATGAATAAATGTGCTTGCTTTCAGCTGAATGAACATAGTACAGGTATAAGATCCATCAGCTGAAAACCTGTTATCCAGAAAGCTTCCAATTTCAGGAAGGTTGTCTCCTATTGAATCCATTTTAATCAAATACTGTAATTCAAAATTTGAAAATGTATCTCTGTAATAATAAAACAGTACCTTTTACTTGATCCCAACTAAGATATAATTAATCCTTATTGGAGGGAAAACAACTTAAGTATATTGGGTTTATTCAATGTTTAAAAGATTTGTAACATAATTTAGGTATGGAGATTCCAATTACCGGAAGAATATTAGGTCTCATACCTGTATACTTTTCACTAAAGTAAATATATGTATGTATGCCGTGTATAGTAATTGTATGTTATCACACAAATCAGTCTGCAGTTATGTACTTGTACAGTTTTTGAAATTATAAATGTGTTTATATAAATGTCCTGTAGATGTCACTGGGGGTCATTTATAAAGTTCGCGCAGCGCATATTTTTCGCAAATGGTTGTATTGCGCATGTTTTTTGCTGAGCGCTAATATATTGCACTGCTCTGCCCGTCTTTCCGGTTTTTGCGAATTTGCAGTGTGAATAAATTTTCACAAATGGCGCGCAAATGAGACAGGAGTTTGCGCGAGCGCACCCAATGTGCGAGGTTGTTGTGCGCGAAAATAGCGTTGACAGTAACCTAAATTCGCAGTTTGCAAAACTGTTTTGCGAATATTTTATCCGCCACCAAAGTTGTGGCGTAATTGAGTCGCAGAGTGTGCGCATAAAGATTCGCAATTTGCGAATTGTGACATATTTATAAAGCCCCTTTAGACATCCGCATTGTGAATAAAAAATTCGCAATTCTGTATGCACCCTCTTATTCAGCTTTATAAATATAACCATGCACAGGGCAAATATATTCACTTTGCGAACCAATCTGCCCCGCGCGAAGTTTATAAATGACCCCCACTGTGCCCAGACTTATACTGTGCATACTTCCTGACAGCTTAAAAAGTGAAAGTGAAAGTTACTTTTGTGCAAAAAACACAATAAAATCAAATTAAACAGCGTGTTTATATATTTCCATTGCTGATCTTACATGTGAATTAGCTCTGCCCATCATGGAAATTATTTGTTACTAAAATGGGATTATGGTAGTTACAAAGGTGCCCAGACTAACACTGTAGTTTAATTTAGTTTATTTTACAACACCTGGTGGCGCTCAGTGTCAGTGTTTACACAGCTAACTTTTCTTTTCGTTCAGGATTGTACACACGGATTTATAAGTACACAGGGTTTTACACATGGTACTGTGACTTTAATGTTGTGATGTATTTCTTCACATCTTTTTAGGTTTGCCTTTTAAAGAAGTGCACTCACAGCATAGCGTATGCCATTCACATTCTCATTCACCCATTGTCCAGTTAAGCCATTGTTGATTTCTAGAACTATCCTATATGATAGATATATGATAGAATAGGAGGAGACTAAAGCTGGCCATAGACGCAAAGATCTGATCCTACAAATCCAGGATTCGTACAATTTTCAAACCGTGTGTGGAGAGTCCTGACATTTTTCATCCAGCATAGATCGGTCGTTCGGTCGATCGGACCGGTTCAAAGATTTCTGTCGGCTGCCGATAATATCTCTGCATGTTTTGCCGATCGTACGATTTTCAGTGGGAGACTGTCACTAGTTTTTGTCGGACATAACTTTCGTATGATTGCTGTCAGGGGCAGAACATCAGCTGATCTATTATTTTGTACTTTATTTGACCGGAATGGTTTGTGGCAGGTCAGGAGATGGGAAAGTCCGATCATACAATGATTTGTATGATCAGATCTTTGCGTCTATGGCCAGCTTAAGAGGTCTATGAAAGGTAATAAGAGAGGAGGTGGTGAGACAATAACAGGAGGCTTAGCTAGATACTTCTTCCTAGGTAGGTACAAGAAAACAATAGGAAATAATTATACATTCACCTGTTAATCATCAGGCAACTACCTACAGTATGTTGACTTTTCATGTTCTCCATGTGTTTGTTCTGGTTTGCTCCAGCTTGAAAACAAAATGGTAGTTTTCTACTTAAATTGTCCCAGTTGTGCTGTTTGTTTTCCTGTGATAAAAATCAAAATTTGCTTGTAAAGTCCTCTGAGACATCAACTGATGTGAATTATTATACTTTGTAAATTGTAAACTGATGCTGAATAGCTTGGTGTTATACAAATTAGATATAATAATATATATTTGTGTGTGATCAGATTAGTTTGCTGTCAAACATCAGAATTGTTGATGGCTGTAGACTGCTTAAATCTGAAGCAATTTAGCTGTTCTATATTGGAGTCTCAAAGAATGGACATATCCTTTTGAATTTAGGTATGTGAACAAAATTAATATTAATCCAAGGATGTCTCAGTTATAAATGGTTTCGTTGTCACGTGGTACATTTTAGACCTTTATCTTTAGTCTGTCAATATTATTAAAACACTGTGAAAAAAAGAACACATGTGCACATCAGTTATTGGTCTATAACCATGTAACATGCTATATTGCAATTTGCAAAGAGAGGGAGTCTGTTCACAAGTTATAAACATAAGAATTCACAGTAAAACTATGCCAGATAACTTTATTAATAGCCTATTGTATTTACTTCTCCAAAATCCCCATAATTAACATGCATCTAAATGGCTTATCTTTGAACTACGTCATCTGGTTAGTAATGCATTTCATTGTTCCAGTGGGTCAAGCTATGCTGTTATTAGTTGTCCAGATAGTTTGAGTCATAGGAAACAATTGAGCTTATTTTCTAACAATCTAGTAGCTATACTATGCTTGTATCTATTATGTATGCATCTGGTTGACCAAAAGGAGCAATCACAACATTGTACACGATGACAAATAAAGTGTTTCCCTAGTGCGGTTGAAGCACATGGAAAAATACTCCTAGAACTATGTTGCCTAACAGGAGTGTTACTGAGCCCATCTTCCTTTACTATACACATTATCCTTTGGTTTAATGTCTTTTTCAGAAAATAAATAATTCTGTGAAGAGCAATGGAGTCTCTTTGTTTGACCACAGCCATGCAAATACTTCGCTGGCCCCTACAATTAGTGGGACCTAGGGCCATTGAACTTGCTAGCATCATCTCTCTTCATCTCTGTTCAGAGGGTTATATATAATTAAGAGACCCCCCACTTCCTTACAAACCATTTTCTGTGTTGGTAAGGTTACTAATTATATTGTATGCCTCTGAAACAAAGAACTGACTCTTCAAGCTAACTTACAATGTTGTGACAGTTTTTTGTGGACACTGATCAATTGTGTTCAAACAAATGTGTCTTGATTCCAAACTAGTTCACTCATCCACAAGTAATAGGAGATGAGTCATGAACCTTTTTAATTCGCTTCACTGTTTTCATATTGAAACAACTCGGCAGTTTTTTAACTATGTATAGTTGCAGCAATTAATTCCTCCCAGCAGAGGTAATATGTATTTTCTTATCCAGTCTGAACTAGCTCAGACTAAAGCAATTTTATCATGTTAAAGACATGACAAGTGACTTGTGCAACAGCATGTTGGTGGGTGCTGTAGCTTTCAATTCCAGAGATGCTCCCAAGTGGAAAATCTACTTTTTAGTAGGGGGCCTGGGGAGGAGGGACTGTTTTGTGCCGGGATCCCACCGTAGATTATTTTGTGGAGGGGAGGGAACACATTCAAGTTATACCACTATATTGAATTGTCAAAGTATCAAATGTTAACTGGATAAGTTGTAACATTGTGTTTCTATGTATTTGCAAGGTAGATATACTTTCAAATTTAGCAAAGAGTTTTAAATTCTTCACATTTTATGTCATGTTTGTTCACTTTAAAACTAACTTTTAGTATGACGTAGTGACTGATATTCTGAGACGATTTGCGATTGGGTTTCATTTTTTATTATTTGTGGTTTTTGAGTTATTTTGTTTTTTATTCAGCAGCTCTCCAGTTTGCAGTTTCAACAATCTGGTTGCTAGGGTCCAAATTACCCTAGCATCCATGCACTGATTTGAATATGAGACTTGAATATGAATAGGAGAGGGCCTGAAAAAAATGACTAATACAAAGTAGCAATAACAATATGTTTGTAGCCTCAAAGAGCATTTGCTTTTTAGATTGGGTCAAAAAGCTGGAAGTCAAAGTAAGAAGGAAAATAATTCAAAAACTAAGTAATGAAGACCAATTTAAATTTAAAAATTGCATAGAACTGGTGCAGTTTTCTGCTGATAGGAGCAGCGGCCCGTGGTTTCAGGTAACATTTGGCACCCCAAGTGCACCAAGCCTTTCCTTCTCCTTTAAACAAGTAATATAACTACAGCCTGTACTGATATAACTACAGCCTGTACTTTTCTTTATAAACCCCAAACATTCTAAATCTTATATATAAGAGTGCTGGAGCAGTGTACCTATAACATGCTTACAGGCCTTGTATTCTGTATAGGGTCAAAACAAGATACACTATACAGGTCAACAGAACATTGTCAGTCCATATTAAGAACAGAGATGGGTAATGTCCATGGTTATAAAGAACTGCAACAGTGATCTTATAATTTATTAAACCAGGTTTGGAAAGTGGAAGGAAAATGCTGAGGAAAAAGAAGGATTGAAGATTCTTTGAAACAGACTTGTCTTTTTATATGTAACTGAATATTGTATTGCATCACCTAATTTGCAAGACACTCTTGCTGTTGTAGAATTCGTCAAAATCCATTCATCTAATTAACTATATTGTGTGGATTGTACTGCAAGTGGGAAAAAAATAGGCTGAAATTATTTCACTTCAAATCTATGCATTTCAGAAATGCCCCAGAAGGAATTCAGCAATCATATAAAAACTGGTCTACAGTTGATTAAATACAATCAGATATTAGTCAGCTGCTTTCCCTCATCATAAATTATTTGCATTGTTTTGTGTTGCAGCTCTTCAATGTTTGTACAGCTCTTCAATGTTTCTTTACCCTGATATTAATTCAGTGTGACAGGTTGAACATTACTGTCCGTAACAGCTGGATAATCATTTTAACCAAATCAAAAATTAAGATGTGGGTATTTTAAAATGTATTGGAATAATGGAGTGCAGATTTAACTGCAAAAACTCAATTATAATTTCAAATAATGAAGTTTAGTACAGAGATTTGACAATAAAATAAAATGCCATATGTATAAGAATTTTTTTTACTTGTGGCACACATTTATATGCGGAGAAACTAGGCAGAGATTGATCCAACTAAAACTGTTACACAAGAGATTCCAATAATTATCAGCAAAAAGTGTTACACAAGAAGTTCCAATAATTATAGACAATGGTTAGCCTGGTACAGAATTAAACAATGCATCAGTGTGTATTTTAATTACAGAAGGGCGAATGGACAGAGACACATTAGCCGTCTATGTTTTAAAATCTATGCCTGCAAAGCTTGTCGAAAGGAATGCATCCTATTTATTCACAGTATTGTTCTGTGACTCCTCTTTTGCTTATAAAAATGTTGTGTGGGCTGATCAATGTTACAAGCTTAGCTATTAAAAAACCAGCATTCTCATAACCTTCATTTCTACTATCTAATGTAAAGAAAGAATTCTGCCCTCAGAAGAGTTAAATATGTTGGCGCTATATAAATACATGTTAATACTATTAAAATTATACTTTACATTTCTTGCTGTTTATAAGCATTTAATAATGTACAAAGACAGAATCGAGTATTCTGATGAATTGTTAACATAATGTGATGAAACATACAGTGAAAATATCCCTGTGGTATAGTTGTAGCCTTTATATGAAGGGTGCATGAAATACTGAACAAAGAACAGTTGTTTGAGAAAGTGAGTGGTGGGATTTATACAGTAAATACACAGTGATAGAACTTTACTTAGGGTTTCTTTTTTTATGGGGGGTTGACATCAACACCAGCGGACTCTTGGATTAATTTAATAAAGGAGTGTAAAATGTGTCATTATAAGGACCACATACCAGAATTCCAGTATAAATTGAGCATGTCTCAATCAGGTTCAGGTATGAGAGAAAAAAAAATTGTTGAGTAAATTGTGAGCAAATGGTTGCAACTTGTTGCAGGACATAGATACAACAGTGAGTGCCCATAGGCATAACATGCAAAGGGAACCCTGCATTTACTGGTTAGTCATGGCAGCCCATGCACTAAATAGGTGCAACTGTTAAATGCATTAGAATAGAAATAGAATAGAATAGAAAAGCGGAAGTAGATGGTGTATTTCACTAGAATAGAAGAGGGCAAATTGTGCACACAGTTTAGTGCCTAGCACTGTATCTATAAGACAAAAAAGAGACTTTATTTCTGTAATATCTATTTTGTCTTGTCATTTACCAAGTTGCTAAATGTAAATAAATAGAAATAGAGTTATATTACTCCCATATTCACATATTGGGTGCATTCAGCCCTTTTAAAAATCACAATGCTGCTGGGCTATACAGTGTTCAAAATACAATTTATTCCAGTAGCAGTCTTACATTACAAGCAGCCTGCTACTTAATTACATTTAAATTCAAGGCAAGAAAATAATTAAGACTGACACATTCTTTAAATATATAGCCCTCAATTTAGGGGGGGGGGGGGAAATAGCAATTACTTAAAATGCATGTCCAACAGCCATTGAATACAATAAACAGAACTAAGGGTAGGCAAATGAGGTACAGTACGTGCCTAGAGCACATGGGGAGCTAGGCACACACTTTTTCTATGAGACTACCCCAAGCTTTGGGCCTTCTGCAGCTGTGGGCAATGCAGCAGCACATCAATGAGTATGTACATATGTACAGTTGTGATGCATGGGGGGGGGGAGTGAGGGGGTGGCAATCGAGGTTGGAGGTATGACTTGGGGGTCCATTCTGACTCCAAAAGCCCATAGAAAACATCATGCCAGCTCTGCACTAAGCCAGTTTGTAGGGAGGATCAAAGCTCAAGCTCAGTGGTGGGGTGACATTTAGGGGCAGATTCATTAAGCTCGAGTGAAGGATTCGAATGAAAAATACTTCGAATTTCGAAGTATTTTTTTGGTACTTCGACCATCGAATTGGTTAAATTCGTTCGAATTCGAACGAAATCGAACGAATCGAACAAAAAATCGTTCGACTATTCGACCATTCGATAGTCAAAGTACTTGCCCTTTAAAAAAAACTTCGACCCCCTACTTCGGCAGGTAAAACCTACCGAAGTCAATGTTAGCCTATGGGGAAGGTCTCCATAGGCTTGCTAACCTTTTTTTGATCGAAGGATTTTCGTTCGATCGTTGGATTCAAATCCTTCGAATCGTTCGATTCGAAGGATTTAATCGTTCGATCGAACGAAAAATCCTTCGATCGATCGATCGAAGGATTAGCGCTAAATCCTTCGACTTCGATATTCGAAGTCGAAGGATTTCAATCCGAGGGTCGAATTTCGAAGTATTTTTAACTTCGAAATTCGACCCTTAGTGAATCGGCCCCATCATGTATTCAGGCTTATTTAGCACAGTCACATATGAACCTAACTAGATCTGACTACAGGCAAATTTAGACTTTAGTAAATTGCATGGATTAGTTAAAAAGAAAAAAATAATATACCTTTAAAAAGTGAATCTACAGATTAGGGCATAATTATTATATTATGTGGCACATTTTATCAAGGAATTCCCCTCTGATTAGTGGTGCTAATATATTTTTTATATTTTGAGTCAAAGCATTGCTTTATTATAAATTGCAGTATTATCCTATTTCTGCAGTTGTATGATATATTGGGTGTTTCAAATGAAATCATTTTTCATTTGTGTTTATGTTACCCTGTCTGTTATGATAAAACCTAATAATGCATTAATGTTGGAATACCGCACATGAAAAATGAGGCATAAACATGCATATTACCATACTTTCTGTGCATTTTAATGAGAACATTGCCAGTTCTGCTGAGATTTTCGAGGTCACTGTAATTCAACACTCTCACAATAGCCTTTACTGTTATATATTCCACAAACCCTTTTCAATACCATTTAATATATACAGGAATGGGATCCGTTATCTGGAAATCGGGATTGCCGTCTCCCTTAGAATCCATTTTATCCAATTAATACAATTTTTAATAAAGTATTTCTTTTTCTCTGCAATATTGAAATAGTACCTTGTTCTTGATCCAACCTAAGATAAAATTAATCCTCATTGAATGCAATACCAGACTATTGAATTTATTTAATGTTTAAATGATTTTCTAGTAGACTTATGGTATGAATATCCAAATTATGGAAAAATCCATTATCCGGAAAACCCAGATCCGAGCATCCTGGATATCAGGTGCCATACTTGTATTTATAAATATTTGTCAGTATTGTTTAAAAGTTCTTGTCCCACTCATACAGTTCAGTATATATATATATATATATATATATATATATATATATATATATATATATATATATTTTTTTTTTTTTTCAATATTTATTCAGGACAATTGCAGCATATTATTTGCATCAACGTTTCGATTCATGATCTGGAACCTTTTTCAAGATACATTACAATACAAAAATATATCAATACAGATACACAATTTAAAGCTCTCATTGTCCTGTCCCTTTTGTGACATCATATCCCCTCAACACGCCAGGCATAACGTTGTTACCTAGGCAACGAACTATGCATAGGTTAAATAAATAAATGTATATTGCTACAAACTAAACAAATTTTATTTTAAAAGACTAATGCAGATAAATACACATGATATACTATTTATTGCTTATCAAGAAAATAGCTGAATGAGCAGTATTCATTGAGGCCCTTTGGTAACAGCATCATCATGTTCCCATACCCAGGAGGGGCACAGATTGTTGCAACGTGAAACCTACTGGGTGCCTTTTACAAACTCTGGGCACCTTGTCACAGAGGGGTCTCAATGAATATTGCTTATTCAGCAAATTTCTTCATAAGTGATAAATAGTATATCATGTGTATTTCTCTGTGTTAGTCTTTTAAAATAATATTTGTTAAATTTTTGGCAATATAAACTGAGGTGGATTATTTCCTCTTGAACCTATGCATATCTCATTGCCTAGTTAATGGAGTTATGCCTGGAAAGTTGAGGGGATATGATTTCACAAAAGAGGTGGGGCAGTGAGAACTTTACATTGTGTATCTTTATTGATACATTTTTGTATGTTAATGCATCTTGAAAAAGGTTCCAGAACATGAACCGAAACATTGATGCAAATTATATGCTGCAAATGTGCTGAATAAATATTAAAAAAGAGAACAATGTTGTGTGACTACTTCATTTTTGTATAGTTCAACCACAGAACAGCACCTAAAAGTTAACTACATCAGTAGACAGCATGTGGTTACATAGTAAGTTTGGTTGACACATGTCCATCAACTTCAACCTTTTAAGTCTTTAGATGACCTGCCTAACTGTCAGTTTATACAGAGGAAGGCAAAGAAACCCATTTGAAGCCTCTCCAATTTGCCTCAGAGGGGGAAAAAAATCCTTCCTGTCAAAATGGCAACTGGACCAGTCCCTACTCCCTGGATCAACTTGTTCTATGAGCTATCTTTCATAACCATGTATTCGCTTGTGTTAAAAAGCCATCCAACCCCTTCTCAAAGCTATCTAATGTATCAGCCAGTACAACTGATTTAGAAAAAAAAATCCATATCTTCACCCTTCCAACTAGACGGAACTCATTTCTTCAACTTGGAATGGGTGCTCTTTTGTTAGCTGGAATGGGATGAGGGGGGTGTCTCCGTGGGTTGGGGGGTACAGGTGTTTTCCTAAAGGGTTGACTTCTCCTTTAAGGGTATAAGTGGCATGCATATTTTTACATCCCATTTATCAACATTGAATCTCATCTGCCACTAGGCCGTCCAGATTGCCAGTTTGTCAAAATTTGCTGTAAGGATGCTGTATCCTGTATGGAATTAATTGGGCTGGATAGTTTTGTGACATCTGCAAATGCTGATTCTTTACTTGCAATACCTTCCCCTACCTTAATCATGAACAAGTTAAATAAAAGTGGGCCCAATATAGAGCCCTGAGGGACCCCATTAAGAACCTTAATCTATGTAGAGAATGTACCATTAACACCGCCATCAAATAATTTGCCCACCACAGATGTCAAAATTACTGGCCTATAACTGCTAGGCTGAGCCCGTAATCCATTTTTTAATATAGAAATTACATCAGCTTTCATTTAATTCATAGTTACCATACCAGATAAAAGTGAGTCTGAAAAAATCTGAGAAAGCAACCGGCAGTGCTAATGGGAAGTTCCCCAACATTCTATCTCATGCATGCGCCTCAGATCGAAGCTTCCCCCACCAGCTTGATGTCCTCCCCACACGATTCCTTCCCCAATTTTAGCGAGTGTTCCAATGCCCTACCTACAGAAACTAAAAGAAGATCAAAAGCACCTGACGCGTTTCACCCTGTATCACCGAGCTTTGTCAAATGCAGCAATCTTGTTTATATACATTATAGTTTTTCTAAAGCAAACAAACCAATTTTGCCCGTGCAGGGCACCACTACATTATATTGTCTTTCCTTTAAAACACTTTTTGTGAGAAACATGTCTGGTAGTCTAGTGGGGCTGCAGCAGGGACTCTCGCTGCACACACGGTGGGGGCGCCTGCCGTGTCTGTCTAATTTGGCTCCATTGCTCCATTTGGCTCTTTTTGACATTTCACACACACAGACACACACTCATAGTGCTCTTGCAGTGTTGCGCCAATTTGCTCTTTTAAAAACCGACTTCTTTTGTGTTACTTTGGGTAAAAAAAATATGTCAGGTTACCTCTGTGACTCTAATTCTTGGCATGAATCATGACTTCTGGGAAAAAAAAAGCAGAGATTTGTAGTCATAATTCTACTGTGAATGCACTGAAATTCATATAAAATTTCTTATTGGCTTGAACTCTTTATTTTGGTGGGGAGGGTTTGGAAAGGAAATGACTTCTTAATTTAGTTTTTATATGATTTATTCTGTATTGTTTTCCAGGCCACACTAGTTCGTCACTCAACAGATGTGGGACTACAACAGCTGAAGCTGTGTGCAACCCATCTAGGTTTAAGTGCATTAATTCTACAAAATATTCTAGTGCAAGTAATACATTTCATACAGGGAACTTTACTGCCTTTGATTTGATTGATTATTTTTCAAGAAAATGGCACAAGATGGAGATTTGTAGCATTTTGATGCTCCAGTGATTTATCACTTTAAGGGAGAAGAACAAAATGCTACAAATCTCCCCACCCCCTTATTCAGAGTAAAAGGGAATCATTGTGATTGAACTTGTCCTGTCTAATCGCAAGCTTATATTGCATTAAAATATGCAACTCTGAACCTGACAGCAATGCTCCTGTCACTATACAGGAAAAGGAACGATTACAGAATTTCCAATGTATTGTTAATGGGTGGTTTCGATTTGTAGTTTTTTGCTTCCCTCCTTTAAGAATATACTAAAATGTGTTAGTATTTAGGATCAATGCAGATGACACTAGAAAAATATTCTCTTAACTAAATTGCATATTTAGGATTAATCCTTTGTGAAGCAAATGACAGAAAGCCAAATGAAAAGGTTTAGTTGCAAGAGGATACCATGATAAAGTAATTTGAAACCTTTCCAGTAATCATTTAAATGTGAATAACTGTCAAGTAGTGAAAGTTCCTTGGTGGGGCCAAGTTCACCTAGCCCAGCATCCTAGGTGGGGCCCAGAAAGGTTATTTGGCCAAAGGTAAAATTGACACAATACCTATAAAAAAAATCTAGATTTTCTCTAAATATTATTATAATTTAACCTTTATTTCAGCTCAATAATTGCCTAGTTCCAGTAGAACACAGGTTACACTGGACTCTCTCATCCAGAGAGGGTCTTCACAAAGTGGAAGAGGAAGGTAAGGGTGTTGTGCAACCACACCTCTCTTGCTGCTATACAGAAAAATAAAGACAGAGGTTCTTGCAAACAACAAAACAATAGTGTTTATTGAACATCCACAGGGTTTACTCACAGCACAGTTTCTCAGAGGCAAGTGGTACAGGCAACATCAGAAGAAATGCTCTTTTTAGCTCAACCTTTACTTACCTACACTCCAAGGGGCAAATTCACTAAGCGCCGAAGCGCCGAACGCTAGCGTTAATTCACTAGCGTTTGGCATTTTCGTTACTGCGCAAATTCACTAACGAACGCTGGCGTAGTTTCGCTAGTGTTACTTCGCACCCTTACGCCAGGCGAATTTTCGCTAGCGACGTAACTACGCAAATTCACTAACTTGCGCAGTGTACTGAACGCTACCTTTTACGCTAGACTTCCTTCGCCACCTCAGACCTGGCGAAGCACAATAGAGTAGATAGGGATTGTTTAAAAAAAAGTCAAAATTTTTTCTAAGTCCCAAAAAATGCTGGCGTGTTTTCTACATTATGGGTGATAGGCTGAAAAAGATCGAAACATTTTTTGGGGCTCCCCTCCTTCCCCCCTACATTTCCTGACTCATGGCAACTTACCTAGACAGTGGGCACATGTGTAGGGCAAAATAAAATTTATATTTGATGATTTGAAGGTTTTCTAGGCATTTGTAGTGCTGATATGTATTCCTCCGTTGAAATTTGAATTTCGCGCCGTATGCAAATTAGCCTTCGCTAGCGTAACTTCGCTTTACATAGCGAATCAACGCTAGCGCAACTTCGCAACCTTATGCTACCTCTGTGCGCAACTTCGGATTTTAGTGAATTTGCGGAGCGCTGGCGAAACTACGCCTGGCGAAGTGCGGCGAAGTTGCGCCTAGCGCAACTTCGCATCTTAGTGAATTTGCCCCCAAGAGTGTACTGTTATGGAAGCTACACCTGCCACTATCTAATGCCTTATTCACAGGGCCTTGTACCTAAATTTAAATGGGCCCATGTCCAAAGCACACATCCACCCTGTTCCTAAGGTGCCACTCCTTTCCCAGTACTATACCAAAATGAGGCAGGAAGTGGTCACCCAATAGCATTATTGCCTAATTAAAAAAGCAAGCACAAAATGCAATATTTTTTAAAAATTTTTTTGTAATTATAGGTGCATGCCAAGTAGCTTCATACATATATTGCACCTATACAGACGCAACATAGCATTTGTACTGCAAGCGAGTTATGGCAAGTTATTTGTGTTAGAATATTGATGCAACTTGCTAAGGGATCTTTGGAAAGATCCCCACATCCAGGGTGGTTCCAGTTTTCTAGCATCAGTGTGTGCACATCAGAGTTCAATATGCACTGGTGTTCTCCACAAGTAGTTGCAAGTTGCTAAGTTCATGTATAGACCAAAGTAACTTTTGTGAATATCATCACTTCAAGTTCAATTTTGTTTCCAACTGATTGATTTGCACTTGTGATTGGATTTGAAAATGAACCATAAGATTTCTTATTTCCGCTCCCTACACCAGTAAGGCTTATATCATGCATGGATTGTCAAAATGTGGTATCACAATAGCACAACACAGCAGAGATCACAACACGTCATACTGACGTTCCCTATTTGCACATTACAATAAGAAATCATAAAGAAAACAAAAGTCATTCCTCATAATTTAACTTTCACTTGTGCAGATATTTTCACACAATTGTGATGTGTTAAATTTACTAAATAGGAAATCCATTTAAAAATAGACTTGTTGACAGTCAGAAAAAGTGTTTAATTGACACAATTATGAAAGCAGATCAATGTGTCAATTTTTCATTAAAGATTTGGCAGGGTGCTAGAGCTAAGTGCTGTCTTAAGCTCTTGGACCCTATAATATTGAACAACAATTGCTTTAAAATTAAAGTAAGTTAATTGGGGGTTTAATATATTATAAAATTTGTAAGTGAAGAAGCTCGAAGATCTTAAGCAGATATGCAAATGCTAACAGCGAATGGCTGTTAGCAGGCTAGGCTTGGTAGGGTGATAGGCTGAAGACAATGTATATACATTTGGGAAGGATTATCATCTTTATAAGTTGAATTCTGCCCATTAGGCCCAGAAGAACTTTTCAGAACAACTATTTATGACAATATATACAAAAAGTATTATCAGCATAAAGTTGAACATGTTCCTCTCCATAACAAATTTCAATCCCCTAAATGTTGGATGACAAATTATGTGAATGGTTTGAATGCTAAAGCAAAGAGTAAAAGGGACAAAAAGAAACCCTTGCCTTGTAACCCTTTTAAGTGGAAAGGTTGCTGTTTTTACCAGATACATTAGGACAATGATTTAGGGGTTTTATCCAAATACAGTATTTATTGCCAAAGTTAAATTGTTTCAAGACCAGCCACACATAAGAGACCACTTATCAAAGACAGCTACTTCCCTCTGTCCATGACTATCATTTGTGTTGGCAAGCCACCAGAGACAGGGACTTTTCAAGAGGAGAAAGCACCTATTGCGTTATGTAACTCTGTAAGTGTCAAGTTTGCCTCCAGAAATTACCTGTGTTCTTCTTTAAGGAGATCTAGATTAGCTAGAAAGTTCTCAGTTTTGGTTGTCCAGAATTGAGTTGCAGAAAGATTTGTCTTAAACTTAATTGAAAGTGAGACTATATGCCTCAATATGCACAGTTTTTCCCAACAAAAATATGTAACCTTCATGTTTGTCTCAATTGCAATTGCAATTTGAAAGTTAATAAACACTATTACATTGTAAATGTGAAGTTTTTTTTCTTAAGTATGTGACCATATAGAACCAACCTTAGGGAAGCCTGATCATTTTCCCCTTCCAATTTCAGAGCTGGTACTATTGGAAAATGTCATCAGACCTTACATTTTACACAAGGTCACTATAGAAATACTGAAACTAGCTCCACCTTCAAGGGTGTTCAAGGGTTCCAGACATCAGGAGATGCACTTTGCATTATTTACAAGATGAGGCAGGATGTAAATAGTGCAACTATGCAGGAGGTGAGGCTTTAGACACTAATTACTTTAAGGCTAAGGCCACACTAGGCGATAGCGCCGCGATTTGACTCGCGGCGACTTTTCGCCGCGACTTTTAAGCCGCAATCGCTGGGGAAACTTTTGCGCTGGCGTCTATGGGGAATCGCGAAAAATCGCCAGCGTAAAAACACACGCGGCGATCTTTTCTCTACTGTCGCTCGAAATTGCCTCGCTGTGGTTCTGACTCCCTGGTTAGAACTCTGCCTGTTTTCTGACTCGCAAGTATTCTGCCTACCCTTGCCCTTTGGCCTGTTATATGGACTTTGATTCTTGCGGCCAGCTCCTGACCCTCGGCCTGTTAATGAGATCTGTTTGTTCTGCTCCCTACACCTTTCTCCCAAGGTCTGAGTGTTTTTTCAGTTTTTTACTAATTAAAGCTTGTTTGAAGCACACACTTCGGGGCTAATTTACTAAGACTCAATTCAAATTGTACGAATGATGCTCCGAAAACTTAGTTTTATCGGATTTTTGCTGCAAAAACACGACTTTTTCTGATTATCCAGTGCTGATCACATCATTGACTTCTACATGATCTTGACATGTTTGAGATGGTTTATTTTTAGATTCAGCTTTTTAGCTGCTTTTTAAGGGTATGATAAATCTCAAAAAATCTGAGTTTTTATATTTGCACAGAATTTTGAGTTTTCCCTCTAAAAACCTTGACCAGAAAAAATCGAGGTTTAATAAATGGGCCTCACCATGTCAAGTGAGGTAGTGGTTAAACAGCACATTGGCTCCATATAAATCAGCATCAGAACCAATTCCTAAAAAAGTGTTTATTTCTTAAACTGGCTGTACACATAAAGATCTATTTTCAGTTTTAAGCTCAAAATAAAATGAAACTAAACCACCTTACAAAGACTTCCATGCAGTGCTTCGTATACTTTAGGGAAGAATCCCCTGAAATCCCACAGGCCATTCCAACTAGGGATGGGCGAATTTTTTCGCCTCGTTTCGCCGAAAAAATGACGCCCATAGACTTGTATGGAGACGTGCGTCAAAAAAAAGACGCGCGACAAAATAATTTCGCTGCGCGACAAATTTTTTTTGACTCCCATAGACTTTAATGGGCGTCTGCGACATTTCGCCGGCGGCGAATTTTTGGCGAAGCGAAACGGGTCAAATTCGCCCATCCCTGATTCCAACCTTTAGGGACAGATTTATCAAAGTTTGAAGTGAAAATTCAAATTTAAAAAATTCTAATTTTGCAATTTTTGTGTACTTAGACTAATTCGATTTGGATTTGAGAAAAAATTAATTTGAATTTTGAAATGTATCATGTACTGTCTCTTTAAAAATTCGACTTCGACCATTTGCCATCTAAAACCTGCCGAATTGCTGTTTTAGCCTATGGGGGACCTCCTAGAACCTATTTGGAGTCAATTGGTCGAAATCAAGTCTAATGTGCTATTACTTTGATCGAAAACAGATCTGTTTGATCGAAAACTGACCTATTCAGCCAAAAAAAACTTCAATTCAATTTCGGTTAGTCTTTTTGATTTGGAATTTCGTTGTTTTTCAAATTCGAAATTTGACCCTTGATAAATCTGCCCCTTAGTGTATTAATGCAAGAAATATAATTTCTTGATATTCTCCCATGCAAGAAACACATTTTATAGAAATTTAATAAGCAATATTTGCTTTTAGTGTCACATATTTTGTTGTATATAATGTGTTTTGTTGTACATAATGGCTCTGAGTTTTTGTTGCTGTCCATGAGGATTATTTATGTGCATATTTATGATTTTTCATATTTATGTGTGCTTAGAAGTACCACGGATCTGATCTAAAAACATTTTTACAGTGCATTGTAAAAGAATGAAAAATAAATTACACAAAACCAAGGTACAGTTTGCAAAAAAGAAATGATCAGAAACGTATCGCAATGCAGATTATTTTACTGTATACATTAAAATTTATTGTAGTGTAAAAAATGTAATCTCTAGAAAGAAAGAGGCATTTCAGAAAGTTGTATATATTTATTACCCATGCAATCATTTTGAGTGGTTTGGCTCAGTTAAAGTCAAAACTGTGCTAAATTTATAAACATAAAGATTTTTAAAATACCTATTCACAAGTCAAAAGAAAATCACACATACTGTATGCAAATCTATGGAGTGCCAGAAAAAAATACACCAAATTGTCTCACAACATAAAAAGGAATTTGGAGGATATTAATTGTTCCATATAATATAATGAACGTTTTGGGCTCACTCATGTTTAGTTACATTTAAGCATGTATGCAAATTGTGAAGGTATCGGGGCATAAAAGGACATTTTACAAAAACCTTACCGATCCGATAAGTTCCATTTTCAGTATAATAAGGTCTGCAGCATGCATTGTGGATAATTAGTTATCAGTTATGCATGCAGATTGTATAGGTGATTGTTTCTAAATTAACGAACCGGAAACTCTAAACAACAAGGGGCCGATTCACTAAGGGTCGAATTTCGAAGTTAAAAATACTTCGAAATTCGACCCTCGGATTGAAATCCTTCGACTTCGAATATCGAAGTCGAAGGATTTAGCGCTAATCCTTCGATCGATCGATCGAAGGATTTTTCGTTCGATCGAACGATTAAATCCTTCGAATCGAACGATTCGAAGGATTTGAATCCAACGATCGAACGAAAATCCAACGATCAAAAAAAGGTTAGCAAGCCTATGGGGACCTTCCCCATAGGCTAACATTGACTTCGGTAGGTTTTACCTGCCGAAGTAGGGGGTCGAAGTTTTTTTTAAAGGGCAAGTACTTCGACTATCGAATGGTCGAATAGTCGAACGATTTTTCGTTCGATTCGTTCGATTTCGTTCGAATTCGAACGAATTTAACCAATTCGATGGTCGAAGTACCAAAAAAATACTTCGAAATTCGAAGTATTTTTCATTCGAATCCTTCACTCGAGCTTAGTGAATCTGCCCCCAAGTGAACCTTTTATTTATCATAGTTTATTGTACAGTCATATTCCTAAGTTTACAGTCCACAGAGTACACTAACGTATTAGTTTGCTTGCTGTTTAGTCACTATTGCTCTATTCTTGCGTTTGCCCCTGAAAGTGTAGATAAAACTAGCTGAATCACCTTTTAATACTTTATTTTAAAAAGTGAGTTCAACTCGAAAGGGAAAAAACTAGAATGGAAAAAACTTGAATCAGTGAGTTTGGGGTTAACAACCCAAAAACTCTAATTAGAAAAAAAACCTTGAACATTATGAAGGCTATTAACATCTTCAAATGGTTCAAGGGACCTCTGCCAATGACTTCTACATGACCTTGTCAGGTTTTAGATGGTATATTTTCGAAATCAAGCTATTTTCTGGGTCGGGGTAAAATAAATCTCGAAAAAAATCAGCTTTTTTTTTTTTAAACTCAAAAAATTTGATTTTTTTTTAACCTGAAAATTGATTTTTGACTCAAAATACCCTTGAAAACTCAATTTTTTTTGTGGCAAACACAACTCAAACCTTCATAAATCTGCCCATTAAACAATACATAACCCCATTAGGAATGTTTTGCCACCACTAGATTTATGCAGCTTAGTTAGGATGAAGTACTGTTTTATTATTACAGCGAAAAAGAAAATCATAAGAAATTTGAATTATTTGCATAAAATGGGCTCTATGGGAGATGGTATTTCTTTCCAGATAGCAGGTTTCCAGATAAGGGGTCCCATATATTTGAAATTAAATACTATAGATTTACCTCAGCATACTACTACAATATTACTGGCAAATATACTTGCCAATATTTTTTTTTTTGTGTCAAGTTAGGGTTAAACTTGATAGATGCATCTTTGTTACTTTTACTATTATCACATTACTATGTTATTTGTAGAGATCAATAGATATTTTCAGTAGCTATAAGTAATCATAATTATGAGTTTACTCTACTATGTCTAATATTTAGCCATTACTAGTAACTTCAGCATGATAACATTCTCTATATAATGTAATAAATCTTTTTTAGCATCTGCAAATAAAATAGTCATTGCAGACAACATTGCAATTTCATAAGTCTTTTCCATCCTTCTATTTTCTAAAAAGCCATGAATGACCTAAGTTTGATCCCTGGTGATTACCATTTAGGTATCAAAACTGTTGTATTCTGTCAGGGTAATGATGTTATAAAAGGTGCATTGTTTGCCCAGGATTAGTAACACGTAGAAAAGAATAAGGTGTTTGTTTTCAAACAGCTACCTGCTGATTTGCTGCCATGGGTTGGTAGACAAGTAGTAAACTTTGCACCATTTATTAAATTACCCCCAAATGGCTTATCTGCTTTGTGAAATGGGCCCTGCAGTCCTGCATGACTGCTTCCACTGCTATTAAGAAAGAAGCTTTGTTATATAAAGCACAGGAAAAAAGCACATTATATTAACCCATCCACTGTTTGATGTTATTTGATGTTATTTTCTTATTTTTAAATGCATGTTCTTAATGATTATTTGACACAGGGGAAGTTGCTATAAAGGTATAAAATAATTATTCTGTTATCCATCTGATCCTTTTTGAAGCATTGCCCCTTTTTTTTTAAAAAAAAAATCTATCTGCAATGTAGATCATTATTCACAATGTCCTTTATAAATAACAAGGAATGTATAATGATCTAAAGCACTTATAATTGTAGCTCTGAGAATTCTTAGCAAGTATGCCACCTCTTTCCCATGAAATTCCAAGGAACTTCTGTGTTACAACTTTGCATCAGTGAAATGTAACATTCCACTCAAGGGGGTATATTTATCAAAGAGTGAAGTTAATAGTGAAGTTCCGCCACTAGAGTGAAATTCCGCCACTTTCCATTCATTTCTATAGGAATTTTATAGGCGTATTTATCAATGGGTGAACTTTCACTTTCACCCATTGATAAATACACCTTTCAA
Source organism: Xenopus laevis (assembly GCF_017654675.1). Lineage (NCBI taxonomy): Eukaryota > Metazoa > Chordata > Amphibia > Anura > Pipidae > Xenopus > Xenopus laevis. The sequence continues at coordinate 89,631,645 of NC_054371.1, read as the reverse complement.
AATCCCATAGAAATGAATTGAGAGCTGCGGAATTTCACTCTAGTGGCGGAACTTCACTCTTTGATAAATTTATCCCTTCATCCGCCAAGTCAAGTATTGTTAGCATTGTCATGTGACAGTAAAACACAAAATAGCAAGATCTAACATTTGGATCATACAGTGTTAAAATGCAGAATATTAAGGCATGTGCTGTGAGAATTATGCAAACACATTCAGAGATTTTTTTCCTAGTGTCCTTAGCTGGAAAAGCTCAAAGGGGGCTTTGAGCTACACCATTTAATATATAGCAGAGAGAACATAGGTCACAATAGACTCACTCAGTAAATGAGAAGGTCCAGGTGCACCACCCTGAACCTTCAGCTAAGGGACTACACTGATACTTATTTAATAGGGTGCCTATGATTAAGCATCAGTGTTGATACGAAACGCATAAGGCAGTGTCATGGATTCTGAATAAACTCTTTACATTTACACATCTGTGTGGAGGATCATTCCATTGAGTGTCTGTCCTTTTGTTCTACACCATTTAATGCCCATATATGCTGCCCTTATTACTGTTGCCATTCATCTTAAGAGATGTGATAAGCTCAATCTCACGTGAGCCTGCAGCTTTCTTTAGACCGAGGAGAAACTGCACACATACACCATGCTTCTCTTGCTTCAAGAAGACAAAACTTTATTAATACTTCTGCATTAGCAGACAGAGATCATGTCACCTGACACTGTATCATTATCAGTTCAGTATGGAATCTGTATGAGAGTACACACATTAATACATATCTTAACAGTTACATTTGCATATTAAGTTTTGTGCCACCCATTTGCTGGTGTTCAGCATGCTCATATTCTTGCAGTCAGTCATCCTCCTGAAAATAAAAATTATAAGGGCACATTGAGAGTACTTTGCCAAATTTACCTTGATTCGAGGTTTTCACTGCAAGAACTGCAAATTTTAATTTCCAGAAATGCAAATACAGTAGAACCCTGATTTTACATTTTGTAAAATGAGGGGAAACTAAAAAAATCAGGGTATGTAAAATTGAGGTTTCCCTGTATTACAGATTTATTAAGAACAAAAAAACTTGAATTAAAAAATTGTTAACTAAGTAATTGGGATTTTCAGTTTCAAAGTTTAAGCTATTTTTCACTTTGAGTTTTTGTTTTTTGAGTTTCGAGTTTTAAAACAACTCAACCTAAATCTTCTTTATATGCTATAAAAGGCAATATGAATAGATTATTGTCACAAAACCGACTCACTCAACCACACTTAACTCTTGGGTTTGGCTACAAGGGGTTACAATCAGTCTCTCAATCACCTTACACACAGGTTAGACTAACGTCAGACACCCCAAAAACACACCAACACCCACAAAGTTAATTTGCTGCCACCATCTATCATTAACAGGCGATAGAAACCTAATGTGACTATTCCCCTGCCCTCTATAACAGGTAATAACTCACACTACACAATACATCAAACACTCTCTCCTATGGTAGTTACTCAGGGTAAGATCCTACAAGTCTAACAAGCACTCCAGCAGCCAAAGGGTTAATCTACATTCAAACACACTTTCCCGTTAGCCGTACTAGTTATCCAACATACAAATAGGCAACTTTCCCTTTCCACACATACGAAGAGTTCATACACGTAGGCACAAGCATTCATATGGGCAATGAGTTTGTTTAGAGCACAAGGACTAACGTATTAAATGATATTTAATATTTAAAAGAAACAGTGCATATGTATATATATATAAAAATGATATTACAAAGATGACACACAGTTGCAAATACAGTAAATAAAATAAAAGGGAGTAAAAACACAAAGAAAACCCTTACTTTACCAAGTTTTGAAGTTGTCAGTGTATTTCCTCTGAGACACGAGTTGGAAGCTGGACATACAATCCACTGAAAAAATGGAGCCTCCTTGTATGACAATGTGATATTGGGAATGTCACCTTTTTATTTCCTGCTGGGACACTCCCCTCATTACCTTATGCATGAGGTAGGAGTGCCCAGGAACATGTCATTTACGACCCCCTGCAGGGGGTTTGCTACTCTCAGGCAATATTCCCCAATATCCCTTAATATAATATGGGTACTTGCCAGTACCCAATACTATAATAAAAACATGGGCAGGCTGTGATCCATATGTGGGCAAGAAGAACAATACCAAACACTAATAGGTTCCCACTTTCCAGTCCCCCAGGAACCAGCCCTCCTAACAGGTGGGTATAGTCTAGCCCTGTTTGGTATTGTTAGGAAGCATGTGACCTCCTCATAACCAATATGTAAGTTATGAGGTTGTGAATCCTATGACACAGGAGATATGGATACTTTCCTATAATCCATAATTTTCTACTAGCTATCCCCCCCGCTGCTCTAGGTCCACAGCTCTGTTCTTTGATCAGCCGATCAAAGAACAGACTGGCCCAGCTTCCTTGCCCAAATGGTGTGGCTCCAGACCGTCTCAGATGACCGATATGGATGTCACCTTTCCACAGCCCCCTTGGTGAGATATACAATTAAGGGTCTCTGTGTGAGCCTGAGACTGAGTAATTATAGTATTAACTTTTAAAATGCCAGTGCAAGGTGGCCCTGGCATGACACCTCCCCCCTCAGGAATGGGTACAGAGGATGGCCTATCGGCCTTCCCCTGTGCCCACTAGCTCAGCACAGTCTCCCTGTCTGGAAAGACCATCCGCATTCCCATGCTCACTGCCCTTTTTGTGCTGTATAGTGAAGTCATATTGCTGAAGGATTAAACTCCATCTGAGGAGTTTCCCATTATCCCCAGCTACTTTGTTTAACCAGCTTAGTGGATTGTGGTCTGTGATAACCGTGAAATTGCGCCCATAGAGATAGGGTTGTAATTTCTGCAAGGCCCAAACTACAGCTAAACATTCCTTCTCTACAGTGGCATAGGCCACTTCCCTGGGTAACAGTTTCCTGCTCAGGTATATAACAGGATGTTCTTCCCCTTTACTATTAACCTGGCTTAGGACAGCTCCCAGGCCATAGTTAGAAGCATCAGTCTGTACCACAAATCTGCGGGTAAAGTCAGGAGCTTGTAGAACAGGGGCACTGGCCAGGCTAGTCTTTAGGGTCTTAAAAGCCTGGTCACAATCGGCTGTCCATTCCACTAGACGGGGTAGCTTCTTTTTGGTCAGGTCCGTTAGGGGTTTGGCCAAGGCGCTGTAATTTGGGACAAATTTCCTATAGTACCCCGCAGTGCCCAGAAAGGACATTACTTGCTTCTTTGTCTTAGGGGTGGGCCAATTTGTAATTGCCTCTACTTTCCCCGGCTCAGGACGAAGTGTACCGCTCCCCACTCTGTGTCCCAAGTACTGCACTTCAGTCATCCCTATTTGGCATTTCTCAGGCTTAATAGTTAAGCCTGCCCCCTGGATCCTGTCTAGCACTTGGGACAGATGACCCAGATGCTCCTCCCAAGAGTTGCTAAAGATGGCGATATCATCTAGGTATGCCACCGCAAAGCCTTCTAGTCCACCCAGTAGTTGATTTACCAATCTTTGAAACGTGGCGGGGGCGTTTTTCATGCCAAAGGGCATTGTTTGGAACTCATACAACCCAAAAGGTGTTATAAATGCTGACCTTTCCTGTGCATCTGGAGACATTGGGATTTGCCAGTATCCCCTACTTAAGTCCATTATTGTAATGTACTGGGCGCCAGCCAACTGATCCAACAATTCATCTATCCTGGGCATAGGATATGCGTCAAAGGTGGTGACTAAATTTAGTTTCCTGTAGTCCACACAAAACCGAGTAGTACCATCCTTCTTTGGAACTAGAACTACAGGGGAAGCCCATGGGCTGTGGGATGGCACAATTACACCAAGCCCTATCATCTCCTCTATTTCCCGCTGCAGGTTCGCCTTTACTTCCAGGGATACCCGGTAGGCCATCTGCCTGATAGGGCGAGTATCCCCGGTGTCTACATGGTGTATGGCTAGTGAGGTTCTGCCAGGCTTTCCGGAGAACGTACTAACATAAGAGTTAAGTAACCCCATCACCTGAGTTCTTTGGTTAACGGTGAGCATGCTGCTGACCTGTGACCCTCCTATGCCCTCTGTTCCCTGGGCCATCGCAACTAAATCTAGTAAAGGATCAGAACCTGATTCCTCAGCCATACCACAAACCGGCATTACAGAGACCTCCCGCTCATAATGGGCCTTGATCATGTTTACATGATAGACCTTTTTTCTTTTCCCATCTTCATCTAGGGCAATTACGTAATTCACATCATTAGCCCGTTCTAGAATAGTGTATGGGCCTTCCCAGGCAGCCTGTAGCTTATTCTGACGCATTGGCACCAGGACCCACACCTTCTGTCCTGCTTCATAAACCCTTTCTCTGGCATGGCGATCATACCATTGTTTCTGGTAGGCCTGTGCCTGGGTTACATTGTTATGTGCCAATCCCGTCAATGCCTCCATCTTTTCCCGGAATCTTATTACATATTCAACTACTGACACCTCAGGAGTATCTAGCTTGCCTTCCCATGCCTCCCTTACCAGATCTAAGGGGCCACGTACCCTCCGCCCATATAACAGTTCAAATGGGGAAAAGCCAGTGGATGCCTGTGGTACCTCTCTGTAGGCAAATAGGAGGTGTGGGAGGTAACGCTCCCAGTCCTTCCCTTGGGATTCTACAAAAGTCTTTAGCATATGCTTTAGGGTGCCATTAAAACGTTCACACAGGCCGTTAGTCTGGGGGTGGTATGGGCTGGCAATTAGGTGGTTCACCTGTATTTTCTTACACAGGCACTGCATCAGGTTAGACATGAATTGAGTCCCCTGATCAGTGAGCATTTCTTTGGGAAACCCCACTCTTGAAAATATGCTTAAGAGGGCATCAGCAACCTTGTCTGCCCGGATGGAGGATAGGGCTACTGCTTCTGGGTACCGGGTAGCATAGTCTACCACAGTGAGAATAAACCGTTTCCCTGAACTGCTGGGTATAGCTAAGGGCCCTATGAGATCCACAGCTACCCTTTGGAAGGGTTCATCAATAACTGGTAACGGAACTAATGGGGCCCTTCCCATATCTCCATTTTTCCCCACTCGCTGACAAGTGTGGCACGAACGACAGTAATTGGCAATGTCTGTACCCATGTTAGGCCAATAGAAATTATGTACTAAACGGGCCTTGGTTTTCTGTACCCCTAAATGCCCAGCTAGGGGGATTTCATGAGCTATTCTTAGAAGCTGTTCCCTAAATTGCAAAGGCACCACTAGTTGCCTGTCACTTACCCACTTCTCTTGTGTAGTTGTAGGCATGGATTCCCTGTACAACCTATTTTCATGCCAGTATATTCTTTCTTTATCAGTCTCAGCAGGGGGTTGGGCTGCAAGGCCTCTCATCTTTTCGAGGCTGGCATCGGTCAGGAGGGCTGCCTCAAATTCCCGACCGCTTGCCTCAAACCTGGGATCTGGTGTGAGTGTGAGCAGGGCCCCAGAAGCTGGAACCCCCCTGTCCTCTGGGTCAGGACACAGCAACGCTACAGGCAGGGGACTTCCTTCAGAGGGGCCCTTCTCCCCACTCAGTGACAGACCCTCCAGCCCTGTAGCCCCAGTCTGATACTGGCTTGCCCTTACAGACTGCTGCCGGGTTACTGCTGCAACACAAGGGAGGTTCCCCCCTCCCACATCACAGTGGCTTGCTACTGGGAATCCCCCTACACTCCCTGTGAAATTGTTCTCCCCCCGAGATAGAGATGGGACATACACTTCCCCTCCCCCCAGGTCTATGCATGGGGATTCAGCTGGCTCTAATACAGAATTGCATGCAAACACATCCTGATTTCCCTCCCAGCCCCCATCACAATCAACATCATTATCAGATACCTGTAGATGAGCAGGATTCACGTAGGGCTCTGCTGGCTCCAGAGGGTCCCCTGCGGGCACATACTGTGACACCAACCTGCCCAAGTCAGTACCCAGTAACACATTAGTAGGGATGGTATCCGACACCCCTACCTCCCGCAACCCCCTCCCTGCTCCCCAATCCAGGTAAACCCGTGCCATGGGCACTGCAGGATGGACTCCCCCAAATCCTGTGACAGCCATGGTCTTCCCGGGAATAATATCCTCACAGTTTACTAGCTCTGGGCGCACTAAAGTCACCTCTGCTCCTGTGTCTCTGAGTCCCACAGTTACCTGAGTGCCCACGGTAACCGGCTGCAGATTGTCCTTGTGGCTCCCCTCCGTCCCAGCAACAAACAAAACAGAAGTAGATGGGCCAGGGGGTTTTCCAGGTGGTGTAGGTTTCCTTTTGTCAGGGCAGACATGACTAAGGTGGCCCACCTTATTACATATAAAACAGCGGCGTGCATCCACCTGCCCCGGCCTTACCCCTGGGCTTCCTGCAGGAGCAGCTGCAGATCCCCCCGGTTTGTAAGAAGGGAAGGAGGGGCTCCCTCCTGACTTTCCTCCTTTCCAGCTATGGGACCCTGGGTTTGGAATAGGCTTCCTGGCTGCTGGCATCCGGTTTGCAGTATATGCATCTGCAATTTGTGCTGCCTGATCAGCAGTTTTGGGCTCACGGTCAAGGACAAACTGCTGGACTTCCACTGGACAGATACACAGGAACTGGTCCAGTATCATCAGGTCCTCCAATTCTGTAAATGTTGAGACACTGCGACCCTGCACCCACTGATGGAAGGTGATTCTCAGCCTCCCAACCACATCAGTGTAGCTGTCGTGGGCCCCACGCTGTAGACTCCTGAATTTCTTGCGGTGCACCTCTGGGGTGAGGTTAAAGTGCCTAATTAAAGTTTTTTTTATTTCATCATAGTCCCCATCATATTCTGGTGGAAGGTCCGCAAAAACTTCCAGAGCTTTGCCCTTAAGCCCTGGGGTCAGGAAACTTGCCCACTGCTCACGGGGTAAATGAAATTGCCTGCAGGTTTTTTCAAACCCCCTCAGAAAAGTGTCCAGATCCCCATCCTTCTCCATCACGGGAAAATTCTCCAGACGGGGTTTGAAGACATTGGCCTCCCGGGAGTCACTGCTGTGAGGTGGGGCAGTACCTTTTTGGAGCCGTGCCATCTCCAGCTGGAATTGTCGTTCTGCTTGGCGCTCAGCTGCCTCCCTCTCTGCTGCTGCTGCTGCTGCTTCCCTCTCGGCTTGGCGCTCAGCTGCCTCCCTCTCTGCTGCTGCTGCTGCTGCTGCTGCTTCCCTCTCTGCTGAGGCCTGGCGTTCTGCTGCTGCAGCCTCGGCCTGCTGGTATTGCAGTATAAGTTGTAGCCGTAAGTTAGGGTCCGATGAGCCCAGCTGCTGCAAAACCAGTTGCAGAGAAGATCCTGTACCACTCTGCGAACTGTTGCTGCCACTCTCATCAGAGTGGTACTGGCCAATAGCAATGTCCATGGTTTGGCCCACCTGCCCAGTGCTGGACTCTTGGTCACTTTCAACCAGGGATGCAATAAGCCATTCCTTGGTCTGATTTGCTACTGCAATCCCTCTCTCCTCACAGAGTCTGGACAGCTGTTCCTTGCTCTGCCTCTTGTAGGATGCCATCTCAGAGGACAATTGCCAAATAAAAGATAGGAAAGAAAAAAGAAGGGAAGGGCACTACTGTTTGCAAGTATGTCTTTTCTAGACTATGCACTGCGTTTGTCCTTGAAGACTGTATATTCCTCGCAAGGATGTACAGTCCTTTAGTGCAAGGGTTAAACACTTAATCCAAGCACTAATGCTCTAATAAAAAATTAAATTATGCCACCGCTGCCAACCAATTGTCACAAAACCGACTCACTCAACCACACTTAACTCTTGGGTTTGGCTACAAGGGGTTACAATCAGTCTCTCAATCACCTTACACACAGGTTAGACTAACGTCAGACACCCCAAAAACACACCAACACCCACAAAGTTAATTTGCTGCCACCATCTATCATTAACAGGCGATAGAAACCTAATGTGACTATTCCCCTGCCCTCTATAACAGGTAATAACTCACACTACACAATACATCAAACACTCTCTCCTATGGTAGTTACTCAGGGTAAGATCCTACAAGTCTAACAAGCACTCCAGCAGCCAAAGGGTTAATCTACATTCAAACACACTTTCCCGTTAGCCGTACTAGTTATCCAACATACAAATAGGCAACTTTCCCTTTCCACACATACGAAGAGTTCATACACGTAGGCACAAGCATTCATATGGGCAATGAGTTTGTTTAGAGCACAAGGACTAACGTATTAAATGATATTTAATATTTAAAAGAAACAGTGCATATGTATATATATATAAAAATGATATTACAAAGATGACACACAGTTGCAAATACAGTAAATAAAATAAAAGGGAGTAAAAACACAAAGAAAACCCTTACTTTACCAAGTTTTGAAGTTGTCAGTGTATTTCCTCTGAGACACGAGTTGGAAGCTGGACATACAATCCACTGAAAAAATGGAGCCTCCTTGTATGACAATGTGATATTGGGAATGTCACCTTTTTATTTCCTGCTGGGACACTCCCCTCATTACCTTATGCATGAGGTAGGAGTGCCCAGGAACATGTCATTTACGACCCCCTGCAGGGGGTTTGCTACTCTCAGGCAATATTCCCCAATATCCCTTAATATAATATGGGTACTTGCCAGTACCCAATACTATAATAAAAACATGGGCAGGCTGTGATCCATATGTGGGCAAGAAGAACAATACCAAACACTAATAGGTTCCCACTTTCCAGTCCCCCAGGAACCAGCCCTCCTAACAGGTGGGTATAGTCTAGCCCTGTTTGGTATTGTTAGGAAGCATGTGACCTCCTCATAACCAATATGTAAGTTATGAGGTTGTGAATCCTATGACACAGGAGATATGGATACTTTCCTATAATCCATAATTTTCTACTAGCTATCCCCCCCGCTGCTCTAGGTCCACAGCTCTGTTCTTTGATCAGCCGATCAAAGAACAGACTGGCCCAGCTTCCTTGCCCAAATGGTGTGGCTCCAGACCGTCTCAGATGACCGATATGGATGTCACCTTTCCACAGCCCCCTTGGTGAGATATACAATTAAGGGTCTCTGTGTGAGCCTGAGACTGAGTAATTATAGTATTAACTTTTAAAATGCCAGTGCAAGGTGGCCCTGGCATGACAATTATACTCAGCAAAAACTGTTAAGTATATTCCATAGTTATATTTCATAAGGTTGAGTATCATGCTATCTATCCATGGTATGGTATCCATCATCTGAAAACCCGTTATCCAGAAAGCGCCAAATTACAGGAAGACCATCTCCCATTTTCTCCATTTAAGCAAATAATTAAAATTTTTCAAAATTGTTTCCATTTTTCTCTGTAATAGTAAAACAGTAGTTTGCACTTGATGACAACTAAACTGCAAGGATACTATTGGGTTTATTAAATGTATTTTTTAGACTTAATACATGGTGATCATAATTATGGAAAACCCCAGTTAGTAGAGAATACTACCAATCTAACCAATTGTCTCCAAATTGTAACGCAGGTACAATGAAATAATAATACATATACCTTTAGTTGCATGATATATCACAATTGGAATTGTTTATAAATTCAACACAAATCAGGGAAAATTAAATTGGGTTGATCAACATGGAAACCAGAAAAATAAAATCAGCTCCAAGGAGTCTTATTGAATTAAAGTACATTCACAACGGCTACTAATATATGCTCAAAACTGCTCCTCTGGCTATGGTGTAGTCAGTTGATTAAGTACAAGAAATATTTCTTATAAAAGAAATTTGGTAAAAATAAAGATTCTACCACTGAGATGTTGAGCAATGCATTATTTACTATCACAGGAATAATAACTAGTTATGCTCTAGAAATTAATTATTGTAGAGCTAAGTAGCACAAAGTAGATGGTAGCTGTAATGATACCACTATCAAAGAACCAAGTCATTCCAAACATAAATATTGTTGAATTGAATTTTGTTTCTTCGTCTTTTTCTTTATGCTGCCTTACCCCCAGATAAGACTGGATGGCATATTTTCTGTTTTATTAATGTATTATCAGACCAAGCTTGTACCATAGTGTTGCTTATATGCAAATATTGTGCCACATATTTCATTGCAAGTTAAGCGCTATACAAGAATCCATGTTTACTGGGACTAAACTACACTTGGGCCAATGAATCATTATGATTCTCTGCTCCTCAAACTGTAGAGATGAAGAAAAGCATTATATGTGAATTATCATAGCTATTAAAATGATACATTACTGATGTCAGTTCTACGTGTATTTATATTTTTACAGTGAATTTATTGGATTCTCGATCTGTCATGGGTGACCTTGGATGGATTGCCTTCCCTAAAAATGGGGTAAGTTTTGAATTGTTTCTACAATTACTCGTATAAATTATGAACATTAAAACAACAATGACAAATGTGACATAAATATATGCTGGCAACCTGTTTGTCTGTCTGCTCCTTTTCCAAACTCTCCTTTTGATATGCGATTCCTTTACAACAAGTGATTGGTTATGTGATTGGTGGAAAATTGGGAATACAGTTTGAGGCAGCTGCTTTTTCAAAGGGAAACTGTAAAGAAATGTTTAGGCAGCCAGACTGACAGGCTGATGGTATAGATACACAGGTAAGTCTAACCGGGCCTATGGGCTTCATGTGGTCACCAGATTAAATGTGCCTTTATTATACAGGGTTATATTATATTGAGAGACCTTTCCAGTTTTCCTGTGATTTTTAGTGTCATATACAATATATATGTTATCTTACAAAACCAATAAAACTATATTAAAAGGGGGAGGGGACTGGGATAAGTGAAGCAGTTTAAATAATACATTACACGATACACATTTATTTTTCTCCCAGTGTTTACTTATTTCTTTTTGTGTTTTGTTGTAATACTAATCAGAACTATTGCTTATTTACCCTTTTAATTTTTCATAATGAAACTATCAATATATTAACTGCAGTGATGTAGAACAACTCAGATCTAGCTGTGGTTTTTTTTTTTAATTTTCAAAGCAAAAATTAAATGCTCTGCAACTTGATTGATTTGACATACAGCAATATACAAGACACATGGGTGAAATGAAAGAAGATTATTTTTTAGCCATACTTGAATACATTTCTGCTAAAATGAAATTATAAGAAATATAGAAATCTGTTACGGATATAATGTTGCAGTGACAAGTGTTCTCATCAAACACCATAGCAATGACCAATGCATTTTATTATTGATAGACATCCTCAGGGGAATATATTTCTTTAAAATTTAATGCAAATTTGGAAGAATTGTTTGAGGAAGACTATACTAATGTTTGATGAGCACACTTGTCACACTTGTCAAAATTGTAAGTGCAATTTTATTAATTTATAAATCTATGTGAACATACTACCATGGAGTGCTCCCTTCTTTTTACTTACTTTGCAGATTTGATCGGTTTGACCAACCTATGAAGTGTCTGAGCTTACTGGTTACTAGCAACAAAGACTGTGATTATATTATATATTATGCATACAATTTTACCTTATTAAAGGGGTTGCTCACATTTTGGACAATAAAGCTCATTTAACAGCCCATATCATATTTTTTTTTTCTAATTTATCTTCATTACCTAAAATGTTTGCTTTCAGAGATACATACCACAGAAGCTATGGATGATCTCTGCAAAAACTCTCTCAGTTCTCTTCTCTGTTATGGGTTCGCCGACACGCTCTGTGTAAGAGATGCAGGTTGCCAAATATGGACCTTCACGACTGAATCTGCACTGCGCATGCTCTCTCCTGCTTCATTTGCATATCTTCAATTCCATTGGCTGGCAAGTTTCAGCCAATTGGATCACAGATATGCAAATGAAGCAGGAGAGAGCGAGCATGCACAGTGCAGATTCAGACATAAAATTCTTTATTTGGCAACCTGCATCTCTTACACAGAGCCTGTCCCACGATCACAAAGGAGAGAACTGAGAGTTTTTGCAGAGATGATCCAATTCTATGGTATGTATCTCTGAAAGGAAACATTTTAAGTAATAAAGATAAATTACAAAAAGTTTTTTATGACATGGGCAGTTAAATTAGCTTTATTGTCCAAAAGTTGAAAAACCCCTTTAAGATTTGACCTTTGACTGGACTGGATGATTTATATAGGTTTTCCTGTACCAACATACCAAACCTACCACTGATTTACAGATGAAGCCACTTGGATTTGTGAGTTAAATGCGTCATGACTCAGGGTTAATTGAAGAAACTGGGTTATCTAAAGTCATCTTAACTCATTTAATGCATTTAACCTTTTCATTAGCATACCAAAGCACCATTGTTCACAATGGTGAATGCTTTAATTAGATGGGATGTTGTGACACAGTTTTCTGTGTTAAATGAGATAAATGGGATATCTGTGTTTAGTTATTCTGTGTCAAACAGACAAACCAAAGTGGCTGCATCTGTATACTGGACTTACTCACAAGTGCCCCCTTTGCTTTATTCTGTTTTTGATATGATACGGCTTTGCTGCTTCAGTGTGTAATGTTCTAGAAACTTCAATATTAACCCATGTTGCCAATGCATACACCCATTTCTCATAGCTTATTTATTTTACCCTATTGACCTTGCCATTCACACTCCTGCTCAGTGTGGAACCCAATGATAGAACTCAGCAAATTCTTATTATAATCCTAGTCTAGGAACCAGCTTGCATCTGGATATGATATAAAGGTGGTTATTTATCAAAGGTCGAGCTGTGTTTTCCTGAAAATTTTTAGTTTTTCTAGATTTATTATACCACAAAGCTGGAAACAGCTAAAACCTCTCACGGTAATGTAGAAGTCAATGGCCCTTGAACCATTTGAAGATGTTAATAGCCTGTTCAGATTATTTTTAGTGGGTTTTTCACTCAAAAACTCGATTAATTAAAGCAATTCCAGTTTTTCCTGTGGAAAACTCCAGTTAACCCCAATCACAGTTTTTAACCCCAAACAGTGGCGTAACTTCGGATGCCAGGGCCCCCCTGCAAAAAAATTTTCGGGGCCCCGTCTGCACAAAATAGTGGGAGAATTTCATGTATAATATCCCCAGAAGTCATAGAAGAATGTCACAGTCACAATTTCATATATAAATACCCCAGAACTATAAAAGGATGGTACAGTGTCAATTTCACATATCTCTCTGTAAAGGCTATGAGCAAACTTAAGGGCTGTTACTGCAGAAGTAAGATCGTAAGATTCTAAGCAACTTAGAACTTCAGTTGGTAAGGTTACACATTTATTGTTATTGCCAAATTTTAGTTCTTAGCTTACTAGTAAGGTACTCTCCTATTCATATTCCAGTCTCTTATTTCAATCAGTTCATGGTTGCTATGTAATTTGGATCCTAGCAACCAGATGGCTGAAATTGCAAACTGGAGAGCTGCTGAATAAAAAGCTAAATAACTCAAACACCTTAAATAACAAAAAATGAAAACCAACTGCAAATTGTCTCAGAATATCACTCTCTACCTCATATTAACAGTTAACTCAAAGGTGAACAAGTGGTTATGAAGTCCAAGATGACTTCTAATATCCTATTATACAACTGTATATACTGTATTATGATACACAAGCGTGAGTCATGAGTCATCAACAGAAATGACATCATTAATTGATGACCTCAATAAGCTCCATTTATAAGGATCAATTAAATGATAGCCACGGCAATTGTGTTATATATACTGTATATCTCCTAAGCAAACAGTTTCCATGGTTTGGTTGTTACCTGTTATATCCCTGGGATCAACTTGAATCAGTAGTAATTAGGAGGCGGAAGAGAACAGAGCGGGAGGCAAGACCGGATTTTTATTTTATTTTTTTCAACGCGGGCTGTTGGTTCATCTCAAGAGGCGATAGGGCTTCGAGTGTGAAGAAGTGCTTGTGACGCTAGGCCTTAACGCATCCATTGTGTTGCCGGGCCTAGAAGAGATAAGCACAGTGAACGCGGAGACGAGGCGTACAAGTACAACTTACGCTCTTTACCCAACACGCCGAGGGAGTGAAGATCTGGAACACTTAGTGAGCCGGACTGTACCATCTGGGACCAGGGCCGTAACTAGGGGTAGGCAGAAGAGGCAAGTGCCTAGGGTGCAAAGGTGGAGGGGCGCCAGGCACTTACCTCTTCTGCCATCTTCCCCTAGTTCAGACCCTTGTGTCTCACATCTCAGGCAGCTCCTCTTGTGTTTTTAGTGTGTGCCTGCCGCTCGTGTCCCCCACCGCCTGCAGCAGCTCTGAGCCTCTGATATCAACGTTGATCGCGCGCCTGAGCAGCTCCTCTTGTGTTTTTAGCGTGCGCCTGCCGCTCGTGTCCCCCACAGCCGGCAGCAGCTCTGCTATCAATGTAGAGCGTGCGCGCGCAAGTGCGCACACGCACTAGAATCTGGAATTTCTGTCAGGTGCGCCTCTGCACATGCGCGCACACTTGAGAGGAGGGCTACGTAGTCAGCTGCGTTGCCCGGCACTGTCTGGGACATGGGCTGAACCATCTGGGAGCCGGACTGTACCATCAGGGCGCCTTGTGGGTAATCCGGCACTACTGAGGAAGCAGGCCCCGGGCCCCCTGTACCCCCGGGCCCCCCAGCGACTGCGGGGTCTGCTTCCTCGGTAGTTACGCCACTGACCCCAAATTCACTGATTTGAGTTTTTTCCATTATATTTTTTTCTTAAATTAGAAAACATTTGAGTTGTGAGTTAATTAGAAGTATAAAAAACCTCACAAACCTCTAAAACTCAACCTTTGATAACTAACCCCCATAATGTACTTTCCTCCTCTTCTTCATTTATGTTTTGACCAAAATTTGGCCTCCCATATGACTATATAACAGTATTCTTCTACTGGAAGGAGTTATCTATAGCAGCTTTTAGGGGTCACCCATGAAATTATTAGAGCTACTCCTGAAAAGTCTCCAGTCATCTGCAGCATTTGCAGTATATAGTGTATTTGCCACTGAGGGAAGTTATATTAAACTACATAGTGCGGATGCTGGTAGTAAAAACATCTCTGACAGACACTAAAGCTGGGAATATAAAGTGCTAGATCTTAAATATTTTAGCGATAGAATAAATCACAATATATCTGAGATTTTATTGTGACATTTCATATGTTCAGCTTTATACAGTTATACTGAGTATTTATATTTCTTCTAAGAATGCAGGATAAATATTGTGCCGACCATTTAATACTGATATTTCCGATCTGTACTAAACTTCTTACAAAAGTGATGGGCATCATTGCTTCCAGCTTGGTGAATATATTTCTTTCTGCCAGTGGACAGAAATTTTTGGCCTAATAAATCTTACTGCATCAGAAGAAAATTGCTGTTATTTTTAACAAAACAAAAACCAATTACACTGGAAATACAATGTAATTTCTCTTAGTGTTCAAAATAATATATGTCCTTCATCTCTGATTTTACAAAAGGATAGGCTTATGTTAATGTTAAAGAAATAAATCTGATAATGCAGTTTTAAATGCGATCAAGTGCAGACAGGTGCATTTACTGTTTACAAACTTATGGTAAAATGAAAAATATATGCAGCACAAGCACCCTACAAGAGACACACTTCATCAAATCTCTGGAGCAATAACATAGTAACATATTAAGTTATGTTAAAAAAAAGCACACGTCCATCAAGTTCAACTTTTTAACTCTTTTTTCAAACTGCCAGTTGATCCAGAGGAAGGCAAAAAAACCCATCAGAAGCCTCTCCAATTTGCCTCAGAGGGGGAAAAATCCTTCATGACTCCAAAATGGCAATCGGACTAGTCCCTGGATCAACTTGTACTATGAGCTATGTTCCATAACCCTGTATTCCCTCACTTGCTAAAAAGCCATTCAACCGCTTCTTAAAGCTATCTAATGTATCAGCCAGTACAACTGATTCAGGGAGAGAATTCTACATCTTCACAGCTCTCACTGTAAAAAACCCCTTCCGAATATTTAGGTGGAACCTGTTTTCAATACTGGAGCAAAATTATTTGTTTGGTGATTAATACTGATTATCAGTAAATTTGTGTCCATTTTATTTTCCTAACCTTGGTACCCCTACCATAGAGTCGCTCTTTTTGCATTCAACAAGGAATACCTCACTGAGCAGTAGTTTATAAAATATTATACTTGGGTATATATTTAGATATTTGTAAAAAAAATATTATTGTCTATTTGCAAATTTGGTCAATAGTTAGTCATTTAAGTAGATCCACATCCAGAATGATGTGCTGTTTCTACTGTGCATATTGACTGACTCGGAATGTAGTCTGGCAATATTTGAAGTATTATACAGATTCCATTACAATCCTGGCACTCTGAGCCGGTTTGTGAATAACAATCTAAAAATAGATATCCCCTCATCAGTTTGTCATGAATCTGCTGTGGGGCAAAGTACAATATGAAATGTGTTGAAACTGATTACACTTTTTCATACACATAGGAAATTTGTTTTATTTGCAATTTTTTATACATCATGACATTTTTACTGTCACAAATTAATAGGTGAAATAACAGTGTGTTCAGTGGATTTTAGCAAACAGAAACATACCTTTAATTAAATGGTCTTTTCTATATCTGCTATTTCTGACCTCAGGCAGAATGCTTTATCATAATCATAGATAGACAAACTGTACTATTTTGAAAAACTACAAGACTAGCATGTCTACAGGAAAAAAAACAGATGCTGGAAATTGGAACACCCCCAACACACAGAGGGCTGAGAGATGCCCACAGCTAACCTTACTCCTTCAAAATAAAAAAGACAAATATTTAAGCAAAGTCATACCTTTTCTGCACAATTTTATTTTTTATTCATGGATCGTGTTTTTTTTGTGAAAAGTCCACCTTTTTAGTTTTTATTGACACAAAGACACAGTCTATGTTTTTAATAGAAGCAAATAAACAAATATCTATTCAAACATGACACAAAGTCAAATTCTAAGAGGTGTGCTCACAACACGTGCATTTTTAAAACTGGAATATACCAAGGCTCTTTTATTGGACCATAGCCCAAAATGTAAAGTACATGGGGCCATAACTGTTTAGTTGAGTATCATTAAGAATAGATTAAAGTCTTTTGATATTTGGTAAAGCATGAATTACACCATGAATTTTGGATATGTTTCAATGTATTTATAAGGTGTACATAAACTGCATATTGCTTTAAACATTCCTTATGTAATAAATGGAAATGTTTACTCACATGCAGCAACCAATAAGATGTTTGCTTTGATACAGCTTAACAGTAAATGCTACATCCTGATTGGTTGCTATAGAACTATAGCAAATGACATAACCCCCTTTTATGCATTACTGTCCCTAATGGAAAATGCACCTCAGTCTTAATTAATTTACTGTATTCATTTAGTGTATCTAATGCAACATAGAAAGAATAAGAAAACACATCTACATAATGGTTTGAAAACTGTAAATTTTAAACATATATTACTTATTCAGAAAATAATGATTTGCTTTTAGGTGTTGTAATATTTAGCATTCAGTGTAACATGACATTTAGGATGGGATACTTATAGCTTTACTAAATGTCAGCGTTGCTTGGGCATACTGAGCTAATGGACTCATGTCACAGCTTTTAGATACAAGTCAAGGCTAGATGCATTTTCATTTTTGGAACTCAGTGGAGATAATTTGCAAAATAATGTGAAATGGTATTTTACCTGCAATTGTAGAATAGATTTTCAGATTAATTTACTAATTTGTGAGACGACAGTAAATTTTACCGAACAGTAACAATTGCTTCCATTTGGTAAACTATTATCTATGCTTTCTGATTTAACAATTCATTTTTATTTCAGTTCAGAATATAATTGTCCAAATCATTAAATGTCACATTACATTTGTACCGAGTGCTAATACCACATCTAAAATGAAATTTCTTAACTGTTCAAAACAATCAAACAAATGGACACTTTCATCAATTATAATAAATATGTCAGTTTGTTTAGACCTTTGCTTCAGGATTCCCTGGTTTATAGTACATTTCTCATAAATCTGCACTTGAATATTTGGAAGTAGTACAGATGGCAAAAGTATGGGTAAGAGTTTCCTGCTAGCAGTTGCTTCCCTTTGATAAAACGGAAGCTGTGGCCAGTGATGTAACTATAGTAGAAGCAGACTCCATAGTTACAGGCGGCCTGTGGGACCTGGAACCTGGAGGTCAGCTTCTTCTATAGCCATGGAAAATTTGGTTGCAAGTGGTGGGAAGCGGAACCACGTCATTGCGACGCCTCTATGGCATACTCCCTTTGTACCAAGAGAATATCATTCAGGAATGCTGACTTCTTTTATTTCTTTTACTTATAGTGCAGGGAGTCTTTTAGTAGTATTGAATGTAGACAGTCTGAATATGGTAACCTGCTTGTCTGAATGAGGTCTGCTCATTGTTACTGTACATTTTTTTCTGCTCTTCCCTCCTTTATTGTGTTCCCCAATGACATCACCTGACTTTCAGCAATGATTGGTTGAGCATGTGGATAACATGGTTGGAAATTTAGATAGAAGGAAGAGAGTACATATTGGGTGCAGGTCTACTGAGTTTCAAATATGCTCTGCTGTAAGGAAGTAGGTTTTGACCAATGTTATCTCTGACATTAAATGTACCCTCGTTGTTGCTGGCCTCCTTGTTGCCTTACATCTACGGGACTAAATTTATTTAAAGGAGTTGTTCACCTATGAATTAACTTTTAGTATGATGTAGAGAGTGATATTCTGAGTCAATTTGCAATTGTGTTTTATTGTTTAATTGTGTATATTATTTGTATTTTTTTAAATTATTTCTCTTTTATTCAGCAGCTCTCCAGTTTGAAATTTCAGCAATCTGGTTGCTAGGGCCAAATTACCCTAGCAACCATACAAGGAGCCTGGAATATGAATAGGAGAGGCCTGAATACGGAGCTGATTAATAAAAAGTAGCAATAACAATAAATGTGTATCCTTACAGAGAATTTGTTTATTCTGTAGATAGGGTCAGCAACCCCCATTTGAAAGCTGGAACAGTAAGAAGAAAAAGGCAAATAGTCTTTCTATAACATACTGATACTGTTTAGTACAGCAGTGACTGCAGTTTTTAAAGCAGATATGCATATGTATTTTATCAACACTAGTCAGGCTTGTATTGTCTAGGAAATTAACAGAATGTATGTAAATTTGTTTATTTTTTTTGTTATAATTAGTTTATATAATTAAAAAATGCTACTAATGATAAAGGGTAAGGGGCATTTGTTAAATATTGCTCTATTTTTGGTTTCATGCTTTTTCAGTGCAGTTCTAAGGATGAAAATATAGCCATGGTGTGCTTTATTATATGAGAAAACTGCTAGCAGAATCCTTATGAGCCAAACAACTATTTTCATATATAGCGTATTAGTTAGCTAGTTGCATTGTTGCAAAGACATCATTAAAACTGGCTATGAAATTTCTGTTTTAACTGAGCAATTACAGTTTGATTTTATAAGTAGAGGACTCTGGGAAATACTACATTAGTGTATGTTTATTGGAATTGTTTTCCATAGCTGCTTGATCTGTACCATTACTGTAATAGTTCTTTTGTGCCAGACCACATTGTGTGCATTTTTTCAGAGGTTAAAAATAAGTTTGATTTAGATTAGTCAGCATGCTCCATGAGCACATTAGTGTTTTTCTGCGCTGGCCTGACTTCAGCAGTGATTTTGAAAAACTGGCATCCCAACTCAGTCGGCTCAGTGTGGGTTTTATGCAGCATGTGCCCCAAGGGACAGAGAAATGAATGAAAGGAAAAGAAGTGTTGGCAATGTTGAGCTGTGTCACATTGCTCTGATGGCAATTGGCATATTCAGGGCACTATAGCTGCAAACCTGTGGTATTTGTGCAGATTGTGTTTTGCAAATAAAGAAGAAAAAAAAAAACTTGGGGAATTGTATAATAGTCATAACATTTTATACATAAGGAAACAGCGAAAGTATTATTTGTGAAGGGAGGAATCAAGGTAGATCATCTTGGTATAAATTTTATTTGTCAGTAAAGTTGATAAATTGTGAAATGGACAGTTTTTCTAATGTGAGGACAATAGAACCAAGAGGATAAAAAGAGGACTGAGCAATTAAAACTCCACACACAGTGTTATTATGGCCCACAGCAGAAATTGTTTCTCGTATCTCTCTTAATGAGCTCTCCAATCTATCCTCACTTGCTCACCTGAAAGGGAACGATAATCAAAAATATGTTGTTAAAAATATAGGTCAATAGAACCCATTTTTGCTTGATTTTAGTTCAAAAACACTGCACAGCAGACGCTGATATTAATAAGACATTCAATCTGATTCGCCGACTGCACAACTACAGTTTTTTAATAAAAGGGGGCATATAAGAATTGCACATGAAAGAACTTTCCCTTAGTGCTGTGTCAATTGTGGCAGCATAATTGCACCTAAAGATTCAGTTGCAGACATCGCTTGCACAACAAACACTGGAAATTACTCCAGACAAACTTCAAAAATATTTACTGCAACTGAATTCTATTTGTGACAAAGTGCAATATGCAGCACATTTATTTTGGTGGATGGGACTTAATTTTAGTAGGCGCAGCTAATCGCCAAGCTAATCACCCCATTGCTCTACACAATACTGGTTGATAAATAAGGCTAAAATTCCTCACTTTAACCATTCAGCCTGTGAATAAGTATCCAATAGAGTAAAACTCAGGAAAATGTTGGAAAAAGAAAGGGTTGAGTGCCTGCTAAACAAGCCCGACATCCATATTTGTCAAAATAAAATAAAGTGCATTTTTGCATTTGATAAATGGAATGCAATCATTCAGCAAAAGACAACTTTTTCTTCTATCTTAATGGAAAGTAATTGTATTTTTTGCCATTTGAGAAATGTAGTGCAATCATTCTGTGTAAGCCTTTATTCTCATTTCGGCACCTATGAGACTTTGTAAAATTGATAAAGGGATACCTGAATAATTGATCTTATACAAATTTGTCATATAAGCAAGGAATGTGCACATCCCAGTAGAGTTACAGCCTTTAGTAAATCCATCTCTGGAAGCAGCTGATATATAAGGTATATTATAATTGAATTATCTTTGGCATTTCATGTATACTAGTAAATGTTTTTATAATGAAATATTCTATACCATTTTTTCCCTTTAATTAAAAGTTAATGACTAATATTTTGTTGATATTTAGGGGCCGATTCCTTATAAAACAAATTAAAAGATAACACTTTTATATTTGACAATTTTTTTCTGCACTAGAGCACTAATTGTCAACTCCTTTATTAACATATGAGATTTGAATGAAGGATTCATGATTAGGGACAGTAGATATTATTGCCCATCCCATAGAAAATCAACACATTTGCCAGACATGTTTTGATAAATGATAAATTGATGGAAGTCTTTCTGAATTCCTTAGTTGGATCCTTCATATTCCTGCCCCTAAATTTTTATATATATACCATGTTGGTGGTCAACTTTACTTCCCTTTATATGAGAGCCTTGCACTGTTGTGCAGATTACACCTAACTTGGTGCATAGTACAGTGTGATGCAGTGCAATGAAAGAAATAAATTAAAGGGTTACTAGCTCTATTTTGAAAGTGATGCTATGCCTCGAACCTTATTGCACTTTTCTATTTTAAGGGCTACAAATATTTAAAGGAATATAGGGCAAAACATTGCTTACCCCTAGCAATAATGACCTAACATTCCTCAACAACCATTGAAAATTAAGTCTCAATTAAACATAAATCAATTAAGTTAATACATATAACAGATTAGTCCATATGTATGTCTGCATTAGAATATGCATGATTATATCTTAACATGGCTAAAAGACTGTTGCATGGGCTGCACCTTCTTTTTCAGCTAAACTATGAGTGTTTTATACTACTAGTATATTCATTAGGGCCTTAAATTAAACTGTTTTAAGATATAATTAATATCTGACAAATATTTCTATTCTGGAATTGTGCTTATTTATGTATGGGTAGATGCAAGTGCAGAAGGGCTACATTTGAATATCGAAGTCAAAGTTTTTTTTTTCAATAAAAGGTATTCATATTTAGCTTTAAAATATTATATGCTATTTATATATATAATAAATTATGATTAAGTGAAATCTCAGTCTATCCTGGAACATTTTACAGTGATAAATGTGAATGTACATGAATGCATGTAATATAGGATTAGTGTTTGTGACTCGTGAGGATATGAGCTTTACAAGTATATTTTAATGTGTTTTTTTAAATTTATTATGTAATTGGCATATGCAAACACACCACAGGCCAGTAAATCATAGACACAGAGCTGATTACAAATTATTACTATAATGAAAGATTAGTAATTTTGTGTTGCAAATCATTCTAGATCTCACAATTAAAGTCATAACTGCACACATAATCCTCAAAGATATCATCAATTCATTATACAGCACAGGCTCCTTCTGGTGTTCCATTAGCTTTATTTTGATGCCAAATTGAACAACTGGCTCTTCTTGTGTGATTAACTTCATTGGAGTCGTGTCTGCTTTGTGCCTCCTGGCTGATTTGAGGGTACATTTTACAGTCTCAAAACATAACATTTGGAGAGGAGCTTCCCAAACAGAAGCCAATCAAATCACCATTAAAGTCATGTAGTCAGATTGGGGATTCTCTTTGCCAAGTAACATTTTATATCCAAATTATAGTATATTAGTTCTGTAATTTAGCTACATTTACCTTGACAACATGTAATCAAAAAAGAGAATGAAGCAAAAATGTTTGTCTGGGGATTTAAACTACTTTAGGACATAATTTTCCTTTCATGTTAACATTAAATTTTATATTAAATGCACATAAAAAGACTTTTGCAACAGAAAAATTATTTATTAAAAAATATAGACATATTCAAAATATGTTTAATTCTACTTCTTTCCATTAATAGAATTCTAGCTCACTAGCAAAAACTTATGATAAATTGTAAGTGGTGCAAAAACATGAATTTATGGCTTTCAAATCACAGGGCTTTTTTGACAATGGAATGAACAGCGATTGTCAAATTGTCCTCCACAGCATCCGATAACAGTAAGTCTGAATGGTAACTGCTTGTCACTGGCCTGTGTCTTCTACAGGCAGACTATGTCTAATTTTTTGCTATGTTATTCATTTTTTAGAGCATTGTGACAGTCAAAACACCCCACATTCCATAATGTTTGTAGTGAGATTTGCTTTGTTTGTTTTCTTATCTCCTCCACTTGCCTTTTATAGACGCTGTTATTGGTTGCTGTGTAGTAATAAAAGAGAACAAAGGGATTTCAGGCCACTGGCTAATATCTGAGTGAGGCTGAGCTATAAACACACACTGGAAGACAGCATACCATATTGACAACCGCAAACACAATTTTTCCACTTTCTCATTTATGATACATGTACAGTGTACAAGTAAAAAGCAAAAATAGCAAGTAGCAAGTGATCACAGGTACTTAAAAAGCAAAGGAAAAACTTTTCAGAATGAATTGCCAAATTACCAGTTGGTTATTAGTAATTAGTAATTGCTTGTTTGTTTTATAAGTTATTGCAGGACCTGGAATTAGTTTGAAGGCAAAGTGTTTTCTACCCCCTGTTTTTCTGCTGTATGTTTATGTAAATGCATAGGAATTAATATGCCTATCACTGCATAACTTGCCAGATGTGATAACAGAATCTTCTATTTTATTACCTTGTCTATGAAAGCTCATTGTTATACTTACTATGAAATTTCTTCCGCAGCTTAGCACTTTTAGTTCTTTTGTAGTTAATAATTTAAGGATGAGTGCACACTTTATTAGAAGCTTAACACGTTGTACACTGCATTGGTAATTATTCAGCCATTGAATGACAGGTCTTTATTATTCCAATCTTACATCTTTTTAGAATGCAAATCGATCAAATAAATTATCATAAATAGATGGCAGTTGTGTTAATTGTTTTCTTTTTTTTAACCATTCCTTTTTCCTCTTTAAATGTAAGAGCATTTCCATCTGTTCCTTAATAATTTATTTTGCTATTGCAATGAATGTCCTGATTTATTAGAACTGTTTTAGCACAGAGGCATTTGAAGGAAGCTATCAAAATAACATTCCAGTTACCTACAAAAAATAACTCATTTGTAACAACAGTAAATTTTGTGGAAAATAGTATATATATATATATAAACAAAGTATATATATATATATATATATATATATATATATATAAACAAAGTAATAAAAAAAAAAAAAATATATATATATATATATATATATATATATACACAATACCCCAAGACAGGGCAGCCATCAGGGGGGAGAGTTGTAGGGGGCCCCGAGGGTAAGGGGGCCTGGCCACGCCACAGTTACTTGATTAGCCGGGCTCCCCATCTTTCTGAGAGCTGCTGACTTCGGGAAGGCATGGACGTTGAAGGGGCCATCAATTTTCTTATAATGTGGGTGGGGGCCTGGCCACCAATTTTTTTTTTCTCATGTGGGGTCCTAGCCACCAATTTTTTTTAATGGGGGGGCCCTGGCCACAAATGGTTTTTATGGGGGGCCCTGACCACTAATATTTTTTTTTTTTTTTTTAACATGAGGGAACCCTAGCCACCAATATTTTTTTTTGTTTTTTTACTGTGTGGTGGGGGCGGACCTGTAGGTGGGGCTTCGGGTGGGTGCAGTTCAGGGGGCCCAGGAAATTTTGTCGTATGGGGCCCTGTGATTTCTGATGGTGGTCCTGCCCCAAGATGCCAGCACTCAGGAAAAATAGTTGATGTGCCTGGGTGCAGAATCAACAAAGATAGGGCTGTATGAATCCTGGTGACATGTAGAAAAAGCAGCCCCTGAGCAGAGGGACAGGTATAGGAGGTCAATGAAGAGTTGTAAAAACTATTTCACTATTATTAAGAAAAAACAAGAACATTAGTTATCTATAATGAAATAACTCATTTGTAACCACAGTACATTTTGTGGAAAAAACTATATGTAAAATGTCTATTGTAGATGATCACCTCAGGGACATCCTCCAAGATTCAATTTAAATGAACTACAGAAATATCTGTTTGTGTCTGGGAAAAATGCTCCTATTATGCCATATTGCTATTACTATGAAAAAACAGGCCGTTATGTGCAACTTATCAGACCAAAGAAAATGTATAAGAAATGTTTAGTGGACACTGAACTAACTGAAGTTTTTCTTGGATTGATGAGGCTAGAATAGAATACTCTTAGCAATGCTAAACCTTAGATAAGGCTTAAACCAAAGCACATGACATTATGATCTTATCTAAATCCCTGTCAAAGCAGTTAAACAATTATATGTTTTTAGAATGCGTTGCTTAAGAAATGATATTGAGGTTTATTATGTGAAATGTGGGTATATATGTAGTAATTTGCAGTTTAACACTGTGCCACATAATTAAACTGATAATTTACAAAATCAAAAGAAAAAAGAAAACATGTTGGCACCTCCCTACAATTACTGAAAAAAACTGAATTTAAAACTATAAAATGTAACTTTCTGGTCTGCATTAAAAAGTACCTGTCACCCTAAGAAATAATTCCAAATCCTATTTTATGATGTCAAGCAAAATAAAATTCACTTACACTATATGAATTATCTAAATTGTGTTTCTTTTAGTCTTGGAATTCATAATCACTGCAAGCAGGAAAAACGCCATTTTGTGGACACTGTTATAAAGGCAAGCTTTGCATCCTGATGCCCATGCTCATGCACTAGCTACACAATTAGATGGTGAGAAGGGAGGGTGTATGTGGAGAATGCAGTGAGATAGAGGAAGCGCAGAATGGAAAGTGAAAATAAATGCCTATCTGTGACATCCTGCTTGGGTTTGAACCAGTGACCTGGTATTTAAATACGTTTATAACAGGTATAGACATTTTAATAAAATTAAATTTGGTTTTATGTTTCATTTGAAAATGCCTTCTATTATACATCTTTTTTTGTCTGGATGACAGATTCCCTTTAAAAATAGCTACTTACCCCAATAGGCCACATGACAACAGAAATCCTGTTCCAAGACATCAATCATGGGTGGACCTAATAATTTAGCATGCATCTGTGAGAAAATGGGTTAATCTAGGGCACCGTAGAGTCTGGTGGGTTCAGCCTCACCTCTATCCCTGCCTCACTATGGGAGAACCCCTGGTGTCCCTCTTATCTGTAAATGTATTGCTAGCTCTGTATTGTACAGTTGCTCACATCTCATTTGCACCCACCACCCTTAAGAACAGTTCAATGTGCTAGCAGTCACATACTAAAATACCATCAGAGGAAGTTGCCTGATGCATGTTTCACTCTTAGAAAACTTTGTCTTTTTTAAAAAAATCTTTTAATAAGAATTACACAGGTGGTATATACTGTATAAATTACTCAATAGTATATCATGAACCTTTGGTGCTCGATAATTAGAACTTATCCTTAGCAGTTCAGTCAGGATCTTGGAAATTCTAGTTAAAAAAAAATGTAGGTTTGTTGGAGTTTACTAAATCCTACCCTAAACAGCCCTAAACAAAATCTAACTGTGTTTTATCACAGACTTACATTTATTTAAAAGCTCTGTAGTACCCGTGTTATTTTATAGAGCTTAGTTATGAAGCGAAGAGTCTTTTTGATACACTTTGATGTTTGGTCTCTCTGGAATAATGTTATGAATTAGAAAGGGGTATTTTTCTGTCTTGACTAAAGATAATCTAGGCCACTGAAGAGTAGCTTGCTGCTTAGACAGAATGAAAGCTATTTGGACAAAAAATTATGTTTGACTATAATGTACACCAACTGAGCAAACAAAACATCTCAAAATAGAGTGGATTTGCTGTATCGGTGGACCCTATTTCTTTTTTCTACATTTTCTATTTATATTTAACACCCTGTAGTTATACATTACTGTAATGGTATTGATTCATTTTACATGTTCTTCGTATCTGGAAAAATAATGGAACCTGATTGATTTTTCTGCTGTAAAGCAATAACAATGTATGATATGTATCTGCACATGATTTTTCCGTTATGCATTATCATTAAACAGAATCATATTTCAGTCATTCCTTATAAGGCTTTATGCACTTCGTATAGGATTTTGGTATATTTCCCCTTTCCTTCAAAAACAGTGGTTTGCGAGAGTCTTGTGTGTTATGCAATAGAAAATGTACACACTGGCATGTCACCTTGAAGAAACGGTAGCAATTATCTCAATTTAATTAATGTCCATTCCATAGTGTCTGTTGATCATAATTTTTGACATAATATGTTTTAAAATATTTTTACTTCTTAATACAAGAGCGTGCTGGAGAGAGAGAGAGAGAGAGAGAGAGAGAGAGCATAGTATATACATTTGGTTAGAAATTACTGGAATCTATGATTATGTAATCAATAACATAATTTAATTAATCTCAAACTATGTATTCCACGTAGTATCTTATATATATATATATATATATATATATATATATATATATATATATATATATATATATATATATATATATGGTACTTTAAGAGCCAATTTTCCTCTCTGCTGCCCTGGTGGACCCCCCCCCCGGAAGCAACTGCTGCTGCCTCGGGCGGCGGAGGGGCCAGGATCGCCCCTGTCAACATCTATGGCCAGCTTGACACAAACCACCCAATCTCACATTCAGACTAATTTATATGTGGCTTTTTTATGGAAACAAAAGTTATGTGCTCTTTATGCATCTTTCTCTCTCTTATCCTATTTAATTTATGTGAAAGATAAAGTGTTTCAAAAGGTAAAAACAAACCAAGGCAATTTAATCTAAAAGTTAAATTAAGAAACTGAAACTAACAAAACCCTCTCTGGGGAAGTTTTCAAACATGGCTGTAAGAAATTGAGAATGAGCTATGTGTTTATAGTATCCATATAAGGCCAATTGTCAAGCACCCTGGTGAATGTTATCATCCAGTAAACTTCCACAATTACCACCTCTGTCTTTTACGGTTTCAGCTTCAAACACTTGCAGTCATTCACACTGCAAATTGAGCTTGACATCCATTAAGGCAGATATTGGTTGCTTTTTGTTTAGCACAAAAGGCTGATAGAAAGTTGTGTCATTTGATCAGATGCAACAGTCACTGCTGTGTCACTTGCTATTGTAGCCATGTGATAGCAGGCACCACAGAATAACATTCTGTATACTGAAGTCCAATATTTCTCTTTCACCGTTAATATAAATGTATTTACACAATTGTAGTATTGTTATAAGAATCACTGCCCAAGTCTCGGTACATAAAAACTATGCAAATATTAGCTTAATAAAAAATGATTATACTGAGAGGGTATTTAAGAGCTGAGCCCTTTGAATTGTGAATTGTGTTGGAGACGCCCCTCAATTTACATTATACCACAGTCCTGTTTGATTGTTTGGGTTATGTAAATAGATAAGTATGAATCCCTATGCTTGCATATAATAAACAATGTCACACTGATATATGGCCAATAGAACCACACAAGCTCAGCTAGATTATTCACAAGAAAGTAATGCTATTCATTAGGATGCAGTTAAATAAAAACTACACAATAATTCATGTTGTATGATCTTAAGTATTATGCTATTTACCATTTTTTATTCAAAAAAGAACTTGAAAAGGCAAATAAATACATATAAAGAATGGTTAGAATGAAGGTAAAGTGACAACAATGTTTTCCATTAAGACCTATAAATACTACAAGGGGCATATTTACTATTGGTCGAATATCGAGGGTTAATTAACCCTCGATATTTGACCATCGAAGTAAAATCCTTCGACTTCGAATATCGAAGTTGAAGGATTTAACACATTTCGTTTGATCGAACGGTCGAAGGAAAAATCGTTCGATCGATTTTAATTCATCGATCGAACGATTTTCCTTCAATTAAAAAATACTTAGAAAGCTATAGGCTATCATTGGTGCTCGGTAGGTTTGAGGTGGTGGTGAAGTAGGTGGTCGAAGTTTTTTTTTAAAGAGACAGTACTTTGAATAGTTCGTTTCGAAGTCGTAGTCGAAGGTCGAAGTAGCCAATTTGATTTCAAAAACCTTTGAAATTCGAAGTTTTTTTCCTTCTAATCCTTTACTCGAGCTAAGTAAATGTGCCCCCATGTGTTGTAGCAGAAGGCAAACGTGGGAAATGAGGAACTGATTGCTTTAAATGCAAAGAATAATAGTGCATTTTATTTGTTCATTATATCAAGAATGAAAAGATGTGCGTTGAAAGGGTGGCTCCATTATGGAAAGATGTTTTGGTTATAGGGGACTTTAAAAAAGCCAATGTGCTTCATCAGTTTTGCTTCAGTCTCCCAAAATCGCTTGAAGTTGTTACAAGAGGAAACTTCATGCATTTTTGGGAGACTGAAGCGTCACATGGGTTTTGCCACCAGCGATTCACATTGCTGCCTATGGGAAAGCTTTTACTGGAAATAACAGGAGATTTATCTTGTTGTTCTTGATAATGCTTTTTTGTACATAAATATAAAAACTAGACCATGTACAAAGGGCAGTAATCAATTGTACATTCTCTGCTTAGTGGGCTACCACAGGATTCTGTATTGGGATACTATAGGGTGCAAAAGGGGTTAACAAAGGCGCCAGGGACTGTGAGGAGGTGGTCTGGGGGAAAGGATTTCTGGGGTTTGTAGTCCGCAGTAGGATTGGTTAGGTAGCATTGGGGAAGTTACTTAAGGAAGTATAGGCCCTTACCAATTTCTTCTTTCCTGCTGGATTCCTGGAGCACTGGTGGAGCTGCAGCTGCAGTGGCCTTTGGCATGTCTGGCTCTGAAATGGCGACCGACCATTAAGTTGCTCAGGTGAGGGAAAGAGTAAGGCAATAAGGGGCAGGCTGGGTGGATCAGATATTAGTCGAGCTTCCTTCCCCTCCAGCCGGAAAAAATTAATGTTGGTGCATTACTAATTAAATTAATTTTGCAGCATAGTTCTGCCCCTCTGCTTCCTCCAATTTTACTTTTATGTTGCTGAACAGTTGGAGTGTTGACAGGAGCACAGGAGAATTGCTACAAGAGGATCACATTTTTTGCCACTTCTGCGGTAGGGTTACAATTCAAATTTGGTTTATGTTAGGAAGGAGGCCAGGAGGCCAGGAGACCAGTGTCCTTTTCACTGTAACAAAGGATTTTGGCAATATTGCCAACAATGTGCAAATCACCTTATGAAGTTTCACTATTTAGAACTGCTTTTGGTCTGGCTTTCTTTGGATCATTGTGGGTAGGCAAGCTAGTTCCTCCTAGTAAGTTTAAACCCGGAGGTTTGCTATCAGGTGGTCAAAGACAGACGTTTTTGGTCAGGGTACTTGGATTCCATTATCAGCCATAGCAGGCCCGGCTTGCCCATTCACATTAGTTTCGGAGTTTGCAGCGATTAGGGTCCATGGTGATATTTTCTATCCTACTTAGATGGTTCCCCATTGAACCATTTTCAATTTGAGTCCATCTATAAACTTAGTTTGAGCAAGCTTGGTCTGAACCAAGCTGAGTTCGAGACCCACTCTTTTTGTATTGGCGCAGGGACCAAGGCTAGCTTGAGGGGTCTGAAGGATGAAGAAATAAAAAAGATTGGCAGCTGAAAATCAGCGTGTTTTTCAACCTATGTCTGCCCAGATTTACTGACAACTAAAGCTAGTCATAGACGCAAAGATCCAGAACGATTTTCAGAATGAGTGTCCCGACATAAATCTTGCCATGCCGATTGGTCGTTCAGTCGATCGGACAGGTTAAAAGATTTCTGTCGACTGACGATCATATCTTTGCATATATTGCCAATCTAACGATTTTCAGTGGAAGACTGTCACTGTCAGCTTTGTTGGACAAAAACTTTCCTGTGATTGCTGTGGGGCAGAACATCGGCTGATCTGTTCTTTACTGCTTTGTTTGATCTGAATGGTTAGTGGCAGGTCAGGAGACGAGGATGTACGATTGTTCGTCCGATATTGCAGGAAAATCTTTGCGTCTATGGCCGTTTTTAATCTCTTTCAGGGTCTCCATCAGTGAGTGGTCTGGCATTCCTATATTCATTGGGCAGAGCAAAGATTGGCATACCGACCTGGAAGAGAGACCTTGGGGTTTACAGGTGTCCATTTTCATTGGCATGGTATGGGAGGGTTACACTGGCCACAAATCTTACCGGAGGTAGTAGCAATAGGTAGATTCACTTCCCCCCCCAGTTGTCTTAGTAATACACGTAGGCAGCAACAACTTTGGCCGGGTTCAATGTCTGAACTCTTGGCTTGGATATGGGTAGGTTCAATCAGAAATAGTTACATAGTTACATAGTTAAATTGGGTTGAAAAAAGACAAAGTCCATCAAATTCAACCCCTCCAAATGAAAACCCAACATCCATACACACACCCCTCTCTACTTTTAATTACATTCTATATACCCATATCTATACTAACTATAGAGCTTAGTATCACAATAGCCTTTGATATTATGTCTGTCCAAAAAATCATCCAAGCCATTCTTAAAGGCATTAACTGAATCAGCCATCACAACATCACCCTGCAGTGCATTCCACAACCTCACTGTCCTGACTGTCATGATACTTGTTTGGTCTGAAATAGTTCCCAGGCTATGCTGGTGGATGCACGGGACCCTGATGCGATTGAAAGGACCTGTCTCCTTTCTTTCTGGGTAGGGGAGAAATTGCTGTTTGGCACAGGCAATTGGAAGGCATCACTCAGGGCCTCAAGTTACCGGATGGCGTCCAACTAAATGATATTGGCCTATCAGGTTTGCACTTTCTTGTTTGGGTGGGGACCCCATCTAGAAAATACATTGCATGTTTTGTCTCTAGTGCTTACAATGATATTAACAAAATAAAGAAATTATAAAGAATAGCAACTGAGTTTCTAAAGTGCATGGTAGGTCTCAGTTATATGGAAAGGGTGGCCAAGTTGGAATTGTTTACACCAAAGAATTAGTGCTTAAAAGTTTGATTAGCATGTATAAATATACAAGACAAATTCGTTGATGTGATGTTAACCATGGATCCTTCCAGCATATGTAAATATGTGATATTTATAGGTTTTTCAGGTTACTACTTTATTCACATTTTTCTGGCCAATACATTTTTGTACAGATATCTTATTATGGGATTATATGGATTGTGTGGGACCTGAGCATTTCAGGCTCCTCATAATTTAGAGCTTTCTTAGTATCAGGTTACCAGATAAGAGATCACATACCTGTTCTAAAATGCCTCACACAATATCTTTTGTGTTTGAAAGTTGCATTTCCTTCCAGATGATAGTGTTACCACTTTGGCTCGCCTTTTTCTGAACTTTGCATCCAAAGTCAAATGCTATGCAAATAAAGCTTTCAAAAGCCTGAAGTTACATTTCACTGAAAATGTGCAAGGCTTTTGAAAACTTAATTTGCATAATGACACTGTGCATGTGATACAAACTAAATGGCCTAAAAGATTTGATGGTATTGTTCACAAAATTTTGAACATTTTGTGTGACTACAAAATGATGAGAAGTTTCAAAAAGGAAATACAAAAAGGAAAAAGCTTGTTTTTCCATACCATGATATACAGGCTACTTAACCATATTAATGTTATGTCTTTATTAATATCTTTCCCACATTTTACCTAAAGTCACTAATCTAGTATCTCACCAGAAGAGCCTGGAGCTAGTGGATAACACACCAATGGAAAAGAGGAGCTTAACGGCATGACATACAAAAATGCAATTTGTAGCAGATATTTTTATAAATCTGTTTAACCAAGTCTTTTTTATTTATATTTTTTACTTCATAAAATGAAGTAAATGCAACCATTGCACTAATGCGGTATGTGTCACTGACAGATTTAAAAATCTAAAGCAAAAAAATGGGGTAGGTGGTCTGTACAAAACAATCAAAGATATATGTCCAATTCCTTCTAGTTGATCTATGCAGCAGCTCAGTTAAATAAACAAAACATCAAAAGTTAAAAGGAAAAGCAACTCCCAACAGATTGACTGCAAAACATTGCAGGCAGTGGACTTTGGAAGTGTGATTTTTGCTAATGGATTTACATCCTGGATGTTTTTCCGGACTGTTGAGATTATACAGACTTTTGAAAGACTTTAATTTTGATGCTATTCTAATATAATTTTGGATACTTTCTTCTGGATATTTTTTCTGAATACTTTTACTGGATATTATGGACTATGGACTATTGTATGATGGCCTCTTATGAACAAAAATGTATTTTAATGTTGTTTTTATGTATTATCACTTGATGGTTGTTTTACACATTATCACCAGATATTGCACATAATGCCGCAACATATGACATTTACTAAATCACCATTATGTACTTTTATGCACAAAATGAGTCTTTTAATGTTGGCTCTATGTATCATCATTTGATGTTTTATTCATTTTTAAATATAGGACACTTTGTAACATTGACACATTTGACTAAATCACAGTGAGAACATGGGTTCACTCCCATTTTTAGATTGAGCTTAATTGACTCTTACCTTAATTGGTTACCCAAAATGTTTTGACTTAATAGGTTAAATAGAAACACATGTTTATGGTTACTGATGGGCAAATTTATTCACCAGGCACGAATAAATCCACAAAATTGCCGCAAAAATTTGCCATCGTAAATTCGTCAGCTTCAAAGTTTTTTGTCGCCGGTGGCAAGTAAAATGACACCCATCGACTTTAATGTGCATCAAATGTCGCCACCGTCTAAATTGTCACTGGCGTCAATTGTGACTCCTGTGAATTGATGCCGGCGTCAAAATTCGTGTTTCGCAAATTTTGTGGTGAAACGAGACAAATTCGCCCATCACTAGTTATGGTCCTTGTACACTTTATAAAGGGTTCTGACCCAAAACATGTCGTGTTGCCACTACCTGAAATAAATGTTTTGCAGTCAATCTGCTGGAGTTCCTTTTCCTTTCAATCTTTAATGTTTTGTTTATTCACTGATAGATTTCACTTTCTCTAACTGCCTGATTCCACCATTAGTCAGCATAGCTAGGCTGAGGTAGCATGCTACCATTTATATCTCAAAACTTAAATAAAAAAATACAACTATTCCTCAAAAATAATTACTAAGCATTCACTACAATTGTGATTTGTTGTAATCATGATAGTTTTCAGATTAAAATTATCACAATTTCAGTGGTTTAATCAAAATTTTTTGAGACTTTGGAGCCAAGAAAATGTTTTGACTATATATGAAGTATATTTATGATGTGTAATGGTTGCTTGCTTTTGAATAAAGTGAGCTATTATATTATCTTGAATAGGGTTTAAAAAGGGTCTATTATATTATGCAAAACTGCATAAGATTTTTTAACCGATGTTGGCCGAAAAATCATAAGATGTTTGCTCGTTCGAATCCCACTAACCGCATGATAATTTCGAAGGATTGGTCGGACTTCGCTAAAATCGGTCGTCCGGCAAGATAAATCTTTGCGTCTATGGGGACCTTTATAGAAAGATCACTAAAACAAGGCCTCTTGTTGGTTAGTAGCTATGTTTTACATGCATTGAATTTATGCTTTCTTTTACATTAACTTGTAATTCCCAAGCTTATTTGTAATAATTAACACCAATCAGAGTGCTCAATAAGCAACAGAAGAATCAGTGACCTTTTGGGACTAGTATTCTAGTCAAATCACAGTGGACTAGTGGGCGGCTGGAACGCCCGCTACGTAGTTCTTTTCCCCTCTGGTGCTGGTTCCTCTATGGCGTGCACCGTTGTGATGACGTCATTGCGCCTTGGCCGTGAAAGGTATTTTAAGGGGCTTTGAATGGAAACTCATTAGTTAGGTCTAACTAGATTAGTTCCTGGGTGTTTATTCTTCGTGAATCCCATTGTGTGAACTGGTTTTGACCCTTGCCTGCCTGCCTGACTATTCTGAACTCTGCAATCCTGACCCTTGCTTGCCTGACTATTCTGAACTCTCCAACCCTGATCCTTGCCTGTCTGACCTTGCTTGAACTCTGCCTGTACCGACCCGGCCTGTCTGACCCAGCTATTCCGTTTGATCCTTCCGAGTTGAGTTGCCTGCCATCCTAAAATCCTTGGTGAACAATCATGCCCATTTGCCTGTCCAGAACTCTTGCTTTGCTCCTCTCTTATTAAGACCTGGCATCTGAGTAGCTGAGGGCTTCTCCAGAGGCCAAAGGCGGCTGCTACAGGCTTAGCACCTGTTCTGGATTTAGGGAGCCGATCGTGACAATCTCATAGCCACATTACATATTCCAAAGAATTTGTTATCCCCTCTATGTCGTTATGGATGACAGTAAATATACTACCGTATATACTCGCGTATAAGCCGAGTTTTTCAGCACCCAAAATAAGCTGAAAAACGCTTCCTCGGCTTATACGCGGGTCATTTAAAAAAATATTACCGGTACCTATTTGATGCGATGCCACACACTATAGTTAGCAACTATACAGCCACAGCTCTGGAAAAATATTGAGGCGCCCTAGACCGCTATTGGAACAGAGGGGCGTGTCATTGGCCAGGAAGCGCGAATAAACCGTGTGCGTGTTCCCGGCAGCAAGGAACGCGCTTAGGCTGCACTGCTCCACCCTCACGGGCGCGCTTCCTTTACTCTGAAAGATCGAAACTTCGCCACTGGAAGGTATGTGCTTCAGATCTCACACAGGTGATGGTTATGTGCATAGATTTGCCAGCCCAGCCAGCTGTCTCAGCTTTCACAGGGTTACTCCTGTTTTCCCTCTTTGCTCGAGCAAAGTCATTGTCATTGGCCAGGAAGCGCGAATAAACCGTGTGCGTGTTCCCGGCAGCAAGGAACGCGCTTAGGCTGCACTGCTCCACCCTCACGGGCGCGCTTCCTTTACTCTGAAAGATCGAAACTTCGCCACCGGAAGGTATGTGCTTCAGATCTCACACAGGTGATGGTTATGTGCATAGATTTGCCAGCCCAGCCAGCTGTCTCAGCTTTCACAGGGTTACTCCTGTTTTCCCTCTTTGCTCGAGCCAGTCCTTGAAGGGTATAGGCAACAGAATTTATGGAGTTGTTGGCTGGTCTTCAGCTCATTGGCCAACATTATTTTGGGGCTGTGTGAACTTAAAATTACAAGGCATATTTTACTTGGATTTACTTGTGTGTAATGCCCAAGCTGGTCTATATAGATGATCGTGCTTGCAGCATTCTCCCCCTTCGCAGTGTTAAAACAGTGAGCACCTCAGCGCTCCTGATCTTAAACAGATCCACAGCTCCCTCCCCTCTCTGGGTAAATCGATTTGAGGGACGTGAGTGACACGAGGGAAGGGCTTATTATAATTAGAAGAATGCGCAAACTTACCAGTAGCTGCTGCATTTCTCACCCTAGGCTTATACGCGAGTCAATAAGTTTTCCCAGTTTTTGTACGTAAAATTAGGTACCTCGGCTTATACACGGGTCGGCTTATACAAGAGTATATACGGTAATATACAAATATAAAATATATATTAATATACTAATATATACTAATATACTAATAATAAATTAGTTTTCAACAGAGAAATCTGTAATCTGTTTGCAAAAAAGCACAACAGGAGGACATGTAACACAAATATATTACCATGCCCTTATGTGCTTAAATACTGCTCTAATAGAATAAGGATAATGATTATTATTTATTTTGGTCACCAGGCTAACATAAATAGGCTATGAAATTAATTGTTTGCAATAAGATTGCAAAAGAAACGTGGCGAAAAAAATAACTAAATTTACTTAACTCTAGGCTGATGCAACAAAATACCCAGTTTACATCAAAATATGTTAAAAAAAAAGTATTTGTACACATAATAACACATTGATACACACACCAGAAAAAGGGAAAGTCAATTTGGTGCCCTTGCTAAAGATCCCCTAACTAACAATATGGTTTGCTAACTTTATTTCCAAAGCTTTTCCATTTTCTATATAACACTGGTATAAGCAAAAAGAATTCCCAACAATGAGTTAGCTATTCTTAGGAATGATAATTGAGATGAAACTTTAAAGAGTTTTGCAGTACAAAATCCCCTGACCCTTCTGCTTTGTAACTGGTGAACACCAGTGATGACTGCAGTTGGCAGTGGAAAAGCAGAACAGTTGTTCTCTTTAGCATCTCAGCCACCAAGAGCAATCAATGCTGACTTTGCTGAGCCCCTCTTACAGAAATACATTAATGCAACTCACGGCAACAAGGCTGAAAGGACTTCAGTGTTTATTAGGGAAATATAATCATTTAAGCCTGAATAAGCTTCAGAGCCTTAATGTGACTGTTTGGTCAACAGAAATGAGATGAAAATTTGTGCTGAATAGCCCCTGATTACAGGAAAATGATTTATCCAAGATTTAAAAATTGATTTATGGGTGCAGTTGTCAAGACAAAGTCATGAATGTAATAGTATCTGTGCAAAATTCTCTGTATGGATTTCATCCCGGGGAACAGGAATAATGTAGTACTCTGCTATACATACCAGCTATTTTAAAAGAGTAAAAGGGATAATATTTATACAAGATGGCAAATACATATTTTTACTCTGATTGAGAGACTGAAAAATGTTTAAAACTTGCTTTGCCTAATTCCTGCACAATATTTATATATCATAATCTCATACAGACTGGCCTATAGTTGGAATAAGAGCATTTTTATTTTACCATTATCCATAATTACAATGTAGCCATCTTGTGTTTGCATTTGCATAATACTTCAGAGAAAAAACTAGATATTTGAAGACGAGAGGGTAATTAAGCCACCGCAGTGTGTAAATTTTCCAAAATAACCACTTTGGGAGCTGTTCTGTAAAATGTATGCAATATACTTTTTAACATCATCCTCGCAATTAGCAGACTCGTAAAAAGTTTCTTAAGTAAGTAGCATTTAGGGGTAGCTTTTGCTTTCATGCAGGACATAATGGGTGATCTCTTATTAAAAATGTTATTTAAGTGTAATTTTAATGTTTAAAATTACAAGATAGTGTTTACTTGTGTTTTTGTGCATTTTTAGAAATCAAACATAACAGTATTGGTTGATAAAAATTTAAACCATTTAATAACTTTGAATATGAAAAATAATAGATTGACCCAAACTATTTGTATTCAAGCTTCCTTGAGTGTTCATACAGCATTGACTTGTGCATCCCCAAATTGACCCATACTAAAAATATTTTTTCCTGTCAAGATTTTTGATTGCTCACAGATGTCTTTTGAGAAAGGCAAGCAGGTGGTGTGCTATTAAATGAGCTTCAAGCTTATTATTGCTGTAAATTATAGAGACTGGCTTCTGAGAGGTAAAGCACAACAAACCAATTCTTCATCAGGCAAATCTGCCTTACAGGTTCATGACCAGCATAACACAAGAGCCTTGCCTTTGTTTACTTTTGTATCATAACATGATTTACTGTCTAAACTGGTACTCATTTGTGTTTCTTGTTCAGTAAGGCAACTTAAAATATTTTGGGCGAATTTCTCTGGTCAAAGACAGGAGAAACACAACTGAGATTATAATGTCTCTTCAGGGTGATGTCCTCACTTTGTAAGCAAAATATGTGTATTTCTTTCCATTTTAAAAATAAATTTTTATTTAAAAGAAAAAAAAAACCTTCTTGTCTGTCTTACTGTGACATTCAATTGATTAAAGACCAGTACACTTTCTGTGAAACTGGTGAAAATGAATTAGCTAATTCATGAATTGTTTTACATTTATTTAATACTAATTTGTGCCTTTAAGGCAACTTTAGGACACTCTTCATGCCTGGACAGAATATTTATTTTTCTCATCCCTTAAGGAAGCATTTACTTCACCACATTGCTCCTATTATGGAGAGACTGATTTATGTTGGAGAAACACATTGTGAGTTGATATATTTAGTTACTTAAGTAAACTTTGTGGGGAATCCCTTATAAAACAGGCTAAGGCTTTGGATTCTCCATTGTTTTTAAAGTTTTCATTTAGCTATAAAGGACTAATGTGCTTTAGCTGTATTAATAATTTCATGAAAAAATACCCAGTGTAAGTTTTAAGAACTACTGAACTGAGCAGATTGTGTTTGAAACCCAGAAACCCATGTGT
This sequence comes from Xenopus laevis, assembly GCF_017654675.1. Classification (NCBI taxonomy): domain Eukaryota; kingdom Metazoa; phylum Chordata; class Amphibia; order Anura; family Pipidae; genus Xenopus; species Xenopus laevis. Next base: position 89,592,611 of record NC_054371.1, on the reverse strand, counting down.
GTTAATTTTACTAATTGTTTGACGTTTATTTTCCAAAGTGTTGATGAGCAATGTTATTGTATTTCATTGCAACACACTTCTGTTTTATCCAAATGTTTAAAATAGCAGTGTGGGTCTGGTGATAGCAAGCTTTAATAACAGCCTTTTTACATTTTTAAAGATATTAATCATTTATTTTAACAAAGTAATTTTGCAGGTAATTCAAGTTTGTCAGAGAAAGCATTGTAAGTTCTACACCACCTGCTTTTATATAGATGATAGTTAGATAGATAATTTTTAAAAATGTCTTTTATAAATGTTTTATTGTTAAAAAAGAATAATGAATAACAGTAATATACACTGTTTTACTGTGGGTCTAAGAGAGTAATGTAGAATTGTTAGGTTAAAAGCATTTCAAACATACCTCTAAGAGTGAAAATGTGTGTGCAGGCAAAAAAGTTACAGTTACAGAGGAGTTAAGTGCTGTACTTAAATCTACAATAATTAAAAATGAATCTGGCCATTTCCCTCAGTAAAGAAAATGTTCCTATAGAGGGTGGCATCAGTTAGTGTTGAATGGCCCTTTCTCAAGAGATAGATGGTAATATCACAGTAAAGTACATTACAATAAACCATCTGCGAAGGAGAGCAATACAAGTATGCATCAGGATATTAACATGCCAGTTGGAGGGAACAAACTGTAATTTAATACAGTGTAAAATATGAATGTTAATGGTTAAATCATTTTGGATGAAGTGCATTAGATTACAGGCCAAATTCTGCATAGTTATCATTTGCAAAAGCACTTGTGGCTTCTATTCCAAGTTTTATTATTGAAGTGGTGATAGTACAGCTGTTGAAGCAATACACATTAGGGAAAGATCACAAATAGTAACATTAAGTAACAACCTTCATAAGAGATCATCAAAAGTGCTAATGGATCATTTATTCACTGCCACATCTCCAAATTCTAGAAATGGATGCTTCTGCGTTAAATGGATTATTAATGTATCATTAATTAATGAGAATTTACTGATACTTGTACTGGGTTTTACATTGTGCTTCAGACTGTAAGGGGTTTGTTAAACAAAGGTCGAGTTTGTGAGGTTTTTTTTATGTCAAATAAACTCACAACTTGAATGTTTGCTTATTAATGAAAAAATCGAAATGTAAGAAACTTGATTGGATGCAATTGGGAAAAAAATTGGAATATGTCAAATTTATCGAGTTCATAGGCTAAAAACCCTTGAATGCCTTGAATTTATTGAGTTTTCAAGTGCAAACCTTCATGAAGGCAAAATACATCTCCAAATAGTTAAAGGGACCTCTGCCATTGACCTCTACATGACCCGACAAGTTTAAGCTGGAGTATTTTCAGATTTGGGCTTTTAGCAGCTTCAGGGAATAATAAATTTTTATTGAAACTACCCTTGAAAAAACTCGAAAAAACACATAATATTTAACAGAACAGTTTTAAGAAATAACCCCTAAACATAGCATATATTGTTTCCCAATATCTGGAACAGTACAAATATCACCTTTTTCTCTTGTAGGGAAACAAAGCAGGCAGCCTTTCCAAAGTGATACTCACTAGTTTCTCCAACTTATTGTTAATATTGTAAATTAGGCAGTCTTTTCCCTTGGACTCCCACTGATATAAAAACAATGTAGAACCTCAGGCCTGGATTTGTGGAAAGGCTACCAAGGCCCTGGCCTAGGGCGGCAGGATTTTAAGGGGTGGCCTGCTGCCCAACCACACCCACATTGGTTCAAAAACACTGGGGATGAACAGGAGATACAATAGTTTTTAAATTTCCAATGTGCCAATCCCCATTTCTCTGGGCCCGACAATGAAAAAAGGGGAGGGATGAGGGCGATGAATGGCAGTGGGCCTAGGGGTGCTCACTATGTTAATCTGCCCTAAAGAACCCCTTTCAGCCACAGTCAAATAGATGGTCATTAATGAATCTCCTAACCAGAGCCAAGTTAGAAGTAAATTAGATTGGGCCCTGCTATTCCACCTAATCAACTATACACCCCATGCTTAGACTGTGTTTTGCATGGACACCTTCTGTGCAGCGTATGGCACACACAGGGAGCATAGGGCAGGCAGAGTATGGCACACACAGGCAGCATAGGGCAGTCAGAGTATGGTACACACAGGGAGCATAGGGCAGGTAGAGTATGGTACACACAGGGAGCATAGGGCAGGCAGAGTATGACACATGCAGGCAGAATAGGGAAGGCAGAGTTCGGCACAAAGGCAGCATAGGGCAGGCAGCATTTGGCACACACAGGTAGCATAGGCCAGGCAGAGTATGGTACACACAGGGAGCATAGGGCAGGCAGAGTATGACACATGCAGGCAGAATAGGGAAGGCAGAGTTTGGCACACAAAGGCAGCATTGGGCAGGCAGAGTATGGAACACACAGAGAACACAAGGAAGGCAAAATACAGCAAAGAGACAGGGAAACCTATCAGGACACACTCTAAGATGAACAGTTAATGCCATACTATATACAGTGACACAATGTTAGTGCCCCTACCACAGTTGTGAACAGTGAACAAAGTGGGCACTTTCATTCTGGGTCTGAGGTGTGAAGGGCTGGAGATTACTGCAGGAGATTACTGTCTGAATTTGAGGTGCTAGTTGGATAGCGCTGATCTAGACTGAACTAAGTTTTGTCCATTGGAGATCTACATGATAATTATGGCCCACAGCCTGCCCAAGGACTCCAATGCTATTGTGTTATAATAATCTACCCCTTTAAAACACCTATTATAGTTGGTAAATGCGTAATTTCACAGAAAAAGAATATACAGTAATTTAGCAAATATGACCTTGCATATATTTGTTCTGTATGTACATTGTCCTAACATGAGATAATTTTGTAGTTTATTGCATTCATTTGCAACATTCCTTCCAACCATCATTCCCTTGAGTGTTATGAGTTAATGTTGGCTTTATAATATCCTTGTTGCAGTTTAAGCACTAAGTTTGCAAACAACAATATGATTGAATTTTGAAGGAAGCATCCGATGAGAACCACCACATAGTGATTAATACTCTCCCTTATAATCAGTTTTTTTATAGTTATCATCTGTTTGTAAAGCTCAGGCATATTTAAATCCACTGTATGTGATATGACTAAAAGTATATAAATAATGAACTGAAGACTGGATGAGGAAACAGTTAATGAAGGTTTCCTTCTTGATAGTCCCAGTTCTAGTAATATAACTAATGATGCATGGTTCACACACGAGGAAATTCAAAAGAGACTAGAACATGTTAAGATAAACAAAGGTCTAGGGCCAGATGGTATTCATCCCAGGGTACTTAGCGAGCTTAGCTCTGTTATTGCCAAACCTCTTTACGTAATTTTTCAGGATTCTTTGAGGTCTGACATAGTGCAGAGAGACTGGTAAATTGCTAATGGGGTGCTGCTATTCAAAAAGGGATCCTGTTCTCAGCCTCAAAACTATAGGCCAGTTATTCTGACGTCTGTGGTAAGAAAGCTTTTCAAATGGTTAATAAAGGATAAGATACTGGACTTCATAGCAAATCATAATACTATGAGTTTGTGCCAGCATGGTTTTATAGATCTTGCCAGACTAACTTAATTTATTATTATGAGGTAAGTAGGGACCTTGATTCTGGGATGGCAGTGGATGTTATTTACCTAGACTTTGCTAGAGCATTTAATACAGTACCACACAGAAGGTTACTTGTTAAATTAAGGAATGTTGGCCTGGAACATAGTATTTGTACCTGGATAGAGAACTGGCTAAAAGATAGACAACAAAGAGTGGTAGTAAATGGAACATTTTCTAATTGGACCAGTGTTGTTAGTAGAGTACCCCAGGGCTCTTTACTAGGTTCCTTGATTTTCAACTTATTTATTAAAGACCTGGAGATGGACATTGAAAGTACTGTTTCTAAATTGTGCAGAACTAAAGGTTTCATGCAGCATGCTGCCACTTTGCAGAGTGATCTGTCTAAGTGGGAAAACTGGGCAGCAAACTGGAAAATGAGGTTCAATGTTGATAAATGCAAGGTTATGCTCTTTGGGAAAAATAATATAAATGCAAGTTATACACTAAATGGCAGTGTGTTGGGAGTTTCCTTATATGAGAAGTATCTTGGTTTTTTTTTTTTAGATAATAAGATGTCTAATTCTAGGCAGTGTCATTCTGTGGCTACTAAAGCAAATAAAGTTCTGTCTTGCATGAAAAAGGGCATTAACTCAAGGGATGAAAATATATACTTATGGTTAGAGAGATGAAATTATGAGGGTAGACTGTCAATGTTGAGGTTGTTTCCTCTGGAAAAAAGGCACTTGTGAGGAGACATGATTACACTTTACAAGTACATTAGAGGACATTATAGACAAAAAGCAAGGGACCTTTTTACCCATATAGAGGATCAATGTACCAGAGGTCAAAAAGATCTTTCATTTGAAGCAACGTAGGTGGTTCTTTACAGTGAGGACAGTGAGGTTGTGGAATGCACTGCCAGGTGATGTTGTGATGGCTGATTCAGTTAATGCCTTTAAGAGTGGCTTGGATGATTTCTTGGACAGACATAATATCAAAAGCTATTGTGATACTAAACTCTATAGTTAGTAGAGATATGGGTATATATAATATATGAGGGGTGTGTGTATGGATGCTGGGTTTTCATTTGCAGAGGTTGAACATGATGGACTTTGTCTCTTTTCAACCCAAATTAACTATGTAACTATGTAAATGACAGGAAAAAGTTCACAGGACAATAAAGGTCAGGAACATGTTGAAAAGAGGATAAATACCAGAACCCAATGTTATTATTGGCTCATACTGATATTTGAATAGCTTTTCAATGATCTTGGTCCTTATGACTCAAATGTTCTCCACTTTTTAAGACACAATTATTTCCTATTACTCACACCATCTAACTGCACTGTGTGACACTGTAGACAGAAAGCCAAGAGAACGATACCCATATGTATAAACCAAGGAACACCATTTGTAAGCACAAGACAATATTTAGATACCTTGGGACAGTAGGCATTCATATTCTATGCATATTAACTAACAAAGGCTAACAGTACTAAAATGAACTCTGGGATATATAACTGCAAATGGTTGGCTAGAGCTTATCTGTTGAATCACACACACATTCTAAAACATAGGATTGACTTAGACAGCATGTTTTTAAATAACCATATTCTTTGTGATATGTCTTAGTAATGGGTTGAAAGCTGCATGAAAGTGGATTACACGGGGGGGGGGTGTTTCTGTCTATGTTTACATGTGTGCCCTACCCAGTCACAAGTTCAATTTTGCTTAAGCCAATAACATATAATCGGTTATATGTCCCAAGTTATGTTACCCAGTCACAAGTTACATTTTTAACATTTTAGCCAATAACATATAATGGGTTATGTTTAACAACAAGCTGCAAACAAATTGCTTCTTAAATGCTGAAGCATAGCTGGAGGCAATCAATTTTTAAGTTTGCTTTGGTTTAAACACCTACAAGAGAAAAAGAAATTATACGCATTACATCCGACTTTATTCAATTAGGATATGTTCAGGGACTCAACATAGTGCTTTATTGCTTACAAACTGGTATTTGCTAGGTGTCATCACAACATAACTAGCACAAATCATTAGAGGTCAAATGATATGACAGATCTGTACCACATCCTTAAGGCTCATTAAATTTGCTTTGGAAAAAAATATATACCGTATATCATTGTTCCAAGCACAATCAAGCACTAAAATACTTAAAGAAATAACCTGCTGCCCAAGTACTAAAGGGATATTTTTATTTATCTCCTTGTTCAGCTGAATTTATAATAAATATTGAGCATCTGCTCCTAATGACTGTGAGGTGCTAAAGTGGCTGAGAATTATGTCAAGCCTAAGGGCCTAAGGGCACACAAAGCTTAAGGCTCTGTATTAATTTACTTTGTCTTCCCCTTCACTCTCAAGAGCAAATTGGATTTATGTGTTCACAGTTTCCAGACACACAGTTGAAGTGCTAAGAAAAACTTGCTAGCAAAAACATGTGTTGCTCACCAAACCAACACCTTGGTTTCTGTTAGCATACATTATCTGGTGCAAGTCACAGAACACAGCATGTTGTAGTATGAGAGATCCCTTTGCTGAAAATATATGGTGCACCTTGAAGCAACAGGTGTTTCTGCTTCCATCTTGGGAATGATGTGCAAAAGGAGAGAGTACATGCTGTCTCTTATATGGTGTGCAACTTGTACATTTACAAATCAAATCAAATGAGCTTAATTGGCAGGACCAAATTCATTTTGCTCTGCCAAAGTAGATAGTGAGGTGTAATGGGTGGGTTGGAGGGGGGGTTTATGGGAATAGTGGAAAGTCCTGTATCTCTGTCTATAACAGTTAGTAAAGATTGTGCAGTTGTTGCCACTGTCAGTGCCTCTTCTCCCAGAAGACTGTGGAGTTTCTTGTCTTCTTCCAAGGAAGTAAAGTCTGGGATGTGATCAGAGAATCTCTGGAAGTGAGTCTCCCTTTTACTATCAAGTGCAAATCGTGGTGCCTGGTACAAACTAATGGCATATATTGACAATATAGTTTAAACTTTGTACAGTTTTAAAACAATGTGACCAAATTTCATACCTGAGGCATCAGAGTCGAAAATTACAATACCCTACATTGCATCTTGGTATAGCATAAACTACGGTATTTGTGCAGTAATGAAAGAATAATTTTACCCATTAAAATGCAATACATACTGTATGCTTATGCCTACCTGCACTCCCAAGAGATAGGTAGCTGTGGTTAGGTTAATTTTTCATGTAATTGCACCCAGTGCTGCACTAAACCCGATAAATGAGCCCTTATATGTTTAATTGCTGTGATTATTATATCTGACCTTTACGATCCCAATAATTTATCAAAACTATCTGCATGTTATAGATCATGCAAAAAGGTGTGTGGATATTTTAAGCTACAAAAAGAGCTTTAGCTAGAGCATTAGTATTCTCATCATTGCAAAAGCACTGGTGAAAGGAAACCTTGCACATTGGAAGATATAAATCAGGTATTAAAAATGTAGCTTACTGAAGAACTAATAATATGGTTGCTTTTAACATGGACTTGCCACTTATTGTTTCAGGCTCAGTTTTTTACATTCACATTCGCTGCAAATATCTTGCTTCTTTTATATTGTATATATCATGATTATATATTATATCATTATATATTATATTGTATATTTATAGATATAACTATTGAGGTACTGTGTATGTGTAGATGTATGGGAATAACTGTATCTGTTGCTGATGTTAACCAAGTGTTCTGCCTAACAATACCAGCATTTTAAAATTTTCTCAAACAAGGAAGTATTATTCATGCTTTTATATTTAGTTTTAAGACAACTTTTAAAGTAGCTTACATCAAAATGAAACAGAGCATAAATTTGCATAATCTTTATTTGCATGCATCAGCAAACTACCATTACTAGTTTGTCTCCATGTCAACTTAGAAACGGTTGTTTTCCTAAAATGTTATTGTCTTTAGGATGATTTTTTCATGAATGAACACAGAAAACACTATAGACAGTTGAATTGTACTTGTGTTTGGCTTGGTGTTGGGATCATAGACTACTGTATTTAGCATGCAATAAAAAAACAGCAAAGAAATATCCATCCTTCTGGAACATGACTTATTAATTAAATGTTAGGGGCAGATTTATCAAAGGTCGAAGTGAAAATTCGAATTAAAAAAATTAAAATTTTAAGCAAATTTTTGTGTTCCTTGATTAGGGAATAGTCCAAATTTGATTTGAATTTTTTCTAATATCGAAATTTATTATGTACTTTAATAATTAGGCTTCGACCATTCCCCATCTAAAACCTGCCTAATTGCTGTTTTAGCCTATGGGGGACCTCCTAGAACCTTTGGACAAATTTGAATGAATACGGACTATTCATCTGCAAAAAAAATTTCAATTTTTTTGAATACATTTTGGTTGGTCTTTTTTAATTCGAATTTCAACGTTTTTCAAATTCGACCCTTGATAAATCTGCCCCTTAAACTGTACTTTGTAGTGATTCAGAATGATGAAATTCAGATTTATTATTTTAAGTAGAATCTGTGTTCAACTTTGTGTTTACTTTCAGGCAGTTAGCTTTACAATGATTAGGAGGCAGTAGAGGTGGTTTATGGCACTTGCAGACTGAACCAAATATGCTGGTGGAGAAAATACCTTAGGCTTATGCTAAAGTATGCTAAAATGAATGGGCAATAATATTTCCACAGAAGCCACCAACCCTAGTAATTTCAAAATTAAAGTAATTTTTTAATTAGTTTTTTTTCAAGATTAATTTGAAATTTGGCAGACTAATTGAAATATGTATACTTTTTTAATAAGTAAGCTCATATTCAAGATTTTAAAATTTTTGACTTTTCACCAGTAGACAGTGTATATAACAGAACTTCTTACTGAAAAAGTATGCCACCTTCAGACATGCCTTCAGACATGCCTTAAAAAATTTCAGTGCAAAAACTGTCTAAGAAAGAATATTACATTGTGAAATGTGAATGCAAAATTTTTCTAAGGATTTTTTCAGAAATCAAGTTTGTAGGGGTTTATTGTATTCGAGAAAAAATGTATAGAAAATATGCACAATTATTTTCTGAATCCATGAGTAGTTGGGATATATTAAAGAACAAATGTGAAAAGTCACCAGAAAAAAAGTCTAATAACTGCTGAGTTTCTTTAGAAGTCAATGGGAATTGTCTTAAGCAACTTTATTTATTTGCCCAGTTTAGTAACATAAAATTTCAGCCCCATTGAAAATGAATAGAACAATGTAATTCTCGCTTGTGTCTTTATCCACAATAGGTTAGCTCTTGAGGAAAAAAATGTGGCATTTTCCACAGGGGTTTTTTTTTGCGCTTGTGTCCCCCCCTTCTGCTTTAAAATTTAAAAAACATAGCCTCCCCGTGCCTATCGAACATAACAGACTAGGTAAAACGTTAGCTATATAGTGCATAAAAGATTACTGTATTCCCTAGAAACTAAAAAAATTTACGCAGAAACAGTTTTTAGCTACTCATTCTCCAGTGGGAAAAAAATTGTTTGCACCTGTGCACAGTTTATGTAATAAAACTAATTACTAAAAGAGTTATTTTTGCACCATTAATGCATATTACATTTTAAGATGTAAATTTAATGCTATTTTTCCTACTACCTTTTATGACATTTCCCCAATAGTCTTTTATTAAAGGACACATCAACCTTTAAAATAAGTGAATGTAAAATTGATGTGTGCTATTTTTCAATGTAGTTACATAGTTAGTTACATAGTTAAATCGCGTTGAAAAAAGACAGAAAGTTCAACCCCTCCAAATGAAAACCCAGCATCCATACACACACCCCTCCATACCTTCACATAAATTATATATACCCATATCTATACTAACTATAGAGTTTAGTATCACAATAGCCTTTGATATTATGTCTGTCCAAGAAATCATCCAAACCACTCTTAAAGGCATTAACTGAATCAGCCATCACAACATCACCCAGCAGTGCATTCCACAACCTCACTGTCCTGACTGTGAAGAACCCCCTATGTTGCTTCAAATGAAAGTTCTTTTCTTCTAGTCTAAAGGGGTGGCCTCTGGTACGGTGATCCACTTTATGGGTAAAAAGGTCCCCTGCTATTTGTCTATAATGTCCTCTAATGTACTTGTAAAGTGTAATCATGTCCCCTCGCAAGCGCCTTTTTTCCAGAGAAAACAACCCCAACCTTGACAGTCTACCCTCATAATTTAAGTCTTCCATCCCTCTAACCAATTTAGTTGCATGTCTCTGCACTCTCTCCAGCTCATTTATATCCCTCTTAAGGACTGGAGTCCAAAACTGCACTGCATACTCCAGATGAGGCCTTACCAGGGACCTATAAAGAGGCATAATTATGTTTTCATCCCTTGAGTTAATGCCCTTTTTTTATGCAAGACAGAACTTTATATGCTTTAGTAGCCACAGAATGACACTGCCCAGAATTAGACAACTTGTTATTTACAAAGACCCCTAGATCCTTCTCATTTAAGGAAACTCCCAACACACTGCCATTTAGTGTATAACTTGCATTTATATGATTTTTGCCAAAGTGCATAACCTTGCATTTATCAACATTGAACCTCATTTTCCAGTTTGCTGCCCAGTTTTCCAATTTAGACAAATCACTCTGCAAAGTGGCAGCATCCTGCATGGAACCTATAGTTCTGCACAATTTAGTATCATCTGCAAAAATAGAAACAGTACTTTCAATGCCCACCTCCAGGTCATTAATAAACAAGTTGAAAAGCAAGGGACCTAGTACAGAGCCCTGCGGTACTCTACTAACAACACTGGTCCAATTAGAAAATGTTCCATTTACCACCACTCTTTGTAGTCTATATTTTAGCCAATTCTCTATCCAGGTACAAATACTATGTTCCAGGCCAACATTCCTTAATTTAACCAGTAACCTTTTGTGTGGCACTGTATCAAATGCTTTAGCAAAGTCTAAGATGACCCTTTTACAATTTGTTTGTCGTAATCTGCGCTAATTTTTGTACAATTCAAATTGTAGCTCTATTTTGTCAAGACTTTGCCCACACTGACTTTTTCAAGTAGTTTTTTCGATACAAGTTAAATTCATGGCTGGGAATTAGGTCAAATTTGTTTTAGGGTCTGGCCACACGGGCAGATTCTGGGAGATTAGTCGCCAGGCGACAAATCTCATGTGATGAAAATCACATGGGGGCAGGCACATGGAGCGCTTCATTATCCGAAGTCGCCCGAAGTTTCCTCATGAGGCAATTACGGGAGAGTTCATCAAACGAAACACTCTGTGTGCCTGCCCCCAGATCTGGGAGATTAGTCACCGCAAAGAAGAGGAGATTTGTCGCCTGGCGACTAATCTCCCCGAATCTGCCCTTGTGGCCAGACCCTTAATAAAAAAATTAGATAAAGTCGAGTTTTAGTAAATATTCCCCTAAATGTGAGCAACAGTTTTTATGAAGAGCAAATATGTAATAAAATGCCTCACTGAAAAAGTTGTTACCTTTTGCCAAAAATTGGCACCTTCAATTAGCTCTTACAAATGTGTAATGCTCAAAAATGATTTGTCATGTAATAAACATTACATTGACACATATATTGAATATTTTTGTGAAATGTTGTGTTTTTTTTAATACTTTAAAAGTATATATGTATTTATTTATTCTGGGGACCTGGAGACTAGCATTATTTCAGATGAATGTGTTTTTTTTGCCTTCAGGGAGCTGGGGAATTATAACCTTTTGGATTTGCCAAAACAGGTTCTGTTAATCAGAAAAGGAATAAGAGTTGCTGTACATTTTCTGATTCAGATGACAATGATAAGATAAGAAAGCAGAGCACTAGGCGTGTGCCAAGATATTATTGTGCTATCCTTCCCCTGTGGGTTTTCGTAGATAAGCAGCTTTTGTATTTTACCATTTAGCACATTCTATTCTCTGTTTTCTCCAGTGGCTGTGTTAATTTTAATGGAGGTTTATCTTAGGATTTCTATTGGATTAGCTGGTTACTTTCCTTTCCCCTTTGTTCATTTTTTTCTCCATTGTGGTTAGTGAGCCAAATAGAATGACATAATTTAATCACAGATACATTTTAATAATATGGATATGGTTTTTGTTATAAGACTTTACATGGAGACATGCATGTTAATAAGTTCCCTTTTACCTACAGTATATGGCCCAGTCCTTAAGTTTTCTTGTAATAACAGAACCTGAAGAAGTATGACACCCTACTGCAGAAATTATGAAAAAAGCTTCATCATTTTGTTTTATGGAAATCTGTTTTGCCTTTAATGTAAAGCAATGAATAATTGAAGATTATGGGGCATTTTTATAAAATGTGAAAGTAAAACTTCCATTGATTTTTTACTTTGATTTTTAATTTCTCTTTTATAAATAACTTACACCATTCTTTTTTGGAAAAATATGACAAAAGTATGCATGTAGCTGAGACAGTTCAAGACAAATTGTATAAAAAAATGTTCCTGCTTTTTCCTTTTAACATGATAATATTATTATATAAATAAGTATTTCAGTACACCATCAACTTTGATCAAACCTTTTCTAAGTATAAGCAAACAGGAATAACAATAAGTTGTTTTACAGTTGAGATGCAGATATTTCAGTGCTTTTTAAATAGGGCTTTGTATTAGATGGGCTACAAAATGTGTTTGTGTAGCCCACATTATGCCGATTAGTCAGTTACTGGCACATAAGAAAGGAACAATAGAGAAAATAATTCATTATTATTGAAGTGATTTGGAAAATCATAAAAAGCATCCAAAGCATTGAAATTTGTCATGAGTAAATCAGTTATCCAAGTTTTTTTTAAATGTTTGTCCACTGGTTCACACCTTGATTTGTTTTCTTGTTTTGAATCAGTGAAAATATAAAATTGTGATTTGAAGCCTGGCTGTTTTACAATGACTAATTTTGTAATGGCTACTCAACTTGCTATTATTGTCACTAAAAAACGTTATATAATTAGGATACTATCAAAATAGAAAGAAAGTTCACATGTACCTGCAGCGTTAAAACAGAAGTCAAGTCTAAAAATTAGGATGGCTAGAAATGCTAGATTTAATATAATGAACTTACTTCAAAAGTAGAGGTATACGGCAGCACTATAACAGGAAACATTTGTGCCTTCAAAATTATTCAAACGAGGAGACATTTTGCACCATATTAGGAGGACATATTTTTGGTACTGTGATACTGTTTATGGTAAATGCACTCTGGGCAGCTGTTGTGAAGTGGAAAATAAAGCAGAAAAAGTTTTTCATTAGCTGATGTTACTGGGCTGCTTCTTACATTAATTAGTAATTACATTATATATACTTAAATATACACAGCCCCTTAAAACAGCTACCCCAGATGGACAAGTGAGCTACTATCTATAAAGCATGGGGAAGTGAACAATGTCCAAAGCGCTGTCATGCTTCCTGTGATTCCCAACCCCTCTCTCCTCAAAACTGTGAACTTTCTTTGACTATTCTCTTAATCTACCTGTCTTAGCTATCTTTTTTTAAAAATGTCAGTGTTCTTACACTATTATTACTAAATTACTGAATGTAATTAATTTTTATTCATATTGTTTTGTGTCTCAACAGTGGGAAGAAATCGGAGAGGTAGATGAAAACTATGCTCCAATACATACATACCAAGTGTGTAAAGTGATGGAACAAAATCAGAACAACTGGTTACTGACAAATTGGATCTCCAATGAAGGAGCCTCACGGATATTCATAGAGCTTAAATTCACTCTTCGAGATTGTAATAGTCTTCCAGGGGGACTTGGGACATGCAAAGAAACTTTCAATGTATACTATTTTGAATCAAATCAAGAGGATGGAAGGAATATTAGGGAAAACCAGTATATTAAAATTGACACTATTGCAGCTGATGAGAGTTTCACAGAATTAGACTTGGGTGATAGAGTCATGAAGCTAAATACGGAAATAAGAGACGTTGGACCTCTGAACAAAAAAGGCTTTTACCTTGCTTTTCAAGACTTAGGAGCCTGTATTGCTCTGGTTTCTGTGCGAGTCTATTATAAAAAGTGCCAATCAGTGGTTCGCAATTTAGCTGTCTTTCCTGACACAATAACTGGTGCGGACTCCTCCCAGCTTTTGGAAGTATCAGGGATGTGTATCAACCATTCTGTGACCGAAGAAGCCCCCAAAATGCATTGCAGTGCAGAAGGGGAATGGCTTGTCCCAATCGGAAAATGCATGTGCGAAGAAGGGTATGAAGAGAAAAACAATACATGCCAAGGTAAGTCTTTTCGAACAAAATCCACCAACAATGAACTTGAATGTAAAGTAAAACAGCCCATTGGCTGAGGACTGTATTGACCTGTGGGTGCCGTTTGTGGTATAAGGGCACTTCATGATTCTGTAGGTGATATGATCAGTAGCACAAGGGCCAAGTCAAAGGCCTGACCAAATAAGCATATATTTAATTTTTTATCCAACTTTACTTGACAGGCGTATACCACACACACTTTCCACTATTTTTAGTTCATATTAACAAGTACAAGTGAAATTATCTCAACAAGACTGTACATATTTTAATTATCTTTTGTGACTATAATGGTAAAATTATTATTTTAGTATATTTATTATAGTTTATTTATTTATTTAAATTTTCCTGGCAGTGAGCATAAACCAGTTCAATTGAGTTGAATTTAATTTCTACAAAATAAAAATCTGTTTTAAATGATGCCTTTGATCAGTATATATGGTATATCTGTTAATAGTAATTGTTATGGGTTGTACCTGGTTCCTGCTACAAACAGTAATACAACATAGTGAGTCAACTTATTTGGGTATTGGGCAAAATATTCCTGCTAATGGCCATATCATTTGTTGCATAAATTACAGAACGTAATTTTTAAACACTGACTTTTCAAACCTAGTCCTATTTCGTGATGGGCTCATGAGAAGTCATCAGAAGTGCAAGTACAAGGGCTTTTGCTCATACAGAGAGCACTTCTGCCTGGGGTTTGGTTGAGTTCTGCACTTCCCTCCAGATAATAATATTTGCCATGTGCATAGTTTAGTTTAGGCAGGCAATGGCCAGACCAGCCTTAACTCTTGCCATAGGAAAGGCAGTAAGTACTCATAAATTCAGCACTGATGAATGCAACAGTGCTGTATTTGTAGGGGCAGCCACAGGTCTCTGTGATGTAAAATGAAGCACAAAAATCTGCAGGAATTCATTTAAACTGGTGCAAATACAAATGTGCCCTTTTGTGTCCTTTTTTCCCATTTCCACCCTGCATTCTAGTTTTTTAATAACGCCTATTTTATATATTTTAAAAAATAAAGCAGACACATAGAACAATGAATTAAAACAACTGTGCATGGCATTGTCAATACCCGCTAGTGCTCAACATAAGAAACACAGGTTGGACCACATCCATGAATAAGCAAATATAAACAACACTAAATGTGACTCACCTGACACATTTCATCCAAGTGTCTTGTAACATAGTAAGTTAGGTTAGTTAGCCTGTACGATTCAGGGAGATATTCTAACATCTTCACAGCTCTCACTGTAAAAGCCCCTTCGCAATATTTAGGCAGAACCTCCTTTCTTCTAATTGGAATGGGTGACCTTGTGTCAGCTGGAAAGACTTACTGGTAAATAAAGCAATAGAGAAATTATTATATGACCCCCTTATATATTTATACATAGTTATCATATCACCCCTTAATCACCTCTTCTCCAGTGTGAACAATCCCAATTTGGTCAGTCTTTCCTCATAGCTAACATTTTCCATACCTTTTAACAGCTTAGTTGCCCTTCTCTGTACACTCTCTAATTCAATAGTGTCCTGTTTGAGCACTGGAGACCAACACTGTATGGCATATTCTAGATGGGGCCTTACCAATGCTATCTACAATGGAAGAATGACCCCCCCTTCTTCCGTGAACCAATTCCCCTGTTAATACAGCTCAAGACCTTATTTGCCCTTGATGCTGTTGACTGGCATTGCTTGCTACAGCCAAGTTTATCATCTACAAGGACTCCAAGGTCCTTTTCCATTATAAATTTGCCTAGTGCATTCCCATTACGGGTATAAGTCGTTTGGATATTTCTACATCCCAGGTGCATGACTTCACATTTATCAACATTGAATCTCATTTGCCACTTAGCTGCCCAGATTGCCAGTTTGTCAAGATCCTCTTGCAAGGATGCTGTATCCTGGATGGAATTAATTGGACTGGTTAGTTTTGTGTCATCTGCAAACATACATTACTTATAGGGATGAGCGAATTTTTTCGTTGTGTTTAGCTGCGTAAATGAAGCCCATAGACTTCAATAGGAGAAAAAAAATGTTGCATGTCAAAACATAATTCACCACGAGTCCAAAAAAAATTGTTGGCCATAGACTTTAATGTATTTCAGCAAATTTTTGGTGAAGCAAAACGAGTTACTTACAATACCCTCCCTAAGAACCTTACTCCAAGTAGAAAATGTACCATTAACAACCACTCTTTGTACCAGATTCCTATCCATGTGCAAACAACTTCATTAAAGGAGAAGGAAAGCCCCAGGGCGCAAAACCCCTCCCCCACTCCCCTGTGTTGCCCCCCCTCCCTCCTCCCCCCTGGCCTACCTGTCCCCCTGGGCAAATGCCCCTAACTTGTTACTCACCCCTCTGCGCAGGTCCTGTCCACGGAGTTCACAGTCGCCATCTTCTCCCACGCGCGTCTTCTTCCTGCTCTGACCGGCGTCTTCTGGCGCATGCGCAGTAGGAACAGGCACCGGTACAGCTCTATTGCGCATGCGCCGAATGTCACGAAGTGAAATCGGAAAACTTCGTGACATTCGGCGCATGCGCAGTAGAGCTGTACCGGTACCTGTTCCTACTGCGCATGCGCCAGAAGACGCCGGTCAGAGCAGGAAGAAGACGCGCGTGGGAGAAGATGGCGACTGTGAACTCCGTGGACAGAACCTGCGCAGAGGGGTGAGTAACAAGTTAGGGGCATTTGCCCAGGGGGACAGGTAGGCCAGGGGGGAGGAGGGAGGGGGGGCAACACAGGGGAGGGGGGGAGGGGTTTTGCGCCCTGGGGCTTTCCTTCTCCTTTAAGCCCAACAGACCTTAGTTTATAAACAGTAGCAGTCGTTTGTGGAGCACGATATCAAACGCTTTGGCAAAATCCAAATAGATCACATCTACTGCTCCCCCACTGTCCAGCATCTTGCTTACCTCATTATAAAAGCAATCAGATTTGTCTGACATGACCTATCCTTCATAAAAACATGCTAATTGCTGCTCATAATGCCATTCACAAGGACAAAATTTGAATGTTAATAAGCCTTCAAATAATTTGCCCACCACAGATGTCAAACTTACTGGCCTATAATTGCCAGGCTGAGATCGTAATATATTTTTTAATATTAGAATGACATCAGCTTTTCTCCAGTCCATAGGTTCCATACCAGATGAAAGTGAATCTGAGTAAATCAGAAATAAGGGCTGGTCTAAAACTGAACAAAGCTCTCTTAGAACCTGGGGGTGTATGCCATCTGGCCCTGGCACCTTGCTTACATAAATTTTTATTAAAGCTTTATAAATCATATCCTGAATCAGCCAGTGACTAGATTGAGCTGAGCCAACAGTGCAGCTATAAAGGGAGCCTGGGAATTAGGACTCCTCTACTGTATACACTGGAGTTCATTGAGGAGAAAATATGTTAGGTAGGCAGCTTAGAGTTTTCTTTGCAAAGGTCTGCTGGTATGACTACTTGAATGATAAATAATTGTGAGAATACCACACTAACACAGACACACTCACTCACAGACATCCGCACATACGTTTTTTAAATAGATTATACATTTAAAACTCCATTTGTAATTCTTAAGGATAAATTAAACTCTTTCGGACAGTTTAGAAACCTGCTCTTCACCCTCTTGTTATTCTCAAAGATCAAAACATAACCAATTAAAAAAAACAGATATTTCCAGACAGTTTTTATACTTTTATCTCTTCGTGTTTTGTTTCAGTCCATATTTTAATGTATGATTGTATATATGTATGTGTACTATAGTACTGTAAAGTATACTGTAATTTTATCAATAGAGATGATGTTTAGAAATTAGAGATGTCGCGAACTGTTCGCCGGCGAACTTGTTCGCGCGAACATCGGGTGTTCGCGCTCGCCGGAAGTTCGCGAACGTCGCGCGACGTTCGCCATTTTGGGTTCGCCATTGTTGGCGCTTTTTTTTGCCCTCTCACCCCAGACCAGCAGGTACATGGCAGCCAATCAGGAAGCTCTCCCCTGGACCACTCCCCTTCCCTATAAAAACCGAAGCCCTGCAGCGTTTTTTCACTCTGCCTGTGTGTGCTGAAGAGATAGTGTAGGGAGAGAGCTGCTGCCTGTTAGTGATTTCAGGGACAGTTGAAAGTTTGCTGGCTAGTAATCGTTTTGATACTGCTCTGTTATTGGAGGGACAGAAGTCTGCAGGGGTTTGAGGGACATTTAAGCTTAGGTAGCTTTGCTGGCTAGTAATCTACCTTCTACTGCAGTGCTCTGTATGTAGCTGCAGTGGGCAGCTGTCCTGCTTCTGATCTCATCTGCTGACTGCTGCAATAACAGTAGTCCTTGTAAGGACTGCTTTTATTTATTTTTTTGTTGTTTTACTACTACTACTACTACTACTATAAGAGCCCAGTGCTATTAGTCTAGCAGTGTTGGGGAGTGGGACTGGTGTGCTAATCTGCTGCTCCTAGTAGTTCAGCAGCACCAACTTTAATTTTTTTTTTTTAATATTCATTTTTTTTTATTTTACTTTTTTTTATTTTACTACCGCTGTAGTAGTGTATAAGTTGACCTTTTAGGCATTATTTGCCCTGTAGGCATTATTTGCACACTGTTTTCTTCAACCCGCCATCTAGCTGTGTGACCTTGTTCACATTCTGTCTAAATATCCATAATATTACCGTCTCCAGAAAAAACACCGGAGTGACTTTTTTCAAGCAGCCATAATATATTTTACGTAATCCGTATCCACCGCTGTAGTAGTGTATACGTTGACCTTGTAGGCATTATTTGCACAGTGTTTTCTTCAACCCGCCATCTAGCTGTGTGAGCTTGTTCACATTTTGTCTAAATATTGATAATATTATCGTCTCTAGAAAAACCACTTGAGTTACTTTTTTTCAAGCAGCATTCATATATTTTACGTAATCCGTATCCACCGCTGTAGTAGTGTATACGTTGACCTTGTAGGCATTATTTGCACACTGTTTTCTTCAACCCGCCATCTAGCTGTGTGACCTTGTTCACATTCTGTCTAAATATCCATAATATTACCGTCTCCAGAAAAAACACCGGAGTGACTTTTTTCAAGCAGCCATAATATATTTTACGTAATCCGTATCCACCGCTGTAGTAGTGTATACGTTGACCTTGTAGGCATTATTTGCACACTGTTTTCTTCAACCCGCCATCTAGCTGTGTGACCTTGTTCACATTCTGTCTAAATATCCATAATATTACCGTCTCCAGAAAAAACACCGGAGTGACTTTTTTCAAGCAGCCATAATATATTTTACGTAATCCGTATCCACCGCTGTAGTAGTGTATACGTTGACCTTGTAGGCATTATTTGCACAGTGTTTTCTTCAACCCGCCATCTAGCTGTGTGAGCTTGTTCACATTTTGTCTAAATATTGATAATATTATCGTCTCTAGAAAAACCACTTGAGTTACTTTTTTTCAAGCAGCATTCATATATTTTACGTAATCCGTATCCACCGCTGTAGTAGTGTATACGTTGACCTTGTAGGCATTATTTGCACACTGTTTTCTTCAACCCGCCATCTAGCTGTGTGACCTTGTTCACATTCTGTCTAAATATCCATAATATTACCGTCTCCAGAAAAAACACCGGAGTGACTTTTTTCAAGCAGCCATAATATATTTTACGTAATCCGTATCCACCGCTGTAGTAGTGTATACGTTGACCTTGTAGGCATTATTTGCACACTGTTTTCTTCAACCCGCCATCTAGCTGTGTGACCTTGTTCACATTCTGTCTAAATATCCATAATATTACCGTCTCCAGAAAAAACACCGGAGTGACTTTTTTCAAGCAGCCATAATATATTTTACGTAATCCGTATCCACCGCTGTAGTAGTGTATACGTTGACCTTGTAGGCATTATTTGCACAGTGTTTTCTTCAACCCGCCATCTAGCTGTGTGAGCTTGTTCACATTTTGTCTAAATATTGATAATATTATCGTCTCTAGAAAAACCACTTGAGTTACTTTTTTTCAAGCAGCATTCATATATTTTACGTAATCCGTATCCACCGCTGTAGTAGTGTATACGTTGACCTTGTAGGCATTATTTGCACACTGTTTTCTTCAACCCGCCATCTAGCTGTGTGACCTTGTTCACATTCTGTCTAAATATCCATAATATTACCGTCTCCAGAAAAAACACCGGAGTGACTTTTTTCAAGCAGCCATAATATATTTTACGTAATCCGTATCCACCGCTGTAGTAGTGTATACGTTGACCTTGTAGGCATTATTTGCACACTGTTTTCTTCAACCCGCCATCTAGCTGTGTGACCTTGTTCACATTCTGTCTAAATATCCATAATATTACCGTCTCCAGAAAAAACACCGGAGTGACTTTTTTCAAGCAGCCATAATATATTTTACGTAATCCGTATCCACCGCTGTAGTAGTGTATACGTTGACCTTGTAGGCATTATTTGCACAGTGTTTTCTTCAACCCGCCATCTAGCTGTGTGAGCTTGTTCACATTTTGTCTAAATATTGATAATATTATCGTCTCTAGAAAAACCACTTGAGTTACTTTTTTTCAAGCAGCATTCATATATTTTACGTAATCCGTATCCACCGCTGTAGTAGTGTATACGTTGACCTTGTAGGCATTATTTGCACACTGTTTTCTTCAACCCGCCATCTAGCTGTGTGACCTTGTTCACATTCTGTCTAAATATCCATAATATTACCGTCTCCAGAAAAAACACCGGAGTGACTTTTTTCAAGCAGCCATAATATATTTTACGTAATCCGTATCCACCGCTGTAGTAGTGTATACGTTGACCTTGTAGGCATTATTTGCACACTGTTTTCTTCAACCCGCCATCTAGCTGTGTGACCTTGTTCACATTCTGTCTAAATATCCATAATATTACCGTCTCCAGAAAAAACACCGGAGTGACTTTTTTCAAGCAGCCATAATATATTTTACGTAATCCGTATCCACCGCTGTAGTAGTGTATACGTTGACCTTGTAGGCATTATTTGCACACTGTTTTCTTCAACCCGCCATCTAGCTGTGTGAGCTTGTTCACATTTTGTCTAAATATTGATAATATTATCGTCTCTAGAAAAACCACTTGAGTTACTTTTTTTCAAGCAGCATTCATATATTTTACGTAATCCGTATCCACCGCTGTAGTAGTGTATACGTTGACCTTGTAGGCATTATTTGCACAGTGTTTTCTTCAACCCGCCATCTAGCTGTGTGAGCTTGTTCACATTTTGTCTAAATATTGATAATATTATCGTCTCTAGAAAAACCACTTGAGTTACTTTTTTTCAAGCAGCATTCATATATTTTACGTAATCCGTATCCACCGCTGTAGTAGTGTATACGTTGACCTTGTAGGCATTATTTGCACACTGTTTTCTTCAACCCGCCATCTAGCTGTGTGAGCTTGTTCACATTTTGTCTAAATATTGATAATATTATCGTCTCTAGAAAAACCACTTGAGTTACTTTTTTTCAAGCAGCATTCATATATTTTACGTAATCCGTATCCACCGCTGTAGTAGTGTATACGTTGACCTTGTAGGCATTATTTGCACACTGTTTTCTTCAACCCGCCATCTAGCTGTGTGTATTATCGTTTCCAGAAAAACCAACTGAGTTTTTGTTGTTGTTGTTGTTTTTTTAAAAATAATGCCAGGCAAAGGCAGGCCGCCACGCAGAGGCCGTGCTAGGGGCCGTGCTGCTATGCAATCCTGTGGCCCTAGCAAATTGCCCAGTTTTAAAAAGCCAATGACCCTGAACTCCCAAAATGCTGAAGAGGTAGTTGACTGGCTTACACAGCACACCCCATCCTCTACCGTTTCTAACTTTACCACAACATCCTCCTCATCCTCCACTGCTATGGCCACCCCACGTAACACTTCCTCCACCACCGGTGCCCCTTCTTCACTGGGGTCAGAGGAGTTATTTTCCCATGAGTTTCTTGAACTGAGTAATGCGCAACCATTATTGCCAGAAGAAGATGAAGGAGATGAGGACCTTACACCAGATTTAATTCTGGCAGAGAACACGACAGAGATGGACATAATGAGTGATGAGGAGGAGGTCCCCGCTGCTGCTTCCTTCTGTGATGTGTCAGAAGAAATTGATGCATCTGAGGAGAATGATGATGAGGAGATTGATGTTTTGTGGGTGCCTAGTAGAAGAGAGCAAGAGGAGGGTAGTTCAGATGGAGAGACGGAGAGTCAGAGAGGCAGTAGGAGAATAAGACTTAGAAGAAGCAGGGAGGACAGCCCGCAGGGATCAGTAGGGCAACAACATGTATCGGCACCTGTGTTCAGCCGGCCAACGCACCCGCCATTGCCGCCAATGCCGCCAACTTCTACTGTTACCGCCAGATCGCACACTTCCAAAAAGTCAGCAGTGTGGGATTTTTTTAATGTGTGTGCCTCTGACAAAAGCATTGTAATTTGCAATGAGTGCAGTCAGAAACTGAGCCTTGGTAAGCCCAACAGCCACATAGGTACAACTTCTATGCGAAGGCACATGAGCGGCAAGCACAAAGCACTTTGGGAGCAACACCTCAAAGGCAACAGGCAAACTAAAAGCCACACTCCTTCTGGTCCAGCATCTTACTGCTCTACCTCTGCTCTCCTTGACCCGTCTGAACCACCCTCCACTCCGCCTTCCACCTTGACCACCTGTTCCCATTCCCAGTCATCTGCCACCAGCCAAGTTTCTGTGAAGGCCATGTTTGAGCGTAAGAAGCCAATGTCTGACTGTCACCCCCTTGCCCGGCGTCTGACAGCTGGCTTGTCTGCACTCTTAGCCCGCCAGCTTTTACCATACCAGCTGGTGGACTCTGAGGCCTTCCGCAAATTTGTAGCAATTGGGACACCGCAGTGGAAGGTACCCAGCCGCAATTTTTTTTCTAAAAAGGGAATACCACACCTGTACCAACATGTGCAGAGCCAAGTTACCGCATCTCTGTCACTTAGTGTTGGGCCAAAGGTCCATATGACTACTGACGCATGGTCCTCCAAGCATGGTCAGGGCAGGTATGTCACCTACACTGCCCACTGGGTGAACTTGGTAATGGCTGGGAAGCAGGGAATGGGTAGCTCAACAACAACAGTGGAGTTGGTGTCACCGCCACGGATTGCACGCGGTTCTGCCACCACCTCTACTCCTCCATCGCTCTCTACCTCGTCTTCTTCTTCTTCTTACTCTGCTGCTGGGTCCTCCTTCTCCTCCTCCACACCTGTGCACCCCCAGCTCCCCCTAGGCTATTCGACGTGCCAGGTACGCCGTTGTCACGCTGTCTTGGGGATGACGTGCCTGGAAAGCAAAAACCATACCGGATCTGTACTCCTGTCATCTCTGCAGTCACAGGCCGATCGGTGGCTGACCCCACACCAACTGCAGATCGGAAAAGTGGTGTGTGACAATGGAAGCAATCTGTTGGCAGCGTTGAGACTAGGCAATTTAACACATGTGCCCTGCATGGCACATGTGTTAAATTTAATAGTCCAACGTTTTGTCTCCAAGTACCCAGGATTCCAGGACGTTCTCACCCAGTCCAGAAAGGTGTCGGCCCATTTCAGACGTTCCTACACAGCCATGGCACGCCTTGCTGACATTCAGCAGCGCTACAACATGCCAGTCAGGCGTTTGATTTCTGACAGCCAGACTCGCTGGAATTCAACGCTCCTTATGTTGGAACGTCTGCTGCAACAACAAAGGGCCGTCAACGAGTACCTTTTTGAACTGGGTGGTAGGACTGGATCTGCACAGCTGGGGATTTTTTTCCCCCGTTACTGGGTGCTTATGCGCGATGCCTGCAGGCTCATGCGACCTTTTGAAGAGGTGACAAATATGGTCAGTCGCACCGAAGGCACCATCAGCGACCTAATACCCTTCGCTTTATTCCTGGAGCGTGCCGTGCGACGAGTGACAGATGAGGCTGTAGACCAGCGTGACGAGGAGCTGGAAGCGCACGATTTCTGGTCGGAATCACCAGAACGAACCCAGGCACCTGCTGCAACGCAGGGAGAGGTGCCAGAAGTGGAGTCAGAGGAGGAAGGTGGCTTTGTGGAGGAGGAGGAGGAGGACCAACAGGAGCAGGCTTCCCAGGGGGCTAGTGGTGACCTTTTGGGGACCCCTGGTCTTGTACGTGGCTGGGGGGAGGAGACCGTGGATGATGCAGTCCTTGATAATGAGGAAGCGGAGATGGATAGCTCTGCATCCAACCTTGTGAGAATGGGGTCTTTCATGCTGTCATGCCTGTTGAAGGACCCCCGTATCAAGAGGCTTAAGGAGAAGGACCTGTACTGGGTCGCAACGCTACTAGACCCTCGGTACAAGCATAAAGTGTCAGAAATGTTACCAACATACCACAAGTCCGAAAAGATGCGGCATTTACAAACCAGCCTGCAAAACATGTTGTACAATGCTTTTAAGGGTGATGTCACTTCAGGAACTCATCAACATTCCAGGGGCAGAGGTGCCAGTAATCCTGCCACGAACACACCTGCAAGGACAAAGCCCTTTGGCCAGTCTGTAACGTCAGACATGCAAATGTTTTTCTGTCCAAGGCAGCGCCACAACCCTTCTGGATCCACCCTCAAAGAACGCCTCGACCGGCAGGTAGCGGACTACCTGGCATTAACTGCAGATATCGACACTCTGAGGAGCGATGAACCCCTGGACTACTGGGTGCGCAGGCTTGATCTGTGGCCAGAGCTGTCACAATTTGCCATGAACCTCTTGTCTTGCCCAGCCTCAAGTGTGCTCTCAGAAAGGACCTTCAGTGCAGCAGGAGGGATTGTAACTGAGAAGAGAACTCGCCTAGGTCACAAAAGTGTCGATTAACTGACCTTTATTAAAATGAATGAGGGGTGGATCTCGGAGGGTTACTGCACGCCGGAAGACTTGTTCTGACTTCTATGCAGCTGTCCTTCTCTTCAAGCCTCATGACTCCACACACAGCTGTCCTTTAGCGTCCTCCTCCTCCCTCCGCCACCGTTACAAACTAGGGTGCAAACCCTACTGGTTTAATTTTTTCTGGCCTCTGTGCTTCAGTGGCTGCAACCAAAAAAACTGGGCAAACAATGTCTACAAGGTCAACGTATGGCAAAAAATGACTATTTTCAGCATTTATATGGCATATTTTTTCTGGCAACTGTGCTTCAGTGGCTGCGTCCAAAAAAATGCATATTTTCTGCATTTATATGGCATAATTTTTCTGGCCTCTGTGCTTCAGTGGCTGCAACCAAAAAAATGCATATTTTCAGCATTTATATGGCATAATTTTTCTGGCCTCTGTGCTTCAGTGGCTGCAACCAAAAAAATTTATATTTTCAGCATTTATATGGCATAATTTTTCTGGCAACTGTGCTTCAGTGGCTGCGACCAAAAAAATGCATATTTTCAGCATTTATATGGCATAATTTTCTGGCCTCTGTGCTTCAGTGGCTGCAACCAAAAAAATGCATATTTTCAGCATTTATATGGCATAATTTTTCTGGCCTCTGTGCTTCAGTGGCTGCAACCAAAAAAATTTATATTTTCAGCATTTATATGGCATAATTTTTCTGGCAACTGTGCTTCAGTGGCTGCGACCAAAAAAATGCATATTTTCAGCATTTATATGGCATAATTTTTCTGGCCTCTGTGCTTCAGTGGCTGCAACCAAAAAAATTTATATTTTCAGCATTTATATGGCATAATTTTTCTGGCAACTGTGCTTCAGTGGCTGCGACCAAAAAAATGCATATTTTCTGCATTTATATGGCATAATTTTTCTGGCCTCTGTGCTTCAGTGGCTGCAACCAAAAAAATTTATATTTTCAGCATTTATATGGCATAATTTTTCTGGCCTCTGTGCTTCAGTGGCTGCAACCAAAAAAATGCATATTTTCAGCATTTATATGGCATAATTTTTCTGGCAACTGTGCTTCAGTGGCTGCGACCAAAAAAATGACTATTTTCAGCATTTATATGGCATATTTTTTCTGGCCTCTGTGCTTCAGTGGCTGCGGCCAAGAAAACTGGGCAAACAATGCCTACAAGGTCAACGACGTTGACCTTGTAGGCATTGTTTGCCCAGTTTTTTTGGCCGCAGCCACTGAAGCACAGAGGCCAGAAAAAATATGCCATATAAATGCTGAAAATAGTCATTTTTTGCCATACGTTGACTCAACGTATATGGCAAAAAATGACTATTTTCAGCATTTATATGGCATATTTTTTCTGGCAACTGTGCTTCAGTGGCTGCGACCAAAAAAACTGGGCAAACAATGCCTACAAGGTCAACGTATGGCAAAAAATGACTATTTTCAGCATTTATATGGCATATCTTTTTCTGGCAACTGTGCTTCAGTGGCTGCAACCAAAAAAACTGGGCAAACAATGTCTACAAGGTCAACGTATGGCGAAAAATTACTATTTTCAGCATTTATATGGCATATTTTTTATGGCAACTGTGCTTCAGTGGCTGCGTCCAAAAAAACTGGGCAAACAATGCCTACAAGGTCAACGCATGGCAGTTGTTTAAAGAGAACAGTAGATTACTAGCCAGCAAAGCTACCTAAGCTAAAATGTCCCTCAAATCCCTGCAGACTTCTGTCCCTCCAATACAGAGCAGTATCAAGCAGATTACTAGCCAGCAAACTTACTATCATCTGTCCCTGAAATCACTAACAGCTCTCCCCCTACACTATCTCTTCCAAGCACACA
The DNA here is from genome assembly GCF_017654675.1 of Xenopus laevis. Taxonomy (NCBI): domain Eukaryota; kingdom Metazoa; phylum Chordata; class Amphibia; order Anura; family Pipidae; genus Xenopus; species Xenopus laevis. Next base: position 89,566,053 of record NC_054371.1, on the reverse strand, counting down.
CAGGCAGATTTTTCAGATACATTTTTGCCCTTGATCCCCCTCTGGCTTGCCACTGTCCAGGTCGTTGCACCCTTTAAACAACTTTAAAATCATTTTTCTGGCCAGAAATGTCTTTTCTAGATGTTAAAGTTCGCCTTCCCATTGAAGTCTATGGGGTTCGCGAACCGTTCGCGAACCGCTCGCGTTTTTGCGCAAGTTCGCGAATATGTTCGCGAACTTTTTTTCCGACGTTCGCTACATCCCTATTAGAAATAAGTGTGAGTGTTGGAAACAAGAAATACTGTAGATAATCAAAGCATTCTGGTGCACTCAATGCACACAATGCATTTTGAAAGGAAATGGCATGCAGCTGTGTACCAGATACATCAATTAAACCTGCTTAATTTACATACTGTGTATAGATAGCTGACCAACTACATAGATAGATTGAAAGATGATAGATAAAGAGTTTTATATGCAGGTTTATAAAGTTAACTTTGTATTATTTCCCTTTTCAACCTTTGTTTTTTCATACCAAAGACCTTTCTATCTAACAATCTTGATTGCCTCGCAAGCTCAGCTTCATTTCATATTTTCCTTAGATCAGCAAGTATGTATGTAGTTTTATGGCAAAAGGGTTTCACAGACATTCACACATCCCTAATTCAAATTTAACAAGACATTCTGCACAGCACTTAGCACTTATTAAATGAAGAAACATGCTGTTTGCAGTTATTTGAATGCAATTTTTAATACAATTGCTTTCAAGTTTAAGTCATGACTTAAAATGCATAACTGAATACTAGGGAAAAATAGCTCTGAAGATAGAAAGGTTATTTTTACACAGTGATTGCTTGTGCCTTCTTGAAAATGTTTCAATTGAAACTTGATCATTCTTGTAAATCGTAAAAAAAAATACACGCTTACTCAGTATGTACCCACATGCCCTGTTCTGCTTGCACATATAATAATGCGCTTCTATTTAATTGACCGATGTACCAATTGGACTTGGTTTTCCTTATATAAATGTAGTGGATGAGATCTGTGTAAGATGGATTTTGATGGCCCATGTCAGTAACCATGTTAGAGTTTAAGATATGATGATAGGGAAATAATTAGAATGTTAGTAAAAGCATCACAATGTGTGATGGCAAAAATGGAGTTGTAAATTCATGCTTATTGACTGTAGTTACAGTACAGTAACTATAGTCCAATGATTACAAAATACATTCCTCAAGGACCATCAAAAATGCATGTTTTCTATTTATACTCATGTATCTGTTCATGCTTGGGTTAATAAAACATGAAAGTCTGCACTAATTAAGGACCTTGAAACCCAGGGTAGAGATCAGTTGGACTGATAAATAAGTCACTGTTTGCATATCAGTATACAACAAAATGCCCTACCATCTCATTGTATTATTGTATCCACTAAGCAGAATAAAAACTTCGCCAGCGATGGCTTCGCACACGAACGCTAATACATGAAGATCCAAAGTTGCACACAGGGTACCGAACGCTGGCGAAATTACGCCAGCAAAATTACGCTCGGCAGTTCGAAGTTACGCTAGCGTTGGCTAATTAGCATACGGCGTGCAGTTAAAGTACAATGGCCGTATATGCTGCAGCAAATACATTACACTACACAAGGCCAGGGAACTTTAATAAAATTATATTAAGTTGTTATAATGCCCTACACATGTGCCCACAGTATAGTTAGGGTGCCATATGTTAGCAAATGTAGGGGGGAAGGAGGGTACCCCAAAAAAAATATACAATCTTTTTCAGTCTATCACCCTTTAAATAGGAAAAAATGCCAGCGTTTTTTGAGACTTAGAAAAATGTTCAACTTTTTTTTTGAGGAACTCCTATCTACTCTGTTGCACTACGTCTGGTCTGAGGTGGCGAAGGCAAGTCTGGACGATAGAGGTAACGGTCAGTAAAAAAAAACTCTGTGAATTTGCGTAGTAACTCTTTTTCGCCAGACCAAAAAATTTCGTGGCGTTATAGTGCGGAGTTAGGAGTCTATCTCCTTGGCAAAATTATGCCATCGACATTACGCCAGCTACCGTTAGTAAATCGGCAAAGTGCCGAAATGACGTCACGCTGGCGAATTTTCACCAGCGTTAGCCACTTCGCCCTTTAGTAAATTTCCCCCCATAGATGTCTCACCTAATACTGTATTACATAGTGATAGAATGGTTGACAGACCACTAGCCTTAAAGACCATTTAAGATTCCTATCACACACATATGATTTTATCACAAGTCAGTTAAAATCCCTGCATATTTTTGCCATGTGAGATGAACCAAGTACAAATTTCTTGTAGATAATGCCTTGCTGGAAAGAACATAGGACCCCAGAGCTGCAAGTCAGCAATTCTAGACACTGGGCCAGTGTGGTGGTCAAATCGTCTGCTGAACACTTTTGATTCACATTTTACACATTTTTTGTATAAGAATATGAGTGCTGGAGCTTTTCAGCTGAAAGTTGTTCCATTTCTGTAATTATTTTGTTTCTTATCTTTGTTTTCACCCAATTTACTAACATTCTTATTAATAATGGGTTACTAAACAGTGGTGCAAGCAATTTTAATAAAAAAATTTCTATAGAGACAAAATCATGCTTTTGTCGTCTGGTTTGTCTTTGCAGACACTTCCAAAAATTACATATTGAGCATGCATTTTATTTATTTTTTATTTTATTTAGACATCCATTCCTTTATTTTATCTACATCACACTGTGGAATGGAAACAGCCCATATGGATCTTATTATCCTGTTTTGTCCTGTGTCTGACACTATCATTACTGACAGTGGCGAATCAGTCAAAAAAACAAAAGGATCACTACTTACAACACTTGTCTGCCTTAAATTTTCATTTTCTTTTCATCCACCCCTCTTTCATTTTCTAATACAAATTTATGTCACCAGAACAACAGTATATTTTATTTTATTAAACACCCCATAATATGGCAAAAGCTTTATTTAATACTGGCAAAAAGCAATTGTTGCTTTGGAAACATTGTGCTACTAGATTTTGGAACAGGGCATCCTGCATTGATCATGGTTCATGGCTATTCTGGATCTTTGGTTAAAATAGATATACAAATTCTAGTAATAATAAAGCAATCCTTAAAAAAATTAAAGCTTCATGCTAAACTGGTAAGAAAAAACAATAGGAAAGGAAAAAATTTCTAAAGAATAGGGTTCACCAAACTGTGGATCAAACAGTACAAAAAAACTCTATGCTAAAAATGCATATAAACATGCATATAGATATAAGACTGCACTAGACAAAACTTTGATATATTTTCTTTGAGAACGGGAGACTTTTATTTTATGTTTATATTCTCCTTAATAAACTACAATGAGTGCTTAAAAAGAACATGCTGTCATTTAATAACCAGAAGGTCACCTTGTTTTTAAAATAGTTTTTCAATGTGTGATATTTAGTTTCATTGTAATATATTTGCATTTTCAAAAGACTATTTGTGTTATTGCAATTATTGGAAATAAGGTGAGTAGTCCAACTAACCTGTGTAATCATGTAATTATAATATAGGATTGTTTTTTGCATTAGTACTAAACACGTCAATAAACTAACCAGCTAGAGATCAATAATTAGCCAGATCATGATGTGTGCAAGAGCTTCTGCATGAACAGCAGTGCTATGACTGCATGCCAGATTTGTGAAATGTGAAAAATATAGGAATAAATAAATAAAACAGTTTTAGGGCTATGACACACTGATGTTTTCAAATATTGAATTCAGTCTTGGAAACTATGGTGATCACCACTCCTAAATCTTACACACTGTTTCACATTATATGTTCATGATATCATAGGTCTTAAAGGGGACCTAAACCCTCCATAAATACACCTCACTGTTCTCCCTAGTTCTCTAACAGATACATGGGAATTTACCAACGGGAATACTGCTCTATTTCAATCACCCCATTGCTATCTTGAGACTATTGTATAATTCCAGCTTTATTATATTACATTGTAGACATAAATTACAATGGATGACATTTTTTTTTGCCTGAGATTAACCTATGGTTGAAACTCCAGCTGCAGGAACCCAGAATATGCAGCCAAGCATACACTCAAGCATGTGTAGTAGACCGCTCTTCCACCATCTTCTTATCTCAATGCAGAAGGAAAGCTCAGAAAATTAAAAGGGCAGAGCTTCACATTTGATGAGAAAGATATTACACTAAGGGGGGTTAAATCCGAATGCCAAAACCTCAAAGAATTCAAATTTTTAGTAGGAAAAACCCTCAAATTTTTGGAGATTTATTATACCCCAAGGATAGAAAAAGTCAGAATCTGAAAATCCGGCATCTCACACCTACCGAGGACATATACAAGTCAATGGGAGAGGTCTCTATCCTATTTGGAAGTTTCTGTGGTCTATGCTGGAATTAGCCCAAAAATCTCACTATTTCTGACTTTTCGGGGGAAAATTTAGTAAAATTGGGAAAAAGCCCCCCAAAAATTGAGCAATTCTGGAAAAAACAACGGAAAATTATATGGTTCGGGTTTTCACTCGATTTTTTCGGGTTTGTTCTGATTAGATTAAATTGTGCTTTTTAATAGTAAATAAGGTACAATCATGCATTTTTTTTATTAAAATACTCTTTTGAAAGGTATTTTTTAAAACATGTACTTATGTTTTTAAAGTATACATCAAAAAGCATTTTTGGCAAAATATTTCAAATACCCTTTTCTCTTGAGAAGAAAGTAGCATACAGTATATGAGAGTACCTTAGGCACACTATAGAAAATAACTGATCAAACCTGGTCAGACACAAACATGTTTTGTAAATTTTTTGATACAATTCTGTTGACGTGTATTTTACATCTTCAAAATACAAAGCTTTTACTGAAAGTCACACAGTGTTATACGAGCTAACCCTATTATTTTTTTTTTTCCAGGACTTCCTGAAGTTGTTTCTACATTATTTTTGCTCTTAAAGTTCAAGCATGATTTAATATGTCACAACTTGTTTGCCTAATTAGGTTTGATTGTCTGACATACTTTCACTAAAATGGGGCAGCTTTCAAGCATACTGCTGCCCAGACAAATGAAGTGTCACAACAGTGAAAATGTGGTCTTGTATTGTGACAGCACTAGCTTCCCCTGACAAAGACAACAGCGGGGAATTTAGACACTGGTAATACCAGCAGACACATCACAACTTATTGTAGACTAAGGCCACACACACACAGTCACACATAAAATTGCTTGAAAAGAATCCATTGATCTATGATGTGAAAAATATTAGAACGGGTATTATGTGATTGCTTTCAAAAATTAAAAACATTTGTTCAGCAGCTGTTGAATACAAACAGTAAGGTCAAATGTTTGCTTTTAGTAAGCACATATCTACATTAAATCATTCAGTGGATTAAAACGAATGATACAGAAATAACAATATAATTTATGTTGCACTGATTAAGGACACTGACACCCCTCATTTAGCTTTGCTTGAAAAGGTTCAAACTTAAAAAAAAATGGCACAAACTATACCCCTTTTTCAGTTTGCACAAAATGGAGCACCAGTAGGGCTAGCCTGTGTTGCATGTTTATGGGCAGCTGGGGGGGATGGAATAACTGGGGGTTTCCTAACACGTGACACCCCAGTGATTATAACATTCCTTCTTCTTTAAATATATATGCTGTAAACCAGTTGAGTTCAGTTAGACATAAGCTATGGTATATCTTTTATTTCTACTTTATACCCCATTTCTACTACTATGAGTTAACATTCTAATACTAAACGATCTTAATAGAATAGCAATGATTAGTTCTAACAAAGCTGAACTTGGATGTAGGTCCCTATTTCAGTTAAGGGGGGGAGTGGAGGATGTACTGATCCATGAAGGGAATTAGGCCCATTTGTCACAGAGCATCTCACTCACTGCTAAACAACTGCTGGGGACATTAAGGGTTCCTCTAGCAGCTGTTTGGTGTGCATCATACATTGAAAAACAAAAAGCTCTATAATAATAGTAACCTTTAGAATTGCACCTCATCCCATCATACAGACATGCACCTGTATAAAAATATTTTATCTGGGTGCTAAAATGTTGCACTTTCTTACAAATACCTTCAGTGACTGTAAAGACTGTAGATAATGTATTAGACATAGTAATTTGTAATGTTGTGCTAAGAATGTCAGCACTTTAATTACTAGTTGAGCGGTCGGCACTTTAAGTACTAGTTGAGCCATTGAAATGATGTGTTTAAAAGTCTGATGACAGAATGAGAAAAGGGCTGATTGACAGATATTCAAAATAAACTTTAAGCAGAATTGAAGACCTCCTGCTAAAAAATTACCTTTAATTTGTTGAAACATGTAAAGTAAAAAATGTTAAGAAAAAATAAAAGCAAAATACAATCACAAATAGATATACACGTTAAAGCATTTTTAAATAACCTATTTTATAGACAGTATTACATAAATAACCTATTTTATAGACAGCATTACAGTTCTCTGTACCAATGCTCATGATTATCTTAAACACTTTTCCTGTAACTATTGCTCCCACTTACACTCGCACTGGGAAATTATGCTTTTCTCTTAATACATATGTAGCAACTCTCCTGCCAAATTATTCCATAACGGTTTGGGCCAGAACCTTGATCAATATTAAACACAATATTTTATCTTTTTGAGACATTCTGCTGTAGATATACATAAAAACAGTTTCTTACTTGAAATAGGAAATCAGACCCATCTTAGAATTTCCTCATTTCAGTACTAAAAAGGGTAAGGTTGTTATTATTTTGGTGTTCTTGTTCTTGACGTATAAATAGGTATTTGCAGCATTAGTTGCTTCTGTTTGTCAGAGAAGTAATCATTACTACTTTGACACTTTGGGGCAGATTTATCAAGGGTCGAAGTGAATTTGCGGGAATTTTCGAAGTTAAAAAATTGGAAATTCAAAGTAATTTTTTGAATACTTCGACCATCGAATAGGATACTACAACTTAGAATTTACTTCGACTTTGATTCGAAGTAAAAATCGTTTGACTATTCAACTATTCGATAATCAAAGTACTGTCTCTTTAAAAAAACTTTGAGTTCAAAACTTCACCAACTTAAACCTGCCGAAGTGCTATGTTAGTGCAATTTTGTAAGTTTTTTATATTCAAAGGAAAATCGTAGGATAAAATCATTCGAATCGTACGATTCAAAGTACGATCGAAATACGATCGTACGATGAATAAAATCCTTCGAATTCGACCCTTGATAAATCTGCCCCTTTATAAAAAGGCACCTAAAGGATATACAATAGAGCATTTGTATTAACAGGTAAGTGAGTTTTTGCCAGGACATTCTATTCTTCTTTTGATAGAACTTAGCTTAAGAAGCTTATATCAGTATGGGGCCTGTTATCCAGAAAGCTTAGGACCTGGGGCTTTCTGGATAATAGCTCTTTCCATAATTTGGATCTAAAAAGCCACATCTTGCAATGTAATATTGTTCCTTGGACTGTTATTGCATTGCGGATTGTAATTGTGCACTCTTAACAAGTGCTTGAAGGTGTTGTAATGTTTTGGAGCAAATATAACAACTTTTTCAGTAAGAAGTTTTATTACATTGACTGCGCATTTTCGCAAACTATAAAATTCACAAACGGTCTTTCACTGTCAGAAGTGGTCGCTAAACAGTTTCCACGTTCGCAAAAGCTATATTAAATTTGCGCAAAGCAAATTTTTTTGCGCAAAGGCATAACTTTTCGCATTGCGAAGTTTTTCCATTAGCGACTTATATTACATTCCCCCCTAAGTCTACTAAGAAATGTAAACATTAAATAAACCCAATAGGATTTTAAGCCTCCAATAAGGATTAATTATATCTTAGTTTGGATCAAGTACAAGGTACTGTGTTATTACATTAGCGACTTACATTACATTCCCCCCTAAGTCTACTGAGAAATGTAAACATTAAATAAACCCAATAGGATTTTAAGCCTCCAATAAGGATTCATTATATCTTAGTTTGGATCAAGTACAAGGTACTGTGTTATTACTATAGAGAAAAAGGGAATCTTTAAAAAAAATTTAAAGCGTCTATGGGAGATGGCCTCTCTGTAATTCAGAGCTTTCTAGATAACGAGATCCCATACTTGTACTACAAAGAAATAGAAATTTGTATTTTTACTATTTTGATTTTTTTTTAAATGACATACTGTAATTTAAAAAAAATAAATGTAAGATACTGAGCAAGTTATGATGATCAGATAAAGTTATCTTTAGGACAATTATGTGATAACAATCTAGCCGAGTAGGTGTCTCATTCCAATAATGTGCAAAGGCATCAGTGAAGTGATCATGAATTTAAAAAGTCTGGGTTTCCGTTTTCAAACCTCGAAAGGAAAACAAATATCTTTGGAGTAGCTTCTCATGCTTAATAATTAGTGCTCTGTCACAGTGAATGCCTCCTGTTGAATGCATCTTTCATCTGCAATACTAAGAGTGCAATGTTCACACAACTGACAGGACTTGGCATTACTCACTGGCAGATGTTTCCAGCCACTTCAGTACTGCAGGGTTATGGACACCCAGCTTCACTGCTGTGAATTAAATTGGAGTAGTGCTGTTCTGTCTCTCGGGATTTTAGTCCAAAGCAGTTTTGAATACTGTGTGAGGAAAAAAAACAAAAGATGGTTCATTTGAACTTGCTCGATTAGTTTGCTGATCTCTGGAAAACTGACTTTTAATATTATTGTTATGTGTGCTCATATATCAAAGATGTTGAACTGATTCTGTTGATAATACATCCAATTTTACACGCCAATGTTTGCCATTCAAGAAGCGATGTGCTGAGTATTTGTTTTAGTTGGGGGATCAGTAGGGATCATGAAAAATAGTAGAGAAAAGTTTAACATAAGAGAAGCATAAAAGGGAAATGGAATGGCACTGGTGTTTTCATTGTAGTGTACATTATTTTTGTAATTATTTTGAACTAGTTGGCAAGGCTGCACTGCTAATGGTCATCTCATCAAACTGTCAAAAAATGTCAACACCTTTCATTGCTCATTTAGACTTTTGAATGACATTTACTGTATATACAAAGGTACATATTGCAACCTAAAATATTCTGCATTATAATAGTATAAACTATAACTTTTAAAAGTTATGTTTGGGAGTCATTATTATTCCTTACAGTTTTGCCACCTCACAACACACATTATCTGTATGCATTTTGTGTGCATTTAATATGCACATATAACCTTAAACATTTCATAATTATTAAAAAATAAAGTGCTGCTTATGATCAAGTGCACAAGTATAGGGGTTATGTGATAAAAATCCCAAACTTTTGTCTCCATAACTCACCAAGCTCTATAACTATTGTTGGAATATTTGGACACTGGAATCAATATCTTCGTATCATAAATGGTGCTTTTTAGTTATAGAGGGTAATATTTATACTTCACTTCTAGTTACAGCATAGCAATGTCCTCATGATGGATTACCAAGGGGTTTCCTCTACCCTAGCCCACACACTTGTGTCCCTGCACTGGTGAAACCCACCAAGGGTGTTAAACTCCACTCCACACTGTGAGTTTCGGAGTGCTCACCAAGTAAACCTCTTAATTCTGTAGTCCAGAAACCCATTCATTTCTATGGGATTTTTAAAAGAGTATTTATCAATGGTTGAAAGTGAAAGTTCATCCTTTGATAAATACGCTTTTAAAATCCCATAGAAATGAAAGGAGAGTGGAGGAATTTCACTCTAGAGGACTGTGGCGATCTCTAACTTCCCTTTTTGATAAATATACCCCTTAGAATCTAGCTCTCCAATAATTAATCCTCATTCAGTCCCTAATATCCAATTTACAGTGGTAATTCCTCTTACGACAGAATAAATCTTTATCAGGGCCTTCTTGTTACACCTATCTCTATACACCCATTAAAGAGAACAGACATGCCTATCATCATCATCATCATCATCATTTATTTATATAGCACCAGCTCATTCTCATATTATTTATAAAGGGACTAAGTTTTACCTGCAGCTTACTTGCTGCTTTCAAAGTAAAACTCCCAAACTTGGTTGCCCTTTTATTGGCCACCAGTGGGATCACCAGACTTTAGCTGGAAAGGGTGGGAACAACCAAGTTTGGGAGTGTTACTTTGAAAGCAGCAAGTAAGTTGCAGGTAAAACTTAGTCCCTTTATAAAATGTATAATGAAACAATTGAATTCTTAATGAAGCAGATGCAAGTTGAGTATCTGGCTTTGAGATAATTGGCCATCTTAAATATATTGCAATATATGGACAAACAATCCCTGTTTTGTTTAAAATGTAAGGCATTTTTAGTAGCTTAAGGCACAAAATGTTTCAATGTCCTTAATATATTGATAATGGGTTGAGTGACGAGGACTCTTGTATTTGTCTATGTGAATTTTGTGGTCACAGCCTCATTGCACCCTCGCTTAATGTTTTTAAAAATTTGTTACTATTACTACTATTACTATTATTTGAACATGTGCAAATCTGCATACTGAAGCAGATACTTGAGGTCATGCACAGGGACCCTGATGGTGGTGTTGACAGTATATGTGTACAACGCAAATAATCTTGCCCCAAGTTCAGTGGTATAGGGCAGAAGAACTAAAAAGATTTTGATGGGAGCCAGTAACTTCTAAATTATTTCTTATCTGAGTGTGAAGATGCCCATAAAAATGACAAGAGGCCAGAATGCAGGAAAGTAAGTTTATGGACTTTTCTTCATATGCATAAAGCTGTTGTATGTGCCATCACATAACACTGCTGTCTGCACTAAGCTTAATGCAACATTGTTAAGGACATTACTGTCTCTTAAAAATCTCTTAAATATATATTTTGTAATTTTAAATTCACCACAAACCATTAAGCTCTGTAAAAACTGAAACTAAAATAAATGCATATGATTGTGGTGATACTAATTAAATGTTTTGCTATAAATACTATGTAGTTCATGGGCCATTATGTTTTGTCCATTAAGTTAAACGACATGCAGGTAAAACATAATGGATATAAGGCAATGGTGATAAAACTGGATTAAACTAAAAAAAACAACACAGTATGTATTAAGCTGAGGGTAATTACCTTTTTGGTATAATTAGTAAACAATTAGCTAATTGCAGAGTAATTACAAAACTGTCCTCTAACAATGAATGCATTTGACTCTTAAGGAAAGAATGATTTTTAGTCACTGACATCACTGAACTTTTTTTCGCTCTAATATATGCCAAATGATTTTAGGATTACATAGTAAAATATTTTTTTCTGTTTTGGGCAAACATTTAAACAATAGTAAGCCTAGCATACTGTAAAGGGTCTATTTAAGATTGCTCAAGCTTTTAGGCTTGAGCAGAATCTTACTTACCACATCATAAAATGACCATGACAATTTAAAAGACCAGAAACAATCTTTTTTTTTTTTTTAAAAATTTGTTTCTACTTAACGAAAAAAAAAAACACCAAGGCAGTTTTAACTTTTAATTCGCAAAGTCTTTATTAAGAAATTACTTACAGATTCTCTGCTTGCGCTCGTCTTCAGAAACGGCGACAGGGCGATGATCCATTGTGCAGCACTCGGTTTCTCCTTCTATAGGAGGAGGGAGGAGAAATCGATCGCCGCACAATGCATTGTCGCCGTTTCTGAAGAGGAGCGCAAGCAGAGAATTGGTAAGTAATTTCTTAATAAAGACTTTGCAAACTGAAAGTTAAAACTGCCTTGGTGTGTTTTTTTTCGGTAAGTAGAAACTAATTTTTTTGAAAAAAACATTTATGTAACTGGTCTTTTAAGTACATATTGTTTAGTTCTTATTTTCGGACTAGTCCCTGGATCAACTTGGACTATGAGCTATTTCCCATAACCCTGTATACCCTTACTTGCTAAAAAGCTATCCAACCCTTTCTTAAAGCTATCTAATGTATCAGCCTGTACAACTGAATTAGGGAGAGAATTACACATCTTCACAACTCTCACTGTAAAATCCAAAAAGATCACATCTACTGCCCCCCCACTGTCCAGAATCTTACTTACCACATCCTAAAATGCAATCAAATTCGTCTGACATGACCTATCCTTCATAAAGCCATGCTGATTGTTGCTCATAATGCCATTCATTAGGACAAAATTTTGAATGTGATCCCTTAACAAGCCTTCAAATAATTTGCCTACCACAGATGTCAAGCTTACTGGCCTATAATTGCAGGCTGAGATCGTAATCCCTTTTTAAATATTGGAATAACATCAGCTTTTCTCCAATCCATAGGCACCATACCAGATGACAGTGAATCTGAGAAAATCAGAAATAAGGGCTGATCTAAAGCTGAACTAAGCTCTCTTAGAACCCGGGGGTGTATGCCATCAGGCCCTTGAGCCTTGTTTACATTAATTTGTATTAAAGCTTTTTGAATCATATCCTGAGTCAGCCACTGACTAGATTGAGCTGAACCATTCATGCAGTTATTAAGTGAGCCTGTGAACCCAGACTCCTCTATTGTATACCCTGAAGAAAAGAACCGATTTAACACATTTGCCTTATCTGTATCTGTTACAACCATACTGGTACCATTATTTAATGCCTTAAGAAATGTGACTTTTCCTTTTCCTGTTGGTAATGTAAACCATTTAAACAATTTTTACATTTTTTAGCAAAGCAATATTATGGGGGTTATTTATCAAAGGTCGAGATGATTTTTACCCCAAAAATTTGAGTTTTCAAAAAAGTTTTTCACCCTGACTACACTGATTCAAGTTTTTTACATTTGAGTTTTTTCATAAATTAGAAAACATTTGAGTTGTGAGTTCATTAGAGGCATAAAAAAAACCTCACAAACCTCTAAAACTTGACCTTTGATAAATAACCCCCAAAATGTGGTTACATGATTGAAAACCTTGTGTAGTTTTACTGAGTGTGCTATATTTATGTGTTCTTTTTTTAATTGATGACTGCGGGAGATTTTAGAGCTCTATGATGGTAGCACATTGCAAGTACTCTATCATTGTTCACCTGTGGTAGTTCTATCATTTTTTCCAGCAATCTGGGTCTTGTCTAAGTCTAAACACAGGTTTGTGTGTCAAACAAAGGAGGTTTCTAAGGTTTGCTCACTAGATTGGAAAAGTTTACAACACTATTCAAAGAGGTTGGACTCCACCAATCCACTGTCCATTTGTATACAATTGGATATAACTCACCATCATTGCCATTCTCCCCAGGACTGGATGACCAACAAAAGTCACCCCAGAAGCAAGGCTAACATGTAAGGAACTTAGAAAGCAGAAAAAAGTTTTGGAATAGCCAAGTCAAAGTCCCAACTTTAATCCTATAGAAAGGAAAGGACCTGAAGAAAGCACTTCATATGTGAAAGACCACCAACTGAGTTTAAGCTGTTCTTTAAGAAGTAATAGGCTAAAATTCATCCAAGTGAATGTGCAAGACTGACAGTTACTAAAAATGTTTAGTTGCAGTTACTTCTGGGGATTACATTGGTTACGGAAAGCAACGGTTCACATACTTTTGCCACTCATAACTGTATAACTTTTGATAATTTTCCTCAATTAAGAAAATAACAAGCATTAGGGATATTGCATTGTGTTCTCATTGTCTAGTTTTGGAACTTGAGTGAAAAACATATTATATTCAAAGTCATATTTATGCAGAAATGTCAAATTCAAATAGGTTCCCAAAATCTACCACTATAATACTTACTATAACTACTTATAGTAACGTATCACAATTTATAGACAATTCCAACATAATATCATTGGACACTGTTTCCCCATTTTGCATTTTCTTCTTTAATTTGCTTATTTGTATCTGCTGCATGAAAATATTTGCTGTAACATATTTAAAACAAAGCATAGTGTTGAAGCTTGTGTTCATCATTCACATTTCCAATATCAGCCTACGGCAATTGGTTTCAAGGTCAGATATGTTCTTGCTGTGATTCTAGTTCTACAGTCTCAATTCCGAGAAGGGAAATTGTCAGCAGTTAGAAAATTGGTACATAATTAGTATTTTGTAGCTGCAAGGTATGAATAAATTGAGCCCTGAATCTGCTGAAGCTGCTGGGTCTTCTGCTCACTGCGCACACAAATGCACACAATTTCTTCTTTTACACACTATATACACTGGGGAAATCAACATGGCAGGCAATATGGAGAATATATTTTGCTAGTAATCACTCTACAGTATGAATAAATTCTAGAAAAGCTTTAATTATAGACAATAGAACCACTAAGATAAAATATTATAAGAGTAGTCTGGGCTCAAAAAACAATTATTCTGATTCTTACTCTGTAGATTGAGGCACATTTATTAAAGGCCGAATTTCGAATTGATGTGATTTGAGTTTTTTCTCCGAAAAAACTCGAATGTCAGGAAGGCTACTAACATGCAAATTGGTCCCTGGACCTCTCCCATTGACTTATACATGAACTCAGCAGGTTTTAGGTGTCGAATAGTCGAATTCGAGTTCTTAAAGGGCCAGAGTGGGATAAATTTCGAAATTCAAATTCAAACTTGAATCAAGTCTGGATAATTCACAATTCGAATTTGAGAATTTTGACCATAAAAAAAATTAGAATTGAAATTTGAATTTTAAATTCAACCCCTAATAAATCTGCCCCTGAGGGATGTAAACAGTTCCAATATTTGCAATAATACAGAGTAAAGCCATCATAAAATTCCCTGTTTTAATAAATCCACCTATATCTCCCTATTTTATGGACAAGGCTAAAAAGTACCAATTTATTTCAAAGCATACAGTGTGATACTTTGGAAAGCAAATTAATTTGCCAAAGTTGTTAATTAAACTATTTGTCATTCAGAAATGGATTTATTTGTTTCATCAGATTTATTTAAATATTTGTTTATGGCAGAATACCATTACAATCACTTTTATTACACTATTTTTACATCAAGTAACAATAAAAAAATTCTGCCCAAAGCTAGTGAACCACCATTGGAATGGTTTTCAAGTAAAAAGATGGATGAAGCCATAAAGTAGAACTTTGCTGCAATTAGATTTATTGAGTTGTGGCACTACATGTTTCGGGCCACACGCCCTTTCTCAAATGAATGGTTTTCCCAGCTGATGGTAGTCGTTCCTAACAACAAATGGAGCTTGCAAGTGCAGGAGCATGAAGCAAATAACCTTTAGTATTCATTCACTTTGGACTTGCAGCAGGGGCAGTACCAAGCTCTGCACTTTGTAAAAATTTGGCTTGATTTGTAGAGTGCAGATCCGACTTGCACTATACCATCCTACCTTTACAACCTGCCATAGGTCAGTGCAGGGTTCCTTTGTGGTAGTTAGGTCCTGTTTGTACTTTGCACCCTGTCCTGTGACTCTCCCCAATATTTAAAGCCCCTTGCAGCAAGTCACTTGCATCACTTTGGCACCAGGCCTGACCCTTGCCATGCCCCACACCTTGTATTGACTACCCATCAGAGGAGCCCCTCTCGCCACTCAACTTACTACTAACCCCCAACCTCCAGAATGCTTCTATCCCTCCACCTCTCCATGGCATTTGGTAGATTGGGTAGGAGCTTCTCCAGGTAAAAAAAAATTCTCAACAGTCACTTCATTCACTTCATACAAGCCCCACAATTCTTCTCCTATTTTACACCTCTTTTAAAATTGTGTTTATGCTCAAAGACTGTGGAGTTTGTAAAACTGGTACGGGCTCAAGAACATTCGATCTAAATGTGAGCATGTCGTAACCTTTGCCATCCCCTTGTTGTAATGCTTAGGTGGACTAAAATACAGCTGTATTGTAGTTATGCCACTGCTTTGGCCTGGTCATTAAACCATTTTTTTATCTAAAGTACAGGACCCTTGTAGGAGTATGCTATATCCCCTTGTTGTAATGCTTAGGTGGACTAAAATACAGCTGTATTGTAGTTATGCCACTGCTTTGGCCTGGTCATTAAACCATTTTTTTATCTAAAGTACAGGACCCTTGTAGGAGTATGCTATAGACCCCCTAATGTAAGTGAGGAGGAAGAGACAAAGCTCCTAATGCAAATAGAAAAGGCTGCTAGTTTAGGTAAAGTAATGATAATAGGGGATTTTAATTACCCAGATATTGACTGGAGCAACGGTACTGCCAATTCAGTTAATCGGAACAAGTTTATAAACTTATTGCACAACAATTTTTTAGCACAGGTTGTTGAGAAGCCTACCAGAAAAAATGCTATTCTTGATTTAGTGATCTCAAATGACCCAGAACTTATAGCAGATGTGCAAGTCATTGAACCCCTGGGTAATAGTGACCATAATGTTATATCTTTTAATGTCTGGTGCAAAAAAACAAAAATATACTGGGGCAACAAAAAACATGAATTTTGGAAAAGCTAATTTTAGTGCCTTGAGGGCTGCCCTACAGAGCATTGATTGGGGCATTAGGTTTTCAGCTAAAAACACAGAACAGAAATGGTTGTCATTTAAAATGATATTAAATCATTACTGTTCTCAATGTATTCCCTTAAGGACTAAACGTAGAAGCTCTAAGAATCATCCTGTGTGGTTTAATACAGAAGTAAAGAAGTTAATGGGAAAGAAGAGAAAGGCATTTAAAAACTACAAATCTGTAGGGACAGAAGCTGCATTTAATGAATATAAACACTGTAATAAATTTTGTAAATCAGCAATCTGGAAGGCTAAGAAAAGAAATGAAGAGTTAATTGCGGTGGAGGTGAAAACAAACCCTAAAAAGTTTTTTAAATATATTAATAGTAAAAAGATGCAGGTTGAGAGTGTTGCTCCATTAAATAATGGTACCAGTATGTTTGTAACAGATACAGATAAGGCAAATGTGTTAAATCAGTTCTTTTCTTCAGGGTATACAATAGAGGAGTCTGGGTTCACAGGCTCACTTAATAACTGCATGAATGGTTCAGCTCAATCTAGTCAGTGGCTGACTCAGGATATGATTCAAAAAGCTTTAATACAAATTAATGTAAACAAGGCTCCAGGGCCTGATGGCATACACCCCCGGGTTCTAAGAGAGCTTAGTTCAGCTTTAGATCAGCCCTTATTTCTGATTTTCTCAGATTCACTGCCATCTGGTATGGTGCCTATGGATTGGAGAAAAGCTGATGTTATTCCAATATTTAAAAAGGGATTACGATCTCAGCCTGGCAATTATAGGCCAGTAAACTTGACATCTGTGGTAGGCAAATTATTTGTACAGGCTGATACATTAGATAGCTTTAAGAAGGGGTTGGATAGCTTTTTAGCAAGTAAGGGTATACAGGGTTATGGGAAATAGCTCATAGTCCAAGTTGATCCAGGGACTACATAGTAACATAGTAACATAGTAAGTAAGGTTGAAAAAAGACACATGTCCATCGAGTTCAACCTTTTTTTTTGTTTTTTTGTTTATTAACTACCTATCTGCCAGTTGATCCAGAGGAAGGCAAAAAACCCATCTGAAGCCTCTCCAATTTGCCTTAGAGGGGGAAAAATTCCTTCCTGACTCCAAAATGGCAATCGGACTAGTCCCTGGATCAACTTGGACTATGAGCTATTTCCCATAACCCTGTATTCCCTCACTTGCTAAAAAGCCATCCAACCCCTTCTTAAAGCTATCTAATGTATCAGCCTGTACAACTGATTCAGGGAGAGAATTCCACATCTTCACAGCTCTCACTGTAAAAAACCCCTTCCGAATATTTAGGCGGAACCTCTTTTCTTCTAATCGGAATGGGTGACCTCGTGTCAGCTGGAAAGACCTACTGGTAAATAAAGCATTAGAGAGATTGTTATATGATCCCCTTATATATTTATACATAGTCATCATATCACCCCTTAAGCGCCTCTTCTCCAGCGTGAACATCCCCAATTTGGCCAGTCTTTCCTCATAGCTAAGATTTTCAATACCTTTTACCAGCTTAGTTGCCCTTCTCTGTACCCTCTCTAATACAATAATGTCCTGTTTGAGTGCTGGAGACCAAAACTGTACGGCATATTCTAGATGGGGCCTTACAAGTGCTCTATACAGTGGAAGAATGACCCCCTCCTCCCGTGACTCTATGCCCCTTTTAATACAGCTCAAGACCTTATTTGCCCTTGATGCTGCTGACTGGCATTGCTTGCTACAGCCAAGTTTATCATCTACAAGGACTCCAAGGTCCTTTTCCATAATGGATTTGCCTAGTGCAGTCCCATTAAGGGTATAAGTGGCTTGGATATTTTTACATCCCAGGTGCAGGACTTTACATTTATCAACATTGAATCTCATTTGCCACTTAGCTGCCCAGATTGCCAGTTTGTCAAGATCCTGTTGCAAGGATGCCACATCCTGGATGGAATTAATTGGGCTGGATAATTTTGTGTCATCTGCAAACACTGATACATTACTTACAACACCCTCCCCTAAGTCATTAATGAACAAGTTAAATAAATGTGGACCCAATACTGAGCCCTGGGGGACCCCACTAAGAACCTTACTCCAAGTAGAGAATGTCCCATTAACAACCACCCTCTGTACCCGATCCTGTAGCCAGTTTCCTATCCATGTGCAAACGACTTCATTAAGCCCAACAGACCTTAGTTTAGAAAGCAGTCGTTTGTGGGGCACAGTATCAAACGCTTTGGCAAAATCCAAATAGATCACATCTACTGCCCCCCCACTATCCAGAATCTTACTTACCACATCATAAAATGCAATCAAATTCGTCTGACATGACCTATCCTTCATAAAGCCATGCTGATTGTTGCTCATAATGCCATTCATTAGGACAAAATTTTGAATGTGATCCCTTAACAAGCCTTCAAATAATTTGCCCACCACAGATGTCAAGCTTACTGGCCTATAATTGCCAGGCTGAGATCGTAATCCCTTTTTAAATATTGGAATAACATCAGCTTTTCTCCAATCCATAGGCACCATACCAGATGACAGTGAATCTGAGAAAATCAGAAATAAGGGCTGGTCTAAAACTGAACTAAGCTCTCTTAGAACCCGGGGGTGTATGCCATCAGGCCCTGGAGCCTTGTTTACATTAATTTGTATTAAAGCTTTTTGAATCATATCCTGAGTCAGCCACTGACTAGATTTAGCTGAACCATTCGTGCAGTTATTAAGCGAGCCTGTGAACCCAGACTCCTCTATTGTATACCCTGAAGAAAAGAACTGATTTAACACATTTGCCTTATCTGTATCTGTTACAAACATACTGGTACCATTATTTAATGGAGCAACACTCTCAACCTGCATCTTTTTACTATTAATATATTTAAAAAACTTTTTAGACTAGTCCGAAAATAAGAACTAAACAATATGTACTTAAAAGACCAGTTACATAAATGTTTTTTTCAAAAAAATTAGTTTCTACTTAATGAAAAAAAACACACCAAGGCAGTTTTAACTTTCAATTTGCAAAGTCTTTATTAAGAAATTACTTACCAATTCTCTGCTTGCGCTCCTCTTCAGAAACGGCGACAATGCATTGTGCGGCGATCGATTTCTCCTCCCTCCTCCTATAGAAGGAGAAACCGAGTGCTGCACAATGGATCATCGCCCTGTCGCCGTTTCTGAAGACGAGCGCAAGCAGAGAATCTGTAAGTAATTTCTTAATAAAGACTTTGCGAATTAAAAGTTAAAACTGCCTTGGTGTTTTTTTTTTCGTTAAGTAGAAACAAATTTTAAAAAAAAAAAAAAAAAAAAAAGATTGTTTCTGGTCTTTTAAATTGTCATGGTCTTTTTAACTATATATATTTGCAGAGGAATAGGCCTTTTAAAGTAGGGTAAAACATTTGTCCCAATAATGACCAATAGTTTTCAGCTATAAATTGTTTAAGAAATAAGTTACTCATGTCTAATTTTGTACTGTTGCTAAGCAACGCACCAGGCACAAGCTGGGCTTTCCTTAGCATTGTGTTAGTTAATGTGGCAAACTGATACACTGTATATTGTGGATTTGGCATAGCACATTAACATGTATGAACTTGCAGAAGACTGGTACATAAAATCATATTTGTAATTTATAACAATATGAGCATTCTGCTTTACATACCTGGCTTTGTGATCTGTAGCAACATAATCTAGAGTAGAGTAGCAAAAGGTTTGCACAACAGGGAGATAAAAGTATAAATGTAATAAAATGTGATTTCCAAAATGTAAACATCCATATATTATATAATAAATAATTATATCCCCAACTTATTATAACTTATTTTTTAAAACCTTGTCATAAATGTATTAAGCAAATGCTAAAGGAGTATATCATAAATACTTCTCAGTACACTGAGGTTTAAAATTGCTGGTGAATTTATTGATATAATTATACATTATATCATTTAGAATATAATGATACATAAGTTAAATATACAGCCAACTGAATGGTGTTTTTTTCCAAGAACTTTTGTAATACACCAAAACACTAGCTGAAATCATGCTTATCTGGATCCTTCAACAACAAGCATATTCTAAACCTGGTCACTTGAGCACAGCGCTTTTAAATGCTCTATTTGTTTAACATATACACATACAGATTAAAGCATATATAGTTTTTTTTTAGAATTTCTGATGGAAAAGTTTGTCTAGATGTTATGTAACAGTCATTATAATGTATAACTACTAAATATACATAATTAGAGGAATCGCTTTAAATGGCAGATGGCATCATTCTGTAGATGATTGCCAGAGTCTTTTTTCATATTAATCACTTTTAGAGCAATCAATTTCTATTCATGGGACTGGTAAAATCCTACCATTATATGTACTTAAACATAAGTGAAGCACACTGCTTTATCAGCATTAACATGTGTAGTATGGATTTTGTGCTGGATGGATACAGTGGTCTTTAAACTCTTAAAACTAAGATGATTTAATCAAATGTATCACCTACATAAAATCTGCATGCTGTCAATTGATACAGGCTTGGGAAAACAGGACCCAGGCAGGGAGTCAAAAGCTTATATAATGTGCAGAGGATCAGTAAGCTATCTCAGCTAGGAAGCTTAATAAGCAAGCACTAATAGTAGCAAAAGGCAAGGCCCTTAATTAAGCAGTTACCTGTAGCTAGTCTAAACAAGGAGGCTGGGATAACATCTCAACACAGAGATACTTGCTAGGGTGACAGCAACACCTATAGTAACTTCAAGTAGGTATCAGGCACACCTTATTCACAGCAGTGTTTCAAATGCACATAAAATATGCAGCAAGCAAAGTAAAGTTCATTCCTCTAAGACCAGAACAGACTGGCTCACTAGCAGTCTGTAACAGTTACTACTGATGCTATTTCATCCAGAGCATTATAAAAATTCTTTACTTACAAGCTTTTTTTTCCTCACTCACAGTCAATCCCCTTTTTCCACAGATGGTGTGTTTTACAGAGCATTCCCGCTAGGGCAGGGGTAGGCAACCCGCGGCTCCGGAGCCTCATGCGGCTCTTCATCCTACTTGCTGCGGCTCAGTCTTGCAGCTTTGCCACTTTTGTCACTTTGTCTATACAGCCCTCGCACCTGCTGGTGGCTTCTTGAGTGTGCGACCGTGGTAAGCTAATGGTTAGCTTACTGCGGTCGCACACTCAGGAAGCCGTCAGCAGGTGCGAGGGCTGTATAGATGTCCCAGGAGTGACAGGCAAGAGCGAGCCGCAGCAAGATGATTCATCATGGTCCTTACCGCGGTCACACACTCAAGCCAAGAGAGAGAAGATCAGCATGGAGCTTCAGAAACAGAAGTCACATTAAACCAATGAGAACACTAGCATTTAATAGGGATATTCGGTGTTTAATTTATTTCAAAGTAGGCCTACACATACACACTTCTGTTTGTTGTATGCTGTTGTTGTAACAACTAAAATTAAAAAAGGTTAAAACTTTTAAACATTTATAAGCTGTGTTATGTTTTGCGGCTCCAGACTATTTTTCTTTAGTGGAAAAGGGGGCAAAATGGCTCTTTTGATAGTAAAGGTTACTGACCCCTGCGCTAGGGTTTTCCAGTCACTCTGCCACAATATATCCAAGTCTTAAAATGAATAAAAACTGTTTATTGCTGCGTAACTATGGATTGTGGTATCTTACTCCTTAGGAGGTATGAAAACCAGCAACTACTTGAAAATGCTGTATAAAACACAGCAATCCCGTGAATGTCATTTTTCATCGCATTTATTTTTTACCCCAGGAATTTACTTGCTCCTAAATTTTTTTCCATTGACTTGGATGGGTTAAGTCATTAATATAATGGTGTAAATTAATCACTTAAAATAGTTTTACACAGCATGATTAATAGGCCCAAAGTCTTCCTATAGGATCTGTTTGTGTTTTTAAATATATCCAAAAATGTATCCTGTAGCAAATTTTAAAGGTACTGTACATGGACAGTTTTACATTTGTTACTAGCAGAAAACATTAATTATTATTATTACTACTACTACTGCTAATAATAATAATAATATTAATAATAATAATATCTGGTCAACTGTATCACACTTAGAAAGTATACATGCTATGTAAGAATACTTACTATAGAAATCATCTTGACCTTTAAAAATGTATAAACAAAGGAACTGTGGAAAGTGGAGCTTTAAACCAAAGCAAACATGACATTAGTGCATTGTGCAATGTGTTATTGTCTAATCTAGTCTATGGCTGCCAGCATGATGGTTACACTGTCTGTAAGGAAAGAAAATAAAATGCTAAGGAATAAATGAACAAATGCAGTAAAGCTAGATACAATAACAAAAAAAAGCCCAGCGTGGAAAATTTTTCTCAACAGTGTTTCAGATTTCTATAGTATATGAAGATTAAGAGCTCTGTTGTAAATGCGTTTTCATTTGGTATCTTTCAAAGCAATATTCCTTTGCTTTGTAGGTAATAGATACTGTAAAATGATAGTACTGTAACTGCTTGTTTTTTTATTCCATCACGGCGAGAGCATTCCAGCAATCTAAGCTTCGAGTGGTGCTTCACCTTAAATTTAATGGCAAAAAGATTTTTCAATGCAGCTATGGCTTCTATTTTATATTGTAATATCCTGAATTTCAACAAAAAATTATCAGGTATGATACTATTTTTCATTTCCTGTAATATTTGCTCTCTGAGATTAGCTTTTTAATAAATTTTAGTATTTTCTGTATGTTTATTTTTGTACTTGATTTATTTATTTGTTTTGGTACATAAAATAATGAATCTTCTGTTAAAAAAAATTGCATGGCTTTTAAATTAGTATAGCCTATTAATATAAATTGACAGGAATGGACTAAGTTGAACAAAGGAGAACTAGTAATATGTTTACATGAATGTATATACAGATGTTTCTACTTCTTGATATGCTGTTCATATTATATATGGTGGAATTTTTTTATAAAGGGAAGAAATTAACATGTTATTGCAGTGAGCTAAGTAGAACTAAAGTCTATGAGTTTTTTTCCTGTGTCAAATGCATTGGAGTCAATGGGTATTTTTTTCCCCCAAATATGCATTGGAGTCAATTGCTGTTTTTTCTTCTCAAGTTTTTTATCCGGTAAAACAAAATGCATGGTAGAATTCCTGCACAAATTCAGAAAAAAGTTCACAGCAAAAATGCATATTTCACCATGAATATAACTGATGGGATAATTTCTCCCTGGATGTAATTTGCATTGGAGAGAAAGAAATAGTGCCTTGCACTGAAGACTACCTTACTATTAAACAGAATGGCACTGGACTCCTCAAAGCAACCAAACACATTTATGGTGGCCATACACGGGCCGATAAAAACTGTCGACAGACCTCTGATGGGCTTCCCCGATCGATATCTGGCCAAAAGTCAGCCAGATGTCGATTGGACAGGATTAAAAATCCTGTCGAATCGTGGACCGCATCTGTTCGTCAATACAACCCGCGATCCGACCGGCCATTTACCCTTCCTTATGATCTAATCGTTGGGCCCTAGGGCCCACGATCAGATCAGCCTGATATTGCCCACCACAAAGTGGGCATATCGGGGAGAGATCCGCTTGTTTGGCGACATACCCAAACGAGTGGATCTCTACGTGTCTGTGGCCAACTTAATAGGCATCTTCTTTTTTTCAACTTGTTAATCGCTTTTCTTACTTTTTTGGAAAATGTTCCTGGCTGTAAAGTTTTGATAAACTATGAAAATATGAAATGATTTCCGAGTTCAGTATTTGATAAATCTTCAACTTAGTTTCCAGATGTCTCCTTGATCTATGTTGAAAGCAGCAATGTGTGACATAGATCAAAGGAGCCAACCTCAGATCTCAGATGGCTCAGTGTATGCATGGAGATATTCCTTGAGAAGCCATACTATAAAATAAGGTATTCAGTAGATGGAAGGATTGACACTCACAGAAGAATGTGACTCCATTTTATTAGTGTCCCTTCTCAAGCTTAGTTTATAAGAATATAATTACTAAAACCCTAACGTATATATAAAATAACACCTAAAATATATCAGCAGGTCATTACATAGAATTTATATTTTTAACCAATCAAACATTTTATACAGATGGGCACACCCAAAAATTCCTTCAAAATATTTGCACTATTTAGGAACTATAGCTCATAGTTATCTCTAAGGTGAAAAAAATCTAAATTTTCCTATTACCAGTGTAAATACATCTACTTATAATATTACTTTACTGTATTTATGGACATATATGGAGGAATTTTAGTATTACTAAAAAGGTCACTAGATTCCTTGCATTCTCTATAGTTCTTTTAGAATTTCTGCAATGTGTCCTGTAAGGCAACAGCACGTTGGCAGAATAGATAGGCAGAGAAAATATGTAACTGACAGTAAATGTACTTTGATGGCTAAAAGATATAGTTAGATAATGTCAGCACTCTTTCTAAATTTTTATATTCATTATTCATAAATGCATAAATATAAATTTGAGGACATCAAATATAACCCTTATGTTATAGCCTGAGTAATATTTTTCAAGATTTTATGAAAACGTAACATATATTAACATATTATGCAGAACATTACAGAGGACTTACAAAAATTCACATCTGTACTTGCCCAAATACTAATTTCTTCACCATAGGCATGTGCCCATTAATTTGATTAAAATCAAATAAATATGTAGGGGCAAGAGGAATCCCCTGTTTTTCTGCCTGTGACATCATCCAGCGCTGTAATTCCTAGGGAAGGTCCCCATAGGCTTGCCTAAGGTTTTTGGTTGAAGGATATTCCTTTCGATCGTTGGATTTAAATCCTTCGAATCGTTCGATTCAAAGGATTTAATCGTTCGATCGAAGGAATAATCCTTTGATCGTACGATCGTAGCATTTGCGCTAAATCCTTCGACTTCGATATTCGAAGTCGAAGGATTTCAATTCCTAGTCAAATATCGAGGGTTAATTAACCCTCGATATTCGACCCATAGTGAATCAGCCCCTACATGTCTGTTTGGCAGCTATAAAAGCATGCTTGCATGTACTAAATATAATACCAACATAAAGGAAGTGAAATTATCTCAATATTTTCTGCTACAAACTCTGATCAAATCCGCTCTGGTTTTTTACGCTTATTTATTATTAAATTTTCCCGGAAATTAGCTTTGCGGGAACATTTTTTCCAGACTTTTTCATCAGATTTTCATGATTTTTTTCATAATATAAGTAAATGGGAGAATTCCCAATGATTTTTTGATGTGCGCTGGGTTTCGGGCAATACCCCGAAGTTTTCTGAGTTTTCAGATGAAAATTACGAAAAAATCGTGAAAATTGGATGAAAAAGTCTGAAAAATTCGTGAAAATCTGATTTTTCCGGCAAAGCAAATTTTCAGGAAAATTAAATAATAAATAAGCGCAAAAAACAAGAGTGGATTTGATCAGAGTTTGTACCAGAAAATACTGAGATAAATTCGGATGAACTGTATATCACATGCCTCCAATACCTCACCATATATATATTGGGTCTTTGTCCAACTGTGTAGCAGCACAGCTGAATCAGCCATGATATGATGTCTGACACAGCTAAATAATTGGGGATGGGAGGTGGGTTGGATATCAGTTATACTGAATCAATTGATCAGTGTAGGGTTACCACCTTCTGTGGCTTGGGAGTCTGGACAGGGGGCAGTGCCAATGGTGTTGAGAGTGGGTTATTGATGTCAGGGGGTAGGTCTATGAGATCAGATGCTGAGTTATTTGTTAGGTTATTCACTTCAAAGTCCTGTTGTATTTCCTAATTTGGAATTCTTTCCAAAAACCATGCTGTGCTGGTGAAAACCGAACTGGCGGCAACCATATATCAGAGCCAAGAGGTGTTTTGAAATTATACAGAAATCTTCCTTTAAAAGTCTGTCAGTACCACTAGTGTGCTGACAGTATAAACCTAGTAAGGCCAGTAGCTGTGGGGAATATCCATCTTGTATATACCCTTATATAAATAAATTAGATTAATACAAGAGCCCTGTATTATGATTTCCTTTTCATTCATTCTTAACCGTTTCTTAAAGTCAAAATAATGGAGAGCTTACTCCTGTTGATAAATAGAGCATAGTTCTCCATCCTTAAGTGCTGTGCTTGTAAAGGATCTGTAAGTAACAAATATCTGAAGAGACTTAAAAATACAAATGTAATTGATATTAGTCATCTACTGCATAAGTGATGTGACAGATAATTCCAGTCTGTACAGAAAATTATTGGTTTACTGTAAAACTAAAAATGTTTTACAAATAAATATTCTCTCGGATCATTTTAGAAGCATAATAAATATTTATGTTCTCTGTTTATCCCAAAGTTGACATTTGATCCCACATTACTAATGAACATGCACAAATCATATCAAATAGTGTATATTCAACAAACTAAATATGTTGTAATTACTTGGCCAGCTGCTGCATTGTCCATCAACAGATGTCATTGTCAGTCATTGGTTTGGCTTTCTGAACTCAGTTGTGTTTAAACTTCATGTCTGTAAATGAGTTTCTCCCTTTGTATAAATATTGCTTCCATTTGTCTTCTGTTTACAAGAAAGATTTATAGCATCTCATGTGCTGTATAAAGCAAACAGACATCTTTAGTTCCACATTTTACATTTGCTGTTTTACATTTAGATTTCTCCAACTCTTTGAATTAAATTTTCATCCAAAATATATGTATTATATATACTGGTATATTATTCTTATAAAAACTGTTTATTTATTAGATCTTCTATCACTGAGTAGAATTAAAATCATAAAAATCCTGGAGACCATGATGTAATTATATTGGTGATAAAATCAAAATTCCATATTCCATATTCCATATTAAATTCCATAGGGAGGAAATCTCCCTGCTAGTTTTCCATTTCACTGTAAAGCTCAAGGTTAGTGATGGGCGAATTTGCGCCGTTTCGCCTCGCCGAAAAATTCGCGCGAAATTCGTGAAACGGCGAAAAATTTGCGAAACGGTGCCGGCGTCTCGTTTTTTGACGCCGGCGCCCTGCACTGGGACTGTAAAGGGCTAATGCCTCTACCACAGCTCTGTCCATAGGTAGACTATAGCAGAAGACCACTACTCAAGGTCTATTTCAGAAAAGCTGCCTAACTGCACTGGGACTGTAAAGGGCTAATGCCACTACCACAGCTCTGCCCATAGGTAGACTATAGCAGAAGGCATAGTCCTAAATGGCCCAACATGTTTATTAATACAAATTCCTAAACAGATTAAATAACTCAAAAGTTTGCAGGTAATCTGCACAATATCCTATTTAGTCTGTGATTAATATGATCCCATTGTTATTATATATATATATACATATACATATACATATACATATACATATATATATATATATATATATATATATATATATATATATAAAACCAATGGCATGGTGCACTCCGTAGGCAAAATTAATACCTGGGTGCCAGCATGGGAAAAAAGCAGTGAACAAGGATTGCTGCACTCACAGGATGCTGGATGTTTGTTTGTTTTTGCTCCTGAGGAAGATCCCTGTGGGGGATGGAAATGTTGAGGCTTAATAGTAAAACATTATTTTGTTTTTTCACTAAAACCCTGTGAGTGCCGCAATCCTTGTTCACTATATATATATATATATATATATATATATATATATATATATATATATATATATATATATTATAGTAGCGTTGTATTTAGAATCATTTATTTAAACTGCATTAGAAGATTTGATACACAAGGATCACCGAACTGTTAGATCATCTCATAATCACTCATTGCACTATATTACTTGTAGTTTTAATAGAACATGTGACCATAACAAGCTTTCCTTTTTGGCGTAATGTTGGACATAGTGATTAGTGATGGGCGAATTTATTCGCCAGGCGCGAATTCGCGGCAAATTTGCGCGATTCGCCGCCAGCGAATAAATTCACGAAACGCCCGCGAAAATTCAAAAACGGGCGCCGGCGTAGAAAAAACGGGCGCTGGCGTCCGTTTCACGAATTTCACGCGAAATTATCGAATTTTTACGGCGAATCGAAACAGCGCAAATTCGCCCATCACTAATAGTGATACAGAATACTATTATATAGCAATTCCAGTCCAGTGAAATATCAGTTAACGGTAGTTTCACCACTTAAAAAGCATGTCTGTTGTGTTGAACCATAGTTTCAGAAGAGCCCACCAATTCTGCAGAAACAAAAATTCCTAAAAACAAATTTGTGGGTAAAATATTTTGCAAATTAATACAACATTCTAAGCTTACAAAGAGTGGTTAATAATACAACACCCAGGCATTAGGCTTAGGGCACATGGAGCTTATTTTTGTAGGCTGAGAGAAGGTCCCTTACGTACCTCAGTAAAACTGCACTTCTGCATCCACTCAGTTACAGCTTGTGACCTCTTAAACAGACTGGGTCATAAAAATCACATAGGAGGCAATGTCTAGTCCACAATACTTCAGTAGGCAGCCCTGGTATAAGTCAAAGCTGAGTTTATTCTGGTCAAACACATTTTGCCCAGTTATACATAATAATTAGTGATGGGCGAATTTATTCACCAGGCGCAATATTTGCGGTGAATTCCCGTCAGGAGATTAGCAGAGCAGATTAGCAAAATAGGACTGGAGAGACTAGCAAGAGAGGGAGACTGGAGCAGAGGATAACTGGATAGCAAGATAGCAGGGGGAGACTAGGGAAGCAATAAGACAGGGTACAAGGCAGAGCATGTCAGGAAGCAGGAACCGGCAAGGCAGGTACAAGATGAAGTGAGTGAAAGGTACAAGGTGAAATTGGAAATGAGAACAGGCAGGGGTCAGATCAAGGTCAAGGCTGGGAAGGTACAAGATAGGGTAAAGCAAGACAAGACTAGACAAGGACAGTCAGACAAAGGCAAGGAGGAATAATAAGGGAAAAGGGGCAAGCGCTAGAACTACCTACTTAGGGGGCGCTGCCACAGTACTAGTGAGAAACAATGTAATGCTCTGGCAAAGAGTGTTCTAAGTGCTGCCCTTAAATAGGGAAGAGTCAGCCCTGATTGGCTGATTGCAACTAGACAGCAGCTGGGTTGGGGCTGTAGAGGCTAAACAGGCTGCAGCTGGGCTGGGACTGGAGAGGCCAATCAGGTTGCAGCTGGGCTGGGACTGGAGAGGCCAGGTAACACATAGCGTGCAACCCTACAGGCTGCTCACCTGGCCAAATGGTAAAGGTATCGAGTCAGAAACCCAAAGGTCCCTGGTTTGAATCCCTGCAATTCCTGACAGATATTTAGCCATCTATGTTTTTCCATAAGACTTTGTTTGAAACATTGAATAATATGTGAAATTACAATGAAAGGCCAAAAAGCACAGGCTTATTATGCCTAATTTATGGAAGTTATACCATCAACGTAATCAGTTTCCTAAATACATCGCTTTTATCTAGAAACAATTCACCTTCAACATTTTAAAATGTTCTAGCCATTACATTTTTGTGTTATTGTAGAATCCCAAATGAGGCTTGCCACTCAAGCATAACTAAATATAATCTCATCTAGTAACAAAACAGGAGTATGGACCAGAAAATGATCCGATTTTCTGATTTCATGGCCAGGATTACCTTGAGAAGTTGTGAAAGTGGCATTTAAGCTCTGTAACTAAGATGGCATGCCAAAGTAAGCACTAATAACATGGTAACCACATAGCAAGAGATCTGTTTTACAATTTTACAGCTGCAAAGTGTGAAAAATTGTAGTGGAGCTAAACTCCTTGAAACTGATTGTGTTCAGATAAAGGGATAGACAGTTTCTTGATTTGCAGAACTTTTTACAGCCTAATTGTTATGTTTTGTTGAGAGTTTTGTTATCACTTTGCTTTTTTTTCATTATACTGTATATAACTGTAGTTCCCAAACTGGACAATGGCTTTCCTACAGGAAGGGTTGCAACAATTTATTTTTTGGTTTATATTTGTGGAGAATGACACTTCTGGAACACTAGCCTTGAGGACATTTGGGGTATGATTTGAGGTGTAAAGATATTTGCTGTCCATGTTTATCTTGAGACTTTAGCTTAAATGGGTTCTCAAAAATGTTTTTAGCAAGTGAAAGAAAATTATAATTATAAGAATCTTTTCGAATTTCCACCCTAACTTTTGTGGTATTTCTGCCTCATTTTGCACTATATCTGCATCAATATACAATATATATGCATCAATATAAACAATTACATTGTTTTCCTGGCAGACTTACTAAAACCATTCCTATATCCCACCTATTGTGTTATGAAAGCCACAAGGGATATTGGTGGTGTAGTCTGTCATTACCAAGATGCTATAATTGATACTCTATAAAAGGGACATCTCTCCAGGTTTCCTCAAAATTTGTACAGAGAAATGATACAGCTATTTCAGAATATAGAATCCCCTAATTCTACAGGAACATTGGTTCTTAATTATGACTTGAATTGGTAATAATACCAAAACATAGCAAAAGCTTCCAAAAAGTTATAATTGTATTCATGGTACTTGAAAACATAAATACATTGTCAAACCATGTGTATTAAATGATAAATGCATTTTATTTAATGAGAGGATCTCTTTTATGTTTATTTAATCAACTATAGCATTTTTTATAGCACAGGCCAGGAGTTCCTCAATTTAAGCACTAGTAAATGGCTTTTTAAAAATGAAAAAATATCAGGCTCTAGTGACTCTGGGCATTAA
The DNA here is from genome assembly GCF_017654675.1 of Xenopus laevis. Lineage (NCBI taxonomy): Eukaryota > Metazoa > Chordata > Amphibia > Anura > Pipidae > Xenopus > Xenopus laevis. The sequence continues at coordinate 89,534,982 of NC_054371.1, read as the reverse complement.
GGTTTTACTAAATATCAGCATAACAAGTTTTGTAATAGAAAGTATATATCATTGTTGAAGATGATAAAGGAAATAGCAAAAATGTAATAAAATAGTGATATAAAAATATATATATAATTTTTATTGCTTCCTCAGTGTAACTGTTTTGACTGTTCAAAAATATCTAGGAACATAAGAACAGAAAAAAATATTCCAATAGGTTTAAAACAGCTGTGGCAAGAATAAACTCACAGCACTGTGCTCGGAATTTTTAAGTTTTAAGTAAGAAATATAATTTGATACTAATAAATTGCTCTGAATACTTGTTCCAGTAATGGTGTGGACAGATAAATAGTGTGCCCCCAGCTCTTCGAGGCAGGTGCATAGCCATCTTCTCAAGTTAATAGAAAGTATATATCTACCCTGTATATATTACATGAAATACTGGGCTGCATGAAAGAGACCTGAAGAACCATAAATATTTAATGGAAGTTGCAGAAAATAGTATTTTTTTCTTGTAAAAGTCATTAATTTTTAAAAATAAAATTATTACCCTCTTTTCTTCTATGCAATGTATCGTTTTCTGAAGCAATATATAAAGCATTCATAGCCAACACTACACTCTTGACCTGGCTTTTATATTGTCTCTGGTTTCTTAAAAGTGAGATATTTGTGAGTTGCTAAGTTCTACTTTAATATAATGAAACTAACTTTAAATTCAATCTATAACTGGGAGTTTTTTTTTGTAAATGCTGAAATGCATTTTTTCTCTGTTTAATAATGAATGCATTGTAAAATACACATATGTTTAAATGTTTTACAGCATTGTTCTTGTAACAAGTTCACTTCTAAAAAAGACTGAATCAGCCAATTAATTTGATTTGTAAAGCCAGGAATGTTCAGTTCTTTTATTTTTATTTTAAATGTTTCATAAATGTGCATAGTAATTGCTTCACTTTTGACTTTTAGCTCTGTTAAATGTTAATTTGTTACAGAGGAGCAGAATTACCTAAATTATTGGGGCTCAGATGTTCTAACATTTCTTCAAAGCATTAAAGGGGACCCCCCCCCCAATTTTTGTTTTGCTTAATGAAAAAATATTATTCAAGGAACATATTTACCATGTAGGCAGCCAAGGGCCCATAACTAGGGTGGCAGCTTAAGAGGGGTAGCCTTTAGGTACCTATACAGTTTTTTTTCTCACTCGTGGTTCTGAGTTCTTTTTACAATCTAGCCAAAGTCAGTTCTCTTATTTATAAACTGGTTATTTTGAGTGGATTATTGACAAAGCGTAATTTTTTTTCCACATGAAATTAATTGTGACCTTTAAAACTATGTGTACTTTAATCTCCAGTGGAATATGATTTTTGCATTTCATTCTTGTTGGCCTTCTGAGGAACATGAAGGTGGACTATGTTAATTGGAGTCTGGTTAAGAAAACAGAAAACTAGGGAAAGGGAAAAATCTTTGCAAACTTATTGCCATAACATGTTTGTTGAGTTCTCCTTTATGGAAGTTTATAGCGAACCACACAGGTGGGAGGCACTTCTTGGAAAGTTGACTTAGTTAGCACATTGGGTATGTAACTCTTAAAACAATTTTTCTTTTACATATTTCTTTCAGAAATCACTTATTAAAGTTCCAGTACTAACTAATAAGCAACACCTATAATGGAAATGCATTAAAGGGGACCTGTCACCCTAAGACATGCCAAATTCTTTTTTGGGTGACGGGTCCCCTTTAAGGCAAGCTTTTCATCATGCCAAAATCTTGTTTATGCACCAGAATGGGGCACTTGATGTCCATGTCTTTGCACTGGAGATGGTGAGGAGAGAAGGGGAATGTGAGGAGTGCAGTGACTTCAAGGAAGTTCAGAATGGAAAGTGAAAGTAATGGTGTACCCCACCTCTATGCCTCTGGCATAGAGGAGGAGCAGGCAATATATGATTAGCAGCTGAGATTTTTAAAAGAGTTTATTATGGGTATGAATTTTTGAATTAAAAAATAATTTATGTTTCATGCTTTATTTGAAAAGTACTTTTATTATACAGCTTTTTTATATCTGGGTGAATTTTTACAGCTGTGAATACAAATTTGAGCAGACACTGAATTTTTTTAATAAGTAGCAATTTTTAAAAAGTCTGTGTTTTATAAATGTCAAATTATAAGCTGTACATTTCTAATCAGGTTGTTTTGTAGCTGCTTTATCTGCTCATAGGTAACCACTTGATTCCTCAGTATATGAAACAGAAACAATAACTCCACCCCATCTAGAAAATGCAACACAGATCAACACAGGCTTATAAATACAACAATATGGAGCAACAGCACAGACAACCGTGGCCAATTAATTCTCTAATATAGAAACTGCTTGAATTTGTATAAAAATATAACAAGCCACTAGTATTTACTGTTCTTTATCTTAATTAGTTTTTGGTCTCATTAACATAACCCTCTACCTCTGTAGCTTTTATAGGAGAGCGCAGTCACCAGTTCCCCCTCCTAAAAAAAACTTGTTAGAGGGTCCAGGCACACAGCTGCTGCACACAACTTTTTAAGTTAGAAAGTGACTGGGGTGATTTTTGCATAAAAGTGTAAAAAGTAAAACTTTATATATAATTTGTTTTATGCAATACTAACATAGTCATTTATGGTGGTCTCATTTTTTAACAATGCTTTCTTTAGTTAACATCTAAATTCTATAGCGGTACACAGTACTGTATATAGTGGATCAAAATGTTATACAGGTATGGCATTCTTTATCTGGAAACCCATTATCCAGAAAGCTCTAACTTATAGGAAGGCCATCTCTTATGAAGTCTATTTTAAGCAAATAATCCTAAACCACATTAATCTATATTGGTGGCAAAAAATGGGTTTATTTAATTTTTTAATACATTTTAGCACACGGGGGCGATTTACCTGTAGAGACCCTGAGATTTGGGTGTATTTATCTCAGGCATTTCCCCTTGGTAAAAGGACACCTAAGGGCCCTTTGGTTAACTCAGGCAGCTATGTCCCTTGCTGGGTCCAAATTGGTTCATGGAGATTGTCCACTAGATGGCACTGTTTGTCAATATAAAAGGGTTTAGCACCATGCGGTCTGGGTCTGTCCTGGGACTTTGCCTCAGTGTGAGGTACTACAGGTCCAGGTCTGCCGGGAAAGTTAGTTAAGTGTAAGATAGTGATAGTAATACAGTAATAGTCGCTCTAGGAGTGAAAGTCAGCACAGGGTAGCTAGTGAGCAGATCTGGCTCCAACGAGGAGAAATAGGGGGGTTAGGACCCCGTGGTATTTGAACCACTAGTGCAGGGACTACAGTGGGTAAGTTGAGGACCAGATAGGATACCAAGACCCAAGACCCCAGGCTGAATACAGTGGGTGAGGTGAGGATCAAGTCCGGTGCCAAGATACAAGACCTCAGGCTGAGAAACCCATGCCTTAGTGCTTCACCAGAGGGATAGTGCCCAGTGAGAGTGGTAACTATTCCGCAAGTCTATTGTTGCTGTAACTTTGATATATATCGAATATTAGCCCGTCTGCTGCACCTTGCCCCCTGGAAGGAATACTACTGTTTGAAGCTACTCTATAATTACTGTGAACATCGAAGTGCTTGTGAACTACAACCTTGCCACTGTTCTCTGTTAATAAACAAGTTATAGTTTACTGCAAAGAAATTGTCTGGCTGAATATCCTGCTGCATTGATCTACACCAGGTACCGGGAGTTTGCAGGGAGTTGCACGGGTACACTGGGGGTCCAGGGCACACTACAAGCAGTTTTAGCCTGGTCACACACAGCCTTAATACACAGCAAAAGCTACACCTACGGGTGCGCTTCATACCTATTAGAGATGTCGCGAACTGTTCGCCGGCGAACTTGTTCGCGCGAACATCGGGTGTTCGCGCTCGCCGGAAGTTCGCGAACGTCGCGCGACGTTCGCCATTTTGGGTTCGCCATTGTTGGCGCTTTTTTTTGCCCTCTCACCCCAGACCAGCAGGTACATGGCAGCCAATCAGGAAGCTCTCCCCTGGACCACTCCCCTTCCCTATAAAAACCGAAGCCCTGCAGCGTTTTTTCACTCTGCCTGTGTGTGCTGAAGAGATAGTGTAGGGAGAGAGCTGCTGCCTGTTAGTGATTTCAGGGACAGTTGAAAGTTTGCTGGCTAGTAATCGTTTTGATACTGCTCTGTTATTGGAGGGACAGAAGTCTGCAGGGGTTTGAGGGACATTTTAGCTTAGGTAGCTTTGCTGGCTAGTAATCTACCTTCTACTGCAGTGCTCTGTATGTAGCTGCAGTGGGCAGCTGTCCTGCTTCTGATCTCATCTGCTGACTGCTGCAATAACAGTAGTCCTTGTAAGGACTGCTTTTATTTATTTTTTTGTTGTTTTACTACTACTACTACTACTACTACTATAAGAGCCCAGTGCTATTAGTCTAGCAGTGTTGGGGAGTGGGACTGGTGTGCTAATCTGCTGCTCCTAGTAGTTCAGCAGCACCAACTTTAATTTTTTTTTTTTAATATTCATTTTTTTTTTATTTTACTTTTTTTTATTTTACTACCGCTGTAGTAGTGTATAAGTTGACCTTTTAGGCATTATTTGCCCTGTAGGCATTATTTGCACACTGTTTTCTTCAACCCGCCATCTAGCTGTGTGACCTTGTTCACATTCTGTCTAAATATCCATAATATTACCGTCTCCAGAAAAAACACCGGAGTGACTTTTTTCAAGCAGCATTCATATATTTTACGTAATCCGTATCCACCGCTGTAGTAGTGTATACGTTGACCTTGTAGGCATTATTTGCCCAGTTTTTTTGGCCGCAGCCACTGAAGCACAGAGGCCAGAAAAAATATGCCATATAAATGCTGAAAATAGTCATTTTTTGCCATACGTTGACTCAACGTATATGGCAAAAAATGACTATTTTCAGCATTTATATGGCATATTTTTTCTGGCAACTGTGCTTCAGTGGCTGCAACCAAAAAAACTGGGCAAACAATGTCTACAAGGTCAACGTATGGCGAAAAATGACTATTTTCAGCATTTATATGGCATATTTTTTCTGGCAACTGTGCTTCAGTGGCTGCAACCAAAAAAACTGGGCAAACAATGTCTACAAGGTCAACGTATGGCGAAAAATGACTATTTTCAGCATTTATATGGCATATTTTTTCTGGCAACTGTGCTTCAGTGGCTGCGTCCAAAAAAACTGGGCAAACAATGCCTACAAGGTCAACGTATGGCAGTTGTTTAAAGAGAACAGTAGATTACTAGCCAGCAAAGCTACCTAAGCTAAAATGTCCCTCAAATCCCTGCAGACTTCTGTCCCTCCAATACAGAGCAGTATCAAGCAGATTACTAGCCAGCAAACTTACTATCATCTGTCCCTGAAATCACTAACAGCTCTCCCCCTACACTATCTCTTCCAAGCACACACAGGCAGATTTTTCAGATACATTTTTGCCCTTGATCCCCCTCTGGCATGCCACTGTCCAGGTCGTTGCACCCTTTAAACAACTTTAAAATCATTTTTCTGGCCAGAAATTTTTTTTTTAGATGTTAAAGTTCGCCTTCCCATTGAAGTCTATGGGGTTCGCGAACCGTTCGCGAACCGCTCGCGTTTTTGCGCAAGTTCGCGAATATGTTCGCGAACTTTTTTTCCGACGTTCGCTACATCCCTAATACCTATGCTTGAACCTTTGGCTACTAAAACCGCACAAGAGTTTCTAAATTCTCTCGTGGTTTCTGCCTTGGCTTCCTGAGGATCTTTTTTTCCCCAGACAAAAAAAAAATTAAGCTCGGCAGGTTTTAGATGCCAAGCTCTTTATTTTTTTGAAAAACCTTTGAAAAACCTGCTCAGGAAAAAAAATGATCAGCAGGAAGACATGTTTTAATGTAGAAACCACACAAGCATTTTGGCACTTCCCACAATGCTGTACAGGTCAAGCAAACCTCGAGATTTATATGACGCAAAAACAGAATCCCTTTCTTTAAAGAAAACCATGACACATTTCTGTGTTGATAGGTATCAGAAAAGGCTTTTACAAGTAGCTATATCTTGTAAATTGCAGTGACAGAAAACTAAAATTGCACAATCCTGTTTTTCACATGTACACATTCTTAATTTTCAGATTTGTATTTAAATTATATTCATGATATACTGTAATGCTGGTACTGTATATTGAGAGTTCTTGTATGCTAAACCGAGATTCAGAAATGCTAAAAGAACTTTAGATACAAATTATTCTATTGAACTGATGCATCAAGCAGAAAATGCTTTGCAGATGCCTTGATACATTTGTTCCAAAAAATAATATAGCATTTGAAGAGTTCTTTTTATCATATCCTCATAAATCTGTGCATTTGTGTTACGGCTTTTCCCCTCAGCTGTGTCAGTGAATCTTATGAAAGGAAGCAGATGTGTCATATTACAAGTCTGATTGATTAATGCCTTCTTCTAATTAGAATACAGAAACATACTGTCCTTATCTTTAGATGTTTTGACCCTGACACTCCCTTAAAAATTGCACTGCCCTGCCCCATAACTATTATATAACTATGCATGTTAATCTAGTATAATTGCATTGTTTTTTTCAATTGCAACTATTGTATTTCCTAAATTCAGTTATTTAGAGACTTACAGGGGTGATTTGTTAATATTGGAGCCTCCAGGCTCAAGCATTCAGTTCCTAAAACCACATGTGAGTTACTAAAGTCATGTATGGTTTCTGCATCCTATACCTCGCCTTGCTACTGATTGTTTACCCCCCCAAAAAAATTTAAAAGTTCGGTAGGTTTTGGGTGCCAAGCGTTGTTTTTTAACCCTCTTGGGGGGGGGGTCAATCTGCAGCAAGCCAATGTATTCTGATGCAGAAACCACATGTGCTTTTAGAAACTCACTTGTGATTTTAGGAACCGAATGCTTGAGTTCGAAGGCTACAGTCCCATTATGATTTTCCCAATTTTAATTGTTGAAAACTTTCCCCAGAAATAGTATCCAAAAGTATTTTGGATAACAGTAGATCACTTTCCATAATGGCAATGGCATGAAAAACGATTTTAAGCATTTTGCACAATGGTGCCAAAGCGCTCAAAATTGCCACCCTTTGAATCAACTTTGTGTGTTTGTTTCTCATATCGCTGTATGTACCATTACCCTTATATTGAAATAGGCAACATTGCTAACTAAGTTGCCTTTTGATTTTTATAATTAATTTATTGTGCTGTTTAAAAATTTTTAGCATTTACCTGAAACTGCTAGTTGGAAAACGGTAACTTGTAAAGCACCTTGGAAGTAATTCTTTCTTTATTCCATTTTCATGAAAATTATGAAAGCATAGGCATTTTGGATACTTTTTTCAGTACTTCTAAGCACATAACCAATTTATCCGTTTGAAACTACCTGATCTAATGAAATGTCATTATTGTATAATACATAATAATAACTTACGCAACTGATGTTTCCCAAGATACAAATCAATTCTTTAGTACTATTATAATTTCTATAAATTTTATTTAAAGGGTTAAAAAAATATAAAATATGAAAAAATAAACTAGTAACATGAAAAATGTGCTTAATTAAATATGAATTATATGGCACTTATGTGGATGTACCTTACTACAAAGAGACAATGTGTTAATGATATACATTTACAGTTCTCACAAGCACCATTTCTTGTTCTGTCACTTTCTAATATGACAAGGAAGTTGCGAACTGTTATTGACACTCAAATAATTCTTTGGCATGCCTTCCATTTAACAGAGAAAGGTAAAACTAAGGTGACAAACCGGGGAGGCGTGCAGTAAAAAATACTGGGACTCATTGGAAATTTTTCTTTTGTGCATACTTATTATAAACATGTGGGTGAATAAGTACAAGTAATAGAAGCATAAATATTATAATACAGAAAAAAACAATTTTATGTTTTTCAAGGGACCAGAAAGAATGGTGTAAGATCAGGTAAAATGTAATATCAGGGCAATGCATAATGCACAAATGCAGAAGCAGCTTTCCTGGCTCTAATCTCCCATCTAAACTCCTATTCCCCCCCCGGCGCCGACTCTCCCCTCCCACCCATTTAAGTGCATTCGCGCCTGACCCCAAGCTATAGAGGAAGCTGACCCCAAGGTCCAGGCCCCCCTTTTCCCTGGGCCCCCCTGTGACTGCGGGGTCTACTTCATCTATAGTTACACCATGGGCACAAGCACACTGTTTAGAGGGGACATAAGTAATACAAATCTGTTTGTGTTTGTGCCCTTCTTAATATAAATATTTTTTGTAAAATCAGTATCACATGCTCTAGAGCATCCCCAACATATTGCTCACTAATCCTTTGGATGCTGCTCCCTCAAAGCAGGGACAATAAACAAAACAAATGAAAGCAAATAAACCCTTACTTTGTGATTGTGTTAAAAATTACCCTCAAAAATGAATTCCATATTAGAATCAAAGTTGTTCAATTTTGATTGATTCTATGTGGGATTAATTCTTGAGGCTAATTTGTAACACAATCACAAAGTAAGGGTTTCTTTTCTTTCATCTTTTTATATATCAATTTATTTCCCTTGATGGTTGTAGAGTCAAAGGATTGTTGTGGTATAGTTGTTTTGAGAAAGTTGGTCCCGTTTCCCCTTCACAATTGAGATACCACTCACAATATACAGCCAATATGCTGTGACTTCTTGTTCAGGGGTTGAATAAACCAGTCACTTCACAGAAGCAGACATTAATAATTCTATATCAGAATAATTTTTATAATGTGTTATATCTTGACATTTCAAATAAAAAGGAAATATGATTGTTGCTAAATATATGCATATGTATATGTTTTATGCTACCAGCATAACAGTGTCCTGTTTTTTGGCAAATCTCTTGAACTCTTACAGTATGTGCAACATTTACTGGAAAGGGAATACATTCCGATACAAATATGCAAATGTTGGGAAAATGGCAAAAGGATACATGGTAGGGTAATTTATGCAACCTTTTATTTTAGAAACAAATTGTTTAGAACTGATCTTTTCATCTCCTGGGTATCTTTGTCTAAGATTCACTAGAGGAAAAAATAGAGTGATTTATTGCTTGATACATTCTCTTAAACGACATAAAGGGTTTTACGGTAGAGGGGTAAAAATGAGATTGAATAGGTTATTAAGTTGATTTGGGGGACATTGACATGACTACAACATTGTCCAAGAGAACCTTTATCTAATTGTGCTCTATATACATTTATCATAATGAAGTATTTTAAATGTATTATTATTGAGCTGAGCTTGTATGGGTGTTATCAATAATATTATTTTCTCTAGTTTTAAACTGTGTAAAGACATCTGTATAATCTGTGTTTTATCCAAAAGCAAAGCTGGTGTTCAATATATCTAAAATGAACTATATTTTAGCCTGTACTGTTTTTTTTTCTAAAAATATGTAATTTTATCCAGTATCCATTAATTTCCCCATTATTGTACAGTGCAGGCTTATAAAATAATGCATTAAAAGAAAAAAAACTTTGATGTTAATGGCATGCCTTTTTTTTACAATAAAAATGAATTATTTTACACCAATCTCATAAGGAAATATTTGAACTTGGTTTAGGAAAGGTTACATTATGTACAGTATAACATACATTATAGGTTGTATAGAGTATACGTTTGTAGATTTTACTTTTTTTATGTACACGTGTGTCTGTACACAAAAATTATACTGGACAAAAAAAACTTCACTATAGTATGACTTTGGCACAAATTTGACATCAGCAGTTTTTCCTTAGCTTTTTCATCCACACAATATCCTTGAAATGTATTCTCCTACTTAATCCTATTTTTCTTTCTATGAGAAGTTGTGAAACTTCAACTTAACAAAATGACAGAAGCTTTATAAATTCCAGTTCACTGGAAACTGCATAAATGTATTAAGGTAGGGCCTTTGTTCGAAAATAGGCTCTAACTGTGTTATGATGCAGAGAAGTCTAGCATGAAAATATATTATATAGTGCCAGCAAGTTATGCCATGCTGTATATTCATAATATTCATATTCATGTTTACATAGTAAAAATGGGACCAGAAAGCCATGCTGTTAGAGCTCTGGTTTAAACATAAACGGGTATATTTATCAATAGAGATGGGCGAATTTTTTTGCCATGTTTCGCTGAAAAAATGACGCCCATAGACTCGTATGGTGTTATGCGTCAAAATAAAAAGACGTGCGTCAAAAAATAATAATTAAAACATGTTCTATTAAAAAATAATGCTGACATTCAATCTACAGATATATGTTAGAGTAAAATGCATTTATAATTAAAATTGATGCCAACTATATTAGTATGTCATTAGTAGGGATGTAGCGAACGTCGGAAAAAAAGTTTGCAAACATATTGGCGAACTTGCGTCAAAAATGCGAACGGTTCGCGAACGTCGCGAACCCCATAGACTTCAATGGGAAGGCAAATTTTAAAAGCTAAAAAAGACATTTCTGGCCAGAAAAATGATTTTAAAGTTGTTTAAAGGGTGCAACGACCTGGACAGTGGCATGCCAGAGGGGGATCAAGGGCAAAAATGTATCTGAAAAATACATTGTTGACACAGCGCTGCGTTTTGTGCTGTAAAGGGCAGAAATCACACTACATTTCTAAACCTGTGTAATAAACTGCTTTAAAACGTCCAGCGTCTACATGTAAAGGTTACAGCCTGTTCACACGCAAAGACGAAACGCAGCGCTTACTGCAACGCAAAAAAAACGCAAAGAGCTTTAATGAATGATACCGTCAAGTGAGCAAATAATAGTTGTTAATTACTAGTTGAGCTTGTCACCTCCAGGATGTTCGTCCTGTTGGTGGCAATATTTCTGTAGTGGTGTGTTTAGCAGTCACCGTGCTTGTGCGCACATGCACGGTCAGGCAGAGGTAATTCAATGTACAGTGAAGTGAACCACAAAACACTGATTCTGCAGTGTGGGCCCAGTTTTGGTCTACTTTATTGATCACCTGCGGTGACCATAAAAGATGCGATTTTGCCACTGTTGCAGAACCCTGAAAAATTAGGCATGTGTACTTTCCTGAAAAATTATGTTTTTTTTGTCGCAGCCACTGAAGCACAGAGGCCAGAAAAAATATGCCATATAAATGCTGAAAATATTCATTTTTTTTTGTCGCAGCCACTGCAGCACAGAGGCCAGAAAAAATATGCCATATAAATGCTGAAAATATAAAAAAAATTTGTCGCAGCCACTGAAGCACAGAGGCCAGAAAAAATATGCCATATAAATGCTGAAAATATTCATTTTTTTTTGTCACAGCCACTGAAGCACAGAGGCCAGAAAAAATATGCCATATAAATGCTGAAAATATTCTTTTTTTTTTGTCACAGCCACTGAAGCACAGAGGCCAGAAAAAATATGCCATATAAATGCTGAAAATATTCATTTTTTTTTGTCGCAGCCACTGCAGCACAGAGGCCAGAAAAAATATGCCATATAAATGCTGAAAATATTCATTTTTTTTTGTCGCAGCCACTGAAGCACAGAGGCCAGAAACAATATGCCATATAACTGCTGAAAATATTCATTTTTTTTTTTGTCACAGCCACTGAAGCACAGAGGCCAGAAAAAATATGCCATATAAATGCTGAAAATAGTCATTTTTTTTGGTCGCAGCCACTGAAGCACAGAGGCCAGAAACAATATGCCATATAAATGCTGAAAATATTCATTTTTTTTGTCACAGCCACTGAAGCACAGAGGCCAGAAAAAATATGCCATATAAATGCTGAAAATATTCATTTTTTTTGTCGCAGCCACTGAAGCACAGAGGCCAGAAACAATATGCCATATAAATGCTGAAAATATTCATTTTTTTTTGTCGCAGCCACTGAAGCACAGAGGCCAGAAACAATATGCCATATAAATGCTGAAAATATTAATTTTTTTTGTCACAGCCACTGAAGCACAGAGGCCAGAAACAATATGCCATATAAATGCTGAAAATATTAATTTTTTTTTGTCGCAGCCACTGAAGCACAGAGGCCAGAAAAAATATGCCACATAAATGCTGAAAATATTCATTTTTTTTGGTCGCAGCCACTGAAGCACAGAGGCCAGAAAAATATGCCATATAAATGCTGAAAATATTCATTTTTTTTGGTCGCAGCCACTGAAGCACAGAGGCCAGAAACAATATGCCATATAAATGCTGAAAATATTCTTTTTTTTTTGTCGCAGCCACTGAAGCACAGAGGCCAGAAACAAAATGCCATATAAATGCTGAAAATATAAATTTTTTTTTTTCGCAGCCACTGAAGCACAGAGGCCAGAAAAAATATGCCATATAAATGCTGAAAATATTCATTTTTTTTGGTCGCAGCCACCGAAGCACAGAGGCCAGAAAAATATGCCATATAAATGCTGAAAATATTCATTTTTTTTGGTCGCAGCCACTGAAGCACAGAGGCCAGAAACAATATGCCATATAAATGCTGAAAATATTCATTTTTTTTTGTCGCAGCCACTGAAGCACAGAGGCCAGAAACAATATGCCATATAAATGCTGAAAATATTCATTTTTTTTTGTCACAGCCACTGAAGCACAGAGGCCAGAAAAAATATGCCATATAAATGCTGAAAATATTAATTTTTTTGGTTGCAGCCACTGAAGCACAGAGGCCAGAAAAACTCAGGATTTACCTGGATTCAAATGAAATCAGTAGGGTTTGCACCCTAGTTTGTAACGGTGGCGGAGGGAGGAGGACGCTAAAGGACAGCTGTGCGTGGAGTCATGAGGCGTGCAGAGAAGGACAGCTGCATGGGGAGTCAGAAACTCAGAACAAGTCTTCCGGCGTGCAGTAACCCTCCGAGATCCACCCCTCATTCATTTTAATAAAGGTCAGGTAATCCACACTTTTGTGACCTAGGCGAGTTCTCTTCTCAGTTATAATCCCTCCTGCTGCACTGAAGGTCCTTTCTGAGAGGACACTTGAGGCGGGGCAAGACAAGAGGTTCATGGCAAATTGTGACAGCTCTGGCCACAGATCAAGCCTGCGCACCCAGTAGTCCAGGGGTTCATCGCTCCTCAGAGTGTCGATATCTGCAGTTAATGCCAGGTAGTCCGCTACCTGCCGGTCGAGGCGTTCTTTGAGGGTGGATCCAGAAGGGTTCTGGCGCTGCCTTGGACTGAAAAACATTTGCATGTCTGACGTTACAGAGTGGCCAAAGTGCTTTGTCCTTGCAGGTGCGCTCGTGGCAGGATTACTGGCACCTCTGCCCCTGGAATGTTGATGAGTTCCTGAAGTGACATCACCCTTAAAAGCATTGTACAACATGTTTTGCAGGCTGGTTTGTAAATGCAGCATCCTTTCGGACTTGTGGTACGTTGGTAACATTTCTGCCACTTTATGCTTGTACCGAGGGTCTATTAGCATTGCGACCTAGTACAGGTCCTTCTCCTTAAGCCTCTTGATACGGGGGTCCTTCAACAGGCATGACAGCATGAAAGACCCCATTCTCACAAGGTTGGATGCAGAGGTATCCATCTCCGCTTCCTCGTTATCAAGGACTGCATCATCCACGGTCTCCTCCCCCCAGCCACGTACAAGACCAGGGGTCCCCAAAAGGTCACCACCAGCCCCCTGGGAAGCCTGCTCTTGTTGGTCCTCCTCCTCCACAAAGCCACCTTCCTCCTCTGCCTCCACTTCTGACACCTCTCCCTGCGTTGCAGCAGGTGCCTGGGTTCGTTCTGGTGATTCCGACCAGAAATCGTGCGCTTCCTGCTCCTCGTCACACTGGTCTACAGCCTCATCTGTCACTCGTCGCACGGCACGCTCCAGGAAGAAAGCAAAGAGTATTAGGTCGCTGATGGTGCCTTCGGTGCGACTGACCATATTTGTAACCTCTTCAAAAGGGCGCATGAGCCTGCAGGCATCGCGCATAAGCACCCAGTAACGGGGGAAAAAAATCCCCAGCTCTGCAGATCCAGTCCTACCACCCAGTTCAAACAGGTATTCGTTGATGGCTCTTTGTTGTTGCAGCAGACGTTCCAACATGAGGAGCGTTGAATTCCAGCGAGTCTGGCTGTCGCAAATCAAACGCCTGACTGGCATGTTGTACCGCTGCTGAATGTCAGCAAGGCGTGCCATGGCTGTGTAGGAACGTCTGAAATGGGCCGACACCTTCCTGGACTGCCTGAGAATGTCCTGGAATCCTGGGTACTTCGAGACAAAACGTTGGACTATTAAATTCAGAACATGTGCCATGCAGGGCACATGTGTTAAATTGCCCAGTCTCAGTGCTGCCAACAGATTGCTTCCATTGTCACACACCACTTTTCCGATCTTCAGTTGGTGTGGGGTCAGCCACCGATCGGCCTGTGACTGCAGAGATGACAGGAGTACAGATCCGGTATGGTTTCTGCTTTCCAGGCACGTCATCCCCAAGACAGCATGACAACGGCGTACCTGGCACGTCGAATAGCCTAGAGGGAGCTGGGGGTGCACAGGTGTGGAGGAGGAGGACCCAGCAGCAGAGGAGGAAGAAGAGGAAGAAGAGGAGGTAGAGAGCGAAGGAGGAGTAGAGGTGGTGGCAGAACCGCGTGCAATCCGTGGCGGTGACACCAACTCCACTGTCGTTGTTGAGCCACACATTCCCTGCTTCCCAGCCATTACCAAGTTCACCCAGTGGGCAGTGTAGGTGACATACCTGCCCTGACCATGCTTGGAGGACCATGCGTCAGTAGTCATATGGACCTTTGGCCCAACACTAAGTGACAGAGATGCGGTGACTTGGCTCTGCACATGGTGGTACAGGTGTGGTATTCCCTTTTTTGAAAAAAAATTGCGGCTGGGTACCTTCCACTGCGGTGTCCCAATTGCTACAAATTTGCGGAAGGCCTCAGAGTCCACCAGCTGGTATGGTAAAAGCTGGCGGGCTAAGAGTGTAGACAAGCCAGCTGTCAGACGCCGGGCAAGGGGGTGACTCGCAGACATTGGCTTATTACGCTCAAACATGGCCCTTACAGAAACTTGACTGGGGGCAGATGACTGGGAATGGGAACTGGTGGTCAAGGTGGAAGGCGGAGTGGAGGGTGGTTCAGACGGGTCAAGGACAGCAGAGGTAGAGCAGTAAGATGCTGGACCAGAAGGAGGGTGGCTTTTAGTTTGCCTGTTGCCTTTGAGGTGTTGCTCCCAAAGTGCTTTGTGCTTGCCGTTCATGTGCCTTCGCATAGAAGTTGTACCTATGTGGCTGTTGGGCTTCCCAAGACTCAGTTTCTGACTGCACTCATTGCAAATTACAACACTTTTGTCAGAGGCACACACATTAAAAAAACCCACACTGCTGACCTTTTTGAAGCTGGCAATCTGGCGGTAAAAGTAGAAGTTGGCGGCAATGGCGGGTGCGTTGGCCGGCTGACCACAGGTGCCGATACATGTTGTTGCCCTACTGTTCCCTGCGAGCTGTCCTCCCTGCTTCTTCTAAGTCTTATTCTCCTCCTGCCTCTCTGACTCTCCGTCTCTCCATCTGAACTATCCTCCTCTTGCTCTCTTCTACTGGGCACCCACAAAACATCAATCTCCTCATCATCATTCTCCTCAGATGCATCAATTTCTTCTGACAGCTCACAGAAGGAAGCAGCAGCGGGGACCTCCTCATCACTCATTATGTCCATCTCTGTTGTGTTCTCTGCCAGAATTAAATCTGGTGTAACGTCCTCATCTCCTTCATCTTCTTCTGCCAATAATGGTTGCGCATCACTCAGTTCAAGAAACTCATGTGAAAATAACTCCTCTGACTCCAGTGAAGAAGGGGCGCCGGTGGTGGAGGAAGTGTTACGTGGGGTGGCCATAGCAGTGGAGGATGAGGATGTTGTGGTAAAGTTAGAAACGGTAGAGGATGGGGTGTGCTGTGTAAGCCAGTCAACTACCTCTTCAGCATTTTGGGAGTTCAGGGTCATTGCCTTTTTAAAACTGGGCAATTTCCTAGGGCCACAGGATAGCATAGCAGCACGGCCCCTAGTGCCTCTGCGTGGCGGCCTGCCTTTGCCTGGCATTATTTTTAAAACAACAACAACAACTCAGGTGGTGTTTCTGGAGACGGTATTATTATTGATATTTAGACAGTATGTGAACAAGCTCACACAGCTAGGTGGCAGTTGTTTGAAAATGAAGAACACACTGGGCAAACAAATTGAAACAATGCCTGCAAGGTCAACGTATACACTACTACAGCAGTGGATACGGAATATATTATTGCTGCTTGAAAAACGTCACTCAGGTGGTGTTTCTGGAGACGGTATTATTATTGATATTTAGACAGAATGTGAACAAGCTCACACAGCTAGATGGCAGTTGTTTGAAAATGAAGAACACACTGGGCAAACAATGCCTACAAGGTCAACGTATACACTACTACAGCAGTGGATACGGAATATATTATTGCTGCTTGAAAAACGTCACTCAGGTGGTGTTTCTGGAGACGGTATTATTATTGATATTTAGACAGAATGTGAACAAGCTCACACAGCTAGATGGCAGTTGTTTGAAAATGAAGAACACACTGGGCAAACAATGCCTACAAGGTCAACGTATACACTACTACAGCAGTGGATACGGAATATATTATTGCTGCTTGAAAAACGTCACTCAGGTGGTGTTTCTGGAGACGGTATTATTATTGATATTTAGACAGAATGTGAACAAGCTCACACAGCTAGATGGCAGTTGTTTGAAAATGAAGAACACACTGGGCAAACAATGCCTACAAGGTCAACGTATACACTACTACAGCAGTGGATACGGAATATATTATTGCTGCTTGAAAAACGTCACTCAGGTGGTGTTTCTGGAGACGGTATTATTATTGATATTTAGACAGAATGTGAACAAGCTCACACAGCTAGATGGCAGTTGTTTGAAAATGAAGAACACACTGGGCAAACAATGCCTACAAGGTCAACGTATACACTACTACAGCAGTGGATACGGAATATATTATTGCTGCTTGAAAAACGTCACTCAGGTGGTGGTTCTGGAGACGGTATTATTATTGATATTTAGACAGAATGTGAACAAGCTCACACAGCTAGATGGCAGTTGTTTGAAGAACACACTGGGCAAACAATGCCTAAAAGATCAACGTATACACTACTACAGCAGTGGATACGGAATATATTATTGCTGCTTGAAAAACGTCACTCAGGTGGTGTTTCTGGAGACGGTATTATTATTGATATTTAGACAGAATGTGAACAAGCTCACACAGCTAGATGGCAGTTGTTTGAAGAACACACTGGGCAAACAATGCCTACAAGGTCAACGTATACACTACTACAGCAGTGGATACGGAATATATTATTGCTGCTTGAAAAACGTCACTCAGGTGGTGGTTCTGGAGACGGTATTATTATTGATATTTAGACAGAATGTGAACAAGCTCACACAGCTAGATGGCAGTTGTTTGAAGAACACACTGGGCAAATAATGCCTGCAAGTGCACTACTATTGGTGCACTACTATGAAGAACAGCAAACAGCACTGTACACGTTAAAGAACAGTAAGATAAGTAAAATAAAAAAAAAATTATATGTATATTAAAAAAAAAAAAATTCTCGGGTTGGTGCTGCTGAACTACTAGGAGCAGCACAGTAGCACACCAGTCCCACTCCCCAACACTGCTAGACTAATAGCACTGGGCTCTTATAGTAGCAACTAGCAAAGTAAAAAAACTAAAAAGAAAATAAAAGCAGTCCTTACAAGTAGTGATGGGCGAATTTGCGCCGTTTCGCTTCGCCGAAAAATTCGCGAATTTCGTGCGAAATTCGCGAAACGTCGAAAAATTCGCGAAACGGCGCCGGCGTCTCGTTTTTGACGCCGGCGCCCGTTTTTCCGACGCCGGCGCACGTTTTTGACGTCGGCGTCCGTTTTTCGAAAAAAAAAATTTTGACGCCGGCGAATTTTTTCCGCAAATTTTCGCTGGAGTTTCGCGAATTTATTCGCTGGCGGCGAATCGCGCAAATTCGCCGCGAATTCGCGCTTGGCGAATAAATTCGCCCATCACTACTTACAAGGACTATTGGGTTATTACAGCAGTCAGCAGATGAGATCAGAAGAGATCAGTGCCCACAGCAGGCAGCTACATACAGAGCACTGCAGTAGAAGGTAGATTACTAGCCAGCAAAGCTACCTAACCTAAAATGTCCCTCAAATCCCTGCAGACTTCTGTCCCTCCAATACAGAGCAGTATCAAGTAGATTACTAGCCAGCAAACTTACTATCAACTGTCCCTCAAATCAGTGAAATCACTAACAGCTCTCTCCCTACACTAACTCTTCCAAGCACACACAGGCAGAATGAAAAAACGCTGCAGGGCTTCAGTTTATATATGGAAGGGGAGTGGTCCAGGGGGTGTGGGGGTGGTCCAGGAGGGAGAGCTTCCTGATTGGCTGCCATGTATCTGCTGGTCTGGGGTGAGAGGTAAAAAAAAAGCGCCAGGTAAGGCGAACCCAAAATGGCGAACGACGCGCGACGTTCGCGAACATTCGGCGAGCGCGAACAGTCGATGTTCGCGCGAACAAGTTCGCCGGCGAACAGTCCGCGACATCCCTAGTCATTAGCATGCTTGTTTGCCTCTGGAATTAAGTCACAACCAAAAATATTACATTCATGTGGACAAACATGCTTATAATTTGCCTTTTTTGACTTATGTGACTGCAACTAAAGATTTTTCAACTTTACACATAGCCAGTAACTGATTGAAAAAAACAAACAAACTAGTTAACGTGACTGAGAACTTATGTGATATATTTAATCAGACATAAATATAAAGAGCACTTAGAACTTCCTTTAGGGATAATCTTCCTTCTTTTACAGGCTGTTGTAAACCACTGAAAAGGGATGTTAAACTATAAAACTAAAAACGATTCCAAACCAGATATGCTTTGTCTTGGCCTTCAAAACCTGGCAATGATCAATGATCTGCACAATGTTTGCACATCACCAAAGCAGCAGATTTCTGTCTTAAAATGATTCATTTGCTCTTCTGACACAGATCACAACCCAAGGGTGTATATGTTCATTCTCTGGTTTTATGTTTCTGTAATAATTCTGCAACAAATGGAGAACAAAACATCAGGTGCAGGTAGCCAAGATGTGTTATGTCAAGTGTTGGAATATTACCAGTCAATATAACTTTATTGCTAAAGTAAGTCCAGATGATTATTTATGTATTTCCTCTTTCTTCTCTGCAGTTCACACATCATCAGTAGTGCCTGATTTTATGTATAATTCTGTTCTTTACACGTTTAAAACGACCCTATGTATTTCATGCCAACCTTATGAACTGCATATGGCATATGCCATTTAGGATTAGACTTTGTTCCCCACATTCACACCTGTACCAAAGTATCTTAAAGGTTGCAGGGTTGCTGTAAAATGGAAATAAACAGGCTATTAGGCCTCAATAATGCAGTATATACTGTAGATGTTTGCATTATATTGCTTTCCTCTATAATTTTAAAAACCTAAGACGAAAAGCATTACAATAGATCCCCTGTACAGATATACATGTTACTAATAAGTACCACTTACAAAAATGCTTATATTTTTATGGGATGTCTATAGTAATTTTGATAACAAGACTAAAACATTTCTTACAGACCACCTGTACTTTTTAGACCTTTAGATGAATTTCATACTACATGGTGAAACATACAACAAGTAACTAATGATTCAACAGTGTTTTAGTATCTGAAAAAGGGTGACCATAAAAAACATTATAATGACATCAGTAGTAAAGTCTTAGATACTGTAAGTTCAATTTGATAAGCTGCATCAAATTTTGCATCCCTATGTAGCCAACATCCAGCACCTCCAGAAGGGCATAACAGTTCCTTGCCATTTCTTCATGGACTACAAGGATACCATCAATCAACCTTGTTTTTCTAATGCTAAGCAAATTTGCACCAGCCATAATCCATAAGAAATAGTCACCAAAGAACCTTACACAGCCTACTGCAGGTACAGCTCCCATTGGTGGCCATGTGATTTTGCACAGGTATAAATACCATTCTATCACCAGAAGAAAGTAAATTTTGTTTTATATAATTTTGCACAGGAGAGCTACATTTTTAGTGTATATACAGGGACTGAACTAGTGGAGGTTGTCAGTCCTGGGAACTACATATTTCGCAAATATCTTATACCTTAGTAATATTTTTTAAAATACTGGGCTGTAAGAGCTGAACATAGCACATACCAAAGT
Source organism: Xenopus laevis (assembly GCF_017654675.1). NCBI lineage: Eukaryota > Metazoa > Chordata > Amphibia > Anura > Pipidae > Xenopus > Xenopus laevis. The sequence continues at coordinate 89,514,759 of NC_054371.1, read as the reverse complement.
CAGACATACAGCATGTACACTCAGTGTCCCTAAAACTAAAACTATCCATAGTAACCTTTTCTGGATATTTCTATTATTAAAAAAGAAAATCACAAGTTCATTGTCATAGCTTAACATTTCATTATTCAAAAGTCAAAATAGAGACATGGTTTCATGAACGATTTTCTTTTTTTCTGCTGAGGGCAATGAGACCTTGGTTTAGCAATCATATTGCTGCAAAGTAGTTTCTCTATCAAAACTCCATGAATCAATCTATGACAGCTTTAAATCTGAGGCGCACAGAGGGTGGTCAGAACAGCTGCTGGTAAATTTGCTCTAGGCTAGATGTGGAAGTCAGACACCATGAAACTGATGTCAGACAACAAGCAGTAGTCAGGATACAAGTGATGGGAAAGACAAAACTTATTTGGGTGACTTTCCTGGTGTGCGTGTCTTTGAACTGCTGCACCTGTTTCTTGAAAGTAGAAGGAAGCAACAGTGGTTGCAAAACCTGTAAATAAAAGCAATTGTTGTCATACTACTTATATGTGGTATTTTCTGTTTATAGAAGACTGAATTTATTGTATTGAACTTTACCATTTTTAGCAACATCATTGACATTTTAAAGCACAGAACTCAAAATAATAGTGGTATATGTACATGTATTTACATGTATGAAATGTTATATTGTTGATTCAGAAGCCAGGATATTCAATACAGATGTAGCCTTATTTTATATTTATTGATCTTAAGACACTGCGGCAAACATTATGCTGTAATGAATCACAATCAATGAACTGAGGGAAAAACCTGGATTTTGGGAGGTAATTTTCTTCAAAAGTTTTGAATATTATTTATTTTTAGTGATGAGCAAATCTGTTCCATTTCGCTTCACCAAAAATTTGTGAACAGGCAAAATTCACAAAACAAATTGAAGTAAATGGGCATTTTTTCGTACAGCTTTGCACTTCAATTTCGGCAATTTTTTTTACATGTAATCCCACTCACTCATGCATAATCCCACTCACTCACATGCATAATCCCACTCATATGCATAATCCCACTCATACATGTATGAGTGAGTGGGATTACAGGTATGAGCAGAATTATGCCTATGAGTGAGTGGTATTTTGAGTATAAATGGGATTAAGCATATGAGTGAGTGGGAATTATGAGTATGATTGGGATTATGCATATGAGTATGCATACTTATGCATATGAGTGGTATTATGCAAATGAGTGAGTGGGATTACATGTACACATGAGTGAGATTACAAGTATGAGTGGGATTATGCATATGAGTGATAAGGATTATGCATGAGTGAGTGGGATTATGCATATGAGAGAGTGGATTACATGTAGGAGTGAGTAGGATTACACATAATAAAGTTATATTACCAAAAAAAACTTCTGAGCAAGATCATCAGGCGTGGCTGGATATCAAAATATAAATGATGATGAAGCCAATAGAAAATGGCCGCCTGGTTGAAGCACATCATTCAGAAAAACACTACAGTGCAGGCTAACGGAGGGGTTACAGATGTTACCTGACCCAATACAGAGACAATGATGCATTTTGTGTGGGGAATATGTGCCCAACCTAAAAACATGTTGCCTGTGGAGGTTGTGGTGATATGCAGGGCTAAGGGAGACTGTGGGATTCACCCAGCCATGAAGCTCTATTCTGTGGGAGCTGCTTGACTGAGGAATGGGAGAGAGTGGTCATTAGCCATTCTACTCAGTGACGCTATGGAGACAGTGGGGAGACAGTGGTCATGATTCTCCATGTGTGCTAGAGCTCCTGCACCTGCAAAAGTGGTAAAATGCAACTGGAGGGGGCTTCTGGATTGGCGGTGAAACCACAAGTGGTCTATGTCCTAGGGTCTAAAAGGCTGTGCTACCCATTTGAGCGAGTTATTATGTTTCCTTTTTAAGTTGAGTTTTGATTACTATGACTGTTCACGTACTCTGGAAAACATCATGCCTTGTTCCTGTGCTGAAGTGTAAGCACCCTAGTACTCTTGGGGACCATAGACCCATAGCATTGATGTCTCATCTTATGAAAGTATTGGAGCGGTTAGTTTTAAAACAACTTAGGAAGGTGGTGGAGTCATTGATCATTTGATTCTTTGCAGTTTGCCTGCCAGCTACAAAATCAGCTACAAACATTTTCAGGTGATTCTATTATTGTGGCTAGTATTCGAAGGGGGCAGGATGCCGAATACAGGAGTGTAATTAACTGTTTTGTTGAGTGATGTGCTGTAAATTGTTTACACCTAAATGTAGCCAAAACTAAGGAGTTGGTAGGAGATTTTAGAAAGTTGAGAACTGATGTTCAAGCAATTTGTATCAATGGGGTTGCCGAGCTATAGTGGAGGAATATAAATACCTGGGTATTGTTATTGATAATAAGTTGGATTGGACTAAAAATACTGAGGTACTATATAGGAGGGGTATGAGTAGGCTTTCCTTCCTCAAAAGATTAAGACCATTTAATGTTTGTAAGGAAATGCTGCTGATGTTCTATCACTCGGTGGTAGCTTGTGTTATGTTTTACACATTGTGTGTTGGGGAAGTTTGCTGAAGGCAGCTGATGTAAATAGACTTAATAGACTGATAAGGAAGGCAGGTTCTGTTTTAGGTATGAGATTAGAGGCCTTAGAGATGGTCTTAGAGATGAGAATGTTGTCTAAACTAATGAGTATTTTGTAAAATGACTCTCATCCTTCATGAAACTTTGGAATCATATTGGAGTAGTACCTTAAGTAATACATAAGTGTACTACTGATCGCTATAGGAGATTTATTTTACCTGCAGCTATTGCAGTTTTTAATCTTAATTCTTCCCTTCTAAACAGATAGTAGTTTGTCAGGTTTTTAGTTATTTATGATGCTGTTTTATGTATAATAGGTATGTGTTAATATAATAATATAATAATATATATATATAATAATATAATAATATAATAATATAATAATATAATAATATATAATAGGTATGTGTTATGTATAATAGGTATGTACTATATGTTTAATGAGCAACTCTGGCATAATAATTTTCTTTTGCGATCTATATTTTATCTATCATTTTAATACAGGAAGATGCTGAATGACTTTAATAGCTAAAACAGCCACAGAAGAATATATTTAAGATAATTAACGTTTGTAATATAAATAGCACATTGTGAGATTAGATTGAGAAATTAGTTGGCAGTCATATAATATTTAGGTTTACTAAATACAAGGTGATCAAGATTGTTTAAGTCACAGAAAAGTGGAAAATGGCATAATTATGTAAAAGGTTGTAGCCTTTGTGAATATTAAAAGGAAATTGATTTGATACAGTACAAGAAGAGATATAGTGCCATATACAACAGAACAATATAAGCCTAAATTTAAATTTTAGGGATTATTACAAGCTGCAAAGAAAAATATCCTTACCATTAGCAAAAACTGTTTATACATAGTAGACATGCTGGAAAATACTGTTATTAACACATATTTCTAAACTTCTGCAGAGCTGCACAATAGAATGGTGTATACATTAAACACAGACTTTACATGCAAATACTGACAGAAGCAAGAGATAATGTGGGTTCTGCTCACTTGAATTTGCAATCTAAAATACAACCAATGAATCTGGGGAATCTCTGGCCTAAAAAAGACTATTAGTTGAAATTGTGAAAATGATTCAAATTAATTAGCAGTCAGCTATTTGATTGCTATAAACTAAACTATATCTGTACAAGTTGTATGTGCTTTTTTAATTATTTTCCATTGCACATTTTAGTCCAAATATAAAATTTACTTTACCACTCCATACTAACAAGCTAGTATTGCCCAACTATAGATCCCATTTAGGTCACATTTATTAAAACACTTTTTCATCACATGTAGAAAACTATTGTCTGTTTCCCTCAGAAAGCAGAACAATGCAGCTTTATTTGTCAGTATATTATAGAGCCAATAGTGACCAAATCATGGTATAATTTGCTAGGGACTGGAATATGGAAAATATTAAAGCATTTATACATGCTTTTGTTCCCAAAGAACTTATTTTCTTTTTTTAAGTTTTTAAATCTCCTTGATAAACAATGATTATTATATTCTAGTCTATTTATCAATTTGCTAGCATTAAGCATATTTAGAACATGGAGAACTGAAAGCATATGGTTTTCTTGTATAGTCAGCTTATTAGACACAATAACTTTGAACAATAGAACACAATAAATGCAGTTTGGTATGCATTTTGTTAAGTCTAAATAAATGTATGTTAGTTCCTCTGTAAGAGGAATCAAGAAAGTTGATTCAGCTGATACATAGAAATTACAATGCAGGTGTTTTTTGCATTTTCCAATCCTTTTGCTTTTTTCTGCTAATGGTATATCAATATGTTCAGAAATGAATTCAATATCCTAATAGGAAACATGACTAAGACAAACTCATCACTGTTTGGTTTTTTTTCTGACAGTTTAATGAATTCCCTCTAGAAATGTAACTGCTTGCTTGATGCTTGCTCCATTTTAAACTACAGTTAATTCCTCTCACAAAATCCCAGGAGAAGATAGAATGTTCCTTGTGTCAGCAGAGCACAGATATATTTTCACTGGAAAGTTCAAAGAACATGAGTGCTTGATTAGCTGAAAGAAGAAGAAAAATATCCTATTCATATTTTGTGTCTTTCGCATATTCATAAAAACAGATTCATGTCTTTAGTAACATAGTCAAAGAGGCTGCAAAATTTAAAAATAAATCATGGAAACAGAGTATTACATCTCAGCTTTAGTAATACTACAAATACTTGCAGGTATGGTTATTTTTATATAGGAAAGTAAGATATCCACAAATCTTAATGTATGACGAATGGGTTTAATCCTGTCATGTAATAAGAATTAAAGTGACGGTCACTCTTTTCAACTTTATCATTAATGTATCATTATTTGATAGTGACACATTCCACATTTATTAGAAACATGTCACTATGACTTTAATAAGCACGAAACTTACCGGTCCCCTCTGCTTACCTGCAGACCCCAGTTACCGATTGATCAGTAGGTCCTCTTCCTGAAGCCTCAGAAGTTGATGTTAGGCTTCAGGAGATGGGTAGGTGGTCAGTGAGAAGGAAGTGGAGGGTTTATTAATATTAAAAGGCTGTTAGAGTGACCCTATATGATGCTAAATGGAAAGTATTTACTAAAAATTATGGTTTATTCATGGTTTAGTGAGTGTATCTGTCCCTTTTTGCAGACAAATTCAATGGTGAAAAATTTGCAAAGCACATTGAAATCAATAGGTCAGCTGCTTTTTTTTTTTGCTTTTTTTTAGCAAAATACATTGATGACATTTTTCCCATAAAATGCATTGAAATCAATAAGCATTATTTCTTGACGTATTTTTTCCTCACAAGGTTTTGCCTTGGTGAGGTTAAGAAGTAGGGTACCAGAGGATGGTGTTGGGGATTACAGGTGTTGTCGTTTTCCTGGGTTGCTGTGGGGATGGGTGGAGACGTGAGGGGTTAAAGGAGGAGGGAAGTGAAGGGGGTGTTCTCTTCCGTCCTCCCCAGAGCAAAGGGGGGATAGATGTGTAGGGGTGGGGAGGTATTTGCATAGCTTTGCAGTGGGATGGGCACCTGTCGGAGGAGCCAATGATAGTGGTATCAAGTATAGGGTGTAGCAGGGGTAAGGCTTGGGGGCAAAGTGATGGAAGGGGCATGAGTTAAAGAGGAAAGCCACACCTAGGAGGGATAACAAACTTACTCCTGGGCAGGGTTGGACTGGGGGGCCCGGGGACCACCGGGACTTCTGTCCAGGGCCCCCTCTGAACTCCCCTGGTGTGCTGCCGCACCACAGAGCATGTGCACACTGCCCCGTCCCCGCAGCCGAGCGTCTGCAAACCGCCTCCCGCCCCCCAGCCAGTGCTGTGCCATTTTTCATGCAGTCATGAAGATCACAGATCTGGGTCAGTGGGGCCAGGTTTTTACCCGGTGTCCCACTGGCCCAGTCCGACCCTGTTCTTGGGTACAATTTGCAGCCATCAGTGGCTATCAAATGTTACAAAAGTTAGTGGTTGTTCGCCTTTGAGTTAACTTTTATTATAATGTAGACAGTCATATTCTGAGACAATTTGCAATTGTTTTTAATTTTGGTTCAAAAATGCATTTGTGGTTTTTGAGCTATTTAGCTTTTTATTCAGCAGCTCGTCTGGTTGCTAGGGTCCAAATGACTTTAGTAACCATGCATTAATATGGTTGGAATATGAATAGGAGAATGCCCGAATAGAAATATGAGTAATAAAAAGTAGTTATAACAATACATTTGTAGCCTTCTATAGCATTTGTTTTTATATGGGGTCAGTGACCCCCTTTATTCCCCTGTTCAATGTACTAGTAACTCATCAATAGTAAATGTGTGTGACCAGACTGCATACTCTAGCAATAATAAATGAAGGCAATATAGTACCTGTTTTTATTATATCTTTATTATCTGTGGTTCTCTGCAGTTACCCTAGCTGCATATATTTCTTGGACTTGATCAATGTGGTGTTTGTTCTGCACTTGGAAGTAATCCTTTACATTCCTATACAGATGACCTCACAATCCATCTGGTTAACACTTTCTGTGCATACAATATCCAGATGTAACTTTAACAGTCTGGATTAATATCCACCGAGTGTATAGCTGATGATGGTACCCCTTCTGTTCAGATACTTAATTTAGGACTGAGATTTCATGAGGAAATATCTGCTTTTAGTGAGTCATTCCAAAATATTTGGAATTTATTAAGTGGTGGCAAACAATAAGAATGCAATTTACATACAGTACCAGTCAAAAAGTAAACAAGATAATGTAACTGAAAGACTTATTTTCCTCTTAAATTGAAGTTTTAGCAATCTAAATTTGTGGTGTTGGTCAAGTCAACAAAATAATTATAATATAAAAACTATACTACAGTATATTTATTAAAATACTTTAGTTAGACTTCCCATATATGTAAAAAGCGAATTCTAAAGATGTTTCATATAAATTTCATCCAGTCATGGACAACTGGGATCTATTAAAATATCTTTTTACTGTATATAGTGTGAAATGTACTTATGATAACACATATGAAAAGACTCATAACATAATATAATAACTTGTACATTTATGCATACACTGACATTTTTGTAAGTCCACAGGAAAAAAAATATCGACATGAGGGGTATTTTATAATGTGGAAGGCTAATTGCGAAGTGCAAAAAACTGGTGCAATTCCTGCCTTCCGCGCTAGATGAATTGCCCCATGTCTCTGAAACATACAGCTACCCCAATGAATACATTGCTGCCTATGTTATGCAGTGATGTATTAATAAGAGTTGGGCAGGGGGAGTCTCATAGACACCCCCCTCTGCCCATCTTCAAACATACTATATTAAAGCACCAGTAACATCAAAAAATTAAATTGTTTTAAATTAATAAAAATATAATGCAGTGTTGCCCTGCACTAGTAAAACTGCTGTGCCTGCTTCAAATACACTACTATTGTTTATATAAATAAGCTGCCGTGTAGCAATGGGGACAGCTATTCAAAGGAGAAAAGGCTCAAGTTACACAGCAGATAGCAGATAAGTAGGGATGTAGCGAACTGTTCGCGGGCGAACTTGTTCGCGTGAACTTCGACCGTTCGCGTCCGCCGAATGTTCGCGAACGTCACGCGACGTTCGCATTTTGAGTTCGCGTTCGATTCGAATACAAATCATTCGACCATTCGACCATTCGAATTCCTTCGACCGCTAAAAATCGAACGATTTCCATTCGTTCGAACGATTGTAAGCATTCGATCGAATGAAAAGCATTCGATCGAATGCTTCGATCGTTCGATTCGAATGAAAATCGTTCGATCGAACGATTAAAATCCTTTGATCGTTCGAATCGAACGATTTTAGCGGGTGTTCGAAGTTCGCGAACTGTTTGCGAACGTTCGCATTTTTTGCCGGCGTTCGCGAACACCAAATCGGCAGTTCGCTACATCCCTACAGATAAGCTCTGTAGATCATAATGTTATCTGTTACCCATTATTTATCCTGTGCCCTATAGGGATGTAGCGAACTGCCGATTTGGTGTTCGCGAACGCCGTTCGCGAACACCGGCAAAAAATGCGAACGTTCGCGAACAGTTCGCGAACTTCGAACACCCGCTAAAATCGTTCGAATCGAACGATCGAAGGATTTTAATCGTTCGATCGAACGATTTTCATTCGAATCGAACGATCGAAGCATTCGATCGAATGCTTTTCATTCGATCGAATGCTTACAATCGTTCGAACCAATGGAAATCGTTCGATTTTTAGCGGTCGAAGGACGCCGGCGAACAGTTCGCTACATCCCTAGTGCCCTATAGCCTTTTGTCAATTTCCGCCATTTATACTCAGCAGCTTGTTTATATAACTATAATAGTGTTTCTGAAGCAAACCGATCAGGTTTACCAGTGCAGGGCAACAGTAAATGATATTTTCATTACTGCAAAAAACTCCTATTTTCTTCCCCTATTTGCTTTAGTTTGCTCCAGGTTTCTTTCCACAGCCTTGAAACATACTGGTAGGTTAATTAGCTTCTGATGGAACTCACTCTAGTGTGTGTGTCTGTGGTAGGGAAATTAGATTGTGTGCCCCACTGGGCCAGGCACAGATGGAAATGATTAGACATTCTCTAAGCTGCATAATTTATCAAATATGGCTCACCAATATGTTGGACAAATCGTCTTCCTAATTGCTGGAGTCACTAAAATAAGCCCACATGTACAGGTACTGTAAGTATACATTTAACATTTTAATTTAACTAAAGCTACATACAGTAAGAGCACAATATTTTTTCATGTTCCCTATAAAGGTTGCATCTGTGTAATTGTGCAGTCTCAGGTTCCAAGGCAATAAAACAAATGTTCAGCTTGGCTGCTTAGAAAATAAAGGGCATAAGGAAATGGTGACCACAAGAATAATTCTGAGGGATTATTTGCTATATCCTAGTAAGGCTTTGTGTTCTTGGCAACAACTCTAACATGACAGTTCAAGGACAGCTTGGAGGAAGTGCAAAATGGGTTTAACAACGAGTTTCAGATACTGTGCAGACACACTATTGTGTCCCCTCTAGACCTCTTGCCATTTTTTTTTTTGCATAAACAGACACGCACATGTATGAGCAGAGGTTCATATAAATGTTCTTTCTAAACCGTCTGTTGATATGTGCGTGCACACACACACACAGGGGTTATTTCATATTTTATTTAAAAAAAAATCACAACCAAACTCCCTTGCCCGATTTGACCTTATTTATTAATAAAATAAGCCAAATTGATTGGATTGCAGAAAAACTTGATAAAATTGAGCAAAAACCCAAATCACTAAAAAGTCAGTTTTCGACCTATACCCTCCAAAGACCATGATAACTTCAATTTGGGATAAATGCCTCTCCCATTGACTTATACGGGACCTCGACAGGTCTGAGATGGCAGATTTATAATCGAGTTTTGCCCCAAAAAATCCACCAAGAAAAATTTGAGGTTTAATAAATAACCCCCACAGTGTACACAAAAAAGTTGTGTATAATAATTCTTATCATAATATTAGATCAAAGGGTTCATTTACCCACCATGCAGGTGGAAATGCTGTTGAGTTCAAGGGAGCACATAAGCACACTAATTACAGTACACCCCAACACCTTGCAGCTCTTGTGCTCCCTAACTTGTGCATTTCAGTAGAACCATTTTTATAAATGAGGCTGAAAATGTCAATGCAATATGCAGTAAATCACTGCGCTATTGAACCGTCCCAATGTGACACTTCTTTTTAAAAGGAAAAAAAACATTTTGCAAATGCATACAATGGAAGTAAAAAAATGATATATACTATACATTCATTTACATGTGACAACCAAGTTAAAGTAGTTCAAATTTACATTACCTTTCCATGTGTTTGACAACCTTTCGACTGGTCTTCATATTTATTTTCTGTCTTCTATTTTTTGCCTTTTTTTCAGTTTTAATTTGGGGGTTAATGAACCTGGTATACGTAGATGAAGTGGAGCTGGCATTCACATTATCCCACAAGACAGCCATAGTATAATTATTTATTAATTCACAAAAATACAAGTTACATATAGCCTTACACATTTCATGTTTAGATTTGTACTTAGCATAGGCTCACTTTTTGTGAGGTTGCACTATTGTACACCTATAGACAAATAAATGAAGGCCTATTTAATATAGCAGGTGCAAATCTAGGTGCAAACGTGTGGGCTAATATTTTGTATGTTAAAAGAATCATACACAGAAACACAATCAATCGGTTAATATAATGAAAGTAATATAAGCCACTTGGGAATGACAAGATGGCATGCAAGAAGCATTAAATAGATGACTACCTTTGCATGTTTTGTCTATAGGTGTTCTGTGCAATGATATTTGCACTTGTAATTTAGAAAACACACAATTTTTTATAAGAAATCCAGGGGAATCACTAAAATAATAAAATAGACTTTCAAACAAACAACATTATGCTGGTTTTTTTTAGAGCAGAAACATAAATCATAAATACAATACATCTTTTTTTTTTATAATGCACAGATAAGCCATTAAGATAAATATATATCACATAGGGTTGAGAAATAACCTGTATTCACAAAAGAAAAAAATCTGGAAAATCTAACGTTTTTTTTAAAACTTACAATAAGAATATCAATATTATAACATTAAAATGTTTCTACTGTAAAATGTATTTAAATTGATTGCACAGCAAATTTTTGCTAAGGTCCTGTAGCCATTGTAGTAAAAGATGTATGGTTATTTTTATATATATATATATATATATATATATATATATATATATATATATATATATATATATATATATATATATATATATATATATATATACACACACAAGGCAAGAAAATGCAACCGACAACCAATAAGAACTGTCAGTCAGTGACTCCAAGCACAGATCATAAATGTGAGATAATGTATTAGCTTTAGAAATCCATGGAGTGAATACACTGTACTTGAATCACATTTGGAGGTTACATATTTGCTACAAAAACAAGACTACAGACTTAATGCAGCTATGCAGCTTAATACTGCTGTTAATGCACACCGTAGACATGATATGACACCAGGCAGGATAATACAGTATATAATTATATTATATACTGTATAAACCTATTTTAGGACTTTGCTTTAAAATACAGGTATGAACCCGTCGCCCGGAACCCACTGATCTACAAAATTCCGAATTACAGAAAGATAGTCTACCATAGACATTTTATCCAAATAATCCAAATCCTGTACCAATTTTTGTTAATTATAAACTCCAAAAACTCACTAAAGAAATATGTTATGGTCTCCCACAAGAAATGCATTCAAATTGGTCAATGCTATTTACTATTATGCATAAAAAACTGTGATCAAGTTAAGATGGCCATACATGTAAAAAGATCTGGGTGTTTTGTTTCTTTTTTGATAATGTCTACTTCGGGCATTTTTTGGCCCCATTATACTGTAGGGTAATTGTAACTTGTTGTACTCTTTCAGAAAAATACAAGATTAACTGGACACCAGTGGATGTCCAGCTATAGTAGATGTAGACAGATGGCTGTGAGTTGTAGGCTTGCATACAGATATGAGACCACACACTTGTCACTGCAGTAGATGGCCCTCTGGTAAAACGGCACTAGGATGGGGTTTTGCTTTCTGTGCAGTGTAGCAGTCTTCCTGTGTTTTGCTTCTCATGCCAGATTAAAAGTTTAGCTCTGGCAGGCCCAATACAGCCTTGTCCTTATCTTCTGGCATAGGGTAGGCAGTATGTAAAGGGCTCCTTTGTAACTTGTACTAACCTCTGCTCCTACACTTCTGAATGACAGGTAGGGTTAGGGACGCACCTAGCCAGTTTCACCTCATGAATACAGGGATGCCAACACAGGCAGTGATGTATTCCTACAGACAGATTAGGGCCTTTTGCTCCATTCTGGAGCACAAGAACATGTGTCTGTTAGTGCTAGCAGTGGAGAAAGATGCAAAATGCAAATAAATAGCAGCTCTTGTACTTGTTTTTTCAGTTTTTTTGCAACATGCCACAGAAGCCATAAATTATCCCATTTTGTCAGTGCAACTCCTCCCAAGAAGACTTATAAGTTGTTATGTTTACTCTTTGCCCAAAGCCTTTTATCTATGAACAGGCATAGTGATTTGCAGTCGGTGTCTTCATTTTCCTGCAAAAAGTGACCCTTTCAGAAATAATCATAGAGCAATTTGGGCAACAAAGTTCTTATATGATAGACAGAGTAATTTGCATTAAGCAAGAGTCTCTGAAAAGATTATTTGCATTTTCCTTTGGTAGTAGGGTTTTTTTATGCAGCAGTTGCCCTTCTCTATAATAAAGATACAATATCCTCCTATATTTTTTGTATATCAGCTTTAATGTAAGTCTGTCAACCCACTAAACACATTCTGAACCAGTGTAATGAATTTTCCTTTAATACAAAGATGAATTATACCATTTTGCAGTTCTGAATTAGTTCTCCTTTATTACAAAGATGAATTATACAATTTTGCAGTTCTGAATTCGTTCTCTTGTTTTCTTAATTAGACAAATTAAATATACAGATACTGTATGCCTCACACTGGAGAGACCATCTGGATTATAGAGAAACTGTCAGTTGCTGAAAACATTAGGATCTAATTCAGATCACAGAAAAGGCATTGTCTGCTTTATAACAAAGGAAAAGAGGACGGTACAGGTCTGTGGTGAAATGTGTCAAAAACATCATACATATAAATTACAGCTGGAAGAATTGGATGTATTGAATAGAGGGCATGTCTAGTTCACAATGTACACTGAGAAAGCTGTCAGGCATCTAACATTCACCACAGGGTTTTTCTTCTCCCTTACAATCCTAAGGGGAAAATATTCAGTGGTGTGTCTATGGGCATTGTTTGCAGATATTTACATTTTAAAAATGGTATACATTTGAAAGATATGCAAGCACATTTAGGATTCTAAAACTTTCTTGGTGTTGGAATTTCCAGAAAACAAAGTATAAAACATACTTACTTAAAAATAAGTGTAATATTCTGCCATTGAATCAGGGATCTGGTGTTTCTGGGCTTTCTGAGTTACCACTGCTCCATTTGAGCAGACAGCTAAGGCTTGTAATTGCAAGTAGGGCATGGCTTTGTTCACCTGTTATCAATCTGGCCCCATGTGATCAGTGTAAGCGATTAGGCTGCCAATGAAGACCCCTACTCAGCACTGAATCATTGCCCAATATAGGTCTATGTTCTTGACCACTCTTTGGATTATGATTGTGTAGTGCATTCCTGTTTGGTTTGACCACGCCTATCCCTTGACCTCGCTCCTTGATCCCCATCCTTTCTGTATACTACGTATGGTTCCCTTGCCTGCCCAGAACTCTCTCCCTGTCCTCTCACGACCTGGCTGCACCCAAGTAGCAGAGGGCTCCTCCCAAAGCAAAACTTGGTTGTTGTAGGCAGAAGACTGTGCCGCTACTGGGACCTTGGGGATTGTTCTGAGTTTGGGATACCTATCATAACACTGAGGTTATAAACAAAATACCTCATCTTACTTTTTATGGAGAGGTCAACTTAGGATAACTTATGGACAACTTAGGACAATTATGTTTGAGATGTTTCCTGAGCTACACGAATGCTCTACTCTTTAACAAATTATTATGACCTAATATATTTTGCTGATAGAGGAAAAGAGCTGCAGAACCTGCATAAACACAATGTTTTTCATATATGCTCATTAACTATCATATGTAAAGGCACTTCTTTTGTAAAAGGTATTTATGTTCTCGTTAGAGGTTTGGTAAATTGCAGTAAAATGCACAATGTTCAATAACTTCAGGGTGTGTGCTTTTGTTAATTGAGAGTACAGACTGTAGAATTTATTCTGATTGTTAGAAGAAAACTTAAAGGGACAGTATACAGCATGAAGACAATGAATATGCTTTATGTTGATATTACTACTACTGCATATTGTTTTAATGAAGAAATATATTTTTTTGATATTTCTTGCACAAAACAAGAGAATTAAAACAGTTTCACTAGCACATCCAAGTTCTGTCAAGTCATTGTTTTCAAAGGAGAAACTAGTAAAACAAATGACCAGTCCTCAGTTGAGTTGGTTCTTATCTCAAAGCATAACAAGGGCTGCAATTTAGGGTTTGTTTATACAAAACACATGATCTTCCTGTAAATGACTTAGCTTGTACACCATGAGGTATGGAGAGTGATATTAGATTAAAACAAAACAATTTTCCATTAGTTGTTTATAATTAAGCTAATAAAAAATATTTTCACACAGGTCATATTTGTGCTCATAATTAGCAAAGGTGTATATAGATGTTTTTTTTTTTCATTTTGATTTATTTAGGTGTATACTGTACATTTCTTTGAGAAATAATTTATTTACTTGTGCATAAATGCCTTGAGAATGCATTCAAAATAAAATACATTTTTAAAATATACTTGGACTAGTCACTTGAATGGACTTGGTTAGAAAAAGGGACAGATTCAATTTTGTGAGAAAAAAAGTTTATCATGTGAAAATTCATGGATGAGATTCAATTTGAAATGCAATTCAATATAGAAAAACTTCTCTCACTGTTTATCATCTGAAAACTCTATTGAAGTCTATGGAAAAAAACTGAATTTTGAGAGAAATCTTTTATCCTCAAATTGAATCTTATCCATGAGGTTTCACTTGATAAACCATGAGATAGCTTTTTCTCACTGCCTTGAATCTGGCCCATAATTTGAAATACACGTTCCAGTCCAGAAAAAGTAGCCAGGGTTATATAAATTATTATATCTCCTGCTATAAAAAGGAAATAATGTAACACTTATTGTAAAATATAGGGGTATTAGAGGAGTTGTATGACCATAAAAATGTTTTTATATGGGGTTTTTGAACTCCAAGGTGACATCTCTAATATCCTATCCTATTTTTCAATAACAGAGGTACAGTATATATTATAATACATAATTAACTGAATCACGTGACACACCATCTGTCAACACTAAGCCTGATTTAAAAGGATATATTTTAAAGGTTATTTAAGGATTTTTGTGCATTATAATAATATGATTGGTCACCATCGAATGTTGTACCAATATATACAGTACATATGAGCTTGGAACCACAGGTTCTTTGCTCAGTTCTTTATTTAATCTAATAAACTCAAATGTCACTTGTTTCTTCCCCTTATTTTATAAAAGTAAATTGTCATTATTTTTTTGTCCAGCATGTCCAATGGGATTCTTCAAGTCTTCCCCTCAAAGTCTGATGTGTAGCAAGTGTCCACCTCACAGTTTCACACATGAAGAGGGATCCACATATTGTGTCTGCGAGGACCGTTACTATAGAAGAGAGTCAGATCCATACACCATGTCTTGTACAAGTAAGCATATTTAAGTCCAACTGTAATCAATGCCTTGTAACTGATGTATAGTGTACAATTTTTGCTAATAAAAAGAAATATGGTAAAAAGAAAAGGTATGATCACTTTTAAGCTGAAAAAGATCCAATGAAAAGTACAGTGCATTTCCTGTTTGAGTCAACGGGAGCCGATGAAGGAGGACATGGGTAATTTTTAGCAGGTTGAAAAGCTCTGTGACTGACATTTACTTTACATCAGTCATCCATTTATGATACAAAAGATATAAAAAGTTGAGGGTTTATTTTCTAGACAATTGTTTTAAAATGATCTGACCTCTAGAAAAAAAGAGGGCACTTTCACTGCACTAGTTAAGGCAACCTTAAAGAAAATGTTGAATCTGCAAGGTTTTGCAAGTTTTTTCAAATGGCTTGTCATTTCAGCCACCATATAAAGCTTGTTCTGTTGTAATTCTATTAATGTCAGCTATCCTGTATAACAATTAAAAAACAATTTTAATTGTTAACTGCTGAAACAACCTAGATGCCGGATTTTTACAGGCTTGATTAAGACTGCTTATGCCCAGGACTGGAACTAGGGTTAGGCAGATTAGACACTTGCCAAGGGGAGAGCCTGGGGGGGCAGGCATGTACCCTCTTTTTCTCCTACCCCTAGTGCAGTCCCCCCCTCTCCACTCTCATGCCGACTGAGAGGGAGTGCCTGCATGTCTTTTTGCATGCCCGTGCCTATCCGCCCGTTGCCTAGGGTGCCTTGCAGGCCTGGACCGGAGCTGCTTATTCCTTTAAGCACAAGCAATCCAAAAAAATCCATGAATGTCTTAACTCACAAGCTTGGTTAATCACTGTAATTTTACCCAAAAAAAGCTGTTCAAAGTTTTTCTTCATTAAAAAAGCCTGTTCAGGAAAAATTACAAAGATTGCTGAGTATTTTCAGCATGAAACCAAGAGTGAGTTTGGAAACACACTGGATTTCCTTAAAGATTGCTTGTGCCAAAAGGAACAAGCAATCTTAAATAGGCCCCCAAGTGTCTAAATGAAGATATCTAAAATGTAAAGATAATAATAAAATATATTGGTTACAAAAATATTAAAAATCACTAGTAATTCCTGTATACACTGAAGCCTTAAAGGGGGAACGCTCACCCTAAGAAATAATTCCAAATGCTATTTTATGATGTTAGTCAAGCAAACTAAACTTCACTTACACAATATACATTATTTCAGTTTTGTTTCTTAGTCTTGGCAATCACATTAGCATCAAGCAGGCAGCAGACATGTTGTGAACACTGTTATTCAGGCACGCTTTAGATCATGCAAAAATCTTGTTTTAAGTGCCAAAATGGGGCACCTGATGCCCATGAACTGGCTACCCAATTAGATGTTGACAGCGGAGGGGGAATGTAAGGAGTGCAGTGGAATCTAGGAATTGTAGAATGGCAAATGGAAGTCATTGCCTTCCCTACCTTTATGCCTAAGGCCTGATATGCCTGATGCTTAATATGAAGCTAAATAACTCAAAAACCACAAATAATAAAAAATTAAAGCCAATTGCTAATTGTTTCAGACTATCACTTTCTACATCATACTAAAAGTTAATTTAAAGGTGAACAACCCCTTGTCTGTAAGTTACCCTCCCATTTAGATTGTAAACTATACTGGTCAGGGATCTCCATCCGCTTGTCTCTATGACACTAAGCTCTTAATCTTTATTGTAACTGTACTTTGTATTTATTTATATTTATTACCCAGTTTGTTCGATTAATTTATTGTTCAGCTGAACAGTGCTGCATATACAAGTAGCGTTACATAAATAATACTATACATACATACATACACACATAGTGAAAGAAGAAACTTTCATTCTGTCCCTAAATTGGTCCTTTTAGATACTGAAATAACTGTGAAGTACATGTTTTTATGTTTTTACCAAGATTAAGATTTTAGCAAGCAAAAGCAAAATTGCCCTTACTTTTGGTGATTTGCTCCTTGTATGTCTTTTTTTCCTCTATTGTTAATATCCCCATTGTAAAGTACAGTACCATGATATATTAATTCCTTTCTACGTCATTAATATGAAATACACAATCATTTATTTCTACAAAGTAGTATAAAACATTTTGAGTAATTTACCTGAACAAAGACAAACACATCATTGTTTTGTATCATGTCAGAAAGGAACACTGAAACAAAGAGAATTTAAATGCTTGACAAATTTCCAATTGCATCTATTATTTGTAATTGACTGGCGGAAGTCTAGTGTAACATTCAAGTAAATTGAATGTACACATTTTGATATTTGCCACTTGCTATTATGAATGCATTTCATTTCAAAATTTATATTCCAGGCATGCAGTAAAGTATATGCATAGTGTTAAAATGTATATTTCAGGCATGCAGTAAAGCCTGCTATGTATGTTTGGTAAAGAGGAAAACAAGAAATGAAAACATATATTTCTAAACCTATGTTAATGTTACTGAACAGTACCAAATGTAAATATTGTTTTTTTGTAATTCAGTGACCTTAATGCCGTTAAACATTATCACTACCATATCGCTCTCTACAAGTTTCCCATTTTTTTGTATATTTGTTTCTTTGACCCAGGAAGTATTAGCCCTGTATATAACATACTGACTACAATAAAGACACTTGAAGCCTAGGATGGAGTTTAAAGGGGAAGGAAACCTAGTCGGCGAAAACCCCCACCCCCCCACCCCCCCACCCGTTTGTTGCCCACCCTCCCTCCTCCCCCCTGGCCTACCCATCCCGCTGGGCAAATGCCCCTAACTTGTTACTTAACCTTCTGCGCAGGTCCAGTCCAGGGAGTTCACAGACAACATCTTCTTCCACGCGATCTTCTTCCTGCTGTGAACGGCGTTTCGGCGCATGCGCAGTAGGATCATTTCGCCGGTACGGATCTACTGCGCATGCGCCAAAAGTCATGCGCATGCGCAGTAGATCATACCGGTGAAATGATCCTACTGCGCATGCGCCGTTCAAAGCAGGAAGAAGATTGCATGGAAGAAGATGTCGTCTGTGAACTCCCTGGACTGGACCTGCGCAGAAGGGTAAGTAACAAGTTAGGGGCATTTGCCCAGTGGGACGGATAGGCCAGGGGGAGGAGGGAGGGTGGGCAACAAACGGGTTTGGGGGGTTTGCGCCGACTAGGTTTCCTTCCCCTTTAAAGGCTGCAACTTTATTAAACATATTAATATAACCACATGTAACTGTAACATAACATAATCCCACGAGAATGCTTGCCTAACCAGTTACTCCATTGAGTAATAGGAACTGCTATGCCAGCCACTCAAATGTGCTGCATCTGGCTGGGTAAGTAGTAGCGAATGGCTTCACTCAAACTTGCCTCCCAGGATGCTTATCCAGAGAGACACCAACACGTTCCACAGATAGACTACAGCCCCATTATCCCACTGTGGCAAGCATTCCCATACTCTCCAGCTCCATAGCTACATACCTACCAACTTACCAGAATTCCAAAATCAAGGGCAGGAGGGTGAGCTGTTGCTTCTACCTTGCTGATCCTGCAGACTGGATGAATACTGGTCCAATCTGCTTCTCCCTGCCTGGTAAGTCCTCCCTCTGTCTACCCCTAGCCAATCCTAACTGCTCCCTATGGCCTGTCTAACCCAGACAAAGCTTCCCTCCCTCCACTTATGCTTGTCAGTAAAGCCCTATTTTTAAAACAAGCTTACGTTAAACTTAAGCTTTTGAAACCTCTTCTCCAAGGTTGCTTCCAGAACAATGGGATTCTGGGAAATGTAGTCTGCCCCCACCCCAAGAACATGCCTCTTAAAGGGGGGCTGATCTGTTGGACAAATATTATTTTTTAAGGAAATTTCTTAATTTCTCATATGGTAATGGTAATAACATATCATTTGTTGTTTCCAAGCATATGCAACTCTAGTAACGAGTAATTTCCCTCCTTTTTTAGGGCCACCATCGGCTCCACGAAATGCTATATCCAACATCAATGAGACAAGCGTGTTTCTTGAGTGGATGTTCCCCTCAGATACTGGTGGACGAAAAGATGTTTTTTATAATTTAGTTTGCAAAAAGTGCAACTCCAACACCAGTCCATGTGAAGAATGTGGCATGCATGTCCGTTACATACCTCAGCAAACTGGTTTGAGAAATACATCTGTAATGGTAATAGATCTTCAGGCCCACACAAACTACACCTTTGAGATTGAAGCTAAAAATGGTGTTTCTGAGCTGAGCTCAGGTTCTCGACAGTATGTGTCTGTGAGTGTCACCACAAACCAGGCAGGTAAGTGCAGCCCTAAATACTTTTTTCAAAACTAGACATTACAATAAATAAAAAGGCAGTGGTACCCAGTACAGTTGGAAATACTGAATCGGATGGGTACTGCACTTGTGCATATTTGCATCTATGTTAGTAAACAAACTCCCCTATATTCTGTTTTATCACTATAAATTCTTATTGGTTTTATTTGCAACAAATGATTGAAACACAGAGGAAGAAAATAGCTGAACTGAAGGAATATTTAGGTTTATAGCAGAAGAAAGTTTGAGTCTACTTTTGAACATTTCACAGTGCAGAGACAGCAAAATGTATGCCAGCCTCATTATTTTGGGTATAAGGAGGCTTGGCAGTAACTTATGCATCTAGTTTTCAGCTTCTTCTTCAAATATTTTCATTCGTTCTTTTTATTTTGTGCTCTGTTCTCTGTGCTCTGTGCTCTGTTTAGATGCCAATGCCTTGTTTATAAAACAACGCTAATATAATTTTAGAATGCAGCACGAAGAATGCAGACAGTTTATATCCCTCTATACATTTTCAGTTTGTTTGAATCGGGCAGTAAAATGTTAGCAACGTATGGGTGCCCTCAAAGTTTTACATTTTCTCTTGCTATAGTATCATGCCACAGGCAAGTGCATGCTTACAGAAGTACACACAAAGAGAAATTCCAGTGGCACACTGAATTTTGAAAAAGTGTAAGATTTTATTCACCCCAAACACATACAGAAAAAAGGCATTTTTTCTGTATGTGTTTGGGGTGAATAAAATCTCACACTTTTTCAAAATTTAGTGTGCCACTGGAATTTCTCTATGTACCTGTATGACCCATATGGCAGGAATGGGTCCTCCAGTGTAGCACTTGGTACCTCACAGGGTACAAGCTCAGGGGTAGAAGCACTCTATCATTGCTGTTACAGAAGTACACACATGCATATTTTCCCACACAGTTGAAAAGTGTCACAGATGAAGCATGGATATTGCAGTATATACAGTTTCTCGTTAATGTATTCTGACAACATGCCTGTTTTTGTGAGTACATATTATACCTGCTACTCTTAATAAGTTCTTGTTTATATGAGTAGGTGCAACACTGCATTATTCAGCTAAACCAATTATTACAGACTTGAACAAAACTTCTGATGCAAATTATGTCCCATTAGGGTATTCTATTGAAGAGCATTGGTAGATTTGTTAATAAACCTCAAAAATTTGTTTTACTGAATCATTATAGGTTTACGTGCTACTGGGGTCAGTGACCCCTGTTCAAAAGCTGGAAGTATCAGAAGAATTAACCGTTAAAAATAATAATAAAGACCAGTTAAAAAGTTGCTATGAAATGACTATTCTATAACATACTGAAAGTTAACTTGAAGGTGATCTATCCCTTTGGCCATACATATAAACATTTGCTTAAGGTGGCCATACACGGGCCGATAAAAGCTGCCGACAGACTGTGTCGGCAGCTTATTGGCCCGTGTATGGGGGCCCCCGACAGGCTTCGCCGATCGAGATCTGGCCGAAAGTCGGCCAGATCTCGATCGGATGGGTTTAAAAATCCCGTTGGATCGCGGACGCATCTGTTCGTTGATGCGGTCCCGCGATCCGACCGCCCGTTTGCCGAATGCTAGGATCCGATCGTTGGGCCCTAGGGCCCACGATCGGATCTGCCCGATATTGCCCACCTCAAGGTGGACATATCGGAGGGAGATCCGCTCGTTTGGCGACATCGCCAAACGAGCGGATCTATCCATGTATGGCCTACATTATTTGATGATCTGGAATGTAGGTGATTTGGTGAACTACATGCAAGGTCAAATTGCGCTAATCCAATCATTTGGCCCTGGACCTCTGCAGGCCCATCTGGAGTGGAAAGGGTTGCCACCCGGCCACTATTTCACCGGCCTAGCCAGTAAATCACCAGTTAGGGCCAGGGCCGGTATTTTTAATAACCTATAAATCTGTCATAGAAAGCTGACCAGAAGGGCCCATACATGGGCAGAGAAGCTTCTGACATGATCAGGAGGGAACAAATTGGCAGCTTAAATCTGCCTGATGCCCAGATCTAGACAAGGACATAAAAAAGTTAAAACATGTGTTAAATCCTCATTAAATACAAAATACAAATTTGTCATAAAGAAATATTTGTAAAATAAATCTCTCCACGAGAGCCTTTGCATTTGGTCAGAAACTCACTGATTGCTGTTTTCGGTAGTCTGAAAAGGTTAATTGCAAGAAACTCTCATTAAAAGTGTCAAAATGTTCTGGTTCTTTTTAATGTTTTTTACATTTTAAACGTATTATATATTAATCTGTATTTTATACCAAGTAAATAACACAGTGACTTTATAATGTGTGAAACTTCTTTCGAAACAAAGCTTTCAGTAATCACTGGATAAAACATAACCACATTGGTGAATGACAGCTTTACATCCCATAAAGAGTCACCACAATTCACAAGCTATTTTATACTGGCAGTCTCTTCTGCCGCTTGGGGTATTTCAAAGTCGATTTATTACATAATAAGAAGAGAACTAAAGCTATTGTTTACATTTTACGTGGCATTTTTTTTACTCCTGAACAAATTTTTTGCCAAGTTTTGCCGTGAAAATGACACCCATAGACTCCAATGGGTGAAAAAACTGGTCATGTCAAAATAAAATTTGTTGCGTATCAAAAAAATTTGCCGCCTATTGACTTCAATGCATTTGATCAATTTTTCACCATTTTGCAAAATTTTGGGCAAAGGGAAACAGGTCCGATTCTCCCATTATTGCCCTGTGGTAATATAACTTTCTAATGTTTTGATTTACCTGTAGGTCTAACTGTGTAACTGAGGAATTCTTTCCCTGAATCCGCTGTATGTTCAGGTACATTAGTAAAGGAATATCCCCCTCTGATGCAATTTGGAAGGCTTCAGTCTGAGAATTCAGTAGTGCTACTTTTACATAGAAACCACTATAATAGCTAATCTGAAATGTCGTTTTTTATTTATTGTGAGTCCAGTGATATACAAGATTTGTGCCAGATGGCAGATCCTCTGACTACTTCCTGTTACACAGGCTAGTTTGAGTAGCAAATTGCAAACAAAAAAATGTTTCCATTGTTTTATACCACAGAGTTAATGATATAATTTCCATATCAATGATTGTTGGTATAAAACTGCAAGATACTTTATTTATTTATACTTTAAAATACTTTATTAGGTGCAAATGCTTGTGCAATTCATACAGATGTCAAGAAATGTTCAGTATATTTCTTCTTAAAAAAAAAATATGTTCTTTTGGCTAATGCTGATTTCTTAAACTAAAGGCATTTATTAATTTCATACTTAAAAGGCATATTTTCATGTCCACTTTTAATATGCTCTCTTTAAAATTTGAATGTAGAATATAGTTGAACCCGAATAGTAGGTAATTTTCTACTGATTGACATATTTGTCAAAGCCTTTTATTATATTTAATAAAGAAATAATCTTCAAGCAGAGCCAAGTTGGTTTCAGGATATACGTCCCCTACAAGGATCTAGCAGAAATCTATACATATACATAAAGTGCAGTCAGATGTGATGCCCACACCGTGTTTTGCTAACACTTCCTGCATCTAAAACAAGCTGTGCCTACACTGTGATTTCATTGCACTACATATGGCTGGATGGTTGCTACTCGATGAATTATATATTAGCTGAATATTTTATAGTTTTATTTATAACTCCCTAGTTTAGTTAGTAATTGCAGCTTTCCCTTAGTTTATTAACCGTCGGGAAATTCTCAGATTAATGAAAGGACGTAGTCCATTCTGAAAACATCCTGAAATGGGTCTGAATGGCTATTCAGCCTCTGACTTTGATCACAGATGCCTTTGTTACATCTTTTTTACATGCAACTTTAAAAGGCACAATAAATAAGCAACAAACACATACTGTATGTTTCAGATAGCAACAGGGCTGTCTGTGGCCCAAGAAAGGTGATCTAGCTGTATTTCATAGTATAACAGCACATGCGTTTCAGAACTAAAGTGAAATAAAACAACTTGAAATGTCTGTGATATGTTGAATCTTAGGAGAAATCATTACATTCACATTTAATAACTATAAGAAATTAAAACAATAAAAAAAGAATTATAGAAGCTGAAGTCCTAAGCTCCTACAGTATATCAGATGTCAAAACACTTCCCAACGGAATAGCAAAGTGAATGCAATAAGATGTAACAATATTGCTGGATATACACACAACGCAATCATGACTGGCAAAACTACTATATATGATGGGAACAAGTTGCTATACTAGGACACAGATGTTAACTATGTTCAGATTTTATTAAACAGCATTTTGATGCATTCTAAAGAATAAGTGCAGATGTCTCCATACAGATGGCAGTATGAAAGATAGTGTTTGATAAAATATATTGAATAAGCTTTCCCTAATAAACTTTACAGTACAGTAGATTTTTTTTTCAGTGCATATTCATAGACAATAAATAATAATATAAAGGAGAACTATAGCTGAATTGCAAAAGTATTTTTGAAGGAAAAGAAATCATTACAATAATCAAAAACAAATTGTAATTTATCAAATAGTATAGCTAAAAGAATGTTAAGCAGATGAACAGAAACAATGAGTGGTATATTAAGATCTGGGCCATCTGGGGTGAGTGCTTGCTGTGAAAATTTTGGTAAACCAATTTATTTACATGCTACTTAGTAATTTATATGTATAAAGAATAAGTAAAATCCTAGACCTAAAACTGTTCTTAAAGTGCATTATCGAGAAAGCTCTGAATTACGTGAACGCCCAGGGTCAAACTGGGCCAGCGGAACACCAGGAAAAAACCTGGTGGGCCCCGCCAGCCCAGACCCGCTCGCTGCTTGCAGAGCCTTGCTCTTTCCTGACCTCCCCTGCATGAAGAAGGTACGTGCTGGCGGGGGAAAGGTGGGACAGAGTGCTCAGGGCATTTGTGGCAGGGCCCCGAGTGCGCAGGGGGATATGTGCCCGGGGGCCATGTGGGTGAAGGAGAGGGGGTTGGGAATCGTGCGGGTGGTCACCCCCCACAGTCCAACGCAGGGAAGGCCATCTGCCATAAACTCCATTTTAATCAAATTATTAAAATTTTCTAAAATTTTCTACAATTATTAAATTTTTCTCTGTAATAATGAAATAGTACCTTGTACTTGGTCCAAACTGAGAATAGTTAATGCTTATTGGAAAAACAATCCTATTGGGTTTATTAAATGTTTGAATGATTAAGTATGATTAAGTATGGTTTAAAGTATGAAAATCATGAAGGCAAAAAACATCTTCAAATGGTTAAAGGGACCTCTGACATTGATTTTTTACATGAACCCAACAGGTTTTAGCTGGATTATTTTTAGATGCAGGTTTTTAGCAGATTTGGGACATAATACATTTCGAAAAATACCATTAAAAAGCTAAATTTTTTTGGGAAAACACAACTCGAACCTTAATAAATAACCCCCCAAATGTTAATTAATATTTATCAGATGCATTACTTTATCAACCACACAGGAGCTTTTAAACTAACGATGAGATCTTTACTTTTTACCAATTCATTTGTATTAAAAATATTGTTAAAATAAGGAAAATTCACAGCAGCCTGTATACCTAGACACAAAACTGGAACAATATATCAGGAACTAGGAATGTGTTGGGCTTTTATTAATAGCCCAAGCAGTCAGAGCAAATGGCTTATGTCAACTGGATTGATTCAAAGGGGACGATGATACCCTGTTTATTATGGTTGTGCAGCAATACCATCAGATGACTCTAAGAGATTGCCTTTTTTAACTATGCCACATAATATATGGGACATGCTTTGCTTTAAGCTAAAAAGGCATGGCTTATCTTTACAGAAATCCATAGAGTGAACTGTTTTCGATAAGAGCATCACAATAGGTGTCCTGAATAAGATTCCTTGGTGCATGGTATATAGATGGGACTCTTTGACCTGTTTTTGATTATACCTTTGATTACACCAATGTGATTATGGTACAGTGAAGAAGATTTACTTTGTCTTAAACATGCAGAAATATCTGACATTTACACTCAGAAGTACACACACTACTTAATTTTATTTGAGACACATTCATGTCACAAGCATATATTTATAGCACAATTTTATAAATAAACATTAGAATTTCATATATTTATTTATTTTTTTTGTATACAAATATATGCAAAACATGCTCCCAAAACAAATTCCCAGATGAGAGAAAGGACAGCAAATGTCAGGGTTTATAAAGCCCTGATTTGATTTGATTGATGACTCCATGCATGTGGTGGATCACTTCTACATGTCGTCTAACCTATATATTTTCTGTTATTAATGTGTTCAGAAATTAAAAACACAGTATATTGTATTTAATTACAATGCTTCTATTTCTTAGAAGAACTTTAAAGGTGGCCATACACGGGCCGATAAAAGCTGCCGACAGACCGAGTCGGCAGCTTATTGACCCGTGTATGGGGGCCCCCGACGGGCTTCCCCGATCGAGATCTGGCCGAAAGTCGGCCAGATCTCGATCGGATGGGGTTAAAAATCCAGTCGGATCGCGGCCGCATCTGTTCGTTGATGCGGTCCCGCGATCTGACCGCCCGTTTGGCGAACGCTAGGATCCGATCGTTGGGTCCTAGGGCCCACGATCGGATCAGCCCGATATTGCCCACCTCAAGGTGGGCATATCGGAGGGAGATCCGCTCGTTTGGCGACATCGCCAAACGAGCGGATCTATCCGTGTATGGCCACCTTAACTTGGACTTTCTCTTTACATAGCTTACAATAGATTTAGGAATAAAAAAAAATGAAAAAGGAAAGAAACCACACCTTATAACAGGATCCCCAACCTTTTGAACCTGTGAGCAACATTCAGAAGTAAATGTAGATGGGGAGCAACACTAACATGAAAAATGTTCTTGTGGTGCCAAATTAGTGCTGTGATTGGCCATTTGCTAGCCCCTATTTGGATTGTCAACCTACATTGAGGCTCTGTTTGGCAGTGCACCTGGTTTGTATGAAACTAAAACTTGCCTCCAAGTCTTGAATTCAAAAATAAGCACCTGCTTTGGCCACTGTGAGCAACATACAAGGGGTTGGAGAGCAACATCTTGCTCACAAGCTACTGGTTGGGGATCACTGCCTTATGAGTCAACACTTCATGGTTGCATGTGAATAAATCACTTGAGTTATAGGACACCCATTGGATCATTTGACTATCTGTCTTTCTAGCCAGATATACAATATGGGAGCTACAAGTAACACACTTAAATTCTGCTGTAGTGTAGGTGAAAATATTTTGTTATACAGTAAGTGCAAAACTTAGCCTTCCTCTGCAAGACATTCATTCCATACCATTCATTTAAAAGGTAAATCATTTTTTCATAAAACTGTCCCAATGTGCGCCTTGGTTTTCTAAAGTAGATGACAAAAAAAACTTAATTAGAGATGGAAGAGAATTCAATCATAAACAGATTATACAGCTTTCATGCAGGGCTTGGGGATGTAAGAGGATGTCTGGCTATATCAGTGTTCTAGCCAATTATATGCTTGCACCACCCTCTAATCCAACAAGAAGGTTGCATGCCCTGTGTATCAGCTGGAACAGCAAAAGGGGTGAATGCCATAACCAGCAACCACTTGAGAGCTTTGGGCAGGTGTTGTGTTACTAATCTGACAGGGCACTCATGTTACTTATCATGTTCAGATCACTCATATAAGGTTACCAAACCATATGGAAAAACATCCAATAAGATCTGTCTTTATGATTTTTAGAATATTTTTCAATTCAAATAAACCAACAATGTTACCAAACTTAAATGTTTGCTTATTTATTAAAAAATTCAAATATAAAAAACTCAATCTAATGAAAACAAATTGCTTTAATTACTGTGTTGGGTGAAAGTGAAAAAAAGGATTTAAGGCTGTTCTTTTTTTTAAATTAGTTTTCATTCTACATATGTATTTTAATTTTGTCTGAGCTTTTATTTGCTCATAAGTGGCAGTATGACTTTAGGATAAAATAAATACATCCTGTTTTATGTATTAATGCATCCTATCTCATCTGCCTTTCATTCTAGGACACTGTGTTACCTACTATTAATTTTCAATAAATACACATAAAACCTAGTGTCAGAGATCTGAAGTATTTTGTCAGCTGAGGCTTGGGTGTTCTTAACACATTTAGGGGCACATTTACTAAGCTCAAGTGAAGGATTCGAATGAAAAAAACGTTGAATTTCGAATACTTCGACCATCGAATAGTCTACTACGACCTTCGATTTGACTTCAATTTGAACGATTAGAACTAAAAATCGTTCGACCATTCGAAAGTCGAAGTACTGTCTCTTTAAAAAAAACTTTGACTACATACTTCGGCAGTTTAAACCTACCGAGGTACCGTATATACTCGAGTATAAGCCGACCCGAGTATAAGCCGAGGTACCTAATTTTACCTACGAAAACTGGGAAAACTTATTGACTCTAGTATAAGCCTAGACACAACTACAGCCCTGTCTCCCAGCAGCGCCCATTCTACCAAAGCGACCCCCCCAGCGATCAACCGGACTTCTTTGCAAAGTTGATGGTGACAGAGAATTGCCAAACAGATTACTGTGTGCATTGTCCCACTGTCTCACTACCATGTGCAGAGGGATGCTGTTTGATATTGCCATCACTGTTACTCTTTCATATAACCAACAGAGGGTGCTGTGTGATATTGCAGTCACTGTTAATCTTTCATATAACCAACAGAGGGCACTGTGTGATATTGCAGTCACTGTTATTCTTCCATATAACCAACAGATGGCGCTGTGTGATATTGCAGTCACTGTTATTCTTTCATATAACCAATAGAGGGTGCTGTGTAATATTGCAGTCACTGTTATTCTTTCATACAACCAACAGATGGCGCTGTGTGATTTTGCAGTCACTGTTATTCTTTCATATAACCAACAGAGGGCGCACTGTTATTCTTTCATATAACCAACAGAGGGTGCTGTGTGATATTGCAGTCACTGTTATTCTTTCATATAACCAACAGATGGCGCTGTGTGATATTGCAGTCACTGTTATTCTTTCATATAACCAACAGATGGCACTGTGTGATATTGCAGTCACTGTTATTCTTTCATATAACCAACAGATGGCACTGTGTGATATTGCAGTCACTGTTATTCTTTCATATAACCAACAGAGGGCATTGTGGGATATTGCAGTCTCTCCCCAAGTGAACTGTTGGTATAGGAATGATTAAAAGTGACTGCAATCTCAGCTACTCGGGTCGGGTACCGCTGACCCGAGTATAAGCCGAGGTAGACTTTTTCAGCACATTTTGGATGCTGAAAAACTCGGCTTATACTCGGATATATACGGGTACATCCTTCCCCATCACTTTTCTAAGCTTTTTTTGATCGAACGATTTTTAATTCGATCGTAGCATTTGCGCTTAATCCTACGAATTCGATATTCAAAGGATTTTACTTCAAGGGTCGAATTCGAGGTTTTATTAACCCTCGATATTCGACCCTTAGTAAATGTGCTCCCTAATGTTTAATTTGGGATGGCATGCAGGTTGTTGAAATATTTATGAGGTTTATTATTACTTTTTTGTAAAATGAGTTTTACTGAAAAATCACTTCATATAGAAATTGAACTTTGCATTTCATAAGTGTTAGATCGCTGAGCCTGAACATGGGAATAGTCAGTATGTTTGTCTATTAGAGCTTCCTATTGTCTGTCTGTCTGTATGTGCCTTCCATACTTATTGTTTTAAATTGGTACACATATTGCTCACTCCATTGAATAAGTTTTAAAAATACAATTTAAAACTAAGTTTTTAAAATACAATTTCACAATTACAAAAGAAAATTTGTGATATTTGCAGATGCAGTAGATTTTGTCTGAGCTTTCAATATATTGTAAAGAAAAATTTGCAATGACAAAAAGGGACAATCAGTTTGATCAGACTTGCAATAGAATATGAGAAGGAGCCTTGACTAGGTAAGGAAGCAGCAGATCGTAAAGGGGCCAGGTTTATGGGAATGGTAGATCTGAGAAGGTGAGGAGTTAGGGAGAAATGTTTCTTCCTGCTATCCACAATTTTTCTTGGAGCCTTGGTAACAGCTTAGTGGCAGGAATGCTTGCTAGGGAGTTGAAGGTATATACTCTAAGGTAAAAAGCACAAGGATGCTGATGGTGTTTTTTGGTCTCCTTGAATTCAGGGTTCCCAGGAGATTTTATTTATTTATTTATGTATGTATTTTATTAATAGTTTTTTGAACTGTTTATGGTTTTTTTTTTTTTTTGTAACTTATATTTTTATTGACAGGTTTTGAAAATTGTACAAAGCTGAAAACATCAAGATAGACATCAGTAGCATATTAATACAGCGTATCATTAAGAAAAACACCAAAAGCTAGGGCCGATATGGCCAACAACCAGATCTATGTCAATAAGCAAAATAATGCTCACAAGTCCCATAGGGAAGGCGAGACATTGTTTACAGTAGCATAAACAACAGGCAAAAGAAAAAGTCATCAAGCAGAAGGTACAACATCAAGGGTTCAAGTTAGGGCAGTACGAGTTCAAGTTCAGTCTATAGCAGCGGAGCGGGTGTGGGGAGCAACAGGAAAGACAAGTGAGTGAGCTCAGGGAATGGTCTCAGAGGATCTTAGTGGGGCAGGGCGGGCGCCATACCTCGAAGGTCCCATATGGACCAAATTTTGAGAAAACGGTCTGTTGTATGTTGGATGTGGGCTATGTTAGCCTCAAAAGACCTGTTGCTGTTCACCCTGTTGATAATCTCAATCACTGTGGGAATCGTCCGGGTTTTCCATTTAGCAGCAATGGCTAATCGGGTGGCGGTCAGTATTTGATTAACAAGTGCTTGTCCACTCTTCTGAATCCGTGGCAGGGGTTTGCCCAACAAGAACACTACCGGATCTAGTGGCACTGGTCTGGAAAGCAGCAAGCAGAGAAGGTCCTGAACTTCCTTCCATAGGGGCTGAAGAAGGGGACAGTCCCAAAAAATGTGTAGCTGGGAACCATGGGCACCACAGTTTCTCCAGCAGAGAGGAGAATGGTCGGGGAAAAACTTGTGAAGTTTTTCTGGGTTATAGTACCAAAACGTTAGGATCTTGTAAATATGCTCCTTCTGTCGTACGCAGGATACCATGTGTGCCGCGTTGTCCCATATTCTGGACCATTCCAAGGCGGTGAGCGGTTGTGGAAGCGCTTGGTCCCACTTATCCATATATTTGTGGCGATGTGGCGGAGATGCTTGGGGGGTCGTGAGTATCAAATAGATACTAGAGATGAGACCTTTTTGTGGTAGACCATTGACGGCCAGGGCCTCAAATGCAGTGGGTCTAGATGCAATAGCAGGTTTTGTTAAAGAGTCCACAAAATGTCGGAGTTGAAGGTACTCAAAAAATCTAAGTCTCACAGATGGATTATTGTCCTGAATAGTCTGCAAGGGAAGCAGCATGTGAGTAAGTGGGTGGATAACATCCCGTACAGTGAAATAGGAAAACTTCGACCACCGCAAATGAAACGCTGGAGCCATGCCTGGCTGGAAGGCAGGATTCCTCAGGAAAGTGGTTAACAATGACTTGGCTGAAATCAAATTGTGCTTACGCCTGGTGTTGAGCCAGATCGAATGTAAGGGGCCGATTCACTAAGCTCGAGTGAAGGATTCGAGTGAAAAAAATTCAAATTTCGAAGTATTTTTTGGGTACTTCGACCATCGAATTGGTTAAATTCGTTCGAATACAACGAAATCGAACGAATCGAACGAAAAATCGTTCGACTATTCGACCATTCGATAGTCGAAGTACTTTCCCTTTAAAAAAAACTTCGACCCCCTACTTCGGCAGATAAAACCTACCAAAGTCAATGTTAGCCTATGGGGAAGGTCCCCATAGGTTTGCTAACCTTTTTTTGATCGAAGGATTTTCCTTCGTTCGATTCGAAGGATTTAATCGTTCGATCGAACGAAAAATCCTTCGATCGATCGAACGAACGTTTAGCGCTAAATCCTTCGACTTCGATATTCGAAGTCGAAGGATTTCAATTCGAGGGTCGAACTTCGAAGTATTTTTAACTTCGAAATTCGACCCTTAGTGAATCTGCCCCTTAAGTGTCTAGTAGCCGAAAGCATCGTAGGAGAGCATCTGATAGCAGTAGTAGAACACCAAAAAAGTGCATTCAGGTGGTAGTCTCGTGCCATCTCATTTTCAATGTGACCCCAAGCTGTAGGAGAAGTCCAATGAGACCAGGCCAAGAGCTGCCTAAGATGGGCGGCCTCATAGTATTTCCGTATGTTAGGGGCACCCAAGCCCCCTCGGTTGCGGGATGACAGCAGAACCGAGCTGGCCACCCTATGACTCCGATTCGCCCAGATAAAACCTTGAAACAGAGATTGTATTTCCTTAAGCGTTGAGGGTGGAACAACAACAGGGAGAGTCTCAAACAGGTAGAGGTATTTGGGTAGCACACTCATTTTTATAGCAGCCACCCTGCCCAACCAAGATATAGAATAATGAGACCATTGCAACAACTGGGTCTTAGTCCGCTGAACAAGTGGTTTAAAGTTTAGGTCGTATAAGTGAGAGTAGGCCGCAGATAAATGGGTACCAAGATAGGATAAGGAGTCTCTCCTCCATCTATAGTTAAAAGCGGATTGCAAGGACCCCAGCTCCCTGGAAGTGAGATTTAATGGTAAAGCTTCGGTTTTGTCTAGATTCAGTTTGTAGCCAGATAGTGCACTGTACCTGTTTAATAGCTGGTGAAGATTTGGGAGTGAAACAAATGGGTTTGATAGCGTAAGGAGGACATCGTCTGCAAATAAAGCTATTTTATAATGAGACTCGCCAACCGGAACTCCCGCAATGTCCGGGTGGCTCCGTATGGCCGCCGCCAGAGGTTCAATACTAAGTGCATACAGAAGGGGGGAAAGGGGGCAGCCTTGTCTCGTCCCGTTGAAAATAGGTATTGGTTTCTGAGATTGACCAGGCAGTTTGAGGAAAGTGAGGGGGGTACTATATAGGCTACGGAGAGCACTGAGATAAGGGCCTGAGAGGTTGAGGTGACCTAGCAAAGAGAATAGATATGTCCAATTAAGCCTATCGAACGCCTTCTCGGCGTCTAAACTGAGGATCACTGATTTGTTCTGAGTCCTCTGAAGGATCTCAATTAGATCAATAGTACGTCTGGTATTGTCGCCAGCCTGTCTGCCCATTATGAAGCCTACTTGGTCCCTATTAATTAGTCGCGGTAAGATGGGTGCAAGGCGGTTTGCCAATATCTTAGAAAACAATTTCAAATCAGAATTTAATAACGCTATGGGCCTGTAATTCGAGCATAATGTGGGATCCTTTCCTTCCTTGGGTATAAGGGAGAGGTGTGAAGTCAAAGTGGTATTGGGGATGGCAGTCCCTTGTAAGTACAGGTTGAAAAGTTTCAGCAAATATGGAGTCAATATATGCTGGAACAATTTGTAGTATTTATAAGGGAGGTCATCAGGGCCCGGAGTTTTCCCTGTAGGCATTTGTTTGAGAGTAAAGGATAATTCTTCCGGAGTGATAGCTGCATTGAGCACGTCCAGGTCCTCAGCTGAGAACTTAGGAAGGTCAAGGCCAGTCAGGAAGTCAGTTATCAGGTCCCTATGGTAGCCTACTTGCGGGAATGGTTGAGGTAAATTATAGAGTTTGCTATAAAAATCGTGAAATTCAGCTCCTATTTGCTCTGGGTCGTAAGTTAAGCCAGCAGAAGAGCGCTTAATGGAAGTTATTCTGGTTTTGGCTTGTTGATCTCTCAATTTCCGAGCTAACAGTGTGTGCTGCTTATCAGCTTTTTCATAGAACATCTGTCTGGTCCAAATAATGGCCTTTTCCGCCTGTCTATACTTCAAAGTGGCTAGTTCCTTGCGCAGTAAACTAATTTGGCGTAATAAGGAGTCAGTGCCCAGTATGTTATATTGAGTCTCCGTGTCTCTAAGTTTTTTATGTAGGGTGAGGTAAGTACGAGTCATGAATCTTTTTCTATGGGCCGTCAATGCAATAAGGTGACCCCGTATCGTAGCCTTATGGGCCTCCCAAAGAGTAGGGATGGAATCTACCGAGCCCTCATTAATTTCAAAATATTCCTTCAGTCGACCCTCGATTTGGGCAAAAGCTGTGGAGTCATGCAAAAGCGTTTCATTCAAACGCCAATGAGACTCACGGGAGGGGGGCTTAGAGAAATCTACGGTCAAGAGTATGGGAGCATGGTCAGACCAGGAGATAGGCAATATCTCCGCTGCGAACTGTAGGTTATGAGAAAAGTGTGAGATGAAAAAATAATCAATGCGGGTGTGAATCTTATGCACAGGAGAGTAAAAGGTAAATTGCTTATCTCTAGGGTGTTTAATTCGCCAGGTGTCAAACAGTTGGGCCTGTCTCATGGTTTGTCTGAACAATTTAGATAAATTGTGTGCCGCCTGTAATGTGGCCGGTTGGGACCTATCAGCCACCTGAGAGAACGTTAGATTAAAGTCCCCTCCCAGTATAGTATGTAAAGGGGTATGTCGTTGCGCTATAGCTATGACCCTTTTAAGAAAGCGAATTTGGCGCTTGTTAGGAGCATAAATATTAAGGAGGAGAACCTGAACACCAGCATAAGATCCCGTTAGTAATAAGTAATGACCTTTCGGATCGGAAAGGACCTGGTCGACCGACAAGGGACAGTCTTTATGAATAAGGACCGCCACCCCGGCCTTTTTGGAAGGGCTCGAGGAATATTAGGCCGTAGGGTAGTATTTAGAGTGAAGGCCATAAGAGCTATCCTTAGAAAAATGTGTCTCCTGGATAAAGGCTATATCAGCCCGGGAGTCTCTAAGTTCTTTAAGAGTCAAGTATCTCTTTTGTATGCTATTAAGACCTTTAACGTTAATGGAGATGAATTTAGCCATGGGGGAATAGATAAGGGGGCAATAGAATAAGCCGTAGCTTAGCTGACATACCCATCAACAGATGTGGTCGACCAAAATCCCCAACCGATCCATGTAACAACATACAAACCACAAAGTATTCAAGTAAACTGAGCTCACCATGTATCAATTCAAAACAGACCCACAAAAAACAGATGCGTTGAACCTGAAAAGGCAAAATGAACCCAAGACAACAAAACAGCAGTAATAAACATAAAATAAATAAGAAAAAATAGAACAACATTAGGTAAAACAAATATTGAGAAATAATTATTCCAAACATTCCCAAGCTCTGTTCGGCTTAATGATAACTGTGGTGGAAAAATAAAAAAAAATCAGATGTAGTAGTGGCGATGACGTATAGTCAACGGCCAAGGAGGAACAATCAGGAACCTCCGGAGGGGGTGAGAAATAACCGTGATGCCAAGGATCACCGCAGTCGATGTAATACACAAGAGTAGGTGACATGTCGTGACACTCACGGAGACCTCGTAGGTTGAATAGAGCCATACATGAGCCAAGCTGGCCCCAGAATGTAGAGAAGATTCGGCAGTAAATCCTCAAGGAATCTGTGGAGGCGATGGGCTCAAGGCCAATGGAGGCAGACCATTTTGTCGCTGGACCGTAAGCCACTGAGGTTCAAAAGTAACCACTGGCTTCTCTCTTGGGCTGGGCCGGGTTGGCGAGGATACGTCTTGAAGCGGCAGGTTGAGTGCTTTTAAGAACCGAGCGCCATTTTGAGGGTTCTGCAAGGTGTATGTGTGACCCGCTCGATTGACCACCAGCTTAAATGGGAAGCCCCATCTGTAGGGTATGCCAAGGTCCCGAAGCTTTTGTGTGACAGGCTTCATCTCTCTTCGTTTGGTCAAAGTGATGGGAGAGAGGTCAGTGAAGATCTGCACCTTATGGTTGCGAAAGTCCACTGTGTTAGCAGCCCTTGTTTTCGCTAAAACAAACTCCTTGGCCTGGTAGTAGTGGAAGCATGTGACTATGTCACGCGGAGGTTTGGGTGGAAGTGGTTTAGGGCCCAGCGAGCGGTGGGCTCTGTCAAATCTCCACATATCAGATGGAGTGTCTGGACAAATATGGGTACATAGGTCCGTAAGGTAGCCCGGAATGTCTGCCGGCATTACCTCCTCAGGGATCCCCCGGAACCGCAGGTTTTGTCTGCGGGATCTATTTTCCAAGTCTTCGCACATGTCCCGTAATAGGTACACTTCCCCTTTAAGGGCGGCATTTTCCTCCTCTGTATTAATCAATCTCTGTGCAATATCGTCTGTGAATGTCTCTAGCTTGTGAGTCCGATCGCCCAGATCAGTCACATCTCTCCGGATCTCTTTCAAGGTCACATTTACTGCCGCCGCAACCGTCTGAGTAATGGTGGCCGTCAGGGCAGACTGTAGGTGCGCCAGTTGGTCTGACAATATTTGGGCAGTAACGGGCTGCTCGGCTTGTTGTTGGGCCGGGAGATTATCAGAGAGGAAATGTTGTGGTGACTGAGAGGCCATAGAAGGCGATGTACTCACAGAGTGGCTTGGAGAGGCAGCAGCGTGCGGTGAGCTTGGAGGCGCGCTATCAGAGTCGGCGCCATCTTGGGGAGTGTGTCGCAGGCTCCGACTTGGCGTCTTCTGTAGGTAGGGAGACATCGTAGTGCGCTGTTTTTGCCGATTTTGCCGTTTCCCCATGGTCTGGCTCAATAAATGTGCATCCCGTGCTGCGAGTTATTGCTTTTAGAAGCTGATATGCGGGAGTGCAGAGGTCCCAAATCACGGAGCTCCTACTCTATGCGTCCGGTCAGCAGCATGGCTAAGGACCGCCCCCCCGAACTGTTTATGGTTTTGTGCTCCTACTCACCCACCTGATATGTAGCAGCATGTCAGGTAGCTGTCAAGCATTCAAATATGGGTGGTGTTATACAAATTGTGATTCCAATGGCAATTGTATTTATATTAGAAAGCACTGCTTATTGCATGAATAGTATATAATTACATTTTGGTAGCAGTTTTGTTATATAAAAAACTGTGGCTCTTTACATACCAACCTGACAGTCCATCTTTTTCCTGTGAGTTGTTTTTGCAAGGATTGCTACCTCATAGAGCCCGTAAACCTTGTTGAGGCAAATGAAAAGTTACATTTAGGGCATTTTATAGTGCAATAAAATTTAACGCAATGGTAAATAATCCCTTTAAATAATAATCAAAACAATTGCTAACCTACATGTACATTACAGATTTGCTTATTTTTCAGTAAGTAAAAAGTACTGTAAACCACATAAATGAGCTAGTTGCCCTTTAAGTTCTGTTTTCAGTAATTAAACCTCAGGAAACATTTGTGTTTTTATTTCTGTAAAAGTGATAATGAAGCACTGCAAGTTATAAATCAATGACATAAAATGGTGTTAAAAGTCATCACCCTAACCATGGATGGTAATTTTAAACACTGTGATTTGTTATAGTTTTTTTTATATATTTTTTAGAAGCTTCTTAGAAGGAAACACAGATCATATTTTCAAATACAACAACAAAGTTTAAACCTCTTTTAAACAGCATTAGATAATTCCAAAGCACAGATATTTACAAATATGTTCAGTTGGTTGGAGAGCCTGAGATGCAGGTAGGCTTCAGTAGGATGGAGCAGTGTGAGGAAAGACCTTTTTATTTCTTACCTTATTTCCTTAGTTCTACTCTTACAAGGAGAACAGTAAGATTGGTACCCACTATGTCACCTCTCAGCATAGGGATCGATGGTTAAGGTCAAGATTAGGGGATTCCTGGAGTAATTCACCACTGTAAACATCTTTCTAGCAGTGGTGATCTAACGTGAAGTAGCTTAAATTTCCCTGTTTGACTTGTTTAGTTAAAGAAATATCAATGATGCTATTTGATTTAAACAATAGTTTATAATTAGGTTCAGCTCAAGCCCTATTCATTAAATTTATGTGTGCCCCTTTAAAGAAGGCCAGTCAGGTGGTAAACTCCTTTTGCACTGCATTTTATTTTTTGTTCTATAAGTGAATTTTCACAATTTGTATCAAATACCTTTTGTGTTTGTCATGAGTATTTGTAGAATTTTTAGCATTAACTTATTTGATGGCTTGCTGTGGAGGTTTTGCTTTATTTGTATAAGCACTTTTTGAATATCAGCTATTGTATGTTGTTGCTTTAAGCTGCTCTCTGAATGTACACAATGCAACAATATGCAGGGTTGCTGCTCCTACCTTTAGATAAAGATAGATGTAAAGGTTTTTCCTTAAAATAAATGTGTCATGTTGCCCCTGATAGTTAAGTGTTTAAGAAAAATATATGTATTGATGCTCTATCATTAGATAGAATTTTTTGCATTTCTGGAAAGATTGCAGAAGTGACAAATCCCTTTGTGTGTTGTGCTGTCCTATTAAAATGTTATCTGCTTTAACAGGCTTGAAATATGCCCTACAAGAGGAAATAATGTTTATTTCTTCTTTATCTGTCAGACATAGCAAAAGATACTAACACACATTCTGTATTTGATAAAGCCAGTGTATTTAGACCTATTCTATACTTTACCACTTCCAGACACAAAAACTGTCTGTGTCTAGGTCTACATTGTGCCGCATAAAAAAGGGGTATTTAATAGTGTAAAAGAAATAAATCAAATTGGGCAACTGCCATTTTAAGCACAGAAATATGTGTTTTTGCTGTTCACTCATTACTTGCTTCCATAAGGTCCCTAGAGTGTATTTGGGAAAATTCTATTACCTATTAATTTTAAAACCCAAGCCAATCTAGAAAGTAATGATTTATACAACCTAGGCTGGGATTTAAGCTGTCATTTGAAACCACCATTGAATGAATTACACTTTCATGATGTTTGACAAACTACAAAGGGTTAGTTCACATTGTAGTTTAAGGGCTGTTCTTATAATCTCTGGATGATTTAGCTAAGATTAACTAATTGTAGGAGTGGCATAATATGATATTGCATGAGCAATTTTGAAGGAAATCTGTGACATTTTATACCAAATTACTTCTAATAATGTATACAAAAAAAACCCAAATGGCGAGCACCAATTGTGTAGGTTATAAAAACATTTAAAAAATTGTATTCATTAAAGTGGACCTGTCACCCAGACACAAAAAGCTGTATAATAAAAGTCCTTTTCAAATTAAACATGAAATCCAATTTCTATTTTTTATTAAAGCATTCATAGCTGTTGTGAGCTTGTTTAAAAATCTCAGCTGTCAATCAAATATTGGCTGCCCCTCCTCTATGCCTAGGCAAAGAGGTGGGGCAGACAATTACTTTCACTTTCCATTCATCACTTCATCACTAGATGTCAGTGCTCTCCACACATTCCCTCGTTCTCTTCACTATTTAATTGTGTAGCCAGGGCATGGGGATGGACATCAGGTCTCCCATTCTGGTGCACAAACAAGATTTTGAGATGATATAAGGCTTGTCTTAATAACAGTGTCCACAAAATGGCTCCTGCCTGCTTGCTATAATTATGAATTCCCAGTTTGAAGGAAACAAGATTCAAATAATTTATACAGTATAATTAAAGTTCATTTTGCTTGACTAATGTGATAAAAAAGGATTTTAAATATTTTTTTTGGGGTGACGGGTCCCCTTTAAAATACTAATCACAGGAGGGTTTTTTTCTAAAACTTGTTTTTTTTTCTGGTTGGACGTTTTGGAGCAAAAACTAAACATTTTTCATGTTGAAAAAAAAACACAAATTTTTCCAGATTTATTATACCCTAACCTAATACTGCAAAAAGCCTGAACCTGAAAACCGGGCATCTTAAACCTGTCGAGATCAAGTATAAGTAAATAACAGATGATACCTTGCACTGCACTGGGTTTAGCCTGATAATCTAGAAACTTCAGGGTTTTCGGATGATAATTGGAAAAAAATCGTGCAATTCAGGAGTAAAGTCCAAAAAATTAGCATGATTAGAATTTTCACTCAATTTTATTGAGATTTTTTCCAACAAATCTTTTTCGAGTTGTTTTATTGATAAAATTGTGGATGGGAGTTTGTTTGCTTAGTTTAATAAAACAATGAAATAAATTAGTGCATAAAAAGTGCATATCAGGCAAATAGCCTTTTCCCTGGTGTGCAGGAAACTTCTAAGAATTCCCAGTGTTATTTTAATTTTCAAATATAGCTCAGATATTAAATATAAATATAAATATAAATATATATATATATATATATATATATATATATATATATATATATATATACTTAAAGAGCTACATTTAAAATACTAGGGGGTTTACTAAAATCCAAATGTTCAAATCCCGAAGAGGAACAAAAAAACTCAAATTTTTCAAGGTTTATTATACCCCGATACTGCAAAAAGCTCAAATCCGAAAATTGGTCATCTCAGACAGTGCAGGGAATAGCAGAGTACATAGAGATACTGTTTCAATAGAAATACATTTTAAATTTGTTAATTATGTTTAATGGAAATTCTTCAAATTACCCCTGATCCTTTATTGTTTGTTACAGTGGAAATTAACTGGAATTAATTTTGAGTTATTATAACTTTGCAAAATGTAAGTAATTGTAATAGGAAACTTAGGATGTTTTCTTTTCCTATGCCCCACTACTTTGCTTATCTGTTATTGCAGAGGAAAGCTTGATTCAAATTGCTTTCGAATTTGATTTGAATTATATTTGAGTTTTAAGGTTGGTAATATTCGTTCAAATTTTAGTTTTTTCATCAATAAGGTACCATTCAAGTTGTGAGCACATTCAAGAGTAAAAAAAAACTCACATAAAGTTTCAAATTCGACCTTTGATAAATCAGCTCCTTAGTGTTATAAACCTCCTTACAATTTATCAACAGGCAAGTCTTAACATTAGAGGAGGCATGGTTCCTCATGTCTCAACAACCCCATATATTTGCTCACAGCCTGTACACATTGATAATTACTGTAGTTCAAGT
This sequence comes from Xenopus laevis, assembly GCF_017654675.1. Classification (NCBI taxonomy): domain Eukaryota; kingdom Metazoa; phylum Chordata; class Amphibia; order Anura; family Pipidae; genus Xenopus; species Xenopus laevis. The sequence continues at coordinate 89,474,146 of NC_054371.1, read as the reverse complement.
AGTTCAATTCAGTATTCACTGTAATTGTATTAATAATTTGAAAATAGATATGTACACTTTTGCTTAATTATTAAGGTATATTTTATTAAAGTTTAACAAAAATGTATTTAAATGAATAGTGTTGTACTTTCTACAACCCATGTTCAAGTAAAATAATTTTATTCTACAAATGAAAGGAGCAAGATCTCTTTTCTTCCAAGATTTTCTACGTGTGTCAGAGGAAATTTAGCCCACCAATTTTCCTTTCTTAATCTCCAATTCAGTACTTTCATTTAACAGGAACTTCTGCATCCTTCCCGTGGCTGTTATTAAATTCAAAGGAAAATAAGAACACCAATCACTGAGACCGGCTTTGACTGTGTGGGAAATGTCCTTTTGTGCCAAGCCTGCCAGTCTACGTGATACAGCAATCAGTCTTAGTGATGAATTCCTAATACCAGAGCCAATTTTTAACACAGTACCTGCATCATTGTCTGCAAGAATGCTGTATAGCAGAAGATTTTTTAAAAATCTAGAAAAATGTTGGTAGATTCATAAATCCATCTTACATTTGGCAAACACAAAACAGCCTTTTAGACTGTGTATTAGCCTCTCAAACGTACCTATTTTTAGTGCCTTGAACTAATATATGCTGTAAAAATAAGACAAAATTGTAACACAAAGCACCAAATTGAAATAAATGTGAGGCTATTTCTCATTGTGTAATTAGTGGTTATAGTGATAGAGGTTATTAAAATACAGTATTTCACAGAGCACAGATAGTACAGGTGTGGGACCATTTACCCTCAATGCTTGGGGCCTGAGGTTCTCCACATAAGGTGTCTTTTATTTGGATCTCTATAATTTTAGTCTGCTATTAACCCAATAGTATTATATTACCCTTAATAAGAATTAATTAAATCTTAGTCTAGATCAAGTATAACGTAATGATTTATGCAGATTACTTGGGACCTGGGATTTCCATAATTCTATCTCCATATCTTAAACCTACAAAAAAAATATTTTTAAACAATAAATAATCAAAACAGGGTTGTTCTGCATCCAATAAGGATAATTATATCTTAGTTGGGATCGAGTACATGGTACCTTTTATTATTACAGAGAAAAAGTAAATTATTTTTGCACGTAACTGCCCTATTGTGCTTTACTCAAAAATGTGCAAAACCACAGAAAAATTTTGCATTGAAGAGAGTGGGTATTTTTTCTTGCGCCAAGTGCAGTGAAACCCATGGGAGTATTTTGTCATTTTTTTTCTTGCACCAAATGCATTGGAGTCAATGGGCATTTTTTCTGGCATTTTCCAACACATGAAAAACCTTTTTATTCAGGGCAAAACAGAAGGATCAATCACAGTTACTCCAGACTTATCCACGGGATCCACTGGGTTCTGGTGCACATCAGCCAACTGTCCACCTCTATAGAATTTTTTCAAATGCAATGTAGAGCAGCACACTAGGACATACTGATTTTTTGATTTAGTTGGCAAAGCCTGCAACAAAAAGCCATTAACTTTCCTGTAGCAGGCTTTGCTATAATAAATCAGTGTGTCCTAGAGTGCCCCTCTACTTTGTTTTTGTTTGGAAAAAATCTAACTCACATTTGCAAACTTTTCACCACTCATGAAAATTCAAATTTTGCCACAAATATGTATCTCATCACTAATAGTCTGTGAAGCATTTAATGTTTTTAATAATAAGGCTCTACCTCACCTGTGTATTAGGACACTCATCAGTGGAGCTCAGGTTGGAGGCCAACCTGTCCTATACAGTAATGTCCAGTTACTGGGATCTGGAAAGAACCAGTCCATTCATTGTAATATATTGTGTTGTAAATTAGTTGTACATCATTTAACTGTATGTTTTTCACAAATTCCAGTATCAAAATGTATATTCTTTTGTTTTCCAAAAACAAAACTTTATTTGTCATTCTTGCAGCATGGTCATCTGAAATTTTGAAAAAGTGCCCTTGCAGAATTGGTGACCTTTAAAACAGGTTTTCGTGCGACTGCACTTTTCTTACAAATCATACAGTGCAGTATCCAGTTGCAGCCTTTTAAGATAGAATGATTGTTAGCTTTGTGAGGATGTTGGGATTAAATTACATTTTGTTTGAGAACGAAAACAAAAAAATACTTCTACCTTTCTCCTTCTGTAGGATGTATTGTAACACAGATGTGCTCCGGATACAAAAGGGCCATCATAGATATACCTTTGGGATCAATTTGATATACTTAATTGGCCTTTATCTCATGGTTACACTTTAACACTTCTATTAAAACAAGCTCAGCGAGGTAGAATTACTCAGCTTATCATTTACTTTTGGTATAATATTACCTGTTTCTTTGTCTGCGTTTTATTCAATGTCAGGGTAGAGTATTTCTTGAAGGCAACTATGTATGTCACAAAGCTACAAAGAGACTCATGAATGCCTTTTTAAACCATATGGCCCATTCACTGTGAAAGTTCAATCCAAAATGTGTGCACTAAGGTTTTGTCCATTCAGTTCTAAGAGTAATGATAATTTTGTCCTTTTAAAGGAATATGTATCTGTTGGCATGTTTATTTAATTAAGTAAAATGTATTTAATAGTCATAATATGATTGTAAAAATATTCAACAATGTAAAAATATGATTTTAATCAATTGACTGTAGCTAAGCTTTTTGTATAAAAATATGTTATTAATTGGGTTCAGGCCATAGGCAGGTGAGTGATGCTGAGGTACTCTGCCCCTCAAATACAGGCAATTGCTTCATATAGTAGTTAAATGACCAAGGGTTGGCCAACAACTTGTGAATACTAAAGTGTCTAGACATACCAGCTCTTTTTTTTTAACTTGCTTGCCAGTCAAAGTGCTATCAACCTGAAAGCTGCAGGCCTTCATAATGCAATAGGAGAGGTCACATAAGTAACACCCCTTATTTTCATTAAGCCTCAACATAAAAATGTAGAGATAAAAAAATGAAAATTTAATTTTCTATTTAGCACCATCTACAATCAGCATTGTGAAGAAGGGGAAAATTACCAAAAACAGCATTTCACTGTCATGGCAAGAGCCTGATCGACCAAATGGTATCATCCTTGAATATGAAATCAAAAGCTTCGAAAAGGTTTGACTCATTATAACTACTGTCATATATATATTTTTCTGTAACATATTAACAGATTATGTTTGGGGACCTACCAGGTGTATGTGGAATCATTTTTTTAAGTTAATTGTTTCAGAAATAAATTCCTAGAAAAAATTTAAAAAATGTGTCCTAGTAAAATGTATGTTCCTTAGCTGAATGTCAACTGAGGAACAAAATAAATGATAACTAAGGTCTTGGATAAATGTAAAAAAGGTAATAATTATCATAATAGCATAAACACAATAATAGTGAGATTCAATTAATGTAATTTTTTTTTTAAAAAAAGAAGCAAATTTGGGAGAATAGAGAAATTATTTAATTTTTGTTCACAAAATTGTAACATAAATATTTGAAAGTTTATTTGCATTCACTTTTTTAATGTAATATGGTTTATTACATTCCTAACCCTTACAGTTTAAAAACAAGAAGAACAGTAAAGCATACAGTAAGGGGCAGATTTAACAAAGGTCAAATTTCGAATTTAAAAACTTTGAAATTCGAATTAAAAAAGAACTGAAATGTATAAAAAAAAGCAAAGTTTTTTTTGGCCGAATAGGTTCGATCGAATAGGTCCGTGAATTTTTTAAAGAGACAGTAAATGATAAATTTCTGAATTCAAATTTGTTAATTTTTTTCAAATTCAAATCAAATTTGAACTATTCCCTAGTCAAAGTATACAAAAATTAGCTCAAAGTTCCAATTTTTTAAATTCGAATTTTCACTTCGACCTTTGATAAATCTGCCCCTAGGTGTATATTTGCATGCAGTCATCCATACCTGTGAGTAGTGATGGGCAAATCTGACCTGACCTGTTTCTCTTAGCAAAAAATTTGCCATAATTTGTCAAAATGCATTGAAGTCTATGGATGACAAAAATTTTTTGGTGCGCAACAAATTTTTTCTATGGGCATCATTTCCGCAGTGAAACTTGGCAAACAATTTTGCTCATCATTACCTGTGAGTGATTGTTGCTGAAAATATCCAATGTTCATTTGATGTTAAATACAGTTACACCAAGACCGGAACTATAATAAGGATACAATATGTTTTATATCATTACACCTTTTATACACAACACACATACTTAAGAAAAGAAATTAATATGTAATATTCTGTTCCTACTCATGTTTTATCCACCATTTATAACAGGTTAATGCTTTTTTTTTTTTTTACATCAAACAAGGATCAAGAAAGTAGCTACACAATTGTCAAGTCTAAAGAGAAAGAAATCACAGTGGAGGGATTAAAACCTGCATCATCCTATATATTCCAAATAAGAGCTCGCACGGCTGCAGGGTATGGCGACTTCAGCCGCAGATTTGAGTTTGAAACCAGCCCAGTGTGTAAGTAATTCTAGTTAGTGTCAACTCGTGTCCACATAATAGTTAGGAGAAAGAGTCAGCAGATCAATACTGTAACAGGGGAATGTCATTCTAACACTTGCTACAGATTTCCTTTCCCAGTTCTCATGTATTAAATGAAAAGGCCTCATTCATGTCACTTGACTGGAATAGTAAACATATAGGGCTCTGTTCTTTTTGTAAAAAGAGAGAGGAGAGTGGGTGGGAGGGGCCACAGGGGGAATATGTCAAGCTGTCCTTTTTTTATTGATTTCTTCCTCTTGCAAGAATTTGAACAGATATATTTAACTTATGGCATACTACAGATGAATGAAGCACCATTCTTATGTAAAATTACCTACTGCAATACTTAGTATTTATATATACGCTTTTATAGCATTTAAAACAGAGTAATGAAAAGCCCTTGCTACAGTGTCACCAGAGTGCCAAAATGTAACATGGTTTATAATCTCCTCACAGCTAATTTCAGGGTGAGTTTATGCTCACCATCTGATTATCCAGTGAGAATTTATAAGTATTACAGTATCTATATTTAAAAATACAAAAACCTGTATAAATCAGTTTTTTTGTGCAGTGTCAGGTTTGGATAACTAAATGAAACTCTATAATTCCTCAACTTGCATAATAGTAAAGACATTTGAGTGCTTGTTGTTGTACCTAAGCTAAAATATAACAGATGCAGCATTTTATTGTGTCTCATGTTCAATAAATAACTTTAAAAGCATCCTTAAACATTTTTTCCTTTGGGTGATAAAATCAATAGCCGTTATTTGTGAGCACATGATGATAGGATATAGCCAGTGAGGCACTGGGTTTCTATTCAAGATCATGGATATCATAAGGATGAGCTTATCATTTAAGCAACACTTCATAAACCCAACTTGTAAACACAGATTTTGCTCTTTCATGCAATTATTGATTCACATGCTTCTCTTTTGGCATTACGTGATATAGATTTAGCAAGTGTATATATTCTTTTTTTAACATAGAAGCTGTTCAAATACACTACAGGTGAACAGGTAAACTGTGGATAATTAAAGATGATGAAACTAAGCTGTATTTCTTAATTTGAATATTTGTACTAAAACGGCATATGTGACATACAAGAAGATCTATAGCTTCCTCTAGGTTGCTTATAATTGAAACTGCAATATGTACTTTATGTTTATCTACTCAGCATTTGCTGCAACTGGAGATCAGAGCCAGATTCCTATAATTGCTGTGTCGGTCACGGTGGGAATTATTCTGCTAGCTGGTATTGTTGGTTTTCTTCTCAGTGGAAGGTATGTAAAATTGTATTGTGTTGTTTAATGTAAAAGATAAATTTAACTATTTGTGATATACTTAGTAACACATTTACTGTATGTTTATGAGAAAAAAAGACATTTATATTTATTACCCTATTTTTGATTTTTATAAGGTCCAATACATCTTTCCTAGCTTTCCTGAAACTGTCTTTTTGGAACATAAGGTAGAATAGTTTTTTCTTGCTTGATGATAAAGTACACTTTTTGTTGAAAAAATTAATGGAAGAAGTGTGGCTTTATAATGTGACTTTAGTTTAATTTCAGATTGGCCCTGTTTAGTGAAAGAAATTAAAACGCACATATTTCATAATGTAGCGATAAAGCAAAAAGTATGTTCAGTATAAGCCCTATGGGTCTATTGTTGAAACAGGGGTATACTGTCCCTTTAAGAAAAATATTTTTTGTTAAGAATTGAAACAACAGATTTCAGTGCATTTTTGAACTTTTTCTGTTCAAGTCCCCCTGGTTGAGGTCAACATTTGCCCCCCCCCCTTAGTTCATAACAGTCATACTCACATACAATCATAGTTTAAAGAATATTTAGCTATCTGGTACCCACAACAGAAAATGAAATGCTCATCAAATGTGAGGCCACAGTTTGGGAGCCATTACCTTAGGTGAAGACATAAATATGCATTGTTGCAACTTTTGCTGACAAATGTTACATTAAATTCTTCACTTCTTTTTCAAGAAAAAAAACTTGAAATGCTAGTATGTTGTGGAAGTTTAATCATTGTACATGATAAAACTGCCATGCAGAATGGTTCACAGGAAGTACAGCACTGTACTGGGCTAAAACAGGAATGTAATTCACATGGATACAGTATATAACATTTCCCATCTATATTACTGGTTGTGAACTCCACAGTCCCCGATTTATAAATTATTGGCAATCTAGCTATTGTTGATTAAACAAATATTCAGGAGCTTTAGCTGGCTGAGGATTCTGGGAGTTTTAAATAAGTGTCTGATAATGAGCTCTGCGTACAACACATTTTCTGTAATGTGTACTAAAATTATTACAACACTGATGCCACTTCATGATAACCTTGGAAGACTAAGTTAGGTGTTATTCAAACATCTAACAATGCTTTGTTTAGACAACTCATCCATTTAACATGTCATGTGCAGTTCATTTTGGTTCGAAAAAGATAAAATAGCCCCATTGTCTTTGAGACAGTTCTTGAAAACCATGCTTACAGAAGCATGACAATGTGAAGTATATGCCCCAGTCTAAATAACTGTGCTTACGAGCAACCAATTTACAATACAATAGAGTGATGGCATTTAATTAAAGCCTTTTTTATGTATATTTTTTATAGCCTAGCATTTATAAAACTCAGAAGAGAGGAAGCCTGATTAAGAACACTTTAAATAAAGACTGCGTTGGGAATTCCTCCGCAGCTGAACCATAATACTGTTCCACAGTTGTTCTCTGCATATGCTCCATACAGTGGATAAATTGATATATACACAAACAGAATATTTGTCCTTTCAGCTATATTTGACATAATATCTTGTTCTCTTCATTCCAAACTAATTGCACGCATATCATGTAAAAATGTTTTAAACTGGCATTGACCTCTCTTTATATAATTTAAATGTATACTTTATATACATATATTTCAAATGGCATTGATATAAATACTTGAGAATAACTATGCTGTACATATATTGTGCAGGTATGGGACCTGTTATCCAGAATGCTCGGGTCTTCCGGATAACGGATCTTTCCGTAATTTGGGCCTTCATGCCTTAAGTCTACTAGAAATTCATTTAAACGTTAAATAAACCCAATAGGCTGGTTTTGCTTCCAATAAGGATTAATAATATCTTAGTTGGGATCAAGTACAAGCTACTGTTTTATTATTACAGAGAAAAAGGAAATCTTTTTTAAAAAATTGGATTATTTGGATAAAATGGAGTCTATGGGAGACAGCCATTCCGTAATTCGGAGCGTTCTGGACATCGGGTTTCCAGATAAGGGATCCTATACCTGTACAGGCTTTTAGAAAACACTTTTATGGTCCAATTTGCTGAATCTATGCTGTTAACCCATGCACCCTGTCAGCTTTTTGTTAGGGAATTATAAGTCAATATTGATATGAAAAGGTCTCATACACTTTTAATACACTGAAAAAATCAGAAGGTGGAATAAAAAGAAAATAGTAATACAGTCACCTCCTTTATACATTTTTCATATTCATTAGTATAATTAAAATATTAAGGTAGATTTTTTTTGCATGTTGCTTTATTTATCTTATATGCTCACCTTGCAGATTTAGCATTGCCTGAGCTGCCTTTTCTTTTCTCTCCAGCTGTTCACAGGCTTCCTTACCACCTTCCAGGTCAGTTAAACAGGGCTGTAAATGGCAATCATGATAGAAAGCATATACAGTATCCCTATATTAGATCATGATTTCCCATAGCCTGTACCGATACCATAAATCTATGCCAGCTAAAGAGTTCCCTTGTAGTAGGCAAACTTCAACAGAATAATGTGATGGTGTAGAGGTCTTTTAACATTAAACAAATACAAAATAGACATAGTAAAAATTAAGGTATAGTAGCTTTTAATCCAAAATAATGCACTGCTAATGGTTGGAATGGTTCATGCTAAATAGGCTACATAAAGTGTAGTTTGTTACTTGTCTAGTAACGCATAGCAACTTTTTAAAAACACACATCTGATTGGTTGCTATTTATAATTAGATTTAAGATAACTGTTAACCTTTTATTACATTACCCCATAAAGAATTACCGTGGCTCATATATCAACACCGGGCAAATTTGCACTTGGGCAGTAATACGCAGCAGGTAGCAAATTAGTGTTTTTCAGCCACCTACAGGTATGATAGATGTTTGAACATGTTAGTGGAAAAAAGCTTTGGCAGAACCATTTTTAAACCTGCTGAAGTGTTATTTAGTGCTGAGGTTTTTTTATGATGCATTGGAGGGTTTTGGGGTTTCATTTCATATGTTAATATGACATTCTGCTGTACACATTTATGGTGCTCTAGAGATGTTATAAAAATAAGCTGCTTCCAGTGCCTTTTTAATATCACTTTGGATAATAAAGTAGAACACATTTAGACATGACAAAACGTATTTTATACACCTAGTTATATCCCTGTGTGTGTAGTAATCTCCAGGATTCTTTTTGTCCCAGAGGCCGTAAATATGAGTGGAGCATGTACATTCTGCAGCGAAGGAGTGTAATCTCTTACATTCAGCACAAGTACATAAATTGGGTCATTAGCCAATTTGTTGCCTGATTTTACAAACTTATGTACTATTCTTTCACCTGCAATTTTTTTAGGTGCCATCTATGTCACTCAGAATATACAGTATGTTTGATTATACAAAATTCTACATATGTTATTTATATTTATTTATTTTATATTTCAGTAAGACTGATCACCCAGAGAATGTAAAAAAAAATCATCATAAGTTGGCTGACACTGGCTATCAATCTTGGCCATTCTTGAACAGTCAGCAGTTTATTTCTGCATGCAGGGGGCAAAAACCATGAGTTTCTCCTACAAACTGATAGTAAATTGTTATGGTCTTCTCTCAGATAAAGTCTAATTGGGCACTGAATGAATGTCTTGGTCACATTCCAAGTGCTCTACAACTGGAAGACAAGCTATAGCTGATCACATACCGGGCCAGTTATCTTCTAAGGGATTGCCAGCCCTATGGTACTGTTTTGATCCATCCTACTAATTAGATTCTGAGAGAGGAGTTAATTAATGAATGCCATAGACTGACCAATAGTACAGTGTGTGTGTGGTATGGACTGAACTTAATATTTCATACTACAGGTATGGGATCAGTTATCCGGAAAACCCTTATACAGAAAGCTCCGAATTACAGAAAGGTCATCTCTCATAGACCCCATAAAAATGATTTCCTTTTTCACTGTAATAAAATGATACCTTGTACTTGATCACAATTAAGATATAATTAATCCTTATGGAAGCAAACCAAGTCTACTGGGTTTATTTAATGTTTACATGATTTTCTAGTAGATTCAAATTACGGAAAGATAAATTATCCAGAAACCCCTAGGTCTCAAGCATTCTGGATAACAGGTCCCATACGTGTACAATGCACACAAGAGAATGACTGCAAAGAAAGGCTGAGCGGGTCTGCACATTGCTATTTTATATAGACACAAATGATAGTTTATTTTTATCATGGATGTAATGTTTTGTACGTCATATTACGTATGTACTTTTAATTTTCATGCAAGGAATCATGGGAGGTGACATCAAATGACTCATTAGGTCCCTTAAGTCAACTACAGGCCTACATCCACTGGTTTACTAGTAAATATAGAAGTTTAATATTGAGAAGCATAAATAGTATCCAAACTTGCAGAGAGCCTGTCTGAATTTGTTATAGCTCATTAGCACAAAATATTGCAAAATGGTTTCTGAGATGTAGACTTGAAGATTTACTAACAGAAAAACCAGCATTAGGGTGAGGAGGCCTGAGAGGAGGCAAAAGACCCTTTCGTTGTTCATTGAAAGCATTCTTATAACAGAAGGTATACACATATCTTCAGTTACACATATAGCATACCTTTAAAACTAAAAATGAAAATGTGGTTTGGGAGCAATGGTAATCTTCTAAAGAAGAGAAGTTCTTATAAAAGTATAAAAATGAATGTTGAACGGATGGCAGTCAAAGGGTCAACGGTTAATGTACAATGGTACTGGCTTCTATTATCTTAGGAAACAAACAAAATGTCAAGCACTTAAATGAACAGTTCAGTGTAAAAATAAAAACTGGGTAAATAGAAAGGCTGTGCAAAATAAAAAATGTTCCTAATATAGTTAGTTAGCCAAAAATGTAATCGAAAACTGGAGTGAGTGGGTGTGTAACATAACAGAACAGAATACAACTTCCTGATTTTCAGCTCTCTTTAAGGGGGGCCACATAGGACATAACAGAACAATTTGCAATTGATTCTTACCATGCAGCCAATCAGTGGAATCCAAGAGAGCTGAAAGGCAGGAAGTAATGTTCTGTTCTGTTAGACATCCAGTTACTCCAGGTGTTATACATTTCTTTTTTGTCTAACTAACTATATTGGAAACATGTTTCATTTTGCACAGCCTATTTGTTTACCCAGTTTTTATTTTTACACTGAACAATTCCTTTAACTCACATTTTTTTTCTTATTCTTTGTGACTATTTCTATATAGTAAGCCATCAAAAGGTATCACATTTATGACATCCTAGTTTATTTTTCCACCTTTTTAATTCATATAGTTTATTCCAAAAGAACTGTATTTTTAATGTACTCAAAAACAGTTCCAATATTGGTGTTTTAAAAATATTTAAAATGGTTTTTATTTAGACGTTGTGGCTACAGCAAAGCTAAACAAGATCCAGAAGAAGAAAAGATGCATTTCCACAATGGGCTCAGTAAGTATTGAACATTATATATGTTATTATCATGTGGGTTTAAATTACATTGAATTTCACCTCCTAAGATATTCCATCTCTAGTGCAGGTATATTTATAGACCTGTGAAAGAATCTAATGTTGGAACAGGTGTCTTGGCAGAATGATAGCTATGTCAAGTAACACTGTTCCAAGAGTCAGAATGAGTAGTGCAGAAAAGGACACATAAAAGTGTCATTCAATAACAATTCAATTTTGTGATGTTCCTTTACAGTTAAACTACCAGGAATTAAGACATATATTGACCCACATACATATGAAGATCCAAACCAAGCAGTGCACGAATTTGCAAAGGAGATAGACGCTTCTTGCATAACCATTGAGCGAGTAATTGGAGCAGGTGAGTAAATACATTGATTTTTATTTACTAAACCTTTTTTCTGGTTGAGGTTTTTTGTAGGAAAAATTAAAATTTTTAGAGGAAAAAACTATTCATTATACCCCGAAGCTGCTAAAAGTCTGAATTTGAAAATCCTCTATCTCAAACTTGCTGGAGTCATGTAGAAGTCAATGGCAGATGTCCCTTTAACAATTTGAAGATATCGAGATCTGCTCTGGGTTTTGTCTGATAATCTGAAAAAAATCAATGCAATAACCCAAAAAAATCCAGAGATTCGGGCGTCAAATCTGAAAAATGTGTACGAAGTTTTCGCTTGATTTTATCAAGTTTTTTCCCCACACCAAATGTTTCATGTTATTTTATTAATAAATAAGTTAAAATTGTGAATGAGAGTTTGGTTTAGCTTGGTTTAATAAAAAGATTAGATACATTCGAGTTTTAGTACATAACCCCCTTAGTGTTTAATAATCTTAGCAGTTTGTTTGAGGGCAATGCAACTGCTTTTTCAATAAAGCCTATGCTAAAATGTTAATAGAGGTCTTTGTGTTACATAGTTGCATTGTTACATAGTTTAGTTGGGTTAAAAAAAGACCAATGTCCATCAAGTTCAACATCTCCAAGTGAACTCCAATGTGCATATAAACACATACTTATTCAGACCTATCTACTGTATATTCAAACATATATGAATAAAGAATATACAGAAATATCTATACTAACTAACTGTAGATCGTAAGATAAAAACAGCCTTGGATATTATGCTCCAGGGGTGGGTCCTAGACAAGAGGTACATTTCCCCTTTATTCAGGTACCTGGAAGGTGCACAGCAGGGCTAATTACTGCAGTGCAAGAAATAAGAGAGCACTGAGAGTCCAGGAAGGGGGTTGGTTGTTGGAAACTGATCTCCTGACTGTGGATTCAAAGTTTTGCAAGGCTAGGTGAGCCTGATCCCTGAATGGGAAAATTAACTGTTTGTTTTGTCAGCTTTGCTGAGCATGAAAGCTGATGTTACTATATGCTGAAAACTGTGTTTAAGTTGACATTTTACCTGCCGAAGATACAACTTATTTAAGTTGTCTTTGGTACCTGCTGAAGATACAGCGTGTTTAAGTTTGAATAGGAAATAAAAGGACATTTATCCTACTATTGTGTTGTGGTCGTAGTGCATTGGTGATCCCACTCCCCCTGAACTTTACAATATATATATATATATATATATATATATATATATATATATATATATATATATATATATATATATATATATATATATATATATATATATATATTATATAATGTTGTCATACTGTATTTTGTTAAGAAATTAGAAGTTATCAACCAAATGCTTACAGGAATACATTGCCCTTAAATCTTGTAATGCTTACATACAAAATAGTACAAATCCCATGGTTTTCTGTGATTCTCTCATATAAGGGCAATGATAGCTTTATTTAGAGGTCAGCTCATCAGTCAAAATTATTTACACTGTAGTTGCTGTCTTCCATCATTAACATGTAAAGACAAATTACATTTACACAAAAAAATCCTACAAATCCCATAAATAATTGCTGTCTTCCCTAATAGGAGGAGAGAACTATTGCTAGAAGTACCATGTGGCTTGCTGGTTTCATTATACTGTATCACTTAAATTATTGTACACACATATCCATCTTATTAAACTGCTTTTTATGTTTTTTTATTAAACTGCTTTTTATGGGTTTTTTTTTTAAGGTTACAGATTTGACAATACATCTCATGAGTTGGTGTTAAAAGAGCTACAATATAAATAATACTCATTCATACTGTGACACCAATATTTTTGCTAATCTTCTAAAAACACATATTGTTTATAATTAAACATTAATAACAGACCATGAGACAACATACAAGACAAGTTTAAAAAGTATAACATTAAATACATAAATACATATAGTCTAATGAGATATGTTCTTTAAATAAAGTTAAAAGTCATATTGAGGAGATTGTGACTGCATCTGTATTATCATTGCAGATTAACACTGTATAAAATTGTTAAATAATAGTTATCAATATATTTTTCAAAACTGAAATTATGGGATAAAGGAACAAAATAAACATTTTATAAAAGACAGTCACTAGTAAATGTAGGGAAGCAAGGCTTTATCGTTCCCTTATTTTATGGTTCCCCGTGGCTCTTTACAGAGGACGTGAAAGAGATGTTGGTTGCCTATTGTGGCAAGGCATGTTCTGTGGGTGAGTTAGGTTTTTGATAAGTACATGCATTTTTGGTGCAGTCCAAGGCATGGAAGGCCTCAGTAAGAAGATTTAGAAAGAACCTCATTGGAAAGAGGGACCTTATTACAGTATTTAGGGGTGAAATACAAATCAGGGCTATTTAGTAAAGCAGTCTTCATTGACTGCAGAAGGTTAGTAAACATATGTGATCTACCAGAGTTGGGACTCGAGTTTGTAGAATAAAGTTAAAGAAGCATGCATGTGCCCAACAAACAAACATAAGACTGTAAATAATAACTCTGCCTGCAATTTAACATCTTGAAAGCATTATTTGTCTGAAATACATACTGTGCCTATTACATCAATACATTATTACCAGTGTGTTAAAAAAAAACTGGCGCCAATATTATTATGTGTGTGAAGCATTATCAAAAACCCTTCCTCCATCCTACAGCCAAAGTTCATTCAAGAGATAGTATTACATAACATTAGAAGATTCTCTTTTATTTAGCCTTGGCCAACAACTCAATGCCATTGACATATGTTTGATCTCTGCCAGCTTTAAGTCATGTTTTAAGATTTTTCTACTTACCTTTGTAGTGCAGCATCCACTTGTGTCTCTTCTCAATTTCCAACCATCAAGATCAGCTAATTAAAAAAAAATTCTCTCCTTTGCTTCCTTTGCATGGACAAAAACCTGAATTGAATCCTGTAACATTCCTTCTTGGGACTGCATGGCCTGAAACTATATAAAATGCCTCTTTACCCTGCATTATCAACTGTCAGGATTTCTGATGGGGAATTAACACCCACTTACCCCAAACTGTTTGACTCTTATTGCTGCAGTGAGATATTAGCTAACTTTTCTCTAACTAATACTACCTGACTTTGACCTGAGACCCAGTCTCCTGCCAATCACTCTGGCCAAAGAGGAAGTCACAGCTACTCCAGTTAGTTATACAATCCACCTTTTAGGGAAAACTGCATGGGGTCTTGTTCTAAAGCTACTTTCTGTGTCCAAAACATTACTCACTACTAATTATAAATATTTTTCTTCCCGTTCACTGTCATGCGTTTCACATTTTGATCAACAAGGAGTAGGGCATTACATTTTGAATCATGTTCTCCCACCAAACAGTGGTTAGTGGTCCACATGTTCTCCCTGAAAGAAATGTAATCTAATGATTCTGTACCTTTTTTTTAATGTTTTACAAATGGTTTGCGGTATAATTTTAATTTTTTATTTATTTTTTCTCCTGAAGGGGAATTTGGAGAAGTTTGTAGTGGTCGAATCAAACTTAATGGAAAGCGCGAGTCTCCTATTGCAATAAAGACCTTAAAAGTTGGATATAGTGATAAACAGCGGAGAGATTTCTTGGGTGAAGCAAGTATAATGGGACAGTTTGACCATCCGAATATCATCCACCTGGAGGGAGTCGTCACCAAAAGTATGTTCTGTTTCTCATATACATTGTGATCATAAGTCATATACATTTTATTTATAATATACTATAAATATAATACACATCCTGCTCGTCAAATGAATATAGACTGAGGATGTTCTAAAATGCTTTGCATTTCATACATTTTCCCACTTTGAGGTTTGATAAGATTATGAGAAAAGGAGGCACCATTATTATTACTATTTATAGCAATATTTTTCCCACAGTACTTTACAGAGAAAGGGGACACAAATTAAGGACATAGCAGCTTGCACATATAGACAAGCAGTTATTCAGAGTAGGTGCACATGCTAAGGGGCAAATTCCCTAAGAGGCACTAATTCACTAGCGTACGCTTCGCCCACATCGCAACACTTTGCCAGGCGTAATTTCACCCAGGCAACGCTTATTCCCTAAAATGCAAAGTTGCGTCCAGGGTGGCGAATGCTGGCGAAGTTGTGCTAGCATTAATTCGGCAAGCAGAGCGAAGTTGCGCTATCGTTGGCTAATTTGCATATGGCGGGATTTTAAAGTTGAATGAACATATCTGTTTCATCAAATACATTATATTACACAAGCCCAGGTAACCTTAATAAAAGAAAATAGAGTTGTTATATTGCCCTACACATGAGCCCAGTGTGTAGTATATGTGCCATAATGTTTACCCAAAACAATTTAATGCTCTTTTGCAGCCTATAATCGTGAAAAAAGGAAGACGCCAGTGTTTTTTGGACTTAGAAGTCCTATCCACTCTAATGTACTTCGCCTGGTCTGAGGTGGCGAAGGCAAGTCTGGCACAAGAGGTAACGTTCAGTAAATTCTGCATTACTGAATTTGCGGAGTTACGTCCCTTTGCCAGAGCAAAAATTCGCCTGTGTCTCTTTCACTAGCGAAGTTACGCCTCTGCCCGTTAGGGAATTGTTGAAGTACCGAAATGATGTCACACTGGCGAATTAACGCTAGCGTTAGCCACTTCTCCCTTTATGAAATCTACGCCTTAGAATCACATATTGCTGGGAGACAGTAGAAGGAGGGTTCTGCTCACAAGAACTTACAACCTAAAATCACTGACAACCAGCATACCAGTTCTGAATTGTGCAGTTGAGAATTCAGCCTAATGCAACAACCTTTTAGATTTTCCTTCTTTTTAATTGCCACCACAGGAATGTTTTTTTATTTCTCATTAACACAGCCCAAGAATACGATGCAGTCATAAACTCTCCACAGTAGGTAGTCAAAATAAACAACTGTGTAAAATGCACAGCTGTACAGTAGTGAGTTGTATGTATTTAGATCAAAGCAGATAAGATTTCTCTTGTGGGGTTTCTCTATATTCTCCGGCATATTGCCTGACTTTATTATATATACAGCATCTCAAGTGCCTTCTTTGCAGAAAAAGACACGTATTTAATTATATTTAAAAATAAACAAATTCTGTTTATAGCCCAGAGATACTTTCACACATTTGTTTTGTTTCCATAAACTTTAACACGTGAAAACAATTTTGAAACCTACGTTATATTGCAAAGCTATTTTCTGTTTAATTTTGTTAAAGCAGCCACCTCATATCTACGGTGGTTTCTAATTTGCTGTGTTATTTGCACCTTTAATTTCATGCTTCCTGATCCGATGCTAATTTGCTCAGCAATTAACTTCAAAGTGTGGCACAGAGTTCAGGAAATACGAGCCTGGCCATATGTGACTTTAGTATAATGAGTTCAGGTGATGGGTTAAGAATGAGCATCTGAATGGGCATTTATTTAAATGCATGACGACGCATCAAAACGCAAATACTGCCAGTACTGTCAGTATGTTAGAGCTCTTAGATATGTGCATGATTTTCTATATAAAAGAAAAAGAAATAAAGGTGTCAAAATGCTTTAATTTAATATATATGTTTTATAAATTAAACAATAACAAGGAAATTTATATTTTTTACATTGAGAGCTAAGAGAGCTAATAATTGAATTATGAATGGAAATGTATTCATATTAAATACAGCACTAGCAAAGAAAAACTATGATTTTGTTAGTTTGTCATTTTTAATATATAAATAAAGGCCACATGAGAATCAGTGATTCCCCAACAGGAACTACCTTTGCTAACACACTATGAATTCCAAGAGCCATCTTCCCTGGGGCTTCTTAGTTGTTGCCCATTGGGCAAGGAAATTAATATAACCTGTGCCCCCTTTTTTTCACCTGCAAGTGGGAGTTTAAAGGATGACATTGTATGGGGTAATTTTGCAGTTACAGCTGGTGAATGTCCTAATTATCGTACCCTAAAACCATACTCCATGCTCTTCTGTGTGCCATTCTTTCTCCTACCCCCACAATTTATTTTCAGCGACCTTTGTATGCCATTCTCCTCATACCTTTCCTTGATAATGTCTGCACCATATATGTGCAATTTTACCTTGTGTACCATTCCTTCTCCATTTCGTTTAACCTTCTGTGTCCCTCAGAAGGTAACATTTTTTACCATAATCCTGTATTCTCCATGCCCCACTCTCCTTCTTTCCGATTTTGCTCTACTGTATCTATTTTACCACTTTTTTCATGCTGCCTTCGCCACCCTTGCTTTTCTTTCCAAATGTGCCTTTTATATAAATTTTTATTTTTAAATTCACCATATGTGCCATTGTATCTACTTACCCCTCTTTTCTTACCCCTTGTGCCATTCTCACCCCATTTTCCATCATGTCATTTTCTTCTCCTCAGCATTTTAACTACAAAGGGCCATTCTCGCCCTGCCCTCTCTTTTATCTCACCACTCTCTCCTGTACAGCAGCACTAGCACGGTAGGGCTATGATATGTCTGTAGTTAAGCAAATTACGCATGCCAAAACAACCATTTGCATGCACATGCACCACTAAACAGGACATTTGTTATTGCTCAGAACCAATCCAGTTCAGATTAAACTAAACTTTCAGTGAGATCGTATTTCATCTTAATGATGTCCTAACATACTCCATAAGAGAGCAACTAATTTTATTACCTAGAATATTAGCACACATCCAAAGCAGTTTCATTTCTGCATAAATGCCTGTAGTGCTATAAAATCTATTATCTGGAATACTTAGGGCCAGTGGTTTTGCAGGTAAGGAATGTTTCCCTAATATGGATCACCAAGTCTGCTAAAAATCAATAATTTAAACATTAAATAAACCCAATAAAATTGTTTTGACACCAACATGAATTTATGTAGCTATGTTACCATGAAATACAAGCTACTGTTTTATTATTACAAAGCTAATGGAAATTATTTTTAAAATGATTTGCTTAAAATAAAGTCTACTGGAAATGGCTAGCCCGTAATTCGGAGCTTTCGGGATAACAAGTTTCTACATAATTGATCCTATACCTGTACTAATTTAATAAAAATTATATTTTAGTTAATCACATGTAACCATAGAGGATTGAAGTTTAAGGCAAACCTCTTAGTAAGTCCTAGCCACTACTAAGTTAGCTGGGCCCCCCACTCAGGGCCTCCAATTATTAGGTCATCATTCAATGGGGCACCCTGGGGAAGGGGCTGGCTAACTAGTAAAACGGGGCCTCAACATAAAAAAATTGCCAGAGCAATAATAATCATGTAATTGTTTCTCTGATCATGTCTCACTATGCAACCCCCCCCCCCATAATACACCCAACCCCTGCTCACTTCTCTGCAAGCCCCACCCCATTTGTCACTTGCAAATGTAATTTTTGTTCCTGAATTCTTGTATGGGGCTCATCTGTACCACCCTGATGGTAGCCATGATTACAGTCATTCTTATGTACTTATGCTCTTCACTGGCACTAAAAAAAATATTGAAAAATATTGCCATGCAAGCATGTTAGCTAACTGCAGAAAAAAGGTTGACACTTTGATTAGAGCCAGGTCCCCAACTTGAGAACCAGCTTAATAGTGGGGATGTAAAATTTGAACATATATTACAGTTGCCCTACACATTGGGTGTACATAGGACTAGAACAGAATTGTATTTCATTTGCTTTGCTTAACTGCAATTTACTGATTTTTGTTGTTTTGACAATGAAGTAAATGTCTGGATTATAGAAAAATTTATATGAGGCTACCTTTATTCTCTAAGGATATATATATATATATATATATATATATATATATATATATATATATATATATATATATATAAGCATTATTTCAATGTCTCCTTTCTGTACATATACAGTAGATGCTAAAAATATAGCAGTGTAAATAAAAAAAAATTAAATTCAATATGTCTTCTTTAACACAGGCAAACCAGTAATGATAGTAACAGAATACATGGAAAATGGTTCTCTTGATACATTCCTAAAGGTAAATCTTTATTGAATGCAAACTTTTATTTAATTAGAATTGTCACATTGAATTATCTGTAATCTGACTGAAGGTTAGGTTATCAAGTATAAAGGGTATGATATAACTTTTCAAAAGTATACTGATTTCTACTGATATAGGTCAAGTGGAATATTTAGCTCACTGGGTCCTAACATTTACATTTTTTATTTAATATTTGAAATTCACAAACTAAAGAATTATGATTAGACATAATCTGGATGTGGGAAATGCAAATTAAACATTATACCTGACCTGAAAGTTGAAAATACCAGGCTCTTACTGTAATTCATAAAGGGCACACAATTTCTTAATTTAATTTTAAGTTTTCCCTTATTTTACACTGTTTTTTGTGGTCCCACCAATATATATATTATTAATAATGCACTTTCGAAATTTAAAACCATTTATTTTCAAGTCTCCTGACAAACTAAAAATGGGTGTTCTACTGTATATATACATATATTCTTTTAATATAAATGCCAGGGCTCTTCACTTTAATGTCCAATATGAATTAAGTTCCAGAATGGTTCCCTTCTACTACTTGTTTGACAAATAAACAAGAATTTAGTTTAAGAA
The DNA here is from genome assembly GCF_017654675.1 of Xenopus laevis. NCBI lineage: Eukaryota > Metazoa > Chordata > Amphibia > Anura > Pipidae > Xenopus > Xenopus laevis. The sequence goes on along the minus strand of NC_054371.1, from coordinate 89,453,961 downwards.
AAATTAACAATGTGAAGGGAGTGGCAATTTTAGTGAATGCACAAGGAAATATGAGTGCACTGTACACTCACAGATGAACACTAGTTTGGAATCAAATAACCAAAAAAAGAACAGCTAACCTTTCAGGGAAATACCTAACAGGATCTGATATTGTGCAATTGTGGGACTTGCGTCATGGGTTGGTAGACTAGTGGATAGTTTAAGATTTTTGTTCGGTACAAGGGGCACTAATATTGTAGTGTCGGCTTTATATACGTAAATAAATGATGATGATAATGTTGTATGTAACATTATTATATGATTATATGATTAAAAGCTGAACCCTAAAAAGGGTTCCATACATTTTGAAAACACATAGAACAATTTATCCTGGCTTATAACTATTAAAATACTGTAAAATAAATTTTGTCATAAAATTGTACAATAACAACAACATCAGGATCCATTTTATAAATAGCTCTTTCAATCAATGATTGCTGTATGATACAATAATGCTTGGCATTTTCATAAACCACCATGTGGCTAGAAGATGTAGGCATTTGTTTCTGTAATCCATCATACATATTTTACTATGTCTCCAGAAATATATGAGCAAATAATATCATGAGGATATTCAGATTCAGACGTTTCCATCCTATAATAAATTTATAATAAATCTCTAAAAATTCTATTTTTTTCCATGAAAAATTTGGATTTTATAGTAAAGAACCTCAAATTTTTTGAGTTTTTTTCATTTGGACTTAAATAAGTACTAGGTGTCAGGGACATCTACAGTATGGGTAATTTAACTGTCTTTCTTACTTTGTATATTTTTGTTACTGTACTTATTTATTTTTATGTATTGAAATGTTTGTTCCCTGTTTAAGAGGCCTTTGAAGGAGTTGAATTGTTTTTTTTTCATCCCAAATTAACTATGAAACTATGAAATAGTATTGTAGTGAAAAATGCACAATATGCCTGCACAGTAGTGCTACACCTATACAAATATGCAAACATTCATTTATAAAAAAAAAAAAAAACCTTAGTAATGTAATTTAATGAAAACAGGAAAGGGATTGTTTTATTTCAATGACTAAATCTTTTGTGTCGACAGGGTGCAATGCTGAATAAACTGAATATTATAAAAGTTGTAAGTAACTCATAACTGTATTATCTCCTTAGAAAAATGACGGACAGTTCACGGTCATTCAACTAGTAGGCATGCTGAGAGGAATTTCATCAGGCATGAAATACCTTTCTGATATGGGATATGTACACAGGGACCTGGCAGCAAGAAATATTCTGATAAACAGCAATTTGGTCTGTAAAGTTTCTGATTTTGGATTATCACGTGTTCTGGAAGATGATCCTGAAGCAGCCTACACAACCAGGGTAAGGTGACCCTCTGACAAGTATCTAAACATTTATACAACAGCCCAGAGAGACAAAAGCTTTAATTTTACAGTGAAAGAGAAATTATTAGACAATTACATTTTTTTAAACAGTTGTATGATCTATTTTCTTTAAACCTACTATTAGATGGTAGTTGACTATTCTAAAATGAATGTATATACTGGCAAAGTAAAACTTTTTTTAACAAACAGGCAGCTATCGAAATAAGACTTCTAACTGCAAGATCCGGATGATATGAGTTTATAGATTAAACACAAAGTAATTCTAAATGAATTCCTCCTCCTTTTACTGAGTTCTTTATTCATAATTAACATTTGGTTTAACTAACTTGTATAAAATTATGGCGACTTCCTAAGCCTAGTACTGATCTTATCTGTGAGCTGGGGGATAATCTTCTTTTTGCTTTTAGTGGCAGATGAGCCTTTTATTTGCAACTGTATTACCTTAGTATTTTTCGAAAAATAGTTCTATGTTTTACTTGCCATTTATTTTTATACAGCATTTTGCAGTTCATTCCCACCATTTTCATGGTTCCCAGCATTATTTGGGTATTCTAACAACAGTGTTAGGATTCTCTGTTAACTAACCCACAAATCCATCTCATTCTTAAAGGGGCTTCACTAATTGGTCTGTAATTTTCACAGGGAGGGAAGATACCAATCCGATGGACTGCTCCTGAAGCTATTGCCTTTCGTAAATTTACTTCTGCAAGTGATGTATGGAGTTATGGCATTGTAATGTGGGAAGTAATATCTTATGGAGAGAGACCCTACTGGGAAATGACAAATCAAGATGTAAGTAAAGAAGTAACGTTGCTGTGCGATGCAATAAACACTTGTTTTTCCATACAATGTAATTTGAAATTTAAAAAATATTTTCTGTCATTTTAAGTGATTCAGTTTGCTAAATATTTGTTTTGTATTCCTCACTCCAAAGAATTGTTCCATGTTTAAACTTCTCATTGCACTTTTTGTACTTAATGCAGTAAGTCACCATAATTGTAACCTTCATTATGATGTTGACAGTGATATTCTAAGACAATTTGCAGTTGTTTCTTATTGTTCAATATACCCTAGCAACCTGGCAGTGGTTTGACTGACCTACATAGAATGATACGTAATAAAAAGTAATAATAATAATAATATATAATAATAACATTGTGGCCTTACAGAACAATAGTATTTTGGCAGAGACCTTCATTTGAAAGCTGGAAAAAGGCAGAACAGGATGGCAAAAAAAGTAATGTACCATTAGCCTTAGACATGAAATAGGGGCAAACTTACTAAAGGGTGAAGTGACTAATGCAGATGTAAATTCGCTAGTGAAGGATAGACTGTATTGGTACTTCGCTCCCTAACGCCTGGCGAAGTTGCACTCTGGCGAATGGACGTAACTACGCAAATTCACTAAGATGCGGATTTTACTGAACTTTACCTCTTGCGTCAGACTTGCCTTCGCCCCCTCAGACCAGGCAAAGTGCAATAGAGTAGATAGGACTTCCTAGAAAAATAGTTGAACATTTCCCAAAAGTCCCAAAAAACGCTAGCGTCTTTTCATTTTTCAGGGTGATAGGCTGAAAAATAGAGTAATTTTTTTGGGGGTAACCGTCTTCCCCCCTACATTTCCTAACATATGGCACATAAACTATACACTGGGCTCATGTGTAGGGCAATATAACAACTTTATTTTATTTTATTCTATGAAGATTTCCCAGGCTTGTGTAGTGTAATGTATTTGCTACAACATATTTGTCCATTGAACTTTAACTTCCCGCCATATGCAAATTCACCAGCGCTAGCGCAACTTCGCTTAGCTTGGTGCCGTAACATTAGCGCAACTCCCAACACCCTGGAGGCAACTTCGGATTTTAGCGAATTAGCGTTGTCCTGGCAAATCTACACCTGGCGAAGTGTTGCGCTGTGAGCGAAGTTGCGCTGGTGAATTTTCAGAGGTTAGTAAATTTTCCCCATACAGTATTGTTTGTTTTAATGACATATCCAATGCATCACTCAACTTTCAGCATATTTTTTCATTTTAAATGGGGTTATGTAAAAAAAGGCACTATGTTTGCACAGGTGCAGTAACCCATAGAAAACAATCAGCAGGTAGCATTTACTAGCCACCTGTTTAAAACCAAACAACATATTGGTTGCTATGAGTTACTGCTCCTGGGAAATGTAATGCCTTTTATTACATATGGAAGTTAGTGCACAAAAAAAAGTTAATAAATTAAACCATAAGCAATAACACATTTTCTACATTTTCTACATTTTCTAGTTTTGTAGATAGGAAAATAATACTTTACAAATTATATCCATTCTTAAGTATTGGATTAGATTATTACATTTATTTATTTTAAAAATCCTCTTAATTTTCATAGATTCAACCTGCATATGTATAAAAGTCTTACCAACAGCAATTTCAAAATGGGAAATAGATTAACCCCACATTTTGCAAGAAGCAGGTCTGTATCTGTAATGAATCTTTTTATTTATGTAAGGTAGCACATAATCAGAAAAAAACACTTCATTACAACCTGCTTAATCTTGAACAAAAAAAAATCCAAGCTGTAATTAAAGACCCTGAAACACAATTTCCAAATGTAATTAGCTCATCTAAAATAAATGATGTGCCTGTACAGGTTATGAGTGCAAAAGCTGATCACCTAATCAGATGCAGAAACTGATTGCAAGTATATCTGTAAATTAGATACTTATATAAAGTACAAGGTAGAATTCAAAATTTGAAAAGAATACACAAAAACAAATACAAGGATACAGGGAAGGAATAAAGCTATTAATAAAGTTATTAGAATTTGGCTGTAGTGAATCTGTGAAATGTTATTATTAAAACATTCTTTGAAAAAAACATTTTCCTGTTTTATGATCAGTGAAGTCCTTTATTGTTTCTTTTATAAAAGATTAGTAATTTATTGTTTTATTTTTACCCTTAATATGCTCACCAACCCACCACCCTTCTTTTGCAATGATTGTTGATGGTTATGTAACCACTTCTATACTGGTACACTTAACTTTAATGCCAGCAATGTAGATGCTATGTTATTGTCAGGGATAGGACTGCATAGAGATTTCCTAACTTGCTACCTGTGCAGGAGGCATTAAATATACCAAAATATAGAGTACATAATTTTTTCTCCTTCAACAATTAATTGCTCTGAAAAACCAAGGAGATGGTATCCAATTAAACTAAAAGAAGTCTGGTCTGTTTGGTACAACATAAAATAGAAACTAGACATTTTTAGAATTCTAAATCAAAACAGGCTGAATGAATCTGTAAAAAGTCCTGTTTATTGTATTATTGGTGTATGTTTCCTCTTCATATGATAAATGTCTCCTGCCATACCTTTGTGTTACCACTTCCTTATAATGTCAGGAGGAATTTGGACATAAATACCGCACATGGGTCTCACTTCTAGCTTTTCATACAGTTTAGTTAACTGTTTAGTTAAAAGAAATAAAGCAATGTATCTGTAGGCAAAAGTAACCCAGTGATTCAAACAAACTCTTTTGGCCATTGCACAGGAAACATATTCAATATCATATGATAAATTGGCAGTTACATAAATGATGTACAGTACATTGCACTTGTTAATAAAACTAAATAGCCCATTTTTCATCTGCTTATCAGATATCTGTAAATAAAATATATATTTCTTATTAATTAAAAAACTTAAAAATAAAATCCTTCACATCACCAAGAGCTTTTAATACTCTTGTGTGAATCCCTAGTAGAAAGCTCATATTGTTGATCCTCTTGACCTTGTATAATTTAATATTTCATGCCATTCCCTTTGGGATTAATGCCATAAAGGAAGATTTGACTTCTGATCCAAGTCTTTTAATAATTTTTCATTTCTTTCTCTGTATTCGGTGATCAAATTAAGACAATTGTTCTATTATTTTTCCCTCATTAATTTGAATACATTATATATTAATTTAATATTACTTTGGAAACATACGTAGAATATGTCACATATGTGTAATGGAAACTGAAGTTTCTCACCCTCGTGTAGGCCATGGCGTCCAAGATGGCGACGGCGTCCAAGATGGCGACGGCGTCCAAGATGGCGACTCCTTCCTCCCCCATGTGGATCCTGCTGGTCCCTGTGTGATGACGTCGGCTGCCTCCCGCTCTCCGATTGGTCGCCGGTGACGGAACGGTCGCCCGGCGTCAGAACGTGCGTCGGCGTCACGACGTTAGCGTCTTGACGCCGGCGTCAGCGTCATGACGTCATCGCGTCCAAATCTTGGCGCCAAAACTCGCCTATTTAAACCCCCTGGACATTGCTAACATTGCCCAAGTATAGGTTCATCTTCGTGATTCCTGGGTGTTATATTATTGACTGATTTCTTGTGTACCAACCTTGCCTGTTATTCGGATTGACCCTTTGCTGCCTGGATTGAACCCTTTGCCTGTACCTCGACTATTCTTCTGCCTGATCCCTTTGTACCACGAACTTGCTGACTACCTGCCTCCTCCTTGGTCCGCACTTCAACTGCGCCTTCGGGCCCTTACATTATACTTGGGCCATGGACCCATCTGAGGAGGCTGCGGCTCAACCAGATTTCGGAAGAGCCTTTCGTGGGATTGCCTCACGCATGGAGGCCTATGAAGCTCAGCAGTCACATTTTGGCCAAGCTCTTGAGGCCATTTTGGACAAGTTATCAGCTCTCTCTCCTACGGCTCAGGTTCCTGCTTCTGCTCCGGCCACTATTCCTGTGGCGCCGTTCCATGTCTCCGAACCCCGGATTCCGGCACCTCCGCTCTTCAGTGGTGATTCTGAGGCTTGTAGAGGATTCATCAACCAGTGTGAGATCCAGTTCACTCTGCTACCTCATCAATATGTCTCAGAGCGTGCCAAGGTGGGATACATCATTACCCGCTTGACTGGGAAAGCTGTGGAATGGGCATCACCGTTGTGGGAGAAAGAGGACCCCCTGATAGATGATTCGAAGGCCTTTATTCATGAGCTACGCACAGTGTTCGATGCTCCCGGCCGGTCTGCATCTGCCTCCTCTCGCTTGTTCCAGATCCGCCAAGGTACACGTTCGGTGCCAGAATATGCCATCGAATTCCGACAACGATAGTTATCACGCTGCCTTCTACAACGGGTTGTCCATGCGTCTGAAGGACGATTTGGTTTCACGTGAATTGCCTACTCGTTGGGAAGATTTGGTGGCTCTGGCAGTCAAAGTGGACACCCGCCAAAGAGAGCACCTTGCCGTAAAGGAACGTGTGAGGAAGTTTCAACCTCCCCTGGCTCCTCGTTTCCAGAGACCTGTTCTTCCCAGCACTTCTTCTTCTTCTTCTACTCCGGCTTCTTCTCCCTCCACCCCAGAAGAGCCTATGCAGATTGGTCGTGCCCGTCTTTCCGAACAGGAAAAGTTAAGGAGAAGGGTTGCTGGACTCTGTTTATACTGTGGGGGCAAATCCCACTTTGCCCATGAATGCCCTGCGAAGTCGGGAAACGCCAGTGCCTAGGTAAGTTTGGGGAAACTTACCTGGGCGGGATTAATCAACTTCCCCAAGCTTCTACTCATCGTTTCCTTCTCCCTGTACAGTTCCAGTTGGCTTCCAAGACCATCTCTACCCAAGCTTTCCTTGACTCCGGCGCAGCTGGGAACTTCTTGGATAAAGCCTTCGCAGAACAACATTCTATTCCTCTCCAAAGTCTGGCTGTTCCACTTCGTGTTCTTGCCATTGATGATCGGCCTCTTTCATCTGCCTTCATCTCCAAGTCTTCGCAAGAATTATCCTTCAAAGTGGGCACCCTGCATACCGAAAGACTTTCATTCTTGATTATTGATTGCCCTTCGACTCCTGTAGTCCTTGGACTCCCTTGGTTGCGCACCCACAATCCAGTCATTGACTGGTCCGCAACTCAAATTTCTCGTTGGGGTTTCTTTTGTCAACAGAACTGTCTTCCAGCCCAGTCCTTGGTCAAGGTATCCTCTGTTGTTTCAAATTCTTCAATTCCTCCTGTTTATCAAGATTTCTCCGATGTGTTCAACAAGAAATCTGCTGAAGTCCTGCCACCCCACCGGCCCTATGATTGTCCCATTGAGCTTCTTCCTGGAACCATGCCTCCAAGAGGACGTACTTACCCGCTCTCCCCCTCTGAAACTGCGGCGATGAAAGAGTACATCCAGGAAAATCTGCTTAGGGGCTTCATTCGTCCTTCTTCGTCTCCTGCAGGAGCAGGCTTCTTCTTCGTAGAAAAGAAAGATGGCAGTCTACGTCCCTGCATTGATTATCGCGGATTGAACAAGATTACTGTGAAAAAACGCTATCCGCTCCCCCTTATTTCCGAGTTATTTGACCAGCTCAAAGGCGCCAGCATCTTTACCAAGCTTGATCTTCATGGAGCCTACAATCTCATTCGGATCAGAGAAGGGGACGAATGGAAAACCGCATTTAATACTAGTGATGGGCACTACGAGTATCTCGTGATGCCCTTTGGGCTCTGTAACGCCCCTGCGGTTTTCCAAGAGCTGGTAAATGATGTCTTCCGGGACTTACTTGGCATAAGTGTGGTCGTATACCTAGACGACATTCTAATTTTTTCTTCAAACCTTTCCGAGCATCGAATCCAGGTACGGGAAGTTTTGTCTCGTTTAAGGAAAAATAATCTGTTTGCCAAGTTGGAAAAGTGTTCCTTCGAAGTTTCTTCTATTCCTTTTTTGGGGTACATTATTTCCCAACAAGGCTTCAAGATGGATCCGGCCAAAGTCTCAGCGATCCAGGATTGGCCCCTCCCCACCAGCACTAAAGCTATCCAGAGGTTTATTGGCTTTGCCAATTACTACAGACAGTTCATCAAAGGCTTCTCCTCCAAGATTTCCCCTATCCTGTCTCTCATTCGGAAGGGTGGGAAGCCCCAATGTTGGACACCTCAGGCTTTAGAAGCTTTCAAGAACCTCAAAGACTCTTTTTCATCTGCCCCAATCCTTAGGCACCCAGAACCTCTTCTACCATTCTTCATTGAGGTGGATGCCTCCGACGTAGGGGCTGGTGCGGTGTTGTCCCAAAGGTCTTCCAATGATGGCAAACTTCATCCTTGTGCTTTCTTTTCCAAAAAGTTTTCTTCTTCTGAGCAGAACTATGACGTGGGAAACCGTGAGCTATTGGCAGTTAAACTAGCTCTTGAAGAGTGGAGACATCTGTTGGAAGGTTCTTAGGTGCCAGTATCTATCTTTACGGATCACAAGAACCTTGAATTCATCCAGTCCCTTAAACGCCTCAATCCCAGGCAAGCTAGATGGGCACTTTTCTTCTCCAAATTCAATTTCGTGATCACATTCCGCCCGGGGTCCAGAAATAAGAAAGCCGACGCTCTTTCCAGAAGCTTCATTCCCGAGGATTCGTGTTCCGAAGACCCTGAACCCATTGTGCCTCCTGTTAAAATTATTGCTGCCTTATTCCCCACCATGGCCTCTCAGTTATTGTCCGCACAGTCCTCTGCTCCTGACAGTACTCCTTTGGGGGTTGCTTTTGTTCCTCCAGATCTTCGTCTTTCTATCCTTGCTCAGTCTCATAATTCCAGACAAGCCGGCCATCCGGGTATCAAGAAAACTACTGAACTCCTGTCTCGCCTAGTGTGGTGGCCTTCTCTCCGAAAGGACATCAAGGATTTTGTCTCCTCCTGTTCTGTTTGTGCAGCATCCAAGTCTGGCCACTCCCCTCCCAAAGGATTACTTCTACCTTTACCTATTCCCTCTCGTCCATGGACTCACCTGGCGATGGATTTCATTGTGGATTTGCCTGTTTCCCTCGGTCATACTGTTATCTGGGTCGTGGTTGACCGATTCAGCAAGATGGCCCATTTCATTCCCCTGCGTAAGCTACCTTCTGCTCAGGAACTCTCCAAATTATTCATCCAACATATCTTTCGTCTTCACGGATTCCCGGCTGAAGTGGTGTCGGACAGAGGTTCCCAATTCGTTTCCAAATTTTGGAGATCGTTATGCAAGGCACTTCATATCTCTCTCCAGTTTTCCTCTGCCTATCACCCTCAATCTAATGGAGCTGCTGAGAGAGTCAACCAAGCATTGGAGCAATTTCTTCGTTGCCATGTCTCCTTGTGCCAAGACGACTGGGCAGACCTTCTTCCTTGGGCAGAATTTGCTCACAACAATGCTATGCACGCTTCTTCTGAAAAGTCTCCGTTCTTTTGTGTCTATGGTCAGAACCCTCTAGCTTTTCCGCAAGATCTTCTTCTCACAAACGTCCCTGCTGCCAATGATCAGGTCGCTCATATGCTTGCTATCTGGGTTGCCACTAAAGCTAATTTGGAAAAGAGTTCTCTGTCTCAGAAGAAATTCGCGGACAAGAGAAGAATTTCTTCCCCACAATATTGCCTCGGTGATAAGGTTTGGCTGTCTACACGGAACATTCATCTTAAAGTTCCTACTCCTAAACTCGGCCCCAAGTTCATCGGTCCTTTCCCCATTATTGAAATCATCAATCCCGTGGCAGTTCGTCTTCAGCTTTCCCCCGAGATGCGGATTCCCAATGTCTTCCATGTATCTCTTCTCAAACCGGCAAAAGATTCTTCTTCTTCTTCCTCGTCTTCTCCTACTCCTGTTCTTATAGATGGACACCAAGAATTTGAAGTCAAAAGAATTCTGGACTCTCGAATTTCCAGGGGTAGGTTACAGTATTTAATCGAATGGAAGGGTTTTGGTCCAGAGGAATGCTCCTGGGTGAAGGACTCTGACGTCCATGCTCCTCTTCTTATTCGAAGATTCCACAAGCAATTTCCTTCCAGTCCCGGTTTCGGTGGTCCTGAGGCCCCCCCTAAGGAAGGGGGTACTGTAATGGAAACTGAAGTTTCTCACCCTCGTGTTGGCCATGGCGTCCAAGATGGCGACGGCGTCCAAGATGGCGACGGCGTCCAAGATGGCGACTCCTTCCTCCCCCATGTGGATCCTGCTGGTCCCTGTGTGATGACGTCGGCTGCCTCCCGCTCTCCGATTGGTCGCCGGCGACGGAACGGTCGCCGGCGTCAGAACGTGCGTCGGCATCACGACGTTAGCGTCTTGACGCCGGCGTCAGCGTCATGACGTCATTGCGTCCAAATCTTGGCGCCAAAACTCGCCTATTTAAACCCCCTGGACATTGCTAACATTGCCCAAGTATAGGTTCATCTTCGTGATTCCTGGGTGTTATATTATTGACTGATTTCTTGTGTACCAACCTTGCCTGTTATTCGGATTGACCCTTTGCTGCCTGGATTGAACCCTTTGCCTGTACCTCGACTATTCTTCTGCCTGATCCCTTTGTACCACGAACTCGCTGACTACCTGCCTCCTCCTTGGTCCGCACTTCAACTGCGCCTTCGGGCCCTTACATTATGCACATTTTCTTTACTTAACATTCCGGGGAGATACAACTTGAAAAAGAAAAGACCAGTGATTATTAGTGTCCTATTCAAATAATCCATGGTTTAACCTACAGTGCAATATTCTATCTAAGAATTCCAGCAAGATTTTTGCCCATGGATCAGGTGCAAAATGTTATCAAGATAGAAACGACATGCAAATTGGCATAATGTGTGCCTGAGAGTGATGTAGAGGCACAATGACAGGACACGGGCACTTGCTTACATGCCCTTCAATTGCATTGCACAGTGAAAGCTTAATATTCTTTCCTTTATTAAATTATCGAGTTTCTTTAATTACAGGTGTTGTAAGTTATAACACAAGAAAGGCAATACAAATCAAAATGAAGCAACATATTTCCAATATTCTTGCACCTATTTTTTTTATCTGGTGCTGTAACAAATGAGGGCCATGGAATGTTCCATTGGAACAGAAATTATAATTGGTCAAAAGCAAAGATGAGCTGGGAACTCTCCCATTGCCCAGTCCCTTATTTACTTAATGTATTGAAAAAATTGTAAACCATTTTTATAGTTACTGGTATATGTAACTCTAGGGTGGCAGATATACAAAAGAGAGTGTTCTTCAGTACCCAGTACATCAACAGAATAAAAACATTCTATGTACTTGCATAGTTATCATATTTGGGGGGTAAATGTTTAACTTTTATTTGATAGGAAGTAGGGTGTTACTATTAATTTTACAAATCATAGTTTAGTTGTTTGCAAAATGAATCAAAAATTACTCAGCAAGCACAATAATTTATATCTCGAAATTAAAAAACAAAATGCTAAAGCTTCTGTGTGAAAAAAAAGATTGATTAAACCTTTAAGTGCAATGAAAAGTAAAATCTATGGTGCAGGAAAAAGTGCAGATTTCCATTTCACTCTGATCTATATTGTATGTTTGTTACCATGACAATGTGCAGAATAAATGAAACAGTGAATGGTACCTTTTGGGTGCATGTTTATATAAATGACAGTCCTCCTTTAAAAAAAATGGCTTCAACGTTGAACGGAAATCGTTGTTAATAATGAACTGAAAATGTAATTGGAGAAGTAAGATTTCAGTAAGAACAAAAAGTCAGAAGTAAGAATGATCTGAAAAATGTGCAAACTGGCAGTCTAGTTAAAATGCTAATTGTAAAAAATTTACAATAAAAAGCAATCAGTCAGATAAAAAGCAAATCAGTCAGATAGAAACAACTGTAAATTCAGTATATAAATGCTTTCTAGATGTTTAAATTATAGATTTTTTTTGTCTATAAAATCTTTGATTGTTACATGACAGTTCTTTTGTTGCTGTTGAATATTTTTGGAAACAAAACTTTTACTGGCTGGAAAATAGACTAACTGCTTCACTTGGCCAACATTTTTAATTCAGTCACTGTAAACAATTTTAATATTAAAATGGATATAATTGCCAATTACCAACCAGTTACAGAACATGTTATTTAAGTTTGCATATCTGAAACAAAGATTAATTTTCCTCTCTCAGGTAATTAAAGCTGTTGAGGAAGGTTACCGTTTGCCAAGTCCTATGGATTGCCCTGCTGCTCTTTACCAGCTTATGTTGGATTGCTGGCACAAAGACCGAAACAGCAGGCCCAAGTTTGAAGAAATTGTCAGTATTTTGGATAAATTGATTCGTAACCCAAGCAGCTTGAAAACGCTTGTTAATGCATCAAACAGGTATTAAACAAATGTATCTCTTAATTATATATAACTAATTTCTTCAGTAATTGCTGTTTCTGATAAAGTAAAAATTTCCCTGCATTTAAAAATTCCTGAGGAAAGAAAATAGCATTATTCAAACAATTCTAAAGCACAGTTAAAGCCTGTTTATTTTAGAATCCTCTAGTCTGATATTTCTTCCAGACAATCTCCAACACGCACCATACTCCATATGTTCTGGCAGGTGCAGTCACCAATAGTTTTGGTCAAGTGCAATCACCTTTCAGACCTAGACGTTCCAAAAATGCTACTGATTCTATGTGATTGTCCATTATAAAGACAGGCTAAAGCACATGCCCGAGGAATCAACATAGTTTTGGGAGAGTGGAGTTTACTGTCAGGATGTATTCAAGAGAATGTAAAACAAAAACTAAATGGCTTCAGAAAGGTATAGTAGATCTTTCAAATATATGCCAGATATGTCAGAAACTTATGTACTTAAAACTATACATAGTTGTGTGCAAATTATCTTCAGTTCCCAGAGCCCCAGTGTCCCATGCATTAAAGTGGCAGAGTATGACATTTGAATTATTTAACTCCTTACAGCCTGCTTTAAATTAGGCAGAAAATATATATTCCTTCCTAACAGGCAGTTCACAGTGACAACACCATCCTACCAGGCAGCTCATAAGATAACCATCCTACTAGGCAGCTCATACGAGAACCAACCCATAAGGCAACACACAGGAAACCATCCTATCAGGCAGCTCACCAGAAAAACAATCCATGAGGAAACTCATAAGAAAACCATCCTATCAGGCAGCTTATAAGACCATCCTACCAGGCAGCTCATAAGAACACCATTCTACCAGGCAGCTCATAGTGATAACACCAACAGCACATAAATGAGATCATCCTGGGAGGCAGCAAGTACATGGTTACAACTTACTATTTCAGCATTAAGAAACAATGCAATCACTTGTACAGCATATATAGTGCACAAAAATACAAAAAGGAATGTTTGGAAGCAAATATGTTTCCAGCTAGAAAGACAATCTGCAGCTCTCTGCCCTTGGAGCCTGCATATTACATTAAGATGTGTAATTCACTATAACATGCAGCCCACATGCAGATTCGCTGCCTGCACCCAGTTTACCACGGTTATCTGACTTTCTTTAGAGTTCTGTACAGTCTCCTGTGTAAAACTCCTAACTGAAATTCTGCTCCACTGCAGGAATCCTCCTCTCCCTCTTTTTAAATATCTTTACCTCAAGACTTCAGCAGCTATTACAGGAAGTATCAGATTACATCACTCTGCACATCATCAAAGGGAGGTGCAAATTACATCACATACTCCATATCTGGCAACTTTATTAAAGGCAAAGCTAGAGTGTACTGACCTATAAGCTGGGGGAGGTGTGTTTAGCCTAGGAGGAGGTTGTGGCTGGTTTGTTATCTGCCTGGAAGGTGACTTACATTATCCATATACTGCAACTGTTTATTCTGGTAATTCTGCTACAGATGCAGCCACTTTGGTTTGTCTGTTTGACACAGAATAACTAAACACAGATATCCCATTTATCTCATTTAACACAGAAAACTGCGTCACAACATCCCATCTAATTAAAGCATTCACCATTGTTCACAATGGTGCTTTGGTATGCTAATGGAAAGGTTAAATGCATTAAATGAGTTAAGATGACTTTAGATAACGCAGTTTCTTCAATTAACCATGAGTCATGACGCATTTATCTCACAAATCCAAGTGGCTTCATCTGTATATCCATACACTGCCATATCCATATACTGCAACTGTTTATTCTGGTAATTCTGCTATATCCATACACTGCCATATCCATATACTGCAACTGTTTATTCTGGTAATTCTGCTATATCCATACACTGCCATATCCATATACTGCAACTGTTTATTCTGGTAATTCTGCTATATCCCTACTTGTATTTGTTAACCCCAATAACTTTTGTCTGTCAGGCCTATTCTACTTTAGTTCTTTGATAAATATCTAAAGCACACATCTGTGTCCCCTCCTCCGTGAACAAGAGATATTTTTATAGCCCCAAACCTGGTTCTGGTGTCTGTAAAACTCTGCCCATTGCTAGCTATTTAATTGATTAATTGATTAATTAGGCTCTGGTTTTCCCAATCAGCTACATATAAATTCAGACCCAGTATTGGGGATGGCACTCGTGTCTGGGGCATGGCACGAGTGCTAACATTTCCTAAGTGCTAAAATTTCACATGTGCTTAGAAATGACAGTTAAACAAGGCAGTTGGACAAGGCATTGACAAGGCAAAAGGAACCGGATTCCCCTGCAATCAACAGTGAACCATCTGGGATAAGAAGAAAACAGATTTGCTTGTACCTGCTAGTTTGTAACTTCTTACTCCAAACATGCTTTATCCTGCATTTCTCCTCCTTTCACTCTCATGCTTCATAAAACATTTTTCACTACCTCCTCTATCAAATCCCAGTTCTATAAAAATCTCAGCCTCTCTACTCTCCTCTCCTTCCCTCTCCACACATGAAGTTTATAAAGTACTCTGTTTAGCTATTCCACAAAACTCCTCTTTTTCATACAAACCAAGGACTTATAAATCCCGCTCTCACTTAGTCTTTCTTTCCTTTCTATTGCTGGCAGCTGGGGACATTTCCCCAAACCCTGGCCCTTACCCCATCCCAGTTATATCACGGCCACGAGCTCCTTCTCTCCGGAGCAAATTCAAACAGTACAGAACACTTACTCCTATACCCAAAAACCCAGTTAATCTTTCATGTGCTCTCTGGAATGCCAGATCTGTCTGCAACAAACTCACCACTATACACGACCATTTCATTGCAAATTCCTTTAACCTGCTTGCGCTTACTGAAACCTGGCTCTCTCCTACTGACACTGCCTCACCTGCTGCCCTGTCCTATGGGGGCCTACACCTTACTCATACTCCCAGACCTGGTAACAGACCTGGAGGCGGGGTGGGTTTGCTTCTCTCTCCCCGCTGTACTTTTAAAGTTCTTCCACCTGTTCCCTCTTTATCATTCTCCTCATTTGAGGCTCACTGCATTAGGCTCTTTTCTCCTGTTTCACTCTGCATTGCTGTTATATATCGACCACCAGGACCAACTGTACAATTTCTGGACAACTTTGCTGCTTGGCTTCCTTACTTTCTTTCATCTAACATCCCATCCATCATATTAGGTGACTTAATATACCCGTTAACAACATTAACAACTCTTCTGTCTCTAAACTTCTTTCACTAACCTCCTCCCTAGGCTTATCTTTGTGCTCAGACTCCCCCTCTCACTCCAATGGTAATGCTCTGGATCTCATATTTACCAGACTCTGTTCAACCTCCAATTTTACTAACTCCCCATTTCCCCTTTCTGATCACAATATGCTCACATTTCAACTCTCACTAACTCCCTCCTCACCCCCTGCTATTCCCCAAACACGTACTTACCGTGACTTGCAAGCTGTAGACATGTCACATCTCTCTTCTTCCTTTGACTCTCTTCACTCTAATATCTCAGCCATCTCATGTCCTAATGTGGCTACCTCTGTCTACTATAGTACTCTCACCACTGCCCTAAATGAGCTTGCTCCTATAAAAAGTAAACGTTCTCGACCCAAACCACTTCAACCTTGGCATACTGCTCATACAAAAGCGCTCCAAAGACACTCACGTGCACTTGAGCGTCGCTGGCGCAAATCCCGTTCAGAATCAGACTTTTGGAGCTACAAATCTGCCCTGCGCTCCTTTAACACCAGCCTCTTCCAAGCCAAACAAACATACTTTACTTCACTCATTAACTCCCTTTCTAAAAAACCAGCACAACTTTTCTCCACCTTTAACACTCTCCTTTCCCCTTCTCCACCCCCTCCATGCACATCTGTCTCTGCTCAAGATATTGCTGAGCACTTCAAAAACAAAATTGACACTATCAGAAGGGACATTACACTACTCAACCCCCCTAGACTTCCACCACCCTCCCTCCACACTCCCCAGTCTCTCCTGTGCTCCTTCACCCCTGTCACTGATGAGGAAGTCTCAAAGCTTCTGGCCTCTTCTCACCTTACCACCTGCCCGCTTGATCCAATTCCCTCAAAACTTCTACGCAATACCAATCCTTGTCTAATCAAAGCCTTAACTCACCTATTTAATCTTTCGCTCTCAACTGGACTGTTTCCTTCTCAACTAAAACATGCTCTTGTCACCCCCATTCTGAAAAAACCCTCTCTTGATCCCTCCAATATTGACAACCTCCGACCTATCTCTCTGCTACCTTTCATCTCTAAACTACTTGAGCGCCTAGTCTACAACCGACTTACCTCATTCCTCTCTGACAATAACCTGCTGGACCCCCTACAATCTGGTTTTAAGCCACAACACTCCACGGAAACTGCCCTGACTCGACTAACTAATGACCTCTTAACCGCTTAAGCCAACAATCATTTCTCACTACTAATACTGCTTGATCTCTCAGCCGCATTTGACACTGTAGATCACCCTCTCCTCCTCCAGTCCCTCCAGTCGCTTGGCCTTCGTGACACAGCCCTGTCCTGGTTCTCTTCTTACATCACCAATCGTTCCTTCAGTGTCTCCTACAATGGAGTATCATCTTCTCCCCTACCTCTTTCTGTTGGAGTTCCCCAAGGCTCTGTCCTGGGACCATTACTATTCTCCCTCTATACTTCCTCCCTTGGCAAATTAATAAATTCGTATGGTTTTCACTACCACCTCTATGCTGACGATACTCAGATCTATCTCTCATCTCCTGATCTCAACCCAGAACTCCTAACTCGCGTCTCCTCCTGCCTGTCCGCTATCACTACCTGGATGTCGCAACGCTACCTTAAATTAAACCTCTCTAAAACTGAAATGGTTCTCTTTCCTCCAACAAACACCAGTAGCATCCCCGAAGTATCCATCATAGTTAACAATTCCACTATCACCCCCTCTCCCCAGGCCCGGTGCCTTGGGGTTATCCTAGATTCTGCCCTGTCATTCACTCCTCATATCCAGTCACTTATTAAATCATGTCACTTCCACCTAAGGAACATATCCAAAATACGATCATTTATCACCCAAGACGCTGCCAAAATTCTTATTCACTCTCTCATCATATCGCGTCTAGACTACTGTAACTGTCTTTTAATTGGCCTCCCCCTCCAGAGACTGTCACCTCTCCAGTCCATAATGAACACTGCTGCGAGGCTCATACACCTCAGCAACCGCTCCTCCTCTGCCTCGCCATTCTGTCAATCCCTGCACTGGCTTCCGTTACCTTTCAGAATCAAATTCAAATTAATGACACTGACTTTCAAAGCACTTCACAACTCTGCTCCACCCTACATCTCTGAACTCATCTCTATATACTCACCCACTCGCTTACTACGCTCCTCTACTGACCTGCTACTCAACTCTTCTCTCATTACCTCCTCACATGCTCGCATTCAAGACTTTGCAAGGGCTGCACCCCTCCTCTGGAACGCTCTTCCACGGTCTGTCCGACTTTCTCCCAACCTTTCTGCTTTCAAAAAATCTCTGAAAACGCACTTCTTTCGAGAAGCCTACCCCACTCTGCTTAACTACCAAACGCAACACCACATACAATACCACATTTCTCACCCACTTAATTCGATCTTGCCCACTCCCACACCTTGTGTATTACTCCCTTCCCTTTAGACTGTATGCCTATGCATAGGGCCTTCCTCACCTTTTTGTACCTGTATTGATTGTGATGTTTGTTACTCCATATATTCTATATATGTAATTCATGTGATGTAGTTGTATAATCACATTTACTTTACAGTGCTACGCAATATGTTGGCGCTATATAAATACATGTTAATAATAAAATACATGTTAATTATTCCTCCCTAGTTTTTTCACTACAAAATATATCATTCAAATCTAAGACTTATATTCAAGTATATTTCTCCAGCTACTCATATTCTGGATCCAGTCACAAAAATGCGATATTTATATGCATTCTCAAAAGTAATCAAAAAGAACCTCCTCAATTCGGGTCCTCAGCAATTTCCAGCACTTTTGGAGTATGCGCAGTCGGTACGAAGCCACAAGCTCCGCTGCACTTACTCTGCACTGATAGGTGAGAAATATTTTAGGGACATTTTCAGGGCTATTGAAGTATGTGGGAGGTTAGTAGGTAGGGGCTTTTCATAATTGAGGAGGGTTTGAATTCTCCTTTAATACAGGTATGGGATCCATTAAATGACAATCATTATCCAGAATGCCCTGAAATAAGGCTGTCTCCCATAGACTCAATTTTATTCAAATACTCAATACACTTTTTTCTTTTTCTCTGTAATAATAAAACAGTACATTGTACTTGATAGAAACTATGATATTAATACTTATTGGAAGCAAAACCAGCCTATTGGGTTTATTTAATGTTTACATGATTTTCTAGTAGACTTAAGGTATGAAGATCCAAATTATGGAAAGATCCCTTATCGGGAAATCCCCAGGTCCAAAGCATTCTGGATAACAGGTCCCATGCCTGTATTTGACTTCTGGAACACTCACTCAAATTAGTTAAGCTATGTGACTTAAATAGTCTCATCATTTGTCAGAGGATAAGACTTGCTTACAACTGCATATAATATAGACAAGAGAATCAATGGAAACCATTGTTTTGAGAAAGCTCTAAAATAATATAAACATGTTCACCATATAAAACTGTGAAAAATTCAAAGGCATTCTACTTAGAAGCTTTTTTTATAGGTAAACCTATAAAAACATACCTATGATTTTTAGTAAAAAGGGGCATTTTGGAGTTGACTTTTGACCCTCCAATGATACATTAAACCATCTATAACTACATTGTAAT
Source organism: Xenopus laevis (assembly GCF_017654675.1). NCBI lineage: Eukaryota > Metazoa > Chordata > Amphibia > Anura > Pipidae > Xenopus > Xenopus laevis. The sequence continues at coordinate 89,434,623 of NC_054371.1, read as the reverse complement.
ACATAAACAAACATAATACAACATTTTAAAGAAATAACCCAGTTCTGTTTTTTTAATTCAAATTTACTTTAATTTGTTTTAAGTGTGGTCAAAAAGGAACACATTTCTGAAAACACAATTATCTTTTTACAGACCTTGATTGCATTACCATGTGTTTGGATGTAATTGACACAAGCTGCTGGCCATGCTGTGATTCAGCAAATAATGCCCAAAAAGAATAATCAGCAATTCATATATCCTGCCAGTGATGATGAGCATCTGTACTGTATGTCATTTGGCTTGCCAACAGAAGCAGCACCTTTTCAAACTCTCCACTATAACGGCTGCTTCAGAAATTAGTATCAGGCTTTCTATCATCTAAGGACCTGTGAAAAAGAAAAACCAAACTAATGTCCATAGAGGACCATTTAAAAACAATAAACAGTTATGAAAGTGTTTGCTTATAAAGAGAATTAGCGCAGTTTAGTTAAACCTATGACTTGGACCAAAACATAAGCGCATGACGATTTTAAAAAGGTTTTAGAAATAATATTATTTTGCAATCAGTTGTTGGCAGAGGTGGGCTTTATAATGATCACAAAGGGAACACTCAGTACAGCAACTTGTGAGTAGGTTTATTTGTGAATCACACAAGGATAACACATCTAACAGTGCACATTTAAAGGAGCACATTTAACAGTGTAGAAGACCATGAACAATATGGTGGAAGGAAGAGGATTGAGAAACACCAGAGTTTGTTGCATATATTCCAACATCAGTACTAATCTAACCTGTCATCAAGTGAAGAATGAAAATAGGATATTGAAAAAATAATAAATATATTTTCAAAACACTATACTGTATTCTGCATGTTCACAGCCATTTGCAGTATGCTTAAAGGGGAACTCCGGCTTCCAAACCAAAAGAGGCCCACATAACACAGTAACCCCTAATATATCTATCACAGTTTCTTCAAAAAGTATGAATAAATGCCATTTTCCATGCTGAAATCCAGTTAGTTAACAGATCTTCTCTTTCTGCATCATATGAAATCCTGGCAGGGAAGGAGGGACTAAAACACTGGTGTTATAAATTGTAAAAACTTCTCCACAGCTTACAGACAACATGTAGGAAATACATAACCCACAATGCATTGCACTGTTACTTATTGAAATCACCTGTACAGGGAATTGTGTGGTTTGGAGGATGCAGGCTAAGGACAGATGGCTGCTGATACAAAGTAACAGTAGTCAGCTAGCTCAGCAAAGTAGTCAGAAACATCAGGACAGCAGGGGGCTAGGCTTATGGAACTTTTCCAAACCATTACAAATCATGAAAAGTCTACATGTTTTTTAATTTATATAAGTATATTGAAAAATTGTTTGAAATTATGTTTACTTTTCAAAAAGCTCAAGTTATGTTTTTGTGGAGTTCCCCTTTAAGAGAGAAAGGTTAATTGATTATAGTTTCGCTGTCATTTAGCTATTTAAAGTGTTTACTTTAAGGAGAAGGAAAAGTTAAATCTAAGTAAGCTTTAGCAGAAAGGTTTATATAAATACACTAGTAAACTCTAATGCTGCTCAGAGTCCTCTGACAAAAAAACACACATTTCTTTCCTTCTATTATGTACACATGGGCTTCTGTATCAGACTTCCTGTTTTTAGCTTAAACCTCTAGGGTTTGGGCTTGGGCTTGGTCTGCTCAATTTGCTCCTCTCCCCCTCCCTGCAGAAATCTGAGCTCAGAGCTATGAACGAGCAGGGAGAGACTCAGGAAGGAAGTGATGTCACAGTAAGCTAATATGGCAGCTGCTATCCTAAACAAACAGAGACAATGTCTAGAGCTTATCACTCAGCTATGGAAAAGCATTCTAAAGAATAAAAATGGTGTTCTAGCTTGCACTGTTGTGGCTAATCTATTGGCAATAAACTGCCTTGGCAGCTTTCCTTCTCCTTTAAACTAAAATAACAAGCTATGTGATTTTTTTGTTAGTATACTTGGAGCTTTCATTGGAATCAGTAGCACTGATAAAATGAGATTCAGTTATCTGAGCAAATTTATCACAAGAAGGCGTGACTCTCTCACCCATGGGCCACTAGTGGAAAGTTCCTTAGTATAACAATGAATCCCAATATAAACAATAAAGCTGCTTTGTTATCAAAATGTATGCAGTACATAAGAGTAAAAATGTAATAAGATGCTGGAAATCATATTAATGTTCAAGGTTATGTCAAAAATTATTAAATTACAATAGCAAAACTTTAATTATAAGAACTTTATGCTGGCACCTGTAAATCCCTAATAAGATACAAATACCTGCTGACTGGAAATTAATTTAATATAAACTGCTACAAGATTCCAGCAAAGTAAATAAACAACCTGTCATATTACAATATTGCTTTTTCAAGCAAAAAAAAAGTTATGTTCTCCAAAAGGTTTTAATGAAAACTGAATGCCGTGCAGACTAGATTTGTTTCAACATAAAAAAGAAAAGAGGCATTACATTTTAATGAATCATTCTTCTGTATTTCAACCTTTGTTTTCTTGGAATGCTACAATTCAATTGGTGTCTTCATATTGTATTATTATGTGTTTCTGTATACATTATTAAAAGCATGCAAAAAGTATGGTGTGCTAGAGGGAGTTGTTAATTGTTAACTTGTATATCTGATTGTATCTTTTCATATGATCTATTAGTTTGTCAAATTGGCCTTATTTGCAGAAAAGAAACTTTAAAAAAAACCTGCTTGGGCTTAAGTTTAAACTTAAAGGAATATTGATTTGTGTGTTAATGCTAAAAATTATATTTTATTATAAGTTGTAATAGGAATTTAAAAGCATTAGCATAATTGGCAACATTGCAAATAAAGGTATAAAGTTAATAAATTTTTCTATTTTAGGGTATCAAATTTACTAATTGAACATAGTCCTGTTGGAACTGGTACCTATAGATCAGTAAATGAATGGCTGGAAGCTATCAAAATGGGAAGGTATACTGAGACATTTATGGAGAATGGTTATAATTCAATGGATGTAGTCACTCAATTGACACTGGAGTAAGTAAACCCTTTATTTCATATACTAGATGTGCAAATTATATATATATATATAAATATATACGTGTGTGTGTGTGTGTGTGTAACTAGTGTTTAATAAAAGATAATCTGCTATGTCCGTGAGTTCATTATGGCAAAGGAATATATAAATAAATAAATATGATATGCACATATAGATTTAGTATGAATGCTGTGTGTGCCATTTTCTGACAATGAGAATCAGCTAAAATTGAAGTTCAATTGCAGCCAAAGGACCAAAGCTTGTATATGTGCATAGATTTTCACAAATAATAATTTCAATACTCTCTGTCTATGACCCTTTTCACTCACTGGAATGGGGTCATCCAGACTGTCCAAAAGGAATTGTATATGCTTATAAGTAAATGGTCATAAGACACAGCAGAATCTGTGTACTGACAGTTTCTGATTGGTGCCATTATTATATACAGTATGACAGAACCCTACATTTTTGTTTATTATTTTAAAGTATTATTGTATGTCTATACACTATACTGAACTGTTAGTAATTCAGTATAGTGTATAGTGCAGGGGTCCCAACTTTATATTTTACATGTTAGCTACATAAAAAAATGATGGAGAGCAACATAAGCATACGTGAAGTTCCTGTGGTGCCAAATATGATCTGTGGTTAGCTATGATAGCCCATATGTGGATTGACAGTCTACAACCTAAAGCTTGCCTACAAGCCAGAAATTCAAAAATAAGCACCTGTTTTGAGATCACTGGAAGCAACATCCAATGGTTTGTTGAGCAACATGCTGTTCACAAGCCACTGGTTGGGGAACACTGGTATAGTGCATCATAGTGTATTCTGTACCCATATTTAAATGAATGTTAAAGGGAAATAATATATTATGACATACACAGGTGACATACTCATAGTAGCCAGCAGCAATTACATTTGTACAGTCCACTAGAAAGCAAAAACTTCTGAGAGGTTGCTATGGGTAACAGCACTGAATAGATGCATATTTACACTTGTCTGTAAATCAGCCCTGTTTTGTTTACATTTGCATTAAATGTTTGGTAAAATTAAATAGCATTAATTATTCTTCATAAGGAGCCTTGTGGATAGTTGCATTTTTCTGTACCAGCTACCATGCTTAGTTCAGACTTTCAGAAAGATGTCTACAGAAAAGGAAATCAGATGGCATACACTATAATTAGGATAGAATGCATCATCATCCTTTTAATCCGTAAACTCTTTCTGGGAGGAACCTTATAGTAAACATGTATTTACAACCCTCATACTTGTATACGGCTGTATATTTTTATTTCTATAGCGCTTCTTATGTACACAGCACTGTACAACAAAACAATTAATTAATACAACTAACAGGATTCATTACAATAATAAATACAAAGTACAGTTGCATTAAAGGTTAAGAGCTAAAAAACAAGAGGATGGATGTCCCTACCCATAGAGTTTATAATCTTATATTATCACTGTTTCATTATATAAACTGTAACCCTGTTCGTGCTTCTGCCTTATGAGTTATATAAATGAATACATACAATAAAGTGTTTATGCTATGCTCACTTTCTAATATGTGTGTGTATATATATATATATATATATATATATATATAATATATATATATATATATATATATAATGTATCTTAAGTCAGGTAGCGTAGTTTCATATTTTTTGTCCAGAAATATCTTAATCTGTTTTCTCAAACCAATTCTACCATGACTGTGAGGTTCCGCATTTTCTTTCATACTGCTAAGATTTAACACCCTCTGTGCCTATTTTCTCCATTCCAAGCAGAGTGAAACAAAGTCTTTAAGATAAGACCACACAATTCATAACAATTCTGAAGTGCAGAGTTTTTGTATTTAGATAGATAGTAATTGTACTTGTACTTCTCCTTTTCAGAGATTTGAGGAGATTTGGAGTGACTCTGTCTGGCCATCAAAAGAAGATAATGAACAGCATTCAAGAAATGAGGGCCCAGTTATTGAACGGAATGGTGCCATTGTAATTGTGCCATTTCACCACCAAGCAAACCTGCACTTTGTTACCTGTCCAGAGATTTATAGATACAGATTAGATTGAAATGAAAAAGGGAAGTAGAGTGCTATAGAAAACAGAAAATAGCACATGCAACAAGATAACTCAAAATCAGTATTGGGATCAGGCTTCCATTTATTTTTTATTTTATCTCTATCATTCTTCATGAAAAACAGCAACATGCATGGGATCTGAAGATGGATGTACAATAAGACAGGGTGACCAGTTTCTGTAACAAAAGACTTCCCATGATGCTTTGTACACAAATTGTATATAGCATCTTGGTAGTGCTTTCATTGTAGCAGCACGATAAATTCTTCCAAGAACTTACTTGAATGGATCATTTACAACAAAGTTTTGTAGCCATGTATGGCCTAGTCAAAAGCTGCAGTTTTTGGACATTTACTAAGTTGAATTGTCTACAAGTGTATTGAAGAGCAATATGTTTAGATTTTCTTGTTAGTTATACAGTTTGTTTGTTTTTTTAAATTTAAAGAATGCTGTTACACAGCATTATCTAGAGAACCTAATGTATAAACATGTTGCTTGATCACTTGCAAATACAATATATTTATTTTTTTGTGTTCTTGAGTTTCTTTTAGTCTGCTTCTGTGAGATTAATATAGTCTATAATGAAATGTATATATTGTACAGTTTGCTACACACTTGGTTTCAGTTACATGCAGAAAAAAATAACTGAAGAAACATTAGCCATTATTTCTACAACAAAATAAACATTTCCATTTCTAAGATTCTTAACATTTTTGCAATGCAGGGTACATGAATGAAAAAGAAAATGATGCAAGTTTTAGGCCAAAAAGTCTAGTTTTTAAACACAACATAGGAATTAAATAACTGGCTTTTGTGATTTTTATTTAATTTTTTCATGTGCAATTTGCATAACACTTCTGCCAATACAGTGTACAGGAATGAAAAAGAAAATAATGCAAATTTTGGCCCAAAAAGCTAAATTTTACAGTTTTTCATGGTTTATATTTAATTTGTTCATATGCACTTTACATATTCGTGAAATGGGGTAATAGTGAAGTTACGGCATGCAGGAGAAAAGTAATAAAATAGGATATTATTCAGAGATATTTGTATAAACTACAAACAATATTCAACAGTACAACCAATCATGTTACAAACTCTGTTTTCTTATATATGTAAGCTTGTATTTTTATTGATATTTGCCAGTCATCAGACAAAGAAAGTTAAGGAAGATATGAAGTAAATATGAATATGAATTGAATACGAATTGAATACAAATTGAATATAATTAGAATTTTCAGGTCAGAACCATTAGATTGAATATTAGACATTCAATTTTTTCTTAAATAACCTCAAGGGGTAGATTTATCAAAGGTCAAAGTGAATTTTCGAATTAAAGAAATTAAATTTGACTTCGATTTTGATTCGAATTGAAAATACTTTGAATATTCGATCATTTGAAAATCGAAGTACTGTCTCTTTAAAAAACTTTGGCTTCAACACTTCACCACCTTAAACCTGCCGAATTGCTATGTTAGCCTATGGGTACCTCCTAGTACCTATAGCCAACAGTTGGCTAAGTTTTTAGAAGTCGAAGTTTGTTTTTGAAAATCGTTTGATCGATCGATTAAATTGTTCGAATCATTCGATTCAAACTATTTCTACGATCGATAGAACGATTGTAATTCGATCACAAACAGCTAAATTTAAACAAAAAAAAACTTTGACTATCGAATTTTTCAATTCGATGGTTGAATTTCGAAGTTTTAGCACTTCGAAATTGGACCCTTGATAAATCTGCCCCTAGGTAGAAAATGTGTAAAAACTGATTTTGATCCTTTCTATAACATTTAAAATCATAATTTCAGGCTCTTAAATAGAATCACTTAGATGAATGTTTGAAAAATACTGTTGAATACTTTGTATTTGATTTGAATAATCTGAAATCTGAGGTGAGAACAGGTTATTGGTTAGTGCTAAGTAAAGCAAAGATAACATATATTTTCTGCAAACACTATAACAAGGCAACTTATAGCAAGGTTGATAACAGGGTGTTGAGTGTTGGAGACACTCAGTCCCTGAGTTACAGTACTTAATATATTTTAGCAGGTCAAAGTTAGTGTAAATTTTGTACTTCTCATTTCAATTTCAATTTTTATGTTTTATTTTACAAAGAATGTCATTTTGGCTACAGTAAACTATTAAAATGTATAGTAAAATCAGGGCAAACATGGGTGGTTTGGGACACACACAGTTATTGCAATGGTGAACACCACGAACACACATAAAAAGCTTTAAATACTTTTTACTAAAACAGATATAAAGGGGCAGATTTACATAGGGTCGAATATCGAGGGTTAATTAACTCTCTATATTCGACTGACGAATGTAAATCCTTCGACTTTGAATATCGAAGTCGAAGGAATTACCGCAAATAGTTTGATCGAACGATTAAATCCTTCGAATCATGAAGGATTTTAATCCATCGGTCGAACGATTTTTCTTTAACCTAAAAATTGTTCCAAAGCCTATGGGGACCTTCCCCATAGGCTAACATTGACTTCTGTAGGTTTTAGGTGGCAAACTAGGGGGGTCAAACTTTTTTTTAAAGAGACAGTACTTCGACTATCGAATGTTTGAATAGTCAAACGATTTTTAGTTCGAATCGTTTTATTCAAAGTCTTAATCGAAGGTCGAAGTAGCCAATTCGATGGTCGAAGTAGCCAAAAAAAACCATTCGAAATTCTAAGTTTTTTTTATTCTATTCCTTCACTCGAACTAAGTAAATGGGCCCCATAGTGTTAATATGGAAATGGAACACTGGTTTAGTAATGTATCCTAGACAAATGGTACATAACAGAGAATTATACATACAAACTATGTCAAAAATACTAATATATTTTACAAAAAGTTTGAAACATAATACATGTTCCAAATGTTCTGATTAAAAAATGTTGCTCAGTCATGCCTATTTTTGGTTAATTTTGGTCGGTGAGTTTGATTATCCTTAGACTATTGGAGCATGTTGGTCATCACATCACTCTTTTTATTGGCAGCAAGAAACAGCAAATTTCCATTTTTTTATACTATATCATTAAGACTATGTAATATCTTATGGCAAGTAATTTAATTGATATTTGTAAAAGTAGGTTCATCTCATTAACTTTATAGCTAATAACCAAAATAATAGAGTTAAAGTAAGTTTTCAAGAGGGATCTAATTTTGAAAATAAATATAATATGAATACATTCTACATTCAAAACTAACTTAGTTCAAGTGCTTAGGGTGCCCTCAGGCTTATACAATTCACAGGGCATGCAAACAAACCAATCACACACATTCATGCTAGACAATATTAGCCACTGAAATTTTACTGCAGTTTACTTTTTTGAGCTAAAAATCATGAATTTTAATTATTTTTTCAAAAACTTTTTTACTTATTTTTACTTAAAAAGCATGAAAACCTTGTAAATCTTTGACATTTATTAGGTTGGGAAGTCATGTAGCAAAGTCAAAGGCAGCTGTCCCAGGCAAAATTGATGTGGTTTATTTAGTTAAAGTTTTTCAAGTTTTGGGGGCCGATTTACAAAGGGTCGAATATCGAGGGTTAATTAACCCTCGATATTCGACTGGGAATGAAATCCTTCGACTTCGAATATCGAAGTCGAAGGATTTAGCGCAAATAGTTCGATTGAACGATCGAAGGATTATTCCTTCGATCGAACGATAAAATCGATTCGAAGGAACGATAAAATCGATTCGAAGGATTTTAATCCAACGATCGAAGGAATATCCTTCGATCAAAAAAACTTAGGAAAGTTTATGGGGACCTTCCCCATAGGCTAACATTGAGTTCGGTAGCTTTGGGCGAACTAGGGTGTCGAAATTTTTTCTTAAAGAGACAGTACTTCGTATGGTCGAACGATTTTTAGTTCGAATAATTCGATTCGAAGTCGTAGTCGAAGGTCGTAGTAGCCCATTCGATGGTCGAAGTAGCCCAAAAAACACTTCGAAATTTGAAGTTTTTTTACTTCGAACCCTTCACTCGAAGTTAGTGAATCGGCCCCTAAAACTATAAAAAAAAAAGTTTGTAGAGAATCAATTCACTGTTTTTTATTTATTTCATGGTTTTGTTAGTTCACTTTTTTATTCTGATATCTTAATAAAGCTAACATTTTTTCTGAATCTCAGAAACCCATCTATAGGCATGTAGTATACGTCACTGGAAATGGTAATTCTTTAGGCCCCTTTACAATGCAAGCACATCCTGCAAAGTCTACAAAAAGGGCTGCAATAGGCCATTTTTTGCTTCTAACATCTGTGGCTCCCCTCCCTAATAAATTGCTGAATGAGTTAGTTTGTGCTGTATTGGTGAGGGCAGGGGCGATCCTGGCCCCTCCGCCGCCTGAGGCAGCAGCAGTTGCTGCTGCCCCCCCTCCCCCGGAAATTCGCTCTTAAAGTACCAGGAGCAGCATTTTTGCTGCCCCCAGTACCTAGTGGGGCGCTGCCACCTGAGGCGACAGCCTCAACTGGCCTCATTGGCGAAGCACCCCTGGGTGAGGGGCAGGCAAGGAAGACATGCAGACCTCCGCCCCCTATGCATCCATAGCCATTACCACAAAAAGCTAACATTTTTGCCTTTCTTTTCGCTAAAGAGAAAGCCGCTGTGGTAGAAATGTGTTAGGACATTGTAAGTTACTATCCCCCCTTGATCAAGTAGAATACTAAGGACCAATCCTCAGCAGTTGATTACTTCTGTATTCCTTATTCTCACCAAATGATCACTTCTATAAAGTGCCAGTGCAATAAATAATTTCATTAATTGACTAACCTATGTTGAGGCTTGTGGACAATTTAAATATGTAGGTATAATAAAGTGATGACAGTGCTGATGTAATTAGTGAATAAATAAATACAATTGATTATTCAATTAATTGGTATATATATATTCACTAGTAGTTCATTCCCAGTGCCTAATATAGTTGTGCCCAATGAGAAATTGATTAATACACTTGTATTCCGATTATAAAGTGCTGCAGTGCCATACAGGTTAATTACATTTTCCAATTCATCAATTTTTATGACAAAGTTTTGGGTGGCTCTGATTTCATGAGAAAAGTGAGAAAAGGAAATGAAGATGGGTGGAGAAGTCCCGTGTAATCTAACTGATCATTTGTCTTACGGGACCCCACAAAGAGGGAGAAGTCAGTGCTTCTGGGACTGTGGCACTTTATAGAAGTGATCATTTGGTAAGAATAATGAATACAGAAGTAATCAACTGCTGAGGATTGGTCCTTAGTGTTCTACTTGATCGAGGGGGGATATTTTTTTCTTTTTCTCTTTTTCATCCAAATCTATGTGTACTGACATAGGTCAGATCCCCTTCTTTATCAATCTAAAAATAACTGTCGTTCCTTTCAATCGGCATTGTAAGTTACCCTAGAACAACATTTAGCACATACTGTATCCATAGATGTCCCTTCTGACTTACTTTTGAGTTTCTGTTACATATCACATTCTTCCATGAATAATAATGTGTTGTGTTTGCTGGTATATAGTGATGAATGAAGCTACCCTGTCCACGAAATGCATTGAAGTCAATAGGCTTTTTTCAAATTACATTATTTATGCACTCAACTTTTTTTCTCAATCCAAATGTATTTTCAATGGGTGTTTTTCTCACTCCAAATGCATTAAAGTAGAATGATAGGCTCTATTTACTTACGGTGCCAACAGTTAGGCACCCCCAAGTGATTGTATATACTTACCTCACACCCCGGGCCGGTGCTCCTAACAGCAGAAAACTACACCAGCCCAGGGTTCTTCCAGCGAACACCATGGATCGATCTGCTTCTGGCTTCTTCTATCTTCACGCAGGTAGAGCGAAAAGCCGAACTTTAAAAAAAGAGCCAGCTATTTTGTTCTACTGTGAATGCGGGAAATTTGAAGAACTTGAAGAAGGAAGAAGAAAAAAGCCGATCTCTCTGTGGTGCTTGCAACACCTGAAGAATAAATTGTCTAATCCATCATATTGTATAGGAAATAACCCTTTACAGTGTTGGACTGGGATGCCAAGGGCTCACCAGAAAACGTTAGACCAGGGGCCCACTTTCCAAACTATTATTCCATCTCTCCTCACACCTATTTTTTTTCTTGTCTTTTTTCTCTACATATTATACTCTGTTCTCTTATAATACCCCTTAAAGAAATAGGGAATGACCATGAAATAGGCCAAATGGTTAGAAGCAAGAGGGTCCACTGACATCTGGGCCCACCGGGAGTTTTCCTGGTATCCCAGTCCGACACTGACCCTTTACAAATAAAGGCAGTATGTGCAAAATGTAATTATTGCAGCTTGTGTACAAAACAAAATAGAGGAGCTCCATACTTATGGTGAAAATGTTTCAGGGGTACTCACTGTTATTTTATGCCATACAAGGCCACAAAGACATGGAAACGGTTTCCTATTCATAGTTTTCTATTCAATATTAAAGATTTTTTTAAGAATGGATTTTTTTATGTCTGATATGAGATTGTGTATATGAAATAAAATGAAACAGATATCTTGCAGAAGGATCTTAAACCAGTTGTGTCAGACTTTACTGCTTTACATACATCATACATAAAACATATTAATTGTGAAGGGTAGTGAATGATAAAAGTTAATTTACAAAAAAAACATATTTTTTTTACAAATATCCCTGTCTCTTGTCCTCCCCTTGCCCCCATTAACTTGATCCCAACATATTGAACTCATGTTGGTGATGTCACAAACAACCCAATAAATACCATTTAATACCATTTAAATGATTTCCTGGGATATCGTTTTTTTTTTCACTCCCAAGCTCAGACTAGAGAGAAAGGAGACTCTATAATGAACTGATACAGTAGGCTATGAAAAGGGAAAGAGCTAATGAAAGGAAAAGAAAGTGATAGTGACAGGTGCCTCTAATAATACAGGTACATTTTAAGCCATGTCAGTACCGTTTTAACTCCTGCTCTATCTGTATCATAAACCCAAAGGGAAATCTTTTTGCCTTTTTAAATGTACATCAGACTTAGCGGGTAGTGATGGGTGAATTCGGGCCGTTTCGCCGAAAAATTCATGAATGTCCTGCGAAATTCGCAAGATGACGAAAAATTTTCGCCGGTGTCTTGTTTTTGATGCCGGCGTCCGTTTTTGATGCTGTGTCCATTTTTTGGAAAATGCACGTTTTTTTTTGACACCGGCGAATTTTTTGATGTGTCGGTGTTGCAAATTTTTTTGCTGGCAGCGAATCGCGGGAATTCGCACCAGGCGAATAAATTCACCGATCACTATTAGGGGTTATTTACTAAGCTCCGAATACCTGAAATTCCCCGAAATCCGAAAAAATTTTTATTTTTTTTTTTATAAAATTGGACTTTTAAAAAAATCACAAATTTTTCGGAATTTATTAAACCCCGATGGTTAAAAAGCCCTAATATAAAAACGCGGCATCTCAAACCTGTCGAGGTTGCATAAAAGTCAATGGGAACAGTCCCATTGATTTTTGGTTGTGTCGGGGGTTTTGGGCAATTTCACAACGTTTTCGGAGCTTTCGCGGATAATGCAAGAAAATTTTTTGAAAATCGCGCTTTTCGCAAAGCAAATTTTCGGGAAAAGGTAATAATAAATAAGCCCAATCGGGTTAGATTGGAGATTGTAGCAGCTGATTGAGATAAATTCGGACCTTGATAAATAACCCCCTAAGAAAGCCCATAGAGGCCAATTTATCATTCAGCCTTACACACTTGTTTTTATTGTCGAGCAGTATATTGTGCTAAATCTGCACCATGATTTGCTGTTTTTCTAGGGAAAATGGGAGACATACACTCCAGCAAATATTCCCATTTTACACTTCTAATTGAGCCCATTTTGGACTAGGGTTTCTAAAATTTTTAGCAGTGTGTAAATGTCTCCCTAACTGGTGAATGAGAGCATTTTAAGTCTCTCTGAACTGTCGTAATTATTTTAAATAACATAGGATGTTCTGACCCAAACCCCTAGTATTTGATCATCTGCAGTAAGGCAAATTGAAATCTATGCTGCAGTGTAGAACATCTGAAAGCAATATATACTTATTTGAACTAAATTAGGGGGGAAAACATATATATTTGCTTGATTTATGTGACATTGCGTTATATACGTCAAACACTCCATGATCAACATTATGCTAAAGAAGATTTATTAAATGCCCAATTTCATAACATCACGTATCTCCACAATTAAGACTAATTAGGATTTGGACAAGTCAACTGAAGCTTCCTCTGGTTTTGAACTACTACAGAGCAGCATGCCAAATACTTCCAGCTGATGGCAACTGTTGGGTTGTGAATCAGGCTTCTGCTGTTACAACAAGCAAAAAATATACAAAACCTTGTTAGAGACAAAACTTCTAATGGGTGCAGTGCTATAAGCCCAGTATTCTTAAATGTACGTTTCCTGCTAACTTTTGAAACAAAATGTTAACTATGTTTTAGATTAGAAACTAATGGCAGTCATGGAGGCAAATTTACTAAAGGGCGAAGTGACTAACGCCTTTTTTTCTATTTTTAGCTGGATTGGCTGCCTCCAAGTAGTGTTTCTAAAGCAAACACTTAGGGGTTTATTTATCAAAATCTGATTTTTTTTCAGATTTTTTAAATAAAAAAAGTCAGACCAATCTAGACTCCACAATTTGCCTTTATTCATCAATAAAAAAAACTTGAATGAATTGGATTGGGAAAAAACTAATTTTTTGGATTGTTGGATGCACGATAACTTTGTTTAGGCACCCCCAAGTGAGCCCAGGGTTCAGCCCAGCACAGGGTTCTTCTCAGTGAGAACCACAAGAGCAATCCTCTTCTTCTGTTACTTCATTCTTTAAAATCCCGGGGGTGAAGCATGCACAGTGAAAATGTGAAAAGGATGGATGGATTTTTTTTATTAAATTCAGCTTTTTACTGTTATTGCCTTTCCTTCCCCTTTATATTATACTGACAGCTTTAAAAGCATTTATAGAATCTCCCATCAGAACAATATCCAGCAGGCCATTACACAGCCTAACTGCCCTCACTATGAAGAACCACTTCATTACATTGCACACTTGCTCTGCAGAATTTGTTGGCACTCTATAAATTAAGGATAGTGATTATCCTCACCACTCTGCCTCTTAATTGATATTGTATTGTTTTTAACAAGAGAGTCTTTTATTCATAAATATAATCCATGATTTCTTAGTAACTGTCCCTCTAGTTTGCCAGTCATTCAGAAGACTAGACTTGTAGAGTGCCTGGGGCTGGAAGTGTCTGACAATATTCTGCTCTGCCCCTTGCACCAGTTTTTTAATCCAGGACCAAGTGCAGTGCACAGGTACCACAGGTGCAAGTGCTGTACACCCCAAGAGGCATAGCTTTGCACTTGTGTCCAGAAACTTATTAATGCCTCCAAGAGAGCATGACTGACGTTCCTGAATCTGTCATCACATGCACTTCACGTAGTGGATAAATATCCTCAGCGGTGGAACCAAGAGTAAATTAATTGATAATTTATTGATCCATGTAAAACAGTATATGCAAGCGGCAGGGAGAATGTAGCTTAACGTGTTTCGTGACCAATACATCACTTCATCAGAAGCTTAAGCACCTCCCCTCAAGCAACACCTTTATAACCACCATCGATAAAAGAATGGACACACCAGTTAAAACGTCACAATTTATGCGTATTGGCTTGATCTTACCATATATAACTTAATATAAAGAATATGTAGAGGGTATGTCGAGCAATTAAATTGGTCTAACAGGAATAGTAACCTCACAGAATAACATACTTACAAAGTTGCTAAATATGCAATAGACGGAAACTACCTGATAAGACACAATGTATACAAATAATATGGATACAATCCATTGTAAATTATAAATAACTAACATATTCATTGTAACAATTTAAATGTCAGTTCAGAGAAGCATGTGCAGTAGTGATGTGCGGGTCGACCCTAACCCGCTCGCTCCCTACCCGCATCCGACCCAGGCCCGCTGCTTTATTTATAGACCCGCGCCCGACCCTCCCCGCAATGACATCACAAAAGGGACGGGGGTGAGGCGGAAGTCTATAAGTTCCGGCGCCGGAAGCCGGAAGCCGGCAGTACTAGGTCGCTAATTTTGTCCAGGGGTCGGACCGAACCCGCGGGTCCCGTGGGCATCACTAATGTGCAGGCAAGCAAAATCGATAATACATGAAACACTTGTTAATCTAACGGGAAGGTAAATAGATAAATATTACATTTATTAAAAACCTGATAAATAAACAGGTACACATAAGTACGAAAACAAGTACAAACATAAGTATAAATATAAACAATTAATAATATAGTTAACCCATGCAAATTATCCTATACAGATTATCATAGGTGGTGATATAAAGTAATCCTCAAATGTAATTTAATAAATAATTCAGTCTACAAAACAGTTGATTTCCCCCTCCCTATTTAATCCCTTAGTTGCAACGGTGCACAATTTATAAATCCAGAAAGCCTCCTTTCTGAGGAGTAAGGTCTCTGTATCCCCTTTACGGGCCCCCAAAATAACCCTATCTATAACTTGAAAAGATAGACACAATTTGCCATTGTATTGTTCCAATAGATGTTTTGCTACTGCAGAACTGAAATCATGTCGAGTTACACAATTTAAATGTTCAGATATTGCTTTCTGGTTTTATAATCTTCCCTATATATTGTAGGCCACACTGGCATTCTGTACATTCCTGAATCTGCTGTTTCTTGATGATAAGGAATCCACATACTTTAAACTTTGTTTTTTAAAATGTTAATAGAAACTCCACACTAGTAGAATTAAATTTTTTCCTTGCCACAGAATATAGCATCTATGATGCTGACAAAAAGTACCAGCAATGCTGTAAATGTGTGCAGGTGTTATTGTTTAATCTATGAGATTATGATTGAATATAGTGGCACTGAAATGGTTAAATATTCATGTAAACTAAGCTTTAGTTCTCCTTTAAGACATGAATCAATCATATCTCAAGAGAAGAGAAGAAATTCCTTCTTGACCCTAGCAGTGGGGTGGGGGTTGATAATCTGGATAAACATATTACACACTTCAAATGAAGTATTATAATGCTAATTATGCTATCTCATTTATTTACAAAAAATGATTTCAGACAGTGCCTGCAGAAAATACGTACCTCCCACCTGGGGAACAGTCCCAATTTTGACAGCTGAACCTGCTGTCCTGGGTTTTTTGCACCTTCATTAACAAAACTGTAATAACACATAAAAACAACAGAAATGTGTTCAGACTTTCATATCCTGCCACATTTTGTATAATGGACATGGTACTTAGGGGGTGTGGTCACACAAATGGGTGTCGCCAAATAATTCTGTCACTCTCTAAGCGACAAATCATTTTGTCCATCTGTCTATTTCCAAAATGTTGGGAGGTGTGAAAACAGACAGAGAAAAAAAACGTTGCTAGGTCATTTGCAGGGGCACTGCACCAATGAGGCAAGTTGAAAAAAAGGTGGCAGCACTGGGTGACCAAAAGCCACTTTTAGAACCATTAAGAGCCAAATGTCCTGTTTTAAAACTGTAAATGTAGCTTTTCTAGTGTGAGAAAGCACAATTGCACTCTCCACACTAACAATGTGCCCCCTGGACCACCCACTGTGCGGGAAAGGGAAGTGCTGGGAGGGTGGGATTGCTGGAGTCACCTCAGGCAGCTCCTGCTTTAGAATTGCTGCTGGTCCTTTGTTACAACCTGCTGAGAAATGGAGCTGACCCCATTCCCTGATATTATTTCCCCCTCATTTGCCACCATTTAGGACATTTTTGGGGGAATGTAATAAAAGTCGCAAAGAGCAAAACAATTAGCACAAATTAGAATAAAAACCTCTAGTTTTTCAATGTAATACTTTTCCTTAAACTGTTATTACATTGCGAATTTTAATTGCACAATGTCCACTTTTAAGAAGTGCTTGAAGGTGTCGTAATCTTTTGAAGCAAACATAACAACTTTTTCAGTAAGAAGTTTTATTACATTTAGGGACAGATTTATCAAGGGTCGAAGTGATTTTGAGGGAATTTTCGAAGTAAAAAATTCGAAATTCAAAGTAATTTTTTGGATACTTCGACCATCGAATAGGATACTACGACTTCGAATTTACTTCAAATTCGATTTGAAGTAAAATTAGTTTGAATATTCGACCATCGATAATCGAAGTACTGTCTCTTTAAAAAAAATTCGACTTCGATACTAAATTAAACCTGCTGAAATGCTGTGTTAGCCTATGGGGACCTTCTACAACCATTTTCTAAGTCTTTACATATCGAAGTAAAATAGTTCGATCGTACGCTAAAATCGTTTGAATCAAATCGATTTTATTTGATCGTTCGATGGCCAAATTCGGTGAAAAATACTTTGACTTCGGTATTCGAATTCAAAGTATTTTAATTCGATGGTCGAATTTCGAAGTATTTTACACTTCAAAATTCAACCCTTGATAAAATCTTGCGCTAACTATAAAATTCGCAAACCTTTTTCCACAAGTGGTCGCTAAACAGTTTCCAGGATTACAAAAGCTATATTAAATTTGCACAAAGGCAAATTTGTTCGCACAGAGGCATAACTTTTCGTATTTTTTTCCGTTACCGACTTTTAATACATTCCCCCACTAGTGTCTTAGCTTCTACCTTTCCAGTTTTTTTCCATATATAAAATTCTAATGTTTCCTTCTTTAATATTGTTGCATGCATAAAGGGCAAGAAATTACTTTACTGTATGTGTGAAAATTATGAAATTCTGTACTGTATATGTCTATGGAATGAACAGCTGCGCTTTCTCAATGCAGGCATCCATCAGCTGCGATTTTGCCATTTTTAAATTAAGTGCCTAATTGGAAGCCTGGGTTTGAATCTACTTTTAATTGGTTGCACTTATCGTGTTGCTTTTTTGGACATGTTTCTGTTTTAAATGTTTTAATAATTGCAGGTTTGGTGCTTTCAGTTTACTGAAGCATACTAAAGCACTTCTATAAATGTTATTGTCAAAATAGATCAAGGGGATTCATTAAAAATTGTTATTTATTTAATGGAAATTTTCACCAAAACATGCTTTATTAAACGCAAGCAATCTATTATCCATTAAAAATGTATTTCACTGTCTATAGCCTTAAGACTCATTTGCAAAATACAAAGGGCAATATTCACATGACAATTATTTATTATATTTATTATATTTTTAACCGATAAAACAGATTTGCCCGATTGGCAACTGGGTAAATAGATAGGCTATGCAAAATAAAAAATATTTTTAATATAGTTTGCCAAAAATTTAATCTACAAAGGCTGGAGTGACTGGATGTCTAACATAAGAAAACAGAACCCAACTTCCTGCATTTCAGCTCTCTAACTTTGCGTTAGTTAGCGACCTTCAAGGGCACTTGTTGGGCAAAATTAGTATCCCAAACCAAAGGTGTGGGCTAATAGAGCCCGCACTCTGTTTGGGGGTAAGAGTAGTTTTTTTTAAAAAAAAAAATATTGCCCCCTGCCACTGCTAGGACACTCACACCAGGAGAAAGCTCCCAGTGGGAGCAGCCATGTTGTACATGATGCGCTTCTGAAGTCATGCGCATAATGAGGATTCACAATTGTGTGCCCCAACTAGGGTTGCCACCTTTTCTGGAAAATAATACCGGCCTTCCTATATATTTATCTTTTTTCCCTATTAATAACATTGTGATCAGCCATAATTTTTACCGGCCAGGTGGCAACCCTAGCCAAGATTGTTGCTCATACCGGGAGCTCCCTCCTGGTGTGGGTGGCCTAGCACCATGATAAATCTCATCTCATTATAATTGTTTGGAGTGATGAATGGCTTGGATGATTTTTTGGACAGACAGAATATCAAAGGCTATTGTGATACAAAACTCTATAGTTAGGGGGGCGTGGCTAACCGGGCACTTGTGCAGACGCGCATTTGCGGAGCTCTCGATCCAGCTTGCCAAATTGGCTCTTGTCGGCACCGCATCTCACCCACTGCCTCTGAGTGTGGTCCGGTCGGTTAGAAGAGGGCAACCGCTACAAAAAGAGCCCACTTGCGAGGTGCTGGGGCTAGTACAGTCCAACTGAAGTCTCAGGCCTGGTGACAAGCCGGAGCCCCGGACTAGATTTGAAATACAGGGAGGCGGCGCGACCGGATCGCAAGGGCCGCGAAAACGCGCTCCAACCCAAGGCACTATTAAATGCTATACACAGCAGTCTCAAAGGGGTGAGTACCTCGGGGCCCCATGGACACTTGACCTACCTCTCCCATAGTGGGCATTAACACCTGCAGGCCTCCCATTAGCCTCGACGCCATAGAGGTGCATCACCAAAGAACTCCCTGGCTGACTGCTAATAGACAGCTCCCTATCCTTGCTGCCTGGGACAACGAAGATTATTCCCACAACTAAATGTGTAGCAAGGCCAAAGACACGTACAGCAAATTGATTTAACAGCAACCTGCATTTTAAACTGGCAGCTGCTCACACCCTGTTCTACCAGGGAGCTCTTCAGGTCTGACAGGGACCTCATACATTGGTAGAGATGTCGCGAACTGTTCGCCGGCGAACTTGTTCGCGCGAACATCGGGTGTTCGCGCTCGCCGGAAGTTCGCGAACGTCGCGCGACGTTCGCCATTTTGGGTTCGCCATTGTTGGCGCTTTTTTTTGCCCTCTCACCCCAGACCAGCAGGTACATGGCAGCCAATCAGGAAGCTCTCCCCTGGACCACTCCCCTTCCCTATAAAACCGAAGCCCTGCAGCGTTTTTTCACTCTGCCTGTGTGTGCTGAAGAGATAGTGTAGGGAGAGAGCTGCTGCCTGTTAGTGATTTCAGGGACAGTTGAAAGTTTGCTGGCTAGTAATCGTTTTGATACTGCTCTGTTATTGGAGGACAGAAGTCTGCAGGGGTTTGAGGGACATTTAAGCTTAGGTAGCTTTGCTGGCTAGTAATCTACCTTCTACTGCAGTGCTCTGTATGTAGCTGCAGTGGGCAGCTGTCCTGCTTCTGATCTCATCTGCTGACTGCTGCAATAACAGTAGTCCTTGTAAGGACTGCTTTTATTTATTTTTTTGTTGTTTTACTACTACTACTACTACTACTATAAGAGCCCAGTGCTATTAGTCTAGCAGTGTTGGGGAGTGGGACTGGTGTGCTAATCTGCTGCTCCTAGTAGTTCAGCAGCACCAACTTTAATTTTTTTTTTTAATATTCATTTTTTTTTTATTTTACTTTTTTTTATTTTACTACCGCTGTAGTAGTGTATAAGTTGACCTTTTAGGCATTATTTGCCCTGTAGGCTTTATTTGCACACTGTTTTCTTCAACCCGCCATCTAGCTGTGTGACCTTGTTCACATTCTGTCTAAATATCCATAATATTACCGTCTCCAGAAAAAACACCGGAGTGACTTTTTTCAAGCAGCCATAATATATTTTACGTAATCCGTATCCACCGCTGTAGTAGTGTATACGTTGACCTTGTAGGCATTATTTGCACAGTGTTTTCTTCAACCCGCCATCTAGCTGTGTGAGCTTGTTCACATTTTGTCTAAATATTGATAATATTATCGTCTCTAGAAAAACCACTTGAGTTACTTTTTTTCAAGCAGCATTCATATATTTTACGTAATCCGTATCCACCGCTGTAGTAGTGTATACGTTGACCTTGTAGGCATTATTTGCACACTGTTTTCTTCAACCCGCCATCTAGCTGTGTGACCTTGTTCACATTCTGTCTAAATATCCATAATATTACCGTCTCCAGAAAAAACACCGGAGTGACTTTTTTCAAGCAGCCATAATATATTTTACGTAATCCGTATCCACCGCTGTAGTAGTGTATACGTTGACCTTGTAGGCATTATTTGCACACTGTTTTCTTCAACCCGCCATCTAGCTGTGTGACCTTGTTCACATTCTGTCTAAATATCCATAATATTACCGTCTCCAGAAAAAACACCGGAGTGACTTTTTTCAAGCAGCCATAATATATTTTACGTAATCCGTATCCACCGCTGTAGTAGTGTATATGTTGACCTTGTAGGCATTATTTGCACACTGTTTTCTTCAACCCGCCATCTAGCTGTGTGAGCTTGTTCACATTTTGTCTAAATATTGATAATATTATCGTCTCTAGAAAAACCACTTGAGTTACTTTTTTTCAAGCAGCATTCATATATTTTACGTAATCCGTATCCACCGCTGTAGTAGTGTATACGTTGACCTTGTAGGCATTATTTGCACACTGTTTTCTTCAACCCGCCATCTAGCTGTGTGACCTTGTTCACATTCTGTCTAAATATCCATAATATTACCGTCTCCAGAAAAAACACTGGAGTGACTTTTTTCAAGCAGCCATAATATATTTTACGTAATCCGTATCCACCGCTGTAGTAGTGTATACGTTGACCTTGTAGGCATTATTTGCACACTGTTTTCTTCAACCCGCCATCTAGCTGTGTGACCTTGTTCACATTCTGTCTAAATATCCATAATATTACCGTCTCCAGAAAAAACACCGGAGTGACTTTTTTCAAGCAGCCATAATATATTTTACGTAATCCGTATCCACCGCTGCAGTAGTGTATACGTTGACCTTGTAGGCATTATTTGCACACTGTTTTCTTCAACCCGCCATCTAGCTGTGTGACCTTGTTCACATTCTGTCTAAATATCCATAATATTACCGTCTCCAGAAAAAACACCGGAGTGACTTTTTTCAAGCAGCCATAATATATTTTACGTAATCCGTATCCACCGATGTAGTAGTGTATACGTTGACCTTGTAGGCATTATTTGCACACTGTTTTCTTCAACCCGCCATCTAGCTGTGTGACCTTGTTCACATTCTGTCTAAATATCCATAATATTACCGTCTCCAGAAAAAACACCGGAGTGACTTTTTTCAAGCAGCCATAATATATTTTACGTAATCCGTATCCACCGCTGTAGTAGTGTATACGTTGACCTTGTAGGCATTATTTGCACACTGTTTTCTTCAACCCGCCATCTAGCTGTGTGAGCTTGTTCACATTTTGTCTAAATATTGATAATATTATCGTCTCTAGAAAAACCACTTGAGTTACTTTTTTTCAAGCAGCATTCATATATTTTACGTAATCCGTATCCACCGCTGTAGTAGTGTATACGTTGACCTTGTAGGCATTATTTGCACACTGTTTTCTTCAACCCGCCATCTAGCTGTGTGAGCTTGTTCACATTTTGTCTAAATATTGATAATATTATCGTCTCTAGAAAAACCACTTGAGTTACTTTTTTTCAAGCAGCATTCATATATTTTACGTAATCCGTATCCACCGCTGTAGTAGTGTATACGTTGACCTTGTAGGCATTATTTGCACACTGTTTTCTTCAACCCGCCATCTAGCTGTGTGTATTATCGTTTCCAGAAAAACCAACTGAGTTTTTGTTGTTGTTGTTGTTTTTTTAAAAATAATGCCAGGCAAAGGCAGGCCGCCACGCAGAGGCCGTGCTAGGGGCCGTGCTGCTATGCAATCCTGTGGCCCTAGCAAATTGCCCAGTTTTAAAAAGCCAATGACCCTGAACTCCCAAAATGCTGAAGAGGTAGTTGACTGGCTTACACAGCACACCCCATCCTCTACCGTTTCTAACTTTACCACAACATCCTCCTCATCCTCCACTGCTATGGCCACCCCACGTAACACTTCCTCCACCACCGGTGCCCCTTCTTCACTGGGGTCAGAGGAGTTATTTTCCCATGAGTTTCTTGAACTGAGTAATGCGCAACCATTATTGCCAGAAGAAGATGAAGGAGATGAGGACCTTACACCAGATTTAATTCTGGCAGAGAACACGATAGAGATGGACATAATGAGTGATGAGGAGGAGGTCCCCGCTGCTGCTTCCTTCTGTGATGTGTCAGAAGAAATTGATGCATCTGAGGAGAATGATGATGAGGAGATTGATGTTTTGTGGGTGCCTAGTAGAAGAGAGCAAGAGGAGGGTAGTTCAGATGGAGAGACGGAGAGTCAGAGAGGCAGTAGGAGAATAAGACTTAGAAGAAGCAGGGAGGACAGCCCGCAGGGATCAGTAGGGCAACAACATGTATCGGCACCTGTGTTCAGCCGGCCAACGCACCCGCCATTGCCGCCAATACCGCCAACTCCGCCAACTTCTACTGTTACCGCCAGATCGCACACTTCCAAAAAGTCAGCAGTGTGGGATTTTTTTAATGTGTGTGCCTCTGACAAAAGCATTGTAATTTGCAATGAGTGCAGTCAGAAACTGAGCCTTGGTAAGCCCAACAGCCACATAGGTACAACTTCTATGCGAAGGCACATGAGCGGCAAGCACAAAGCACTTTGGGAGCAACACCTCAAAGGCAACAGGCAAACTAAAAGCCACACTCCTTCTGGTCCAGCATCTTACTGCTCTACCTCTGCTCTCCTTGACCCGTCTGAACCACCCTCCACTCCGCCTTCCACCTTGACCAACTGTTCCCATTCCCAGTCATCTGCCACCAGCCAAGTTTCTGTGAAGGCCATGTTTGAGCGTAAGAAGCCAATGTCTGACTGTCACCCCCTTGCTCGGCGTCTGACAGCTGGCTTGTCTGCACTCTTAGCCCGCCAGCTTTTACCATACCAGCTGGTGGACTCTGAGGCCTTCCGCAAATTTGTAGCAATTGGGACACCGCAGTGGAAGGTACCCAGCCGCAATTTTTTTCTAAAAAGGGAATACCACACCTGTACCAACATGTGCAGAGCCAAGTTACCGCATCTCTGTCACTTAGTGTTGGGCCAAAGGTCCATATGACTACTGACGCATGGTCCTCCAAGCATGGTCAGGGCAGGTATGTCACCTACACTGCCCACTGGGTGAACTTGGTAATGGCTGGGAAGCAGGGAATGGGTAGCTCAACAACAACAGTGGAGTTGGTGTCACCGCCACGGATTGCACGCGGTTCTGCCACCACCTCTACTCCTCCATCGCACTCTACCTCGTCTTCTTCTTCTTCTTACTCTGCTGCTGGGTCCTCCTTCTCCTCCTCCACACCTGTGCACCCCCAGCTCCCCCTAGGCTATTCGACGTGCCAGGTATGCCGTTGTCACGCTGTCTTGGGGATGACGTGCCTGGAAAGCAAAAACCATACCGGATCTGTACTCCTGTCATCTCTGCAGTCACAGGCCGATCGGTGGCTGACCCCACACCAACTGCAGATCGGAAAAGTGGTGTGTGACAATGGAAGCAATCTGTTGGCAGCGTTGAGACTAGGCAATTTAACACATGTGCCCTGCATGGCACATGTGTTAAATTTAATAGTCCAACGTTTTGTCTCCAAGTACCCAGGATTCCAGGACGTTCTCACCCAGTCCAGAAAGGTGTCGGCCCATTTCAGACGTTCCTACACAGCCATGGCACGCCTTGCTGACATTCAGCAGCGCTACAACATGCCAGTCAGGCGTTTGATTTCTGACAGCCAGACTCGCTGGAATTCAACGCTCCTTATGTTGGAACGTCTGCTGCAACAACAAAGGGCCGTCAACGAGTACCTTTTTGAACTGGGTGGTAGGACTGGATCTGCACAGCTGGGGATTTTTTTCCCCCGTTACTGGGTGCTTATGCGCGATGCCTGCAGGCTCATGCGACCTTTTGAAGAGGTGACAAATATGGTCAGTCGCACCGAAGGCACCATCAGCGACCTAATACCCTTCGCTTTCTTCCTGGAGCGTGCCGTGCGACGAGTGACAGATGAGGCTGTAGACCAGCGTGACGAGGAGCTGGAAGCGCACGATTTCTGGTCGGAATCACCAGAACGAACCCAGGCACCTGCTGCAACGCAGGGAGAGGTGCCAGAAGTGGAGTCAGAGGAGGAAGGTGGCTTTGTGGAGGAGGAGGAGGAGGACCAACAGGAGCAGGCTTCCCAGGGGGCTAGTGGTGACCTTTTGGGGACCCCTGGTCTTGTACGTGGCTGGGGGGAGGAGACCGTGGATGATGCAGTCCTTGATAATGAGGAAGCGGAGATGGATAGCTCTGCATCCAACCTTGTGAGAATGGGGTCTTTCATGCTGTCATGCCTGTTGAAGGACCCCCGTATCAAGAGGCTTAAGGAGAAGGACCTGTACTGGGTCGCAACGCTACTAGACCCTCGGTACAAGCATAAAGTGTCAGAAATGTTACCAACATACCACAAGTCCGAAAAGATGCGGCATTTACAAACCAGCCTGCAAAACATGTTGTACAATGCTTTTAAGGGTGATGTCACTTCAGGAACTCATCAACATTCCAGGGGCAGAGGTGCCAGTAATCCTGCCACGAGCACACCTGCAAGGACAAAGCCCTTTGGCCAGTCTGTAACGTCAGACATGCAAATGTTTTTCTGTCCAAGGCAGCGCCACAACCCTTCTGGATCCACCCTCAAAGAACGCCTCGACCGGCAGGTAGCGGACTACCTGGCATTAACTGCAGATATCGACACTCTGAGGAGCGATGAACCCCTGGACTACTGGGTGCGCAGGCTTGATCTGTGGCCAGAGCTGTCACAATTTGCCATGAACCTCTTGTCTTGCCCAGCCTCAAGTGTGCTCTCAGAAAGGACCTTCAGTGCAGCAGGAGGGATTGTAACTGAGAAGAGAACTCGCCTAGGTCACAAAAGTGTCGATTACCTGACCTTTATTAAAATGAATGAGGGGTGGATCTCGGAGGGTTACTGCACGCCGGAAGACTTGTTCTGACTTCTATGCAGCTGTCCTTCTCTTCAAGCCTCATGACTCCACACACAGCTGTCCTTTAGCGTCCTCCTCCTCCCTCCGCCACCGTTACAAACTAGGGTGCAAACCCTACTGGTTTAATTTTTTCTGGCCTCTGTGCTTCAGTGGCTGCAACCAAAAAAACTGGGCAAACAATGTCTACAAGGTCAACGTATGGCAAAAAATGACTATTTTCAGCATTTATATGGCATATTTTTTCTGGCAACTGTGCTTCAGTGGCTGCGTCCAAAAAAATGCATATTTTCTGCATTTATATGGCATAATTTTTCTGGCCTCTGTGCTTCAGTGGCTGCAACCAAAAAAATGCATATTTTCAGCATTTATATGGCATAATTTTTCTGGCCTCTGTGCTTCAGTGGCTGCAACCAAAAAAATTTATATTTTCAGCATTTATATGGCATAATTTTTCTGGCAACTGTGCTTCAGTGGCTGCGACCAAAAAAATGCATATTTTCAGCATTTATATGGCATAATTTTTCTGGCCTCTGTGCTTCAGTGGCTGCAACCAAAAAAATTTATATTTTCAGCATTTATATGGCATAATTTTTCTGGCAACTGTGCTTCAGTGGCTGCGACCAAAAAAATGCATATTTTCTGCATTTATATGGCATAATTTTTCTGGCCTCTGTGCTTCAGTGGCTGCAACCAAAAAAATTTATATTTTCAGCATTTATATGGCATAATTTTTCTGGCCTCTGTGCTTCAGTGGCTGCAACCAAAAAAATGCATATTTTCAGCATTTATATGGCATAATTTTTCTGGCAACTGTGCTTCAGTGGCTGCGACCAAAAAAATGACTATTTTCAGCATTTATATGGCATATTTTTTCTGGCCTCTGTGCTTCAGTGGCTGCGGCCAAAAAAACTGGGCAAACAATGCCTACAAGGTCAACGACGTTGACCTTGTAGGCATTGTTTGCCCAGTTTTTTTGGCCGCAGCCACTGAAGCACAGAGGCCAGAAAAAATATGCCATATAAATGCTGAAAATAGTCATTTTTTGCCATACGTTGACTCAACGTATATGGCAAAAAATTACTATTTTCAGCATTTATATGGCATATTTTTTCTGGCAACTGTGCTTCAGTGGCTGCGACCAAAAAACTGGGCAAACAATGCCTACAAGGTCAACCAATGGCAAAAAATGACTATTTTCAGCATTTATATGGCATATTTTTTCTGGCAACTGTGCTTCAGTGGCTGCAACCAAAAAAACTGGGCAAACAATGTCTACAAGGTCAACGTATGGCGAAAAATTACTATTTTCAGCATTTATATGGCATATTTTTTCTGGCAACTGTGCTTCAGTGGCTGCGTCCAAAAAAACTGGGCAAACAATGCCTACAAGGTCAACGTATGGCAGTTGTTTAAAGAGAACAGTAGATTACTAGCCAGCAAAGCTACCTAAGCTAAAATGTCCCTCAAATCCCTGCAGACTTCTGTCCCTCCAATACAGAGCAGTATCAAGCAGATTACTAGCCAGCAAACTTACTATCATCTGTCCCTGAAATCACTAACAGCTCTCCCCCTACACTATCTCTTCCAAGCACACACAGGCAGATTTTTCAGATACATTTTTGCCCTTGATCCCCCTCTGGCATGCCACTGTCCAGGTCGTTGCACCCTTTAAACAACTTTAAAATCATTTTTCTGGCCAGAAATGTCTTTTCTAGATGTTAAAGTTCGCCTTCCCATTGAAGTCTATGGGGTTCGCGAACCGTTCGCGAACCGCTCGCATTTTTGCGCAAGTTCGCGAATATGTTCGCGAACTTTTTTTCCGACGTTCGCTACATCCCTATACATTGGCTCCAATTAAGCTTTGGGACTGACTACTCCCCATGATGGATATCTAATATTAGCCATATGCTAGAGCTCATCTTGCTAAGTGGAAAATAAATATACTATCATGGGTAAATACGGCAAAGTGAAAGATGGCGTAAGAGACACTCCGAAACAGCATAAAATGACCGAATCCCAAAATTTTTTAAAGAAATTCTTGGCTCTAGCTGAGCAAGAAAGGTAGAATCAGACAGGCTGGAACAGGCTGAAAGAGATGACCAGGCCTCTGATGACAACTCTACTATTTTGGAAAGTAACACTTACACGCTCCTAAAAACATTACCCACAAAACGTGATCTGAAAGCTTTAGCGACTCAGATTAAAAATTCGCTAAAAGAAGAAGTAGCTGAATTAAAGACTGAAATCGCATCCATACATGCCAGGACTGAAACGATTGAGTGCCGGACGGAGCAAATTGAGCTATCAGTTGACTCATTACTCAATGTATCCCAAATACAAAACAAAGCTATTCAATCTCTCTGTAGAGGACCTCGATAACAGAGGGATACGGTGTAATCTGTGCATAAGAGGTCTCCCTGAAACAGTGGAGGCGAGCACCCTTAAACAAACAGTAACTTCATTGTTTAATTCAGTGCTCAACATGCCTGACACCAATGAGATACACATCAAAAGGGTTCATAGAGCTCTCAGACCAAAAGGACTCCCATCTGATAAACCGAGGGATGTAATTTGCTGCTTGTTACACTTCACAGTGAAAGAGGAAATCCTATCTAAAGCACGGCAACAGAAGCTGATTAAAATGGATGATGCTGAAGTCTCTATCATGCAAGATCTATCATGGTATACACTACAACAAAGACGACTCCTCCAGCCCCTGACAAACTTCTTGAAGAAAAACAAAATTTTGTTCCGATGGGGGTACCCGTTTAGCATACAGGCCACTATTGCTGGGAAGTCATACACAATATCAACACCTGAAGATTTGCGCCCCTTCCTACAGGCCTGCAATGCTCCAAAACTTGATCTTTCAGACTGGATTAAATTCGTACAGCTAGCAACACCAACCCTGATGCTGCATCAAGATCCTTGGAAAGAGGTGGAATCGCCTAAGGCGAAAAGAAGCAGACCACGGCTAAACAATACACCCATTTTTCATTTCCCCAAAAGAGTTACTCCCGACTGGATTATGTTTTCATCTCCCAACATTACTTGCACTGGCTCGTGAAAGCGGATATGGACAACATAACCTGGTCTGACCATGCAGCTGTACATATTGTAATTAATATACCAAACAAACCTAAACTGGTCTGGAACTGGAGACTTAATGACAATTTATTAGATAATGCTGAATGTGGGGAAAAAATTGAGGAAACTATTAAGGAATATATCCCCAGAGTAACAAATGATTCCACTTCACAACAAACGAAATGGCAAGCGTTGAAATGTCTGATCAGAGGTATTTTGATTAAGCATGGCGCCAGCCTTAAAAGACAACGACAGAGCACACTAGACAACTTACTTAATCAAATCCAACAGTTAGAAGCTCAGCACATTGCAAATCCATCGCTAGATAACCTTAAAACTCTAACAGCGAAGAGAACAGAATTAAAACAGATATTGAATGCCCAAAGCAAACATGCAATGATTAAGCTAAAACAAAAATATTATGAATTTGGAAACAAATCAGGGAGATTATTAGCTAATGCCCTAAAAAATAGACAAAATCTCTCTTATATACATAAAATTAATAACCGACAGGGAAACTTACAGATATTACCGACAAAAATAGCTGAAACCTTTAAACAGTACTATCAAGACTTATACAATATCCCCCAAACTATGACTCAAAATACACTGGAAGCAAGAATTAGAACTTATATAGCAAAATATCCCTTACTAGGCATTGACAGTAATCTTAAAGAATTAAGTATGCCATTCCAAAAACATGAAGTACTAACTGCTATCAAAAACTGCTCAATTGGCTCCCCTTTTTCTCAATTTTATAAATGAGATAGATGAGAATCATCCCTTAAACAAGGAGGCTTTACTCGCCTATATCACAGTCATCCCTAAACCAGGTAAAGATGCCACACTTTGTGGTAATTATAGACCTATCTCCTTGTTGAATATGATCTAAAATTGTACACAAAAATAATAGCGCAGAGAATTAACCCACTTCTCCCACTATGGATATACGACGATCAAGTAGGATTTGTCAAGGGAAGGCAAGGAGAATACCATGAAAATTCTTAATCTGATTGGGCGAAATTCTTAATCTGATTGGGTGATGGCTCATCGAACGCCTTCTCTGCTCATATCCACTGATGAGGAGAAAGCGTTCGATAGGGTCAATTGGACATTTCTCAAATTAGTATTAGAGGGAACTGGATTAGAGAAGTCTTTCAGGGATAAAATTATGGCAGTTTACACGACTCCTTCAGACAAAGTACGGCTGAATGGTATCCTTTCTGATATACAAAACGGGACCCAACAGGGCTGCCCATTATCCCCATTACTATATGTTCTATGTATGGAACACCTATTGATAGCACTCAGGAACATCCCAGATATCTCTGGGATGACCATAGACACACAGGTATATAAACTTGCTGCATTTGCAGACGACCTCCTCTTAGTCATAACTAACCCACACATTTCGATGCCCAATGAGAGATATTCCCTACTTCCTTGTGACATCTCCAACATAGGTTATCTGATGTCAGGTGCATTTGGAATAATTTAGTAGGCGATCTATGGCGAACTCTCAAATTATAAAATTCACATGACTAAATCCAAAGCCCTCCCCATTTATATGCAGCAATCTTTGATTCACCAATTAAGAGCTAACTTCAAATTTCAATGGCAAATGGGAAAAATTAAATACCTGGGTGTCTATATTCCAAATTACCTAGACCTAGACAAAGTATATACTTGGGATTGGGACAAAACCCACTCACTTTACGTAGACAGGAAGGATAGCTATTGTAAAAATGTCAATTTTACCTAAAATATTATACCTATTTCAAACTTTGCCTATCTTGATTCCTAAAGGGTTCTTTCTCTCTCTAAATACTATAATCAGCAAATTTGTATGGGCTAATAAACATCCTAGGATTGGCAGGCCTATATTGTACCTACCTAAAGAAAGAGGGGGACTAAGCCTGCCTGATTGTTATTCGTATTATCAAGCATGTCTATTGGCGAAATTAGTTGAGCATTCTAATGCTAACGCAACAAAACAATGGAAATGTATAGAGGATAAAGGAGTCAAATTCCCTGTAAATAACATTCTTTGGAACAAGGGGAAGCATGTGGCTCTTAACCTAAAAGACAATCCCCAAACATCAGCCCTAGAACAGTTCTGGTATAAAGTTAACCAAGCATATCAGCTTATTCCAAAACCTTGACTTTATGCCGGGAATTCTGGATAAAGGAATGACATCTGCCTTTGGGATACAAAACTTACAGTTGAAACGTCCTCAAAACAGAAACCTCTGTGTCCTTAATTGAAGATTCCAAACATAATTGGGATGAGAGAGACCACTGGAGATACTGCCAAATCCAAAACTTTTTACGACTGAACCCTTTGCTCCAAAGAGCCATTCGGACATTGACTGAGTTTGAAACCCTTTGCGATAAGAAAACTGTTCCTCACCATTTAATTTCCACGCTTTATAAACTGATAATACAAAAGAAATTTCCTAAATTGCCGCACGTCACAAAAAAGCGGCTAAAATACTAATCCCAAGACACTGGTGAGAGATCACACCTCCGACACTAGAGGAATGGGTTGCCAATGTCAGGGATATTTATCTTATGGAGGAATTGACATCTAACAGGAAAAAAAGATAACTTTACATCGACATGGCAGCCCTGGATCTCCTACTTACATGCACATAACAAACTTTGAAGATATGACAATGTGAAAGATCGTAAGCCTTCAAGCTCAATCCCCAATACCTAACCCCCTCCCACCCTTTTCTTCCTTCACTTATTTCTTCTTTACTTGACTTTATTGGTAAATGTTGATTTTCAGAAATGTGATCCTGTAATCGCATAAGCTTACATGTCTAAGTGATATGCAGATATGATTCTTCACTGTATGTTTAGCGTATACTTGATTATTCTTCATGAATAAAGTTTTCTTGAAATACAAAAAAAAATAAAAAAAACCTCTATAGTTAGTATAGGTATCGGTATATATAATTTGTGTGAAAGTAGGGAGGGGTGTGTGTATGGATGCTGGGTTTTCATTTGGAGGGGTTGGACTTGATGGACTTTTTTCAACCCGATTTAACTATGTAACTATGTAGCTATATCCAAAGGCATATTTTTCATAACAGCCGTTTGCTTTATGTAGTTTGCTGGCTAATCAATGGTAATATTTGAATTTGAATTTATATTATTTAGCCAAAGGTAGGTACAACCAGCAGATTAACAGAAACAAGAACATATCTGTCCTTGTTATTGGGCTAAATGATTCAGTTTACAGTTGTACTTGGAACTGTTATTCAATCCAATCAGAAGATAATTGTATCAACTTTTATATAAGATCATGAACTAAACAGGGTTTATTGTCTACAGAAGCATGTTTATGGTAGTTTTGGATATTCAGTGAAAATATTTGAGTCACAGTATTAAAGGAAATGTTAAACCACAAAACATTTTTATTTCTGGTCAGGTGATCTCTGATGCAGCACAGAGACAATCACAAAATGGTGGTTCGAGGGAAGATTTACTGAAATATATATTCCAGTTTGGTAAGATTATTTTATGCCACTTAATTTGATATAAACCATCTGTTGCTTAAAGGGGTTGTTCACCTTCAAACAACTAGTTGTTTTCAGATAGATCACCAGAAATAACAACTTTCTATTTTCTATGGCTGACTGTTTTTCTAATAATGAAGTGAAAATTGTAATTTTTCACCTTCTGAAGCAGCTCTGAGAGGAGGGTCGCCGACCCTGTCAACTGTTCTAAATGGATACATTTAGTTGATGCATTTCTTATCTTTGTCCCTGCTAAGCAAAACCTCTGGGTTTCAGTACAGGCAGCTTTTAAACTTGATACAATAGTTGCTAATACTCCAAAGATGCTGCTGAGAAATGTATCAACTCAATGTTGCAAAATTTTAACAGTTTATGGGGTTATTTACTAAACTCTGAATGCAAAAATCACGAAAAATGTATGATTTTTTTTTAATAAAATGTATTAAACCCTGAGGATGTAAAAGTCCGAATCTGAAAATCCAGCATCTCAGAACTGTTGAGGTTGCATATAAGTCAATGGGAGGAGTCCAAATGATTTTTTAAAGTTTTGCTGGGTTTCTGCAATACCCCGAAGTTTTCTGGTGAAAATTCTGAAAAAATCCTTAAATTCTGATTTTCAGCAAAGCAAATTTTCGGGAAAATTTAATATTAAATAAGTGTAAAAAACCCGAGTGGATTTGATCGGAGTTTGTAGCTGAAAATATTGAGATAAATTCTGACTTTGGTAAAACCCCCTTACCTAAAATACTGAGCTGCCAAACTCAAACACCAGAGTCACAAACATCCAACTTTAAACTTAGATTTTGGAAAAACAGTAAAAAATAAATAATGGAAAGTAATTTAAAAAAAAAGGCTTTATTTCTGGGGAACAATCTAAAAACAACTAAATTGAAAAAAAGTGTTTGGAAGGTGAACAACCAATTTAAATATACATTTTGAGGGTATAGTTTTCCTTTAAAAAGTAACAAACAGGAGTTAAGCAAATGCTGCTTCCAGTAAACATAAAAACTTTATAGTAAGCAGTTTTAGTCTGACAGTTTATATGCATCAATCTTCCATTACAAGAACTAAAAATGGTATTATGTCACTTATTACTTGCTTCATAGATCCCATCATTTGCTTATGTTTTTATCATATTCATTCATAGCAAAGATTCTTTAATCTATCAAATGTGATTTAAAAAAGATGTATGGGTGTAAATATTACACTGAGTTCTGATCAATTATTGAATTTTAATGAACTGTTTATGCAAAAAAGTGTTTTTGATAAAACACTTATAATGTAAATGTTTAGATTCACATACAAATAGTCTTTCAATATATATATATATATACAGATGCAGCCACTTTGGTTTGTCTGTTTGACACAGAATAACTAAACACAGATATCCCATTTATCTCATTTAACACAGAAAACTGTGACACAACATCCCATCTAATTAAAGCATTCACCATTGTGAACAATGGAGCTTTGGTATGCTAATGAAAAGGTTAAATGCATTAAATGAGTTAAGATAACTTTAGATAACACAGTTTCTTCAATTAACTCTGAGTCATGACGCATTTAACTCACAAATCCAAGTGGCTTCATCTGTATATATATATATATATATATATATATATATATATATATATATATATATTGTAACAAAGCAGCTGGGTTAGTTATAGATGGGCGATATGTTTCTCCCAGGGTGTTATATAATACAACACCCTGGAACATGGATTAACCCTTTAAGTGCCACCCCACGTAGAATCTACGTTCTTTGGGAATGACACTTGAAATGCCACAGAACGTAGATTCTACGTTCTGCAGCATTTCAGGGTTAGGGAACAGAGGAGCGGCTTTTCAAGCCGCTTGCTCCGTTCCTTTTCGTTCCCCAGCCCCCAGGCAACGAGCAGGGGCTGGGAACGAGTGGCCCCTGAGGCGCGATCGCCCAGGGGCCCCAAGGCAGCAGCAGGCACGTGCAATATATGTGCCCTGCTGCTGCCTGCACTTTCAGAACGGAGGAGCGACTTGTAAAGTCACTCGCTCCGTTCTAAGTGCTATCCACCGGTTCCCCAGCCCCTAGGCAACGAGCCTAGGTGAAGAACAAGGGGCCCCTGGGTCGCGATCGCCCAGGGGCCCCTAGGCAGCAGCAGGCACGTGAAATCTACGTGCTCTGCTGCTGCCTGCACTCTGTGAACAGAGGAGCGGCTTGTAAAGCTGCTCGCTCTGTTCAGACTCATTCCCCAGCCCCCAGGCAACAAGCCTAGGCAGGGAATGAGTGGCCCCTGAGGCTCTATAGCCCAGGGGCCCCAAAGGCAGCA
Source organism: Xenopus laevis (assembly GCF_017654675.1). Lineage (NCBI taxonomy): Eukaryota > Metazoa > Chordata > Amphibia > Anura > Pipidae > Xenopus > Xenopus laevis. The sequence continues at coordinate 89,399,880 of NC_054371.1, read as the reverse complement.
GCAGCACGTGGAATGGACGTGCTATGCTGCTGCCTGCACTTCCTGGCCGCAAAGCTCCGCCCCTTTTACCGGATCATCAGAAGAGGACGGTGCCAGCTCTGCCTGCAGCTCTCCTGGACGATCTGGACCCTACTACTCCCAGGTTAGTGCCCATCCACACACACAAACACACACAAACACACACAAACACACAAACACACACTTATTTTCCCATTACACACTTACATTCACACTTACACACAATCACATACATTTTTGGGGGATCAGGGGGGTCACACACATTCACAGCACCCCCACACGCTTGCACACGCACACAACATGCAATTGGTCAGTTCTACACACACATACACACTTACACTATGTTGTGTCTTTGTTTTTTTGTTTTTATCGCATCGTCTGTTTTTTTTTGCCTGAAAAAACTGTTTTATTGCCATTGCGAATAGCGTATTCGCTAATTGCACTGCGCAATACCTTTTGTATGTTATTTTGGTGATTATACTGCAATTCTGGTGATTTTTGTGCATTTTTAGCCATTTTATTGCATGTTTAGCCATTTTATTACATTTTCAGCTGTGCGATGGTGTTGTTCCCCTGTTTCTGTCTGTAAAACTTATTTGGCCATGCTAAAATATTCAACCATTGATTCTGACTGCTGATTACAGTAGGCGGAAAAAAAAAAAGCATTGATTTTGCGGTTTTGTTGGATTTTAGTGATTTTATACCATTTCGCTTTGTTCTTTGTTACTTCATTTTGACCATGAAAATTTTGTCTGCCTATATAACCATTTGGAGGTCTCTGTGTGCAAAATAGTTTGGTAAATCTTTTCATACCAGGCATCAAACTGTTCAGTACACCCCTGGCGTTCATATTTAGGATGACTTTTGCTGGTACGTTACAAAATGTGGGGTATATAATGGGGTAAAATGCTTGCTTTGTGACTATTTTCAGAAATTCCATAAAAACTGTTATGTTTAGCATTGCTTTGCGGTTTGGTAGTTTGCAGTAGAAAGATGTAATTACTTGCTTTAGATTCGTCTGAATGTGTACTTTCGGAAAATATATGGGTGTCTAGGGTCTTCATACTGTTAGGGGGTCTTATGGTGCATAATGCACATACCAGGTGCTAGTATTGTAGCAGTCAGTGTGTCATACGTGAAAATTCATATGTACTATTTTCATTTGGGCGTCTCTGTATGCCACCTAGTTTGGTAAATCTTTTCATATCAGGCATCAAACTGTTCAGTACACCCCTGGCGTTCATATTTAGGATGACTTTTACTGGTACGTTGCAAAATGTGGGGTATATAATGGGGTAAAATGCTTGCTTTGTGACTATTTGCAGAAATTTCTTAAAAAGCGTTATGTTTAGGATTGCTTTGCGGTTTGGTAGTTTGCAGTAGAAAGATGTAATTACTTGCTTTAGATCCGTCTGAATGTGTACTTTCGGAAAATATATGGTTTTCTAGGGTCTCCATACTGTTAGGGGGTCTTATGGTGCATAATGCACATACCAGGTGCTTGTATTGTAGCAGTCAGTGTGTCATACGTGAAAATTCATATGTACTATTTTCATTTGGGCGTCTCTGTATGCCACCTAGTTTGGTAAATCTTTTCATATCAGGCATCAAACTGTTCAGTACACCCCTGGCGTTCATATTTAGGATGACTTTTGCTGGTACGTTGCAAAATGTGGGGTATATAATGGGGTAAAATGCTTGCTTTGTGACTATTTTCAGAAATTTCATAAAAAGCGTTATGTTTAGGATTGCTTTGCGGTTTGGTAGTTTGCAGTAGAAAGATGTAATTACTTGCTTTAGATCCGTCTGAATGTGTACTTTCGGAAAATATATGGGTTTCTAGGGTCTTCATACTGTTAGGGGGTCTTATGGTGCATAATGCACATACCAGGTGCTTGTATTGTAGCAGTCAGAGTGTCATATGTGAAAATTCATATGTACTATTTTCATTTGGGCATCTCTGTATGCCACCTAGTTTGGTAAATCTTTTCATATCAGGCATCAAACTGTTCAGTACACCCCTGGCGTTCATATTTAGGATGACTTTTGTTGGTACGTTACAAAATGTGGGGTATATAATGGGGTAAAATGCAAGCTTTGTGACTATTTTCAGAAAGTTAAAAAAAAAGCCTTATGTTTAGCATAGCTTTGTGGTTTGGTAGTTTGCAGTAGAAAGATGTAATTACTTGCTTTAGATTCGCCTGAATGTGTACTTTCAGAAACTATATAGTTTTCTAGGGTCTCCATACTGTTAGGGGGTCTTATGGTGCATAATGCACATACCAGGTGCTTGTATTGTAGCAATCAGAGTGTCATATGTGAAAATTCATTTGTACTATTTTCATTTGGGCGTCTCTGTATGCCACCTAGTTTGGTAAATCTTTTCATATCAGGGATCAAACTGTTCAGTACAGCCCTGGCGTTCATATTTACGATGACTTTTGCTGGTACGTTACAAAATATGGGGTATATAATGGGGGTAAAATGCTTGCTTTGTGACTATTTTCAGAAATTTCATAAAAAGCGTTATGTTTAGCATTGCTTTGCGGTTTGATAGTTTGCAGTAGAAAGATGTCTTTACATGCTTTAGATTTGTCAGACTGTGTACTTTCTGAAAATATATGGTTTTCTAGGGTCTCCATATTGTTAGGGGCTCTCATTGGGTCCTTATGTTGTAGTAGCCAGAGTGTCATACGTGAAAATTCATATCCCCTATGTGGATTTGGGGGTCTCTGTATGCCACATAGTTTGGTAAATCTATGTTTATTGGGTATCAAACTGTTAAGTAGACCCCCGGCATTCATATTTAGGATGCTTTATGCTGGTAATGATACATGGACGATACAATGCTGGAAAGTTTAAGCTTTGAGGCAATTTTCAGGTATTTCACCAAAACTGCCATTTTTGGGAAAGCCTTGCGACTCAGTAGTATGGAGCAGAAAGGCATGGGTACCCATTTTAGATTCGGTAGAATGTGTCCTTTCCAAAAATATATGGTTTTGGGGGTAAAGCTATATTTCTGTGTTTTTACCCCACAAAAAATGCAGTCAATGTGTTGATTTTTCATTAGCTGAAGTTACCCACAGGACTATTTGTATGCGCTAGCTTCATTTTGGGGTCTCTAAATGCCAGATACTTTGGTAAAGCTATGAACAATGGGCACCAAACTGTTTGGAGGAACCCTGGCAATCATATTTAGGGGGCTTTTTCTTGGCACCTAATGATACATGGGTGATATGGTGCTGGGAAGTTGAAGCTTTGAGGCAATTTTCAGATATTTCACCAAAACAGACAATTTTGGGAAAGCCTTGCGACTCAGTAGTATGGAGCAGAAAGGCATGGGTACCCATTTTAGATTCGGTAGAATGTGTCCTTTCCAAAAATATATGGTTTTGGGGGTAAAGCTATATTTCTGTGTTTTTACCCCACAAAAAATGCAGTCAATGTGTTGATTTTTCATTAGCTGAAGTTACCCACAGGACTATTTGTATGCGCTAGCTTCATTTTGGGGTCTCTAAATGCCAGATACTTTGGTAAACCTATGAACAATGGGCACCAAACTGTTTGGAGGACCCCTGGCAATCATATTTAGGGTGCTTTTTCTTGGTACCTAATGATACATGGGTGATATGGTGCTGGGAAGTTGAAGGTTTGAGGCAATTTTCAGATATTTCACCAAAACCGACAATTTTGGGAAAGCCTTGCGACTCAGTAGTTTGGAGCAGAAAGGCATGGGTACCTATTTTAGATTCGGTAGAATGTGTCCTTTCCAAAAATATATGGTTTTGGGGGGTAAACCTATTTTTCTGTGTTTTTACCCCACAAAAAATGCAGTCAATGTGCTGATTTTTCATTAGCTGGTTACCCACAGGACTATTTGTATGTGCTAACTTCATTTTGGGGCCTCTAAATGCCATATACTTTGGTAAACCTATGAACAATGGGCACCAAACTGTTTGGAGGACCCCTGGCAATCATATTTAGGGTGCTTTTTCTTGGTACCTAATGATACATGGGTGATATGGTGCTGGGAAGTTGAAGGTTTGAGGCAATTTTCAGATATTTCACCAAAACAGACAATTTTGGGAAAGCCTTGCGACTCAGTAGTTTGGAGCAGAAAGGCATGGGTACCCATTTTAGATTCGGTAGAATGTGTCCTTTCCAAAAATATATGGTTTTGGGGGGTAAACCTATTTTTCTGTGTTTTTACCCCATAAAAAATGCAGTCAATGTGTTGATTTTTCATTAGCTGAAGTTACCCACAGGACTATTTGTATGTGCTAACTTCATTTTGGGGCCTCTAAATGCCATATACTTTTGTAAACCTATGAACAATGGGCACCAAACTGTTTGGAGGACCCCTGGCAATCATATTTAGGGTGCTTTTTCTTGGTACCTAATGATACATGGGTGATATTGTGCTGGGAAGTTGAAGGTTTGAGGCAATTTTCAGATATTTCACCAAAACCGACAATTTTGGGAAAGCCTTGCGACTCAGTAGTTTGGAGCAGAAAGGCATGGGTACCCATTTTAGATTCGGTAGAATGTGTCCTTTCCAAAAATATATGGTTTTGGGGGGTAAACCTATTTTTCTGTGTTTTTACCCCACAAAAAATGCAGTCAATGTGCTGATTTTTCATTAGCTGATATATTATTCAAATTGCAGGTGAGTGATTGCTCACCAAAGTTAATCACATCTCAAAGGAGATAATTAACTGATTAAAATACAACTGTCACTTAAATTAAAGTGCACTTAAATATGGAGTGTGAGAATTGTCTGAACAGAAACCAAGTCTGGGGATACTGAGCAAAGTACCCCATCTATTGCCCACTGGTCAGCAAATTCTTTCAACCGACCAGTAAACACTGCTTGGGTGTACTCTGCTCGGATGCGGGAACGCACCAGCACTCGGAACAAGACCTCTGCTGGCAGAGGATTCCCACCTTCCAAACATTGCTTTCTAGATTTATGGATGACTAATTTAGCTAAAGCCAGGAGCAAGTTGGAGAGAAGGTCTTTCTCTTTATTGTCCCGGGATACTGGGCGTCCAAAAATTTAAACATGAGGGGAAAAATGTAACCAGAACTGCAGGTAAAGCTTCCTCAAAAGAGCCAATAGAGGTTGCAGTCTGGCACACGTAAAATAAGCATGAAACACAGACTCTCCTTTGCCACAGAATGGACAAGCAGCTGGGGAGTCTGTAAAACGAGCTAAATACTCTCCCGTGCTCAATGCACCATGCAGCACTTTCCAACTCAAGTCTCCAGTTGGTCTAGGCACCAAACTGGAATAAAGAGCTCGCCAATGAGGTCTTTCACCCTCATTAAGCACACGTCTCCAGATGGTATCATATCGGTAGATGAGGGCAAGGAAGTGTACAGTGTGAAGCATTAGAGAGTACAACAGCTTTCTTGTTATATCATGAAAGCGTGTCAATGGAAAATTCTCCAACTGGCTCAAGTTGGGGAAGGAGGTGTTTGGGGGGATTGACGGGTTTTAGGTGCTATTATTATGTCTGGAGGTGAGGAGTTCCAAGGTGGACGTGGCTCTCCAGCATGTAAAACCCCATCAATGAAGGTGTGAGAATCAGGAGAGATTGTGTCCTTGATTTCCTTGAGAAGACGGTGTGGAACCCTAGTGGTGAGGAATCCCATGCATTGCATAACTGCTTGAGAGTCCACCCAATCTGATTTCTCAAAATCCAGGAGATCTCCAACTCTGGTTAACCGAGCCTGGCAAAGGCGACGTCGGATGCTGATGGATTCTAACATCCTAGTCTTAAAAGATGGATTGTAAAGTAGGGGCTCATTTAGAATGTCTTCCCCTTCAATGGCTCCTTGCCTTAACACAGATACCATGCTCCAGGTTTTTAGCGTGTCTTGGTAGTAAGCCGGCAGGGTTGAAAGGTTTCTTAGGAAACCCTCAGGTTCAATTATGAACAATTGCCGGTCATATCCCATATTTCGTACCTGGCGATAAAAACTCGATGCTAGAGTACACCACTGTGGAGAAGGATCTGCATACAAGTATCTCTGTATTTGCTGGAGATGGAAGGTGTGCACTTGAGAACGTATACACACGACTCCCTGCCCTCCCTCTTTCAACGGGAGGCTTGAGACACCTGCAGAAACCCAATGCTTTCCTATCCAGAGAAAGTCCAGTAACCTTCTCTGGATCTTAGCAATGAATTCTTGGGTTGGGCTAAGACATATCAGCCGGTACCAGATCTGAGAGGCCACCAGCTGATTAATCACCAATGCTCTCCCCCTCATAGAAAGTACTTTAGCAAAACCCTTCCACTTTCCAAGGCGCGTTAGAACACACTCCTCAAGTTCAATGAAATTCTGTGAGACAGGATACTCCTCAGCTGATAGGTAGACGCCTAAATATTTAATGATTTTACTCTCCCACGAAATGTCGCGAAAAGCAGGAGGCAGGAAATCTACCTTTAGAGAACCCTCTAGAAGGCCTGAGCTCTTGGACCAGTTGATCCGGGCAGATGAGGCAGCAGCGTAGACTTCTTGACACTCTTGTGCCCGCTCAAGATCAACTAGGTCCTGGGCCACAAGAATTACATCATCAGCGTAGGCTGAGAGAACCACCCTCATGTCAGGTTCTTTGAGCACCAGTCCCGTGAGCCTTTTCCTTAAGAGACACAGGAAGGGCTCAATGGCCAGCGAGTACAGTTGTCCCGACAAGGGGCATCCTTGCCGAACTCCTCGTCCAAAGGCCAGAGGTGCAGTCAGAGACCAGTTGATTTTAACTAAACACTCTGCAGAGGCATACATTGTTTTCAGGTAGCCCACAAACTGTGGGCCAAAGCTATAGGCTTGCAGAGTGCCTATAAGATATTGGTGATCCACCCTGTCAAATGCCTTCTCTTGATCCAGAGAGAGAAAAGCAAGAGATAGACCAGTCCTTCTCGCAAAATGTAGTAAGTCTCGGATTAAAAAGACATTATCAAAAATTGTCCGACCGGGGACTGTATAGGACTGGTCAGGATGAATCACCTCTGCCAGCACAGATTTGAGCCTAAGTGAGATAGCTTTGGCCACGATCTTATAGTCTGTGCTAAGCAGTGAGACTGGTCTCCAGTTCTTAATAAGACGGAGATCCCCCTTCTTAGGAAGTAGTGATAACACTGCTCGACGACACGAAAGTGGCAACTCACCTTTCTTGAAGGCCTCAGTTAGGACCCTATGGAAATCAGGGCCCAGAGTATCCCAAAAGAACTGGAAGAACTCTATGGTCAGTCCGTCAAGCCCAGGAGATTTATTGTGTGGCATTAAACGGAGTGCTTGAGACAGTTCATCTAGAGTAATTGGTGTTTCCAACCTCTCTTTTCTCCTCTCACTGACCACTGGAAGCCCATCCCAAAGCTCCTCACAGGCATCTGGAGAGATGGGATCTGGAGAAAAAAGGTTTTGATAGAAGGACCGGGCTCTGTCCCGGATAGCCTCCGGATCCTCAAGGGGGGTTCCATCCTCCGCAAAAAGGCATGTGATTTGTTTTCGGTTCCCCTTCTTCTTCTCCAGAGCATAGAAGAATCGCGAACCACGATCCATATCACAAAGTAACTGCATCCGGCTTCGCACAAAGGCACCACGAGCCTGTCGTTGTTCCATGTTACGCAGCGCTTCTTTCCTTTCTAGATATTTCACACTGAAGGGCTTGGTCTTCAGAGCCTGATAGCCTTTGCTCAAGATCAAGCACCTCCCCATTCAGTGCCTCAATCTCTGCATTGCGCTGCCCGCTCACACTTTTGGTATACTCTTGACACAAGAGCTTTAGGTGAACCTTGCCTACATCCCACCACTGGTTCAATGTGGCAAATTCATCCTGAAAGGCCCTCCAGCCTCTCCATGTATCCCGGACTGACTTTGCAAAACCCTCATCTTCTAATAAACTGTTGTTAAAGTGCCAGTAAGCAGCTTTTGGCAGAGATGGTGCGATTGACATTCTCAGGGATACACAATTGTGGTCTGAGAATGGTGCCAATCTAATGGTGCTCGACTGGGCTCGTGACATGAGATGGCTCGATATATATATCCTATCAATCCGGGATTGAGAAACATGACCATCTCTCACCCTGACATAGGTAAAGGCAACCGTCTCTGGGTTCTGTTCTCTCCAGACATCAACCAAGGAGAAATGAGCAATTAGTTCTCGCCAAAACGGACTCAGACGAGTCTCTTTTCTTGGGTACATTGCGATCTCGAGCATCAAGGGTGTAATTAAAATCACCCCCTATAATCAAGTTTCATCAGAGTCAATTGTCTCCATGTAGGCTGACAAACTTTCAAAGAACCGTGCCCTCTCTGGTCCGGTAGTAGGTGCATACATATTCATTAGATTATATATTCTACCCTGACTCCCGGACCCGAAGATGCAATAGACGGCCAGGGGATGACAGAGGTAGCACTCAGGACCTCTGGCTGGAAGGAATCTGAGAAAAGGGTCACCACCCCGCATGATGTCCAAGTGAGGTGATTAAAAAAGACCCTTCCCTTTCCACTCCAGATTCCAGCTTGCTTCAAGCTCTGGAGTGGTGTGGGTCTCTTGGAGGAAACTCACAGAGTAAGCCTCCTTGACGAAGAAAGGAGAGTACCTGAAACATTCGGAAAGGATTCGACAGCCATTAGTATTAAGTGTGCTTATACTCAAGGCCATTACTGAAGTCTTAGGAAGTGCTTTAACCTTCATCAAGGTCTGATGAGACAAACATTTTTTGTGAAACTTCATTATACGGAGATATTCCGCTGTTCCATAGTTCTTGCCTCTTTTATGACCTTAATGTATTGTCTCACAGAATTGATAACTAAAGGCAAATCATGCCACTTCTCCAGAGCCATGTGCATCTTCTTCTCTAATTTAACACCAAGGGTGCTCTCAAGAAACTTTTTTGAGTTCCTCAGCAGGGATGATTGGGGTAGAAGGATTTGCCACTCCTATGTCAACCTCCTCTTCGATGTTCCCCTCATCCATGAGCTCTTCCTGGGCTAAGGTATTGATAATCTCCCCCTCTCCACTAGAGCTTTGAGAATCTCTCCCACAAGTTGTTACAGGAAAAGTATCAGAATCACTTTCTGGAGACCCTGCAATGGCTCAGGTGTTCCCTCAACTTCACTTGAAACACATTTGGAAGTGTTTGACACAGGAGCAACAGAACTAATTAGCTCCCCCAGCAACAGGTAGAGCTTTGGAGGCTCGATGGTTAGCCTCTGCCCTCTCTACTACCTCCTGTGCTTTCTGGATGGCAATAACATTTGGGTTAGTTGAAGACAAGGGAGGAGAGATTTTAGCATGAACAGTAGAGGTTGTCTGGCTTACCCCTCCTCCGTATTTACAACTCACCCTCACCATCCCTTCCCAGCAGTTTTATCTGCAGGGTCCTGTATGGGGGTTAGCCCAATATTCCTCCCCCTCCTGGAGTGAAATACCCTGAGGCACTAAAAACTGAGGCTGGTTGTAGTTTCCAAATCTCAGCACTTCAGGAACACTGACTGCCCACTCTGCAGGAGTCTCATTAGGTGTCTCTTTACACTCCAAGGGAAGATCTTCCAAATGATTTTGAGGCAGATACTGCACCCCTGACTCTGTGGGGAAACCAACACTGCCATGTTCAAGGCCATGCAGACCATTAAACTCATTATTCCCCACCTGGTCTGGAGGCAAGAGTGCATGGTCTGACACCGGTTGATCGTGACCAACAGTTGGGCCAGACAATGTCACCACATGAGGAGCAGAAGTTTTGCTGCCCTTTTTACCCTTGGATGGGGGTGCCCCATCATTAACCACTGATGCCCATTCCTCAGGTACCAGCCAGTTTGATTTAAATTTCCTCTTTTTCTTGGCATCTGAAGAGGAAGGCCACTATCTGCCCCAACCCCAACAGGTGTTGCAATCATGGGTACCCCCACACCTTCAGGGGTGCCCATAACAGGGGTTACACTTTTTGTGGTAGGAACAACTGTGACCCTGGGGGAAGCTTTGACATGTTTTCCCCCCTTCTCTTTTGCCGGCAATTGTAAGACATGCTGCAGCCTTAGATGTCTTCAGTGAAGAAGGAGGAGGTTTGGATGTTGTAGAGGTGGGTTTGTGTAACAGCCACCTTGAGGTTCTTTAGTGAAGGAGATATCCCCTTTGAGGACCCTGCTGAATAGTCCCAGCAGGATAAGATGTTTTATTTGAGGCACTGGGAGCAGGAACAGGGGCTGTGGTCTTAATTTGCCCTTTGGGGCAACTCTGGCGAGTGTGCCCCAGGTTCTTGCAAAGGAAGCACCTCACTTCCTCTGTGCTGTAAAAAATTTTATACAGCACCCCTTCAAATGGAACCCCGAAAGACCCCTCAATAGTGTCTTGCCCCCGAGGTAAAAGTAGTTGCACCTGCCTTTTAAAGGAAAGGACGTGCCTCAGTCTGCTCTCCTTACACCCCAGGGGAATTCTAGACATATTTGATTTTAACTCCCCAAGGGCTTGCAGGTGGGGTACAATAAGTGGTCTTGCAGGAAGGGGGGCACATTAGATAAAACCACCCTTGTGCCCAATCCTTCTAGGGTTCTACAGGACATAACTCCCTCCCACTGTGATACCCTCTGTACTAGAGTATGCACTGCAGTTAGAGTACGGGCAAAGATTATGGCTTTCCCATACATTTTACTTGCTGCCACTACTGCAGAGTGGCCCACCACTTCAGCTGCAGCCTTTATATAAGCCTCTATGCCATGAGTGCTTGACATTAGGCATCTGACCCCATGCTTCCTTGTAAGCTTCTCTACCCCAGCAGTGACTTGGCTAGGGTTGCTGCCAGTAGCTACCGCGTGTGCAAATGTTTTAGCAGGGTTACATTGGCTGCAGCAGCAGAAGTAGAGGCAATGGGGCTTTTTGACATGGGCTCTGACTGGTGTTTCCTTGCAGAGCTACAGCTGGGTTTTTCAGGTCCTTTTGCTTTAGAACCAAGAGATGTTTTTTTATAACTTTCCTTTTTATTCCCTCCCATTATTTTACACAATACCACACAAAAAGAAAGCTTTATACTATTGATTAACAAAAAAGTAAGTTTTAAGTTGAGAAGCAGTGGCAGGGAGAGGGTTAATGTGAGCAGGTGCCTGGGAGCTGCACTGCTGCTGCTGGAAAAGATTTTATATTTATACTTATATTAAATCCTTCTCCCTTTAGCTTTCTCTCCTCACAGAACTGAGTGCAAAATCAAAATATCCACTCAATCTGTACAAAAATTAAACAATTTGTGCTGAAACAAGAGAAAAATGCAAATGAAACTGACACCCAGGTGCGGGGGAGGGTAGGGGATCTAACAGTGAGTTTGTAGCCCAAAGCAAGTGAAAGGAACTGGGCTAGGAATCACTCACCTTCAGGGTCAAAAGAAAAATCGATTTTTAGTAAAGAAAATCAACTCAAAACTTCCCAAATTTCACCCACCAAGTGGACAACACATTCACACACCAAGTGATAACAAAAAATCCTGTCTCAAACAGGAATTTCAATGCTTAATTCAGCACTAAACAGAGAGCTTTCTCCTGTGTGTTGATTTTTCATTAGCTGAAGTTACCCACAGGACTATTTGTATGTGCTAACTTCATTTTGGGGCCTCTAAATGCCATATACTTTGGTAAACCTATGAACAATGGGCACCAAACTATTTGGAGGACCCCTGGCAATCATATTTAGGGTGCTTTTTCTTGGTACCTTATGATACATGGGTGATATGGTGCTGGGAAGTTGAAGGTTTGAGGCAATTTTCAGATATTTCACCAAAACCGACAATTTTGGGAAAGCCTTGCGACTCAGTAGTTTGGAGCAGAAAGGCATGGGTACCCATTTTAGATTCGGTAGAATGTGTCCTTTCCAAAAATATATGGTTTGGGGGGTAAACCTATTTTTCTGTGTTTTTACCCACAAAAAATGCAGTCAATGTGTTAATTTTTCAGTAGCTGAAGTAAAGTCCTGGACAATTTGGATGTGCTAACTACATATTGGGGTCTCTAAATGCCAGGTACTTTGGTAAACCTATGCACAATGGGGATCAAACTGTTCAGTGGACCCCTGGCAATCATATTCAGGGTGCTTTTTCTTGGTATCTAATATAGTGTGTAATATGCGGAGCAGCAAAATAAAACCTTTGAAGTGATTTTTCAAAATTTTGATACATTTTTATAAATACCGCTACGTTCAGACAAGCTTTGATGTTTGGTAGTTAGGAGTAGAAAGACATAGTTACCCATTTTGGAATCCGCAGAATGTGTACTTTCTAAAAATATATGGTTTTCTGGGGTAAACCTACAGTTTCAGGATTTTGTGGCCTTGGAATCTAAAGTATGCCGTTTTCTGCCTTCTGCTTTCAAAATTCGGTAATATACTGCCGGAGTTTTTGCTGTACAGATGTCCTAAATCTGGCTAAAACTATACATATCTGGTATTGGCACGTTCGTGAAACACGAGGCTTTCCAAATCAGTTGGATTTTCATGCGTAAAATGAAATATTTTTCTGGTATAAATGCATATATTGTGAAAAATAGGATTTTTTCATTTTTTTTTTGTATTTAGAGCTATAAATCTTTTTGCAGAGGTGGAAATACATGACAACTCAGGCAGATTTAGAAAGCTCAGTTTCTCCCGAAAAAAACAATGTATAGTTTTCCTAGGTAAACTATAGTTTCCCCTCAGAAAATGCCACTAAAAGTGAGAGAGCACAAATGTTTCAAAAACGGCTGGCATTTCGCGTAACCAAAATGTGAAATTCTGCTGGCACTTAAAGGGTTAATTAATACAGACCAAAGCTGCAAGGTAATTGCTGCAGCTAAAGTACCTGACTGACCTTGGGAGGAGGGACCCCTCCCGCCTGAGTGTGAGAGAGAGCAGGAGCTGCACTGCACAGGGAAGGTACTGATTACCAGAGTTTTGTGTTATATTTTGATTCTTTTGTTTTAGGTTGGTGTTGGAAAAGCCACCCAACTGTAGTTAGGCTGCCAACTGTGTTTAGTCAGCGCTCTGGTGCAAGGGTTTATTTTTCCTTGTTTTGATTTCTTTGTGTGCTTGTTACTAAAGACTTCTTTATATATATATATATATATATATATATATATATATATATATATATATATATATATGAACATATTTCAAGCTATTGTATATCAAGTGGTGATGGGCAAATCTGTGCCGTTTTTCTTCACCAGAAAATTTGCGAATTTACAGGAAAATTCATAAAAAGGTGAAAAATAACGCAAAATACACATGCAATAGTTTTGATTTTGACGTGCGACAATTTTATGCGTGCGACTAATCTGACACATGACACATTTTTTTGTGCCGCGAATTTGTGCCTGGCGAATTTATCTGGCCCATCACTAATATCAAGGTTTTCTTTTTCCATTATTCTTAGTATAGAATGTTTTATAATATACCCAGGGCTTATTAATTGTCAAAAGATTTACTGCTCAGTTTGTTACTGATTTAGATATTAGTGGTTTATTTATCAAACAGTGAAGTTAGAGATCACCACAGTCCTCTAGAATGAAATCCCGCCACTCTCCATTCATTTCTTTGGGATTCTTAAAAGAGTATTTATCAATGGGTAAAAGTAAAAGATCATCGTTTGATAAATATGCCTTTCGAAATCCCATTGAAATGAACGGAGAGTGACGGAATTTCACTGTAGAGGACAGTGGCAATCTCTAACTTCACTCTTTGCTAAATAAACCCCTTAGTACTTTTTTTTTTTTTAAATTCGGGTAGTATTACATGTCACATATCTGAATTAAACACAAAATAGGGAGCATGCCATATAACAAACACAGTACTATTAGTATAAGAATAAATGAAAACCCCTTAGTACTTTAGATTTATGTTTTTGCTTTTCTCTTTGATTTATAACATGCTGTGTGTTGTCTGGCAACAGACTACATGGCAGCAACAAAGGGCAAGAGGCAGAAAGGTTAAAAGTTAAGAAAAAATATTTATAACTATACATTTGCCACTTACTACTTACTTTAGTAAAATACAAATTAAGCGAAGAAAGTCTGATTACTGTTATACCTTCTTTATTTAACTCTACAGTGCCAAATTCATCTAGACTAAATAAAATGGAAAAAACAATACCTGTATACCTTTGTCTAATTATAGAGATAATTGTGGCACTCGTCTCAGCTTAATACTAGACATAGGTTAAGGCATAAATAGTCTGACTACTTAAGGATTGTGGTTTGATTAAATTAAAAACGTTCTTGATATTGATTGGCCTTTGATACAAGGTTGTAATAGGTTGTGATGGCTGATAATTATATAATAGTGTCCACATAGTCTCAAACTATAAAAAGAGACAGTAAATGGAAAGGACACTATTAGTTCAGAATTATTTTTCATTGTTCTCATAAATGGTGTAAGGAAAGGTTTCCCTGGTGGTCTAGTGGGGAATGCTTACCCTGGTGGTCTATTGGCTTTCCCCTGGGCATGCGGGGGCGCCCACCATGCTTCCCGCGGACATCCGCCGCATGCGTCCTTCTCCTTTGGGGTTCTGTGTTCCTATGGCGCGCAAGCCGGCAAGCCTCCTGATTTATGTGCCAGTGTGATGACGTCATCAAGCCTGGCGTGAAATTCAAATAGTATAAAATGGGTATTCAGATATCAGTACACTGCCCGTTGTTAGGTTCTATTTAGAAAAGTTCCTGGGTGTTTATTCTTAGTGAATTCTATCTGATCTACTGTGTTTGACCTTGCCTGCCTTCTTGACTATTCTGATCCTCTCCAATCCTGACCCTTGCCTGCCGGTTAAGTCCAAACTCTCCAATCCTGACCATTTGCCTGTCCACTGACGATTCTACGCTCTCCAACCCTGAATCTGGCTTGTCTGATGATTCTCTGCTTGTGCTGACCCGGCCTGCCTGTTCCTGGTGGTGTTCTTCCTTCCAGTATCCTGGTGAGACGATCGTGCCCCTTTTGAACTGTTAGCTTAGCTCCTCTCTCAAAAGTTAGAAGTTAGTTAAAGTTAGAGCCGTGACCAGGGAGCTTAGCTTGGGTTCTGGATATAGGGTGCTGAACAAGGCAAATGGTTTAAAAAGACTATACTTTTATTTTAGCAAAATTAGAACCCTTAAAGGAATTGTTCAGTGTAAAAATAAAAACTGGGTAAATAGATAGGCTGTGCAAAATAAAAAATGTTTCTAATTTAGTTAGTTAGCCAAAAATGTAATGTATAAAGGCTGGAGTGATTTCATGTATAACATGTCAGTCAGAACACTACTTCCTGCTTTTCAGTTCTCTTGGTTTACACTGACTGGTTACCCTGGCTACCAGGCAGTAACCAATCAGAGACTTGAGGGGGGGCCACATGGGTCATATCTGTTGCTTTTGAATCTGAGCTGAATGCTGAGGATCAATTGCAAACTCACTGAACAGAAATGTACCATGTGGCCCCCCTTCAAGTCGCTGACTAACTCAGAGTTATAGAGCTGAAAAGCAGGAAGTTGGATTCTGGCTGTTTTATTAGACATCTGTTCACTCCAGCCTTTATATATTACATTTTTTGTTAACTAATCTATTTACACAGTTTTTATTTTCACACTGAACTGTTTCTTTAATTCATGCATCTGTCACACAAGGCCACCTATTGAAATAAATGGTGAACCGTGATACTTGGAAGAACCTGATGAATCTAAGAGGTCTGCTCCCTCTATAATTTAGGTCATCTAATATATCTTCACAGTTTTATTCTAATCCTGCTATTCTGTAAGTTTTAATAAATTAATTTGGCTGCAGAAAAAGCTATCATACACATTAACGTTTTTAAATAAGTGCATTGATAGTTAAACATGCACATAAAAATGTTATTGTTACATTGAAATTCTGTTTTTCAAAATACAATAACAAAGCATGCATTATGTTTATATTCTTTATTGATCAATCAGAACTGCAGTTTAATTCATGCAGTTAATTAAGATCATTATTGCCACAGACAAATTAGCAATATTATTCTATAATAATTCTATTCCATAGTGGATTCAAGAACTATTATTTAAATAGTTTCGGTTCAGTAGATATGGAAACATTCATTATCTAGGAAATATGTTTGGGTATTAACATGACATTAGAGGAGGCTCTTCATTTTTAATTCCCACTACTATGTTATTAATATTTTCTTATATTTTTCTAATTTAGCAGTATATTTTTTAATCAAAGATTTCCAAAAGATTTAGTTATACTATGTTGTTAGTTTTAAAGCTACTGTTTATATACAGCAAAATAATTTCTCTCTCCTGTCTCACGTCAATAAATATGGGGAGACCCACAACAAAACAGCTAGTGAGTAATGACATTGACTTGACATTTAGAGAGTCAATTTCATGCTGTAGTCTTTCCATTGACAGATGAATGTGTTCCGTGATGCTGACAACTTTGTCCTTCATATTATTAGTGAGTCGTTTTGGAACAGGTCATGGAAGCAGCAAGGAAGCAAGTGATGATGTTCAGTGTTAAAATACGATTTACCAAAGTCTGTATCCATAGCTATTTTCAAAGTTAGCAATACAATGTCAAAATCTGTGTCCATTTGTTTTGTACCAGATATACAGTCAATAATTAAAATATTTACAAAACATCAACAAATTTGATAAGCACATTTTACCTCTGAAGCAACAAAAAGCTGTCAGTTGTTCAGAATACCAAAATGTAATGCAAAACACTCAGAAAGGCTTTATTAGATAAAAAAAAATCTAGCACATAGTATTAAAAATGTGCATATGTAGGGAAACAAAAAGGCTATGGTGTGTTTACACTCACTAAAGCATGTTGTCAGGATGAAATGCTCCAGTAATCATAAGCTTTACTTTTTAACTGCTGTCCAGTGAAGGGAAATATACCTTTTAGTAGTTAACTTTTTATTCTACTGTGGGATTCATGGGCAGCTTGTTCTGCATGCTCATTAAAATGGGCCATTATCCTCAAATATATACAGTGAAATGATATATATTTCTCATTCTGGTACACACTTTATTATAAGCACTGTACAGTTCAGAACACTTTTTTAAGAGTAAAATTTGCTACTGATTTGTCTCCAAGCAATGATTTCCTGCAAGTTAAAATAATAGTGGTTTTAGTAGTGATAAGCAAATATTTTCTCTAGACATGGATTCACAGTGCTGATTAACTCATATGTATTTTGTACAAAAAAAGTCACTGTGAAAAACTGAAGTATTGATGTATTCTGCAAATTTTCCAGTGGTTTCACACATTTTTAGGCAAATCGAAATGTAACTTCTTAACTCGATTTAAACAATGCAAAACATACCTAGCAGACATACACAATCATTCAGCAGTCTTGCTCCAAGGGAGAGCTGCAGGAATTTTTACATACCAGCAAGCAGATCCATCCATCTACATCCTAAAAGACAAATGGTGCTGCTCCTATTTATTATTATTCATTATTCTTAATAAGGATTATACATCATTCTATGTCCCAGTGAAGTTTACAATTTAAGGCCCCTTTTACATTCACACACTTTTGTTAATTTTATCAGGAGCCATTTAGCCAACCTGTAATTTTGTGTGTGGGAGGAAATTTATGCAAGCACAGGGAAAATATCAAACAGATTTTGCAGAAAGGGCCCTGGCTGAATCACAGAGCTGTAGTAGTGCATGCTACCCTCCTGCAGTATATGTATCACTCCACATTTGGCATGAATTAAAATGTTACATGTAGGGGCCCATAGGGGTTAATCTGCCCCTATGGCTTTAAGGCCCTACCGTTTTCCTTAGTTACTATACAAAAGCCTATGTGTCCATTTGAGTTTAAGCTCCGTGTTATTGGCCAAGAAGTGTAATGACAACCTTCTGCCACACTGCAATATAGTGTGTGTGTAAGGAGTGGCCTCTTCCTCTTTGGCATCATAAGAACCTCCTGGCGCCCAATCAGTTGTATGTTGTGTATGCACAGTAGCCTGAGTGTTGTAGTTGCACTACACCTTAGAGAGAATGCTTCCACTTAGCGATGGCCCTGATACTGAAGTGTGAGTCCAAATGTAATCATGCTCTGCTCACTAGCTGGAGTGCTCACATCTGTGGTGTGGATAGCCCAGATTGGCGTTACATACATATACTACAAGATATCCAGTCATACATTCAAAATCAAAGATTCCCCAGAAAATGGCAGGTATAGTATGTAAGTATATGCACATTTAGAAATCTCAATTAATTTATCTATAGAGCCATCATTGCAGTAAGATTTACTAAACCTTCACTATCTCAATAGCTGAGGATAATTTTGCTCAGTAGCAGGAGAAAACAATTAGCTGAATTTTACAGCAATATTCTGAGGACTTGTCAGTGTGTCTCAAAGAGGTATTATTATAAACCTTTCAAAACATGAAATAAAATACAGATTGTGATGAGACTTAAGGAAAAGAACCTGCCCAGTAGGGGTATTTAGCAGATAACAAGTGTGAAACAGTCAAAATAACAAATAAATGTAAAAATAAAACACATCTAATTCCAGCTAATTTGTGTAAACCTAATTTAACCTGGTTCTCCTGCATGCATCATTTAATCCAGTGACAATGCACCCTGACCAACTCACCATTATCACTATTTGGTATGGGGCTGAGATGAGGTATGTTTTCCTGTGTGAAACAAGAAAATCAATTAGAGGACTAATAGAACAGTGAAAAATTTAAATATTGATTTGACATGTCATGGAAGTTATCTTAGTATTATTTAATAAACCAACCCCATAATGTTATGGCTTTTCCATTTACTGGTATGGGACCTGTTATCCAGAATGCTCAGGACCTGGGGTTTTCTGGATAATGGATCTTTCTTAATTGAATCTTCATACCTTCAGTCTACTAGAAAATCATGTATATATTAAATATATTATACACAATAGGCTGATTTTGCTCCCAGTAATGATTAATTATATCTTAGTTTGGATCAATTACAAGATACTGTTTTATTATTACATAGAAAAATATTTTTTTAAATTTGGATTATTTGGCAAAATGGAGCCTATGGGAGACAGCCTTTTGATAATTTGGCGCTTTCTGGATAACAGGTTTCCAGATAACAGATCCCATACCTTTACAAACTATATGCAAACAAAGGAAGTTGAGACCAATTTCTTTGGTTTTGCCCCTTCAGGGTCAGACACTATAGACCCTCTAGCCTTTTAGGGTATGCCAGTCGTGTAAGTAGAGGGGGGTAGACCCTGGGGAAACAAGGGGCTTGCAAGGAGGAGCATGGTTAACCGTCACTTTGCACGTGAAATTAACGGTAACTTTTGATTTTGTGAGCATTACTTCGACTTTGTGCAGAGTACTGAAAATTAATATTTGTGGGGGTGTTGAAAGTTACACCCCTGGGCAATGGGGACAAGAGAAGCAAATTGTGGGCTAAAAATAATTGATCTCTAAAACAAGGTTCTTCAAAATATATGTAGGAGTATCATTATTCCTTAATTAACATTATAAGTGCAAACAGTGCTAGGCCATTTATTACTTTTTATAATAAATATCAATATTACATTCTAATCCTGGTTTATATAGTGAATAAAGTACCCCCATTATAAAAATATATAAAATATAAGTATATTATAAGTTACCAAGGAGTTCCATGACCATACAGTATATATATCTACTTTGATGTAAAATATTTATGTCATACATGTTTTCCTAAAAATCTCTTTAAACTAAATTAAAGACAACACATTAGATATAAACATCAATTTTGTTTTATATGCATTTTAACTTAATCGTATGTATTTCATATAATACATTTTTTTTTACTTTGGATTTGAAGCACAATAACCATTAATCGGTTTGGCTTATTATTTTTATTTAAATACACTCTTTATTTCTCATTCACAGTTGTATTTTGATTCTAGTTCCTGAACTGGACAAAGTCTTAACAATTGTCTTTCTACTACATGAAATATGTTTGCTGTCAACTTGCCAAAAATGGTAGAGAAAACCTTCTGGAAGTTAAATCTAAGGGAAGAGCTTTGAGTAACAAGAGTGCCATTTGCATATAAATTATAGTGGGGAAGTCTGAGAGATTTCACTATTGTACTATATAAGGAACTCAATCTTCTATTATAAAATAGCTTTTCTTGGGAGGTTTTCTGGATTGATAGGATTTCATTTTCTTTTTCCATTGACCAGCTGCACCATTCCAAGAAATAGATGCACTTTAAAAACTGTGGACAGGAGGGAAAAATAATGGATAGAGAGCAGGAAAAAATATTTATTTTGCAAATGTTATTTTCTAACAGTTTCCAGCTCAAGATTATAAACCATCTTCATTTAAATGGGAAAATATATTTTTCTCCAGTTTAATATCTATAGCATGTATGCAGAATGCCACTTTCCCTTTAAAGAGTAGTATTGTCTATTACAGCTCATGCAACCGTAATCTCAATTATTTGTGTCTTAAAAAAAATCATATTAATAACAGATGGGAAGAAATGGAGAGTACATAGATTGTTAAATAGCATGTATTCACATTTCACACTGGTATATTTTTACATTGCATCAATTATTTTTGTTAATTATTGTTTGGTAACAGTAGGGAGCAAACCTCCAGTGGCTAAAGTATGGCCCCTGGGACAGAATTGTAATTTATTAAAGTACATGTATGGGATTTATAATCTTGAATGCTTTGGACCTGGTGTTTTAGGTTAAGGGATCTTGCTATAATTTGGATCTCCACAGTTTAAATCTGCTAAAATCATTTAAACATAAACCCAATAGGTTTATTTTCCCACCAGTATCACAGGTACTGGTTTATTATTAGAGAGAAAAGAGAAATAATTTTTAGCAATTATTTGCTCTAAATGGACTGTTTGGGAGATGGCTTTCTGCATAATGGATGTTCACCACAGCTTATATATGCTAAAATAATTTAAACATCAAGGGGCCCATTTACTTAGTTTGAGTGAAGGAATAGAGGAAAATTAGTTTGAATTTCGAATGGTCGAATATGGCTACTTCGACCATCAAATGGGCTACTTCGACCTTCGACTACGACCTTCGACTTCAAATCGAATGATTTGAACTAAAAATCATTCGACTATTCAACCATTCGATAGTCGAAGTACTGTCTCTTTAAAAATTTCTTCGACCCCCTAGTTCGCCACCCAAAACCTACCGAGGCCAATGTTAGCTTATGGGGAAGGTCCCCATATGCTTCCTAACAATTTCCTGATCCAAGGAATATCCTTCGTTCGATGGATTAAAATTCTTTGAATCGTTCGATTCGATGGATTTAATCGTTCGATCGAAGGAATAGCGCAAAATCCTTCGACTTCGATATTCGACCCTAGGTAAATGTGCCCCTAAATAAACCCAATTGGACTGTTTTTCCACCCGTATTGAAGGTACTGGTTAACTATTAGAGAGAAAGGGGAAATCATTTTTAGAAATTACAATTATGTGTTTAAAATAAACTGTTTAGGATATGGCTTTCTTTATAATGGGTGTCCATGCTCTAATCTAATGATCTTTCGGGCTTTAAAATTTGGGAGACACTACAAATCATTGCTGTTGTTTTTTTAACATGGTAAAGTGTGGCATTTGCTGTGATAGTAATTTCTGTGTTTCAAAAAAGGAAGACTAGGGGCACAAGTGGATACTTCTGGTACCTTCCAACCAGTATGTCATAGAAAAAGAAGAAAGCATATATCCACTTTTTGTGTTTATTTCATATAGTTTAGCTTGACACCACTTGTCACCATACACAATTTTAGAGGGAGGTGTGAAACCCAATCCCTGACAAAAAAACAGTTTTTACTGATGTATGAAACCTGTTATATTCCTGTTATATCTCCTATGTTGTACACTTATGGGGAATTATGGGGAAGTTTAAAAGCTAGTCAAGTATTTCCATTAGGCAGGTGTTAAAATTTATAATCTGAAATAATCAAGTTGTATTTAATATATGCATAGTTGTGGTGGTCCTCCTTTGACGTGCAATATTAACATGGGCCCTCATTTTGCATAATTTTATTAGTCAACAGCAGGTTCACAAGCACACCCAACCTCTAAATTGCAATTTCTCAAGGAATTGCCTTGAGCACTGGTGCCTATTTGTTTTATCTTCATTTTCATTTCATTTTCAAAGAACCAGTGTTTACATCATGATTTGGGGTGGGACATGGAATGCTTTCTCTTCTGCTCTCTATTTTTTCCAGATACTTTTGTTTTCGTCTTCTTTCCAGCCTCCCTCCAATTGTACTCCTACCCTGTTTGTGAGATATGTTGACAGTCAATGTTCAATTCTTGGGACTCAAAGAAAATTTACATTTACATTCAGGTCTTTTTACCTAGCAGAACAGGGGTTGAATGTGTGGGTGGGTCCAAACTTTACCTGTGGCATCAGTGTTGTTGGGAAGGAAGTCCACTAATTTTTAACACTCACATTCTGACAACAATCGAAAGTTACCACCTTTAGGTTTTGTTGCAAAACAATCAGGACATAATTAGTAATAACCCTGTTCTTTATACCTTTAACCCTTTGCCTGCCAAGCACGTACGCTGTACGTTCTGGCAGGCAAGGGCTTTAACTGCCAAGCACGTACATTGTACGTTCTTGCAGTTTAACATGCTGTACTCTGCATCAGCGGCTTTAGCCGCCTCTGCAGAGACTTAGCAGTGCTGACAGCCCCCTGGGCAACAAGGCTGGGGGGCTGTCATGTCAGTCCTGCAACAGGATTGTTGCAGGATCGACCTAAAATCGCAAAAAGAAGCAACTTACCAGCTCCTCCGTCTTCCTTCTGCTCTCTGCTGCTCTGGCGACGCCCACGCACTTCCTGACTGCAGTGACTCAGCACACACGCTGCTGAAAGAGGATTAGACTCTCTCCCCTGCTCCAGCAATGGTAAGTGGACTTTATTTGCTAAATTACACACTACACAAACACTACATACACACTACACTACATTGTATAGATCTGTACACAGTTACACAATCATTTTAGTAAAGATTTTTTTTTTTTTTTTTAATTTTTTTTGGAAAGTTATGTACACTTATTTGCACTTATTTCACACTTATATGCACACTGTCACACCACTTTTAGAAGTGTATACACATGTATACACAAAAAACTCACAAAGAGGGATTTTTTTTTTTTACTTTTTCATTTTACTAATTTGTGTTTTTTTACCCCTAAAAACCATTTGTTTTGGCAGCATGACTATTGGGTAATCGATTTTGGCCACTAATTATGCTGTTGGATCAGTAATTTTGTTATTTCATTGATTTACACAATTTTTGTGGTTTTATTGCAATTTTATCCCTGCATTATTTTTCCTTATGTATCTTTAGTATAGTTTTGCTGTTTGGTGCTTTGGTATAGAATGATAGATTTTACTTTGTTTGATCCGTCAGAATATGTACTTTCCAAAAATGTATGCTGTTCTGGGGGCTTTTTACAGTTTGGGGGTCTTACAACACATAACGCAAAGTTGGGGTACTGTTTTCAGCAGCTTAGTTGGCTAGTGTGAAAATTCATATGCATGTTTTTCATTTGGGGTCCGTACACACCACATACTTGGGTAAATCTATGCATATTGGGCATCAAGCTATTCATCAGACCTCTGACGTCCATATTTAGGGTGATTTTTCTTTGTACGTAAAACATTGTGTGCGAAAAATGCGGCAAACTGCAGCATTTTTAGGCAATTTTCAGAAATGTTGTAAAAACCTCTAAGTTTAGAAAAGCTTTGCAGTTTGGTAGTTTGGTGTAGAAAGACGTCTTTATCTTTGTTGGATTCGTCAGAATGTGTACTTTCCAAAAACATATGGTTTTGGGGGGTCTTTGCTGTTCGGAGGGTCTTGAGGCACATAATATGAAGTCAATGGTCTATGTTCACAGAAGGCGAATCGGCAGCGGAGAAAACTCATATGCACTATTTTTATTTGGGGTCTGCACATGCCAGCTGCCTTGGTGTATCTATGCATATTGGGCATCAAACTGTTCAGTCGTCCCTTGGCATCAGTATTTATGTTATTTTACAATTGTATGCAAGAAATTGGGTGAGATAAATGTGGCCAATTGCAATATTTTTAGGCGATTTTCAAAAATGTAAAAACCGTTGCTTTTATCGCCAAATTTAGGAAAGACTTGCGACTTGGTACTTTGGAGTACAAGGACATGTATACCCAATTTAGATTCCTGGGAATGTGTACTTTCCGAAAATATATGGTTTTCTGGGGTGAACTTACTTTTTTCTACATTTGCCCCCCTCAAAACAATATAAATGTGTTGATTTTGCAGTATCTGAAATGACAGACCATATGGGGGTCTTCTTTTGGGGCCCCTATATGCCACATGCTTAGGTACACCTATACATATTGGGCATCAAACTGTTCAGAGGACCCTAAGCTTTCATATTTGGGGTGATTTCTCTTGATACCTAAAAGTATGTGGGTAATACGATGCTGCAGGGTAGAAATTTTGAGGTGATTTTTGGAAATGTCAGCGAAATCACCACATTTAGGAATGATTTGCAGCTTGGTACTTTGTAGTACAAAGACATGCATACCCAATTTAGATTCGTGGGAATGTGTACTTTCCGAAAATATATGGTTTTCTGGGGTGAATTTACCCTTTTCTACTTTTGCCCCCCCAAAACGATGTAAATGTCTTGATTTTGCAGTATCTGAAATGACAGACCATATGGTGGTCTTCCTTTTGGGGCCCTTATATGCCACGTGCTTGGGTACACCTATACATATTGGGCATCAAACTGTTCAGAGGACCCTAGGCTTTCATATTTGGGGTGATTTCTCTTGATACCTAAAAGTATGTGGGTAATACGATGCTGCAGGGTAGAAATTTTGAGGTGATTTTTGGAAATGTCACCAAAATCACCACATTTAGGAATGATTTGCAGCTTGGTACTTTGTAGAACAAAGACATGCATACCCAATTTAGATTCGTGGGAATGTGTACTTTCCGAAAATATATGGTTTTCTGGGGTGAATTTACCCTTTTCTACTTTTGCCCCCCCCCCAAAACAATGTAAATGTCTTGATTTTGCAGTATCTGAAATGGACAGACCATATGGGGGTCTTCTTTTGGGGCCCCTATATGCCACGTGCTTGGGTACACCTATACATATTGGGCATGAAACTGTTCAGAGGACCCTAAGCTTTCATATTTGGGGTGATTTCTCTTGATACCTAAAAGTATGTGGGTAATACGATGCTGCAGGGTAGAAATTTTGAGGTGATTTTTGGAAATGTCACCGAAATCACCACATTTAGGAATGATTTGCAGCTTGGTACGTTGGAGTACAAAGACATGCATACCCAATCTAGATTCGTGGGAATGTGTACTTTCCGAAAATATATGGTTTTCTGGGGTGAACTTACCCTTTTCTACTTTTGCCCCCCCCCAAAACGATGTAAATGTCTTGATTTTGCAGTATCTGAAATGACAGACCATATGGGGGTCTTCTTTTTGGGGCCCCTATATGCCACGTGCGTGGGTACACCTATACATATTGGGAATGAAACTGTTCAGAGGACCCTAGGCTTTCATATTTGGGGTGATTTCTCTTGATACCTAAAAGTATGTGGGCAATACGATGCTGCAGGGTAGATATTTTGAGTGGTTTTTGGAAATGTCGCCAAAATCACCAAATTTAGGAATGGTTTGCGGCTTGGTACTTCGGAAGTACAAAGACATGCATACCCAATTTAGATTCGTGGGAATGTGTACTTTCCGAAAATATATGGTTTTCTGGGGTGAACTTACCCTTTTCTACTTTTGCCCCCCCAAAACAATGTAAATGTCTTGATTTTGCAGTACCTGAAATGACAAACCATATGGGGGGGGTCTTAATTTTAGGGCCCCTTATATGCCACATGCTTAGGTACACCTATACATATTTGGCATCAAACTGTTCAGGGGACCCTAGGCTTTTATATTTGGGGTGATTTCTCTTGATACCTAAAAGTATGTGGGTAATACGATGCTGCAGGGTTAGAAATTTTGAGGCGGTTTTTGGAAATGTCGGCAAAATACCAAATTTAGGAATGGTTTGCGGCTTGGTACTTTGGAGTACAAAGACATGCATACCCAATTTAGATTTCTGGGAATGTGTACTTTCCGAAAATATATGGTTTTCTGGGGTGAACTTACTTTTTTCTACTTTTGCCCCCCCCAAAACAATGTAAATGTGTTGATTTTGCTGTACCTGAAATGACAGACCATATGGGGGTCTTCCTTTTGGGGCCCCTGTATGCCACGTGCTTGGGTACACCTATACATATTGGACATCAAACTGTTCAGAGGACCCTAGGCTTTCATATTTGGGGTGATTTCTCTTGATACCTAAAAGTATGTGGGTAATGCGATGCTGCAGGGTAGATATTTTGAGGTGATTTTTGGAAATGTTGCCAAAATCACCAAATTTAGGAATGGTTTGCGGCTTGGTACTTTGGAGTACAAGGACATGCATACCCAATTTAGATTCGTGGGAACGTGTACTTTCGGAAAATATATGGTTTTCTGGGGTGAACTTACCCTTTTCTACTTTTGCCCCCCCCAAAACGATGTAAATGTCTTGATTTTGCAGTATCTGAAATGACAGACCATATGGGGGTCTTCATTTTGGGGCCCCTATATGCCACGTGCGTGGGTACACCTATACATATTGGGCATCAAACTGTTCAGGGGACCCTAGGCTTTCATATTTGGGGTGATTTCTCTTGATACCTAAAAGTATGCGGGCAATACGATGCTGCAGGGTAGATATTTTGAGGTGATTTTTGGAAATGTCGCCAAAATCACCATATTTAGGAATGGTTTGCTGCTTGTTATTGTGGAGTACAAAGACATGCATACCCAATTTAGATTCGTGGGAATGTGTACTTTCCGAAAATATATGGATTTCTGGGGTGAACTTACTTTTTTCTACTTTTGACCCCCCCCAAAACGATGTAAATGTGTTGATTTTGCTGTACCTGAAATGACAGACCATATGGGGGTCTTCCTTTTGGGGCCCCTGTATGCCACGTGCTTGAGTACACCTATACATATTGGGCATCAAAGTGTTCAGAGGACCCTAGGCTTTCATATTTGGGGTGATTTCTCTTGATACCTAAAAGTATGTGGGTAATACGATGCTGCAGGGTAGAAATTTTGAGGTGATTTTTGGAAATGTCACCGAAATCACCACATTTAGGAATGATTTGCAGCTTGGTACTTTGTAGTACAAAGACACGCATACCCAATTTAGATTCGTGGGAATGTGTACTTTCCGAAAATATATGGTTTTCTGGGGTGAACTTACCCTTTTCTACTTTTACCCCCCCAAAACGATGTAAATGGCTTGATTTTGCAGTGTCTGAAATGACAGACCATATGGGGGTCTTCCTTTTGGGGCCCCTATATGCCACGTGCGTGGGTACACCTATACATATTGGGCATCAAACTGTTCAGAGGACCCTAGGCTTTCATATTTGGGGTGATTTCTCTTGATACCTAAAAGTATGTGGGCAATACGATGCTGCAGGGTAGAAATTTTGAGGTGATTTTTGGAAATGTCGCCAAAATCACCATATTTAGGAATGGTTTGCTGCTTGTTATTGTGGAGTACAAAGACATGCATACCCAATTTAGATTCGTGGGAATGTGTACTTTCCGAAAATATATGGATTTCTGGGGTGAACTTACTTTTTTCTACTTTTGACCCCCCCCAAAACGATGTAAATGTGTTGATTTTGCTGTACCTGAAATGACAGACCATATGGGGGTCTTCCTTTTGGGGCCCCTGTATGCCACGTGCTTGAGTACACCTATACATATTGGGCATCAAAGTGTTCAGAGGACCCTAGGCTTTCATATTTGGGGTGATTTCTCTTGATACCTAAAAGTATGTGGGTAATACGATGCTGCAGGGTAGAAATTTTGAGGTGATTTTTGGAAATGTCACCGAAATCACCACATTTAGGAATGATTTGCAGCTTGGTACTTTGTAGTACAAAGACATGCATACCCAATTTAGATTCGTGGGAATGTGTACTTTCCGAAAATATACGGTTTTCTGGGGTGAACTTACTTTTTTCTACTTTTACCCCCCCCAAAACGATGCAAATGTGTTGATTTTGCAGTATCTGGAATTACAGAACTGATAGCTCAAATGAGGTGTCTACATTTTAGGGCCCCTATATGCCACATGTTTGGGTACACCTATATATATTGGGCATCAAATTGTTCAGCGGACCCCAGGCTTTCATATTTGGGGTGTTTTACATTGATACCTAATGATTTGTGGGAGATATGATTCTGTAGATTGGAAGCTTTGAGGTAATTTTTCAAAAAAATTCACCAATTTCTATAAAACATTATAACTTTAGGAAACAATTGCAACTTGGTAGTTTGGAGTACAAACGATATATTTACCCATTTTTGATTCACCAGAATCTGTTCTTTCTAATAATGGGTAGTTTTCTAGGGTAAACCTACTGTTAGTGGAATGTTTGGCCTTGAAAGCAGAAGTATGCCGTTTGGGGAGCGGAGCTTTGGAAATTTGGTTGTGTACTGCTTGTAGATTTTGATCTATACAAGTGAGAAATCTCCATAAAACTATATATATTTGGTATTGCCGCGTTCAGGAGACATAGACCTTTCCAAATAGGCTGTGTTCTCATACATAAAGTAAATGATGTTTCTGATATATGTGATTGTTCTTTGTGAAACATGATTTTTTTCATTTTATTGGACACTTAGAAGCCAATATTTTTTTACAGAAGTAGAATTACACCAAAATTCCTGCATATTTTGAAAGTTCAGGTTGTCCTGAAAAAAACAATATATTGTTTTGCTGGGTAAACTAAAAGACCGCCCCAGGAAAGGCCCTTAAAGTGAAAGAGTGCAAAATATCTAAAAACTGCTTGGCAGTAGATGTTCGCATCTAGGACAAAACGGCTGGCAGGTAAAGGGTTAAACAATAATTCTTCCAGTTCCTTATCTTATAACATTTTTAATAATTTCTCAAAATGAAAAACATTTTACTGGTAGTCTTTTCCAATATTCTTTATGACTTTATCTTGAATAAAAATGCATTTTATTTATACAGATGCTATTTTATACTTATATTTCTATCAAGTGGTAAGGCACATACTCAATTTGTCACACAGAAAATGGAAAAACAAACTGTATTATTGACAAAAAGGAAGAGGGAGCCAAATAGAAATGCATTAATGTTTAAACTATCCAGAGCTGTATCGGAGAAACTGTCAAACAGAAATCTTGTATATTCTGTTACATATTTTGTTTACTTGCACTTTCCAATTTTATCTAACAGAAAGAGAATAACTAATGTTGTAGACTAGAAAATAATTACTGAATTCAATGACGCCATAAAACCCTTTGACCATTATTTCCAAGAAAGTACAGCAAAGAATCGAAGAATAGACCACAACCTGACAGTCTCATTTTGATAAAACTGCCAGATATGTGCCACTATTTATATTTTCACTTGTACCTGTTTTCTCAATTTTAACCTGGTACTGAAAGTATTCTTGAAGATTAAAGAGGGTTTTTGTATTTTGGTAATTGCATTTTCTTGTGAATTCATTGGGGCATATTAAGAAAAAAATATTATAATGTTTATTAAATAAACATTGTCACTTTAACATTATGTTACACCAGGTAGAATTTATATTAGTATTGTACATGCAATGATCACAATCTGTACATGTTTGTAGTGTTAAAACTAAAAGACACCACTAAGACAGCATTTTACACTGTCATGCCTGAATTGGTCCCATGGATTTCAATGGAATACATAAAGGGGGTTATTTACTAAGCTCCGAATACCCGAAATTCCCCGAAATCCGAAAAATTTGTGAATTTTTTTTTATAAAATCGGACTTTTAAAAAAATCAAAAATTTTTTGGAATTTATTAAACCCTGAGGGCTAAAAAGCCCTAATATAAAAACACGGCATCTCAAACCTGTTGAGGTTGCATAAAAGTCAATGGGAACAGTTCCATTGATTTTTGGTTGTGTCGGGAGGCAATTTCACAATGTTTTCGGAGCTTTCGGATGAAAATTCACAAAAAAATCATGAAAATCTGAGCTTTTCCAGCATAGCATGTTTGAAAAATATAATCATAAATAAGCGTTAAAAACCCGAGCGGGTTAGATCGTAGTTCGTAGCAGCCTAATTGAGATAAATTCGTACCTTGATAAATAACCTCCTAAGGGGTTTAATTATCAAAGGTTGACTTTTAGAGCTTTGTGAGCTTTTTTTAGACCTCGAATGAACTCACAAATTGAACGGTTTCTAATTGAAGTAAAAACTTGAGTGAAAAAAACTTGAATCAGTGTAGTCTGGGTGAAAAACTCGAATACATGAATTGATTGAGTGTTTGGTAGAAAACCCAAAAATTCATGTTTTGATTGAAAAATACCTTTGAAAACTTGACTTTTATTAAATCTGCTCCTAACTGTAGGGTGGTGAAAAATAATTGTGTGCTTTTTGGTAAGGAAGTTTGGCATAAAGAAAAACAGGGACAGCATCTGAGTTTTATAAATACACTATATAGTATTAAATATTAAATAAGTATTTATTGTACAGGTATGGGATATGTTATCTGGAAACCCATTATCCAGAAAACTCAGAATTACAGAAAGGCTGTCTCCTATAGACTCCATTTAATCCAAATAATCCAAATGTTTTAAAATTATTTTCTTTTTGTCTGTAATAATAAAACTGTACTTTTTATACTTCATATACGATCCGTTATCCAGAAAACCCCAGGTCCTGAGCATTCCCAAAAAGTATAAAACTTTTCCCAAAAAGTTTTATACTTTTTGTTTTTTACACACACCTTCATAAATATGCCCCAGTAGGAGCCTTTAAAAGCCTTTACTACTTTTAGGGGCAGATGTATGAAGGGTCGAATATCGAGGGTTAATTAACCCTTGATATTCGACTAGGAACTAAAATCCTTCGACTTCGAATATCGAAGTCGAAGGATTTAGCGCAAATCCTACGATCGAACGATCGAAGGATTATTCCTTCGATCGAACGATAAAATCCTTCGAATCGAACGATTCGAAGGATTTTAATCCAACGATCGAAGGAATATCCTTCGATCAAAAAAACTCAGGCAAGCCTATGGGGACCTTCCCCATAGGCTAACATTGACTTCGGTAGCTTTTAGCTGCCGAAGTAGGGGGTCGAAGTTTTTTTTAAAGAGACAGTACTTCGACTATCGAATGGTCGAATAGTCGAACGATTTTTAGTTCGAATCGTTCGATTCGTAGTCGTAGTCGAAGGTCGAAGTAGCCCATTCGATGGTCGAAGTAGCCCAAAAAACACTTCGAAATTCGAAGTTTTTTTAATTCGAATCCTTCACTCGAGCTTCATGAATCGGCCCCTTACTGTGAGGCATTATAGAATGCAAATGGTAAGAACTATCAAAACCTCAAGAAATTTAAAGTAAAATATAATGAACATTATTTAGGAAAGGGAGCATCACTTTTCTCAGGAGCCTTATCTGTCGTTTTCTGTAAAAGTTTCATATTGGCTGTACAACTCTCCGTATAGTGGTTTCCAGATTTCATTATTGGTTTAGCAAATTCATTAAGTTACGTCTATTCAGAAATGTAGAAAAGAATTTGAAATATTAACATGAAAATATTTTAACCCTCAAGCTCATAATATTATACTGGAGAAATCCCAATTTTCATTTTCACAGTAGAAGAAGAGAGAGGAAGTCTGTGCGGAATCTTCTGCTATGCTGCTCTGTGGTTAAGCCATATTAATTAGTTTTCATCATGGAAGCTTATATAAGCTGCACAGCCATTTGGGTGCCTTCCAAAACATTTCATTGGTGTGCTATTTTGTTCCTACACTTTGAAATCCTCTCAGAAGGCTATGCTGTATTAATCTACACCTCCCTTAGCAGACATGAGCTATCAGATGGTTTCTTTGTTGCTCACAGAGGTGAAATATGGTGAATGTAATTAACATTCAGGTGCAGTGCTTTCCATAATTAGAAGGCCAAAAGGCTGACAATGATAGCTGCAAAACCAGGTCCTAGGTCATAAATGTAATAGAGAAATAAATTAAGGCACCAGAACACATTCAAGTCCAGAATTCAGTCACAGCTGGTATTAGCAAAGAGCCCTTTCTCCTGCTACTTTATCTTTCACACTTCACTGATCTTTATGGAAATGACCAATACACTGGGCAGGCTACAAATAGGCCCACTGAGGTAATGCTAATACCTATTCTTATCAAATAGAATCACCATGGAGCTAATCTTCTGCAAATTACTTTAGGAAATTGACATTTCATGTGCATATTAACGTCAGCTTGAAAAGGGACTATTATTCTGGATAGTATTACAGCTGATTTGTGTTCAGGATTGGCTTGGCAGATATTGGGCTAAACCAATGTATATCCTTTTGGAAGAAAATAGGCATGAATGTTTTAAAAATAAGTCAGATTGAGAGAAAATGAAAAGTCAGGGGTTAATTAAAACAAGAAAACAAACAAGGGATCCTTTAGTATCGAAAGGATCATCCCACAGAAAGGAAAGCCCTGGAGCTATAAATGCAGGGGCTACATGACAAGGAATCCGAATAACCAGCAGCCAAATTACACTAGATTATATTTAAAGGTTGGCAAAATCTGATGTAGCTGTGAGTGGGTGAGAAGGAATGAGTTAAGGCAGGGAAATGCATGGCTTGGGGTGGAGAAAGACAGGGATGTGATGTCAGGGGAAGAAGCAGTTCACTTCCTTATCTTTTGAGCAGGTAGAAACACCCGTTTTGCAAATTTTGTGAAATGTCAGGGTTTTCTCTATGTTTTCATATTATCTATTAATAAGCAAATGTGGATGTATTCCTGCTTGTATTGTTATATTGTGGTTTCGGGTATAGTTATACAGTATAAGCATGAGAGAGTTTGCATGTTATTGTTCAATTTTAATGAATGTCAAATGCTTGATATAGTGAATGTTTCCGATCGCCATTGGGGTCAGGAAGAAATTTTTTCCCTATTGAGGCATAATTGGCAGTGGTTTCAGGCTGGGTTTTTTGCCCTTCCTCTGGATCAAAACAGTGGCTATATGATAATGTGTTATAATTTTTATTTGCCACAGCAGCAGTAAGACCTTGCGAGAGTACTGCACAGGTAAATTTAGAAGAGGGAAAAGGGAGGTTCTCTCCTGTGACTGCACATTGGGTTGATTGATACTGATGCTACTACTGCTTGTGCTAGGTGACAGCCTGCTTGGATTTCCTATCAGCAACACACTTTCAGATTTCAGACCGACAGCAGGGCTGCTAAACTTCTCTCATGGTGGGAGCAGCTTGGGGCCATCCTTTCTGTAGGTAGAGGCAGCCTAATACTCAGTGGTGGATATAATGACATAGTGCTGATCTCAAGTAGCGATCTCTTACGGAATTCTGGCTTTGGATATTGCCTTGGGGTGAGGCTGGCAAGGTCCTATTTAGTTGATAAAATGTGAATAAATGCTGTGGCCATTTTCACCATTTCTAGCTCCTGGAGTCTCATTATGATATGTAACAATGGGGTTTAATGGGATAGCTGAAGGTGAAGGGTCAGTTGAGGAGTCCCCTTGTCAACAATATTTCTGGTAACTCACCTTCAAATCTATCATAATCCATGTCTGTGATTTATGAATAAGGCATGGGTTCTACTGTTACATCATTCAATGTAATAAATCTTGAGTTTCTGGAATTTTAATGGTGAGAGGAGTGATACCTAGGTCATGTCTCTCTCAGACATACTGTATTGTGTATACTGTGGAACTACTACTAGCATTGCATAACATTTAAAAATTATATACTTTTATCATTATTATGTCCACTGGCCAATTTGTAATTTATTTTTCAAATGTGAGGTCTCACACATGAGAGAAAGGCTAATCTATATAAATCCCATAATATTGAACTAAGTACTAGCCTGATTTATTATAAATATCTATATAAATATGTAGTCTGCCTACCACAGCTGTCTCTTTGTTTCTACTTTTTGAGATTTCTTTGTTCAAGGTCAGTAGGGGCATCTTCTGGTGCTTTAATAAAGAGGTCTATGTGCACAAGTAAAGGTTTCTGGTCCAAGTCTTGTCTTACATAGGGTTTCCCATTATAGGAGTAATGTTTTAATATAAGCTGGCACATAAGAAAATTCATTTTTATCTCTTGTATTACCTATTTGCTACTACTAAAAATATGATTGACTTGTGATACTACTATAGTGATTTTCAGTATATTTCATTCTTGGTACTGACACACCAATTTGACATGTATCCCCTTGATCTATAGCCCTATTGTCTTATTACCCACTCATAAAATAGAATTTATTACAGCATTCCTATGTCTGTTTGAAATGATGGGTCACTAGGTCTTCCTTCCTTTGAATTTATAATCTAAGGCTTGGCCTTTGAAACATTTGAAAATATTTGTCCTTTTATATTCACGTAATAAATATGCATCAAGCTTGTGTTGTTGATGATTGCAGCATTTATTTTTAAACCTGTTTTGCCAAATTTTAATAGCACATGCATGACCTTTACTGCAAAGAAAATGCACCTGACGGGATTATCTTATTTCCCAAAGTCTTTTTCAGACCACACTATTCATTTAATGGTTTATCTGTTTTTCTTTCTCCATTGCCCTAAATGGATAAAATGTATAAAATGCTTCACCTTTTGTTAAGTAACTATATTCAAACTATACACTACTCTTTATAAATAATGTTTATCTCTTCTATATCCCCTTTATTGCAGCATGAGGACTTTGTTTACAGATGACATTCTTTCTCTATTTATTTGTTTTAATACACAAGATAGAGAATTACCTTGCACTAACATTTGCTGAAGCTCTTCTATAGGTATTAAAAAACAGTGCCATCTAGTGGTTAAAATAAATTCTACTATTCAAGGTATTATTACAGAGGATGCCTCAGTCAGGGAAAGCCACTTCCCAGCTCCCACTCATATGAATAAATATAAATGTGCTGAGAATATATGTTACTAATGGCATATTAATACAGCATTGTAATATAAATGTTATAGTATGATTAATACTGTATGGCATGATATATAGGATTTATTATCTAGAATGCTTGGGACCTGGGTTTTTTCCAGCTAAGGGATCTATCCATAATTTAGATCACAAACAACCAGCTGGCTCGGCACAAAAAAACAGCAGGCACAGAACAACAATTATACTATACAGATCTGTTATCCAAAATGCTTGGACCTGGGGTTTTCTGAAAATCGTGTAAATATTAAATAAACCCAATAGGCTGTCAACATTGCTTCCAATAAGGATTAATGCTATCTTAGTTTGGATCAAGTAAACAGTACTGTTTTATTATTATTATTATTATTATTATTATATGAAGTCTATGGGAGATGACCTTCCTATAATTCATAACTTTCTGGATAACAGGTGCCATACCTTTACTATAACTATAATTTAGATCACCATACCTTAGGTCTGCTTAAGTAGTTCTGCCACTAATATGGATTCATGCAGCTTAATTGAGATCAAATACAATGTACTGTTTAATTATAATTTTTAAGTAAAGGTACTGTTTTATTATTACATATAAAATGTCAAATTAACTTTTAGTATGATGTAGATGATATTCTGAGAGAGTTAGTCTTCATTTTTATTTATTAATATAGCTTTTTTTTCAGCAGCTCTCCAGTTTGAAATTCCAGTGGATAGCTCAATGCTAATGTCCAATTTACCCTGCTATTCAGTAAATGGTTTGAATGAAAGACTGGAAGATACATAGGATAGGGTCTGAATAGAAGTAACACTAGGTAACAATAACAGTAAAATTGTAACTTCACAGAGCAATAGATTTTTTGGCTGCTAGGGTCAGTGACTCCAATTTAAAACCTGGAAAAGGGCAGGAGAAGAAGGCAAAAATGAAATCCAAAATTAAAATTAAGTTGTTGTTTAGAAAAGGTCATTCTATAACACAATAAACATTAACATAAAGGTGAAAACCCACTCTAATATCTATATCTGTTTTAACTAATATAAAAAATATATACTGCTATCACCTCAGACACCTCATTGATGGACGAATTAAATTAATTGCTTTCACTACACACAGAACGAGTGTGGGCAGGGTTGATTATGTGTGCCATTGGCCTTAAAATGACCTTATAATATACCCTATACTTTGCCAAACAAGTGAATCTTTGCCCAGTTTGACCTTATACACGGTTGGCCAAATCAGGCTAAATTCTAATATGGACCTATGATAGTGGCATATAAACACCATTAAGACATTTCCATGAGAGTTTTAAGCAGGAATAGATACATTTGCCAGCAAAGATCATTTAGGTTAGCTATACTGATATGTTATTCAAGTCTTTTCCAGGTGGTGCAGCAACAGAGGTGCAGTTTTTATGTATAGATACAGTATGAAGGCTGATGCATGTTATTAGAATGTTAATTATATTGTAGAGGTTACTTACCAAACTGTGCAGCAGACTCTCAGAGGTCGAAAGCAGTGCAATGGGATCCTAACCTAGGTGCCAGGTATAATGAGATGTGAAGGTGAAGGCTTATTATTGACTTTGTTATCCATGGAACGACAGCAAGATGATTGTTTTGTATAAAGTATGTTATAATGTTTCTCTGCCCTGGATATGAGATCAAATGAAAGGAGCATAAACTGAAACAAACCTACTGTCATTACATAAGCCTCCTGTGATTTAACCCTTTTGTGCCAACAGTCTGCTCCAGTATAGCTCCAAGAGTTAGTCTTTTTGTGCATTGAACTTTGTTCTGTGGTACCTATGGGGTTAATATACATAGTAACATAGTAACATAGTAAGTAAGGTTGAAAAAAGACACATGTCCATCGAGTTCAACCTTTTTTTTTTGTTTATTAACTACCTATCTGCCAGTTGATCCAGAGGAAGACAAAAAACCCATCTGAAGCCTCTCCAATTTGCCTTAGAGGGGGAAAAATTCCTTCCTGACTCCAAAATGGCAATCGGATTAGTCCCTGGATCAACTTGGACTATGAGCTATTTCCCATAACCCTGTATTCCCTTACTTGCTAAAAAGCCATCCAACCCCTTCTTAAAGCTATCTAATGTATCAGCCTGTACAACTGATTCAGGGAGAGAATTCCACATCTTCACAGCTCTCACTGTAAAAAACCCCTTCCGAATATTTAGGCGGAACCTCTTTTCTTCTAATCGGAATGGGTGACCTCGTGTCAGCTGGAAAGACCTACTGGTAAATAAAGCATTAGAGAGATTGTTATATGATCCCCTTATATATTTATACATAGTTATCATATCACCCCTTAAGCGCCTCTTCTCCAGCGTGAACATCCCCAATTTGGCCAGTCTTTCCTCATAGCTAAGATTTTCAATACCTTTTACCAGCTTAGTTGCTCTTCTCTGTACCCTCTCTAATACAATAATGTCCTGTTTGAGTGATGGAGACCAAAACTGTACGGCATATTCTAGATGGGGCCTTACAAGTGCTCTATACAGTGGAAGAATGACCCCCTCCTCCCGTGACTCTATGCCCCTTTTAATACAGCTCAAGACCTTATTTGCCCTTGATGCTGCTGACTGGCATTGCTTGCTACAGCCAAGTTTATCATCTACAAGGACTCCAAGGTCCTTTTCCATAATGGTTTTGCCTAGTGCAGTCCCATTAAGGGTATAAGTGGCTTGGATATTTTTACATCCCAGGTGCATGACTTTACATTTATCAACATTGAATCTCATTTGCCACTTAGCTGCCCAGATTGCCAGTTTGTCAAGATCCTGTTGCAAGGATGCCACATCCTGGATGGAATTAATTGGACTGGATAATTTTGTGTCATCTGCAAACACTGATACATTACTTACAACACCCTCCCCTAAGTCATTAATGAACAAGTTAAATAAAAGTGGACCCAATACTGAGCCCTGGGGGACCCCACTAAGAACCTTACTCCAAGTAGAGAATGTCCCATTAACAACCACCCTCTGTACCCGATCCTGTAGCCAGTTTCCTATCCATGTGCAAACAACTTCATTAAGCCCAACAGACCTTAGTTTAGAAAGCAGTTGTTTGTGGGGCACAGTATCAAACGCTTTGGCAAAATCCAAATAGATCACATCTACTGCCCCCCCACTATCCAGAATCTTACTTACCACATCATAAAATGCAATCAAATTCGTCTGACATGACCTATCCTTCATAAAGCCATGCTGATTGTTGCTCATAATGCCATTCAATAGGACAAAATTTTGTATGTGATCCCTTAACAAGCCTTCAAATAATTTGCCCACCACAGATGTCAAGCTTACTGGCCTATAATTGCCAGGCTGAGATCGTAATCCCTTTTTAAATATTGGAATAACATCAGCTTTTCTCCAATCCATAGGCACCATACCAGATGACAGTGAATCTGAGAAAATCAGAAATAAGGGCTGGTCTAAAACTGAACTAAGCTCTCTTAGAACCCGGGGGTGTATGCCATCAGGCCCTGGAGCCTTGTTTACATTAATTTGTATTAAAGCTTTTTGAATCATATCCTGAGTCAGCCACTGACTAGATTGAGCTGAACCATTCGTGCAGTTATTAAGTGAGCCTGTGAACCCAGACTCCTCTATTGTATACACTGAAGAAAAGAACTGATTTAACACATTTGCCTTATCTGTATCTGTTACAACCATACTGGTACCATTATTTAATGGAGCAGCACTCTCAACCTGCATCTTTTTACTATTAATATATTTAAAAAACTTTTTAGGGTTAGTTTTCACCTCCACCGCAATTAACTCTTCATTTCTTTTCTTAGCCTTCCGGATTGCTGATTTACAACATTTATTACAGTGTTTATATTCATTAAATGCAGCTTCTGTCCCTACAGATTTGTAGTTTTTAAATGCCTTTCTCTTCTTTCCCATTAACATCTTTACCTCTGTATTAAGCCACACAGGATTAGTGATGGGCGAATTTGCGCCGTTTCGCTTCGCCGAAAAATTCGCGAATTTCGCGCGAAATTCGCGAAACGGCGAAAAATTCGCGAAACGGCGCCGGCATCTCGTTTTTGACGCCGGCGCCCGTTTTTGACGCCGGCGCCCGTTTTTTCGACGCCGGCGGCCGTTTTTGACGCCGGCGTCCGTTTTTTCGAAAAAAAAATTTTTGGCGCCGGCGAATTTTTGACGCGAATTTTCGCGGGCGTTTCGCGAATTTATTCGCTGGCGGCGAAACGCGCAAATTCGCCGCGAATTCGCCGCGAATTCGCGCCTGGCGAATAAATTCGCCCATCACTACACAGGATGATTCTTAGAGCTTCTACGTTTAGTCCTTAAGGGAATAAATTGAGAACAGTAATGATTTAATATCATTTTAAAGGACAACCATTTCTGTTCTGTGTTTTTAGCTGAAAACCTAATGCCCCAATCAATGCTCTGTAGGGCAGCCCTCAAGGCACTAAAATTAGCTTTGGCAAAATTCATGGTTTTTGTTGCCCCAGTATATTTTTGTTTTTTGCACCAGACATTAAAAGATATAACATTATGGTCACTATTGCCCAGGGGTTCAATGACTTGCACATTTGCTATAAGTTCTGGGTCATTTGAGATCACTAAATCAAGAATAGCATTTTTTCTGGTAGGCTCCTCAACAACCTGTGCTAAAAAATTGTCGTGCAATAAGTTTATAAACTTGCTCCCATTAACTGATCTAGCAGTACCGTTGCTCCAGTCAATATCTGGGTAATTAAAATCCCCCATTATCATTACTTTACCTAAACTAGCAGCCTTTTCTATTTGCATTAGGAGCTTTGTCTCTTCCTCCTCACTTACATTAGGGGGTCTATAGCATACTCCTGCAATTAATTTGCTGGATTCTTTACAATTGGTGAAGAACTCCACCCATATGACTTCTGGCCCCTCATTTTCTAACATAACCTCCTCCTTTATATGAGCTTTTAAATCCTGCCTAACATACAGACATACCCCTCCTCCTTTTCTATTGCCTCTGTCCCTCCGAAACAAAGTATAGCCACTGATATTTACTGCCCAGTCATGCGACTCATTCAGCCATGTTTCGGCCACACCAATCACATCATATTTTCCTTCCATCACCAGCAGCTCCAGCTCTCCCATTTTACCAGTCAGACTTCTTGCATTTGTAAACATACATTTAATACTGGCACCATATTGAACATATGACATGTGGTCCTCCCTATCCTTAACAGTATCCCTAGCCAAATCTCCTCCCCCATTTTCCCTTTCTTTGCCCACTATCTCATCTAACCTGTCTACCACTGAATCTTTTACTGAACCCTCCCCCCCACACCTAGTTTAAAATCTCCTCCAACCCTCTAGCCATCTTCTCTCCCAAAACAGCTGCCCCATCATCATTGAGGTGCAGCCCATCCCTAGCAAAGAGCCTGTAGCCGACTGAAAAATCAGCCCAGTTCTCCAAAAACCCAAAACCCTCCTCCCTACACCAATCTTTTAGCCACGCATTAATCTCCCTACGCTCCCGCTGTCTCCTTAGCGTTGCTCGTGGCTCAGGTAATATCTCTGAGAAAATTACCTTGGAAGTCCTCGCCCTCAGCTTTGAACCTAGTTTTTTAAAATCATTTTTAAGGACTTCACCACCTCCTCTAACTTTGTCATTGGTACCTATGTGTACCAAGACCGCTGGGTCTTCCCCAGCCCCTCCCAATAATCTGTCAACTCGTTCCACCACATGCCGAACCCTAGCACCAGGCAAGCAGCAGACTGTTCGGCATGTAGGGGCCTTGCGACAGATTACCCTATCCACCTTTCTAATAATTGAATCCCCTATAACTAGAACCTGCCTTTCCTTCCTTGCACTCCCCCCACCACCCGTATTAGAGCCACTGCCTCCCGGGGTGCTCCGAGAGTCAGCCTGCTCCATACACGCCAGTTCGGAGTTTTCCTCCCCAGCATCTTCAGCCAAAACGGCGAATTTGCTGTTTTGGACAAACTGTGGACCAGCCCCCCTACTCTTCTGTCCCCTACTCCCCCTCTTGACTGTCACAAACCTTCCTCCCTCATTAGCCTCCACTGCCCCTTCTCCTCCCCCCACTCCACTAGCCCCTGCCAGTGGTTGCTCTGCGAGCCTCCTTTCCTCCCCCTCGTTTGCCGATGCTCTCAGTGCTGCAAGTTCACCCCTTAGAGTCTGCAGCTCAGATTCCAAGATGAAAACCCACCGACATCTCTCACATGTAAATACTGCATGGAACTGCTGCTCCAACACCACATACATGTGACAAGACACACACTGAGTAATACCAGCAAACCCACTCATATTTACACTGGGTACTTACAGTCTCCCAAATGTAATTCCTCACCAACACCTTTTCAGTTTTAAACGCCTTAAGGTTTTTAACGCTGCTTAACACTTAATTCACATGCAACACTCGCTAAGCAGCTCCCACACTCGCTTTGCCTTCACAAGTGTAAGGTTTCAACCAGAGCACTCAAAGCCTGTTCAGAATTTACCTGATTAACCCCTCCCCCTTAATTAGAAGAAAGAGGGAAAGGAGAAAAAAAAAATGCTATTTGCTACCAGCAGTAAATAAAAACCCTTATTAACTTTTTTTTTTTTTTTTTTTATGTTCCCCTTAGACCTCTAAAGCTAAAACACAAAAAGAAAGTAAATGCACTTAATGTATCAACTAGTTTACCCCAAAGAGAGAAAAGAAAAAGCTGTTTGTCTCAGTCAGATAACTCACATAACACACAGCAGTCAGTTATTTGCACTTACTCCCTCCTTGCACCCAGCACTCCCAGCATGCACAGCAAACACCAACGCCTTAAGGTTTTTAACGCTGCTTAACACTTAATTCACATGCAACACTTCGATCACATGCAACACTCGCTAAGCAGCTCCCACACTCGCTTTGCCTTCACAAGTGTAAGGTTTCAACCCCAATATTCAATATTATGTGCATATAGAGTTTATTCTGGTGTCACTTTAGTTTCTAGGCTTTCCTTCATCAGTCAGCAAATTGTTTCACTTTATTGTTTGATGTGTTAGTAATTTCCTGGGATAAATTGCAGTACAGTGAAAAATTAGAAATTACATGCTAAAGTTACACTAACCCATACAGGCAGTCAGCAAATGCTTAGTAATTCTGACACTCAGAATAGGACTTGCTAGAATAATAACAGGCTGCACTGCCACAGAGATTCATCAAGATGATGTACCTCTGCACTTACCCCTTCCTTTCAATAGCAGCACTAAAGTCTGACTACTGATGCTTCAATGAGCATAATACTGAGAACTCAGCAACTGTGTATTGCTCTCGTGATGATACTTTCCAATCCTTTGATCAAAGAAGAGATACCTGACTCAATAACTTTTAAAACTGGATGGGAAAAGAGACGTATATGCATTAAAGTTTTTGTCTATATTGCTTTCCTTACTTTTTCTCTGAAAAGTCTACTTTAAAAACTATATTAAAGCAGGATTCAGTCATTGCATAGATTTCACTTTCTGTCATTCTGTTAAACTTAATCATTGTGTTCCTTAAACTGACAGTACTTTTCTCTGCTGTTTTCATCACCCTTATTATGGCTTATTCTAACAAAGTTTGATATACAGTACCATGGAAAATGTACAACTGGAGGTAAGTACAGAAAGGATTAAAGTGGACATAAACCTTCCTAATCAGTATTGCTTCACCTACATATTGGAGGTGAATTCTTAAAACCACAGTGTACACTAAGGGGCAGATTTATCAAGGGTCGAAGTGAATTCGAGGGAATTTTCGAAGTAAAAAAATTCTAAATTTGAAGTATTTTCTTGGATACTTCGACCATCGAATAGGATACTACGACTTTGAATTTAGTTCGACTTTGATTCGAAGTAAAAATCTTTTGAATATTTGACCATTCGATAAAGTACTGTCTCTTTAAAAAAACTTCGACTTCAATACTTCGCCAAATTAAACCTGCCGAAGTGCTATGTTAGCCTATGGGGACCTTCTAGAGTCTTTAGAGGTCGAAGGAAAATCCTTCGATCGATCGCTATCATTCGTTTCGAACAATTTAATCGTACGATCAAACTTTTTTACTTTGATCGTTTGATGGCCAAATTCTGTGAAAAATACTTCAACTTGGATATTCGAATTCGAAGTATTTTAATTCGATGGTCGAATTTCAAAGTATTTTATACTTCGAAATTCGACCCTTGATAAATCTGCCCCTTGAAGTAATTGTGCAATGTAAAAATAAAAACTAGGGAAATAGATATGATGTGCAAAATAAAAAATGTAATGTATAAAGGTTTGATTGAGTGGATGTCTAACATAACAGCCAGAACACTACTTCCTGCTTTGTAGCTCTCTTGGTTTACACTGACTGGTTACCAGGCAAAACCAAATCAGTGAGGGGGGGGCACATGGGTTATAACTGTTTGCTTTTGAATCTGACCTTCATGCTAAGGATCAATTGCAAACTTACTGAACAGTTATGTCCCATGTGGCCCCCTTAAAGTCAATGACTAACTCAGAGTTAGAGAGCTTAAAAGTAGTGATGGGCTAATTTGCGCCGTTTTGCTTCGGTGAAAAATTTGCGAAACAGCGATGGCGTCTAGTTTTTGACAAATTTTTTTGCTTCCAATAATTATTTAATTATTATAATAACAATTATATTTATTCACAAAGTTTCATCCAACCTTTTCTCCC
This sequence comes from Xenopus laevis, assembly GCF_017654675.1. Classification (NCBI taxonomy): domain Eukaryota; kingdom Metazoa; phylum Chordata; class Amphibia; order Anura; family Pipidae; genus Xenopus; species Xenopus laevis. The sequence goes on along the minus strand of NC_054371.1, from coordinate 89,356,156 downwards.
TACCTGCCACATCTGCAAATACATATTAATACATATTAATCTCCATAACATCCTTAACATCCCCCAAAATTCCCCAGTTTTAAATTTCTATATGTTCTTCCAAAACCCAGTTAAATTATTTCCTGGCAATAAATGTCCTATTTTGCATTAGAGATTGTCTTTCTTCATCTTATCTGTTCTATGTAAACATAACGTATCCTATAGCACAGTTTCTATTTGAAAAACCAGCCACAAAGCAGCTTATTTAATTAATCTGTAATAGTGCTTTTGAAGCAAACAAAGCACAATGTTTATCAAAACAGTACATGTTTTTGACATGCATATAAAATGGTTTCATTAGTGCCATTTCATTTCAAACGGTTTACTTTCCCCAAAGATAAAGGTCAGATGTATTATCAAATGTAGTTTGGGTTTGCGTAATCATTGTTGAAAAATGCAAGTACGATTTTAATTTTGCTCTTGTTTTCCTGCATCAATATTTTTTTTTTTATGGTGTGGGATTTTTTTTTCAACAAAAAATCGGAATCTCACCAACTAAGCTTCGTTGTAATTAATGCAAGAAAGCATGAGCAATACCATTAACCACCCATGCAAATGAACAGCCCAGCTATGACTCTCATCCTATCTTATAATATTAAAATATAAAATAATAAGTACAATTAATCGTGAAGTACGGTGAGACTGTGAGACTGAAATAAAACAAACTTGAATATAACAATTGGGAAGGTGTTTTTTCTTCATCATGTGCTTCTTTTTTTTTCCTTCAAACAAACCTCTATTTATTGTGACCAAGTCAACAACAACACTTATTTACAAAAGGCCACTGGCTTGTCTAGATATTGTTTTGCATACCTAAGATGTTCATGATTGTGATAAGGTTGCAGGTTCCTTCTGATGATTCTCCTGATTGTGTTTGTGCAATCAATACTGCAATGTTGTATGGTGGAACAGGACTCTTGTGTCAACCAAATAGGGTTTTCACCTTTAACTTGCATAGCTTTCTATGCAAGTTGCCATTTTTTTACCCACAAAACAGCATTCCCTCCTACAAACAGATGGACTTTAAACAAACATTTCAGGGCAAATTTATCAAGGGTCGAATTTCAAGGGTTAAAAAACCCTCGAATTCGACCCTCGTAGTAAAATCCTTAGAATTTGAATATCGAAATCGAAGGATTTTAGCGCAAAAGCTATATCTTGCCTAGTTTGGTTGAGCATAGGAGACAGCAGTGCCTCATCCCTAGACATCCCTAGTTTGGTCCCTGGGTACAGCAATAGTACGAAGCAATCTATAAAAAGTGACTTTCACAGAGCCAACTTTGCAATATGGTTACAAAAAGGTTGTCTAAGTTAACCACAAATAAATAATAAAGGGTTGTAATATGGAATCAGAAGTAGTACTCTTAAAGGGGTTGTTCACCTTTAAATTAACTTTTCATTATGTATAATGTACAGAGTGATATTCAAAGACAATTTGCAGTTGGTTTTCTTATTTTTATATTGTGATTTTTTAGTTATTTATCTTTTTATTCAGCATTTCTCTATTTTGAAAATTTTGGAATCTGGTTGTTAGGATCCAAATAACCATTCATTGATTTAAAAAAGAGACTGGAATATGAATAGCAGAGGACCTAGATAGAAAGATGAGTATTAAAAAGTAGCAATAAAAATAAATTTGTAGCCTTACAGAGCATTGTTTTTTTAGATGGGGTCAATGACCCCCATTTAAAAGAGTCATAGAAGGCAAATAATTAAAAAACTATAAAAAAAATAATGTCCATTGAAAAGTTGCTAAGAATTAGCCATTCTGTAACATACAGTAAGTTAACTTAAAGGTAAACCATTCAAAGTGAATTTTGAATTAAAAAAATCGAATTTCAAGCTATTTCTTGTGTACTTCGACTAGGGAATAGAAAAATTGGAAAATTCGAATATCCAAATTTATCATGTACCGTCTCTTTAAAAATTCGACTTCGGCCATTCGCCATCTAAAACCTGCTGAATTGCTGTTTTAGCCTATGGGGGACCTCCTAGAACCTATTTGGAGTCAATTGGTGGACTCTGAAAAATCAAAGTTTTTTTTGGGGAAAAACTTTGATTCAAATTAGATCAAATCCACTATTGCTTTGATTCATACGATCGGCCAAATACAGACCTATTCGATAAAAAACTGACCTATTCGGCCCAAAAAAAACTTCAACTTAATTTTGGTTGGTCTTTTTGAATTCGAATTCCGAAGTTTTCCAAATTCAAAATTTGACCCTTGATAAATATGCCCCTTAATGTATACTGGAGAGTTTCTTAGAATTACAACAAAAGAATTATGCCAAAAAGACAGTTTTTGGAAGACATCATTAAGTAGTAATTATGCATGTAGAGAAAAACATATTTGATGTTTGATGTTTACCTGGAAATATTTATTCAGTTTATCCTTGGTATTAGTGGCTCATCAAGATATACATCTTAGAAAATGTCATTGTGGACACTGCTTTTCCAATTAAGCAGACTTGTTCCTACTGTAACAGCCATCTGAGCCATAAATCTTGAACATGCCCTTACTGGGAAGATACATTAGTTGAACATATCATGGCTCTGACTAGCTTTAGAATGATGTATTAGTGTAATCCATCAAGATGAGCAGCTCCAGTATTTGCAAGTCACAGGGTGGTACTGTCCCTGGGAGAAATCATCGATGTACTACATTTAGATCAATCATCGAAAAACCTTTATTTCCTGGCAGGCAGAATCTGTAGTCTAGACATGTTTGTAACTTTTCTGAGCATAAATTCAAGTGTTTTTTCTGCAGATTTTTTTTCTTTTTTGGGGGACTGGTGTATGTTATTTGTGTGTTATACACTTAAGTATGCAACAAAAACTGGGTCCACAAATGTGAGTAAACCATTTTTGCTGCTACTATATAATGCATTTAACAATGACAAGAAAATAACTGCACCATGCAGAGTACAGCATTTGAATGATTGTGTGGGCAGGTGCGTATAGGTAGACAACTACTGTTGCAAGGGTATATATATATCACATATCACAGTGATGAGAATTCACATATCACAGTGATGAGTAAACTTGCAGCATTTTCAAAACTGAGGAACATTTGGAAAAACTGAAATTTTACTGAACTGCATTGAAGTAATGGAATTACAGTATTAAAAAATGAAGGTATTTAAAGCATACTTTACTACATTGTTAGGGCACTGTATATGTCCTTGTTGTATGAGGACAACTGTTCCTTGTAGGAACAAAAAGGCTCCCCTGCTGAAACGTTTTCCAAATTTTAAATTGATACTGTCTAAATATCCATTGTCCGTTAATATCATACTGTCTAAATATGCTTTCTACCAGTTGTGTAGGTCAGAAATCATCCAAATCAGGCTCTGATTCCATTGGTTGATGTGGAAGGCAAGGACGAAAATAATGATGTCTGCATTTTCTGGTACTGTTTTTTTTCCCCCCAAAACAGACCACATAGCAAAATTCTGCCACAGATTTTCATCATGAAACTCTACCATCTCTAATCACAGTGTTTTCCTACTACTCGTACTGTAATATGGCAAAAATGGTCACTCTATAAAATGAAAACAGTTTTTATTCTCCAACATAGGATATATTTTTTAGTGTTAACAGCAACATGAGATTTCGTTGTATCACATGATGTCCACAATGAGCCACCACTTTATTCTAATTAAAGGAGAACTAAACTCTAAAAATAAATATGGTTAAAAATTCCATATTTTATATACTGAACTTATTGCACCAGTGTAAAGTCTTAGCTTCTCTCCATAACGTCAAACTTGTCACAGGGGGTCACCATCTTGGAAATTGTCTGCGACACTCACATGCTCAGTGGGCTTTGAGCAGCTGTTGAGAAGCTAAATTTAGGGGTTATCGCAAATTATCAAGCAGAAAATTAGATTGGCCTGTAATATAAGCTGATGCTATGACTGCTGATTATTAACCCTTTAAGTGCCACAGAATCTACGTTCTGTGGAAAAGTAACTTGAAATGCCACAGAACGTAGATTCTACGTTCTGCAGCACTTCCGGGTTGTGGAGCGGAGGAGCGGCTGTTAGAGCCGCTCGCTCCGTTCCGCTTCGATCCCCTGCCCCTAGGCAACGAGCAGAGCAGGGGATCGAGTGGCCCCTGGGGCGCGATCGCCCAGGGGCCCAAAAGCAGCAGCAGGCACGTGTTACTTACGTGTCCTGCTGCTGCAGCCTGCACTGCGCCGTTGATCTCCGCCCCCACAGCACAGGAACACGCAGATCGTCGCAGATGTCTTTCTGGGACCCCTCCACATCGTGTGCAACAGTCTTCAGCGACTTTTTCAGGTTAGTGCAACAATTACACAAACAAACACACCAACACACACTTATTACAGTAATACACACTTAGATTCACACTTACACACACATTTTTGGGGATTGGGGGGGTCACTTACACTCACTGCACTTACACACATGTGCACACGCACACACGCGCACATAACATGTAATTTACCATTTGTGCACACGCACACGCACATACATGGCATTGTGGCTTTTTTTTTTTTTTTCTTATCGCATCGTCTCTTTTTTTGGCTGAAAAAAATGTTTTATTGCCATTACGAATAGCGTATTCGCTAACCGTACTGTGCAATATCTTTTGTATGTTATTTCGGTGATTATATTGCAATTTTGGGTATTTTGGTGCATTTTTAGCCATTTTATTGAATTTTTAGCCATTTTATTGCATTTTCAGCTCTGCATAAGTTGTGTTCACTTGTTTCTAGCCGTATAACCTGTTTGGCCCAGCTAAAATATTCAAACTGTGATTCTGACGGCCGATAACACTATTCTGGAAAAAAAACATTGATTTTTGTGGTTTTATTGGATTTTTTTTCATTTCACTCTTTACTGCCTTATTTTGTTTTGCCTTGTAAATTTTATCTACTATATATCCATTTTGGGGTCTCTGTGCGCCACATAGTTTGGTATATCTATGCATATTGGGCATCAAAGTGTTCAGTAGACCCCTGGCATTCATATTTAGGATGTTTTATGCTGATAAGTTACGAAATGTGGGGCATATAATGGGGTAAAATTCAAGCTTTGTGACGATTTTCAGAAATTTGATAAAAACCGTTATGTTCAGCATTGCTTTGCAGTTTGGCAGTTTGTAGTAGAAACACTTATTTACCCATATTGGATTTGTCAGAATGTGTACTTTCTGAAAATATATGGTTTCTGGGGTCTCTGTACTGTTAGGGGGGTCTAATGTCGCATAATACACACACCAGGTGCTTATATTGCAGCAGCCAGCGCGTCAGCTGTGAAAATGTATATACACTATTGTCATTTGGGGGTCTCTGTGCGCCACATAGTTTGGTATATCTATGCATATTGGGCATCAAAGTGTTCAGTAGACCCCTGGCGTTCATATTTAGGATGTTTTATGCTGATACGTTACGAAACGTGGAGCATATAATGGGGTAAAATTCAAGCTTTGTGACGATTTTCAGAAATTTGATAAAAACCGTTATGTTCAGCATTGCTTTGCAGTTTGGCAGTTTGTAGTAGAAACACTTATTTACCCATATTGGATTCGTCAGAATGTGTACTTTCTGAAAATATATGGTTTTCTGGGGTCTCTGTACTGTTAGGGGGGTCTAATGTCGCATAATACACACACCAGGTGCTTATATTGCAGCAGCCAGCACGTCAGCCGTGAAAATGTATATACAGTATTGTCATTTGGGGGTCTCTGTGCGCCACATAGTTTGGTATATCTATGCATATTGGGCATCAAAGTGTTCAGTAGACCCCTGGCGTTCATATTTAGGATGTTTTATGCTGATAAGTTACGAAATGTGGGGCATATAATGGGGTAAAATTCAAGCTTTGTGACGATTTTCAGAAATTTGATAAAAAACGTTATGTTTAGCATTGCTTTGCAGTTTGGCAGTTTGTAGTAGAAACACTTATTTACCCATATTGGATTCGTCAGAATGTGTACTTTCTGAAAATATATGGTTTTCTGGGGTCTCTGTACTGTTAGGTGGTCTAATGTCGCATAATACACACACCGGGTGGTTATGTTGCAGCAGCCAGCGCGTCAGCCGTGAAAATGTCTATACATATTGTCATTTGGGGGTCTCTGTGCGCCACATAGTTTGGTATATCTATGCACATTGGGCATCAAACTATTTAGTAGACCCCTATGTTTATATTTAGGATGCTTTATGCTGGTAATGATACATGGACAATACGATGCTGGAAAGTTGAAGCTTTGAAGCAATTTTCAGATATTTCACCAAAACCGCCAAATTTGGCAAAGCCTTGCGACTCAGTAGTTTGGAGCAGAAAGGCATGGGTACCCATTTTAGATTCTGTAGAATGTGTACTTTCCAAAAATGTATGGGTTTGGGGGGTAAACATATATTTCTGTATTTTTACCCCACAAAAATGCAGACAATGTGCTGATTTTTCATTAGCTGAAGTTACCCACAGGACAATGTATGTGCTAACTTCATTTTGGGGCCTCTAAATGCCATATACTTTGGTAAACCTATGCACAGTGGGCACCAAACTGTTTGGAGGACCCCTGGCAATCACAATTTGGGTGCTTTTTTGTGATATGTAATGATACATGGGCGATATGATGCTGGATAGTTGAAGCATTGAGGCAATTTTCAGATATTTCACCAAAACCGACAACTTTGGGAAAGCCTTGCGACTCAGTAGTTTGGAGCAATAAGGCATGGGTACCCATTTTAGATTCTGTAGAATGTGTACTTTCCAAAAATGTATGGGTTTGGGGGGTAAACATATATTTCTGTGTTTTTACCCCACAAAAAATGCAGTTAATGTGTTGATCTTTCATTAGCTGAAGTTACCCACAGGACTATTTGTATGCACTAACTTCATTTTGAGGCCTCTAAATGCCGGATACTTTGGTAAACCTATGAACAATGGCCACCAAACTGTTCGGAGGAACCCTGGCAATCATATTTAGGGTGCTTTTTCTTGGTGCATAACGATACATGGGTGATATGGTGCTGAGAAGTTGAAGGTTTGAGGCAATTTTCAGATATTTCACCAAAACCGACAATTGTGGGAAAGCCTTGCGACTCAGTAGTTTGGAGCAGAAAGGCATGGGTACCCATTTTAGATTCGGTAGAATGTGTACTTTCCAAAACTATATGGGTTTTGGGGGGCAAACATATATTTCTGTGTTTTTACACCACAAAAATGCAGTCAATGTGTTGATTTTTCATTAGCTGAAGTTACCCACGGAACTGTTTGTATGCGCTAACTTCATTTTGGGGCCTCTAAATGCCAGATACTTTGGTAAACTTATGAACAATGGCCACCAAAATGTTCAGAGGAACCCTGGCAATCATATTTAGGGTGCTTTTTCTTAGTACGTAATGATACATGGGTGATATGGTGCTGGGAAGTTGAAGCTTTGAGGCAATTTTCAGATATTTCACCAAAACCGACAACTTTGGGAAAGCCTTGCGACTCAGTAGTTTGGAGCAGAAAGGCATGGGTACCCATTTTAGATTCAGTAGAATGTGTACTTTCCAAAAATATATGGGTTTGGGGGGTAAACATTTATTTCTGTGTTTTTACCCCACAAAAATGCAGTCAATGTGTTGATTTCTCATTAGATGAAGTTACCCACGGGACTGTTTGTATGCGCTAACTTCATTTTGGGGCCTCTAAATGCCAGATACTTTGGTAAACCTATGAACAATGGCCACCAAACTGTTTGGAGGAACCCTGGCAATCATATTTAGGGTGCTTTTTCTTGGTGCGTAACGATACATGGGTGATATGGTGCTGAGAAGTTGAAGCTTTGAGGCAATTTTCAGATATTTCACCAAAACCGACAATTGTGGGAAAGCCTTGCGACTCAGTAGTTTGGAGCAGAAAGGCATGGGTACCGATTTTAGATTCGGTAGAATGTGTACTTTCCAAAAATATATGGGTTTTGGGGGTAAACATATATTTCTGTGTTTTTACCCCACAAAAATGCAGTCAATGTGTTTGATTTTTCATTAGCTGAAGTTACCCACGGGACTGTTTGTATGCGCTAACTTCATTTTGGGGCCTCTAAATGCCAGATACTTTGGTAAACCTATGAACAATGGCCACCAAAATGTTCAGAGGAACCATGGCAATCATATTTAGGGTGCTTTTTCTTAGTACATAATGATACATGGGTGATATGGTGCTGGGAAGTTGAAGGTTTGAGGCAATTTTCACATATTTCACCAAAACCGACAATTTTGGGAAAGCCTTGCGACTCAGTAGTTTGGAGCAGAAAGGCATGGGTACCCATTTTAGATTCTGTAGAATGTGTACTTTCCAAAAATATATGGGTTTGGGGGGTAAACATATATTTCTGTGTTTTTACCCCACAAAAAATGCAGTCAATGTGTTGATTTCTCAGTAGCTGAAGTAAAGTCCTGATCAATTTGGATGTGCTAACTTCATATTGGTGTCTCTAAATGCCAGATACTTTGGTAAACCTATGCATAATGGGTATCAAACTGTTCAGTGGACCCCTGGCAATCATATTTCAGGTGCTTTTTCTTGGTACCTAATATAGTTTGGGATATGCGGAGCAGCAAAATAAAACCTTTGAAATGATTTTTCAGAATTTTTAATTTTTTTTTGAAAAACCGCTATGTTCAGACAAGCTTTTATGTTTGGTAGTTGGGAGTAGAGAGACATAGTTACCCATTTTGTAATCGGCAGAATGTGTACTTTTCAAAAATGTATGGTTTTCTGGGGTAAACCTACGGTTTCAGGAGTTTTTGCCTTGGAATCTAAAGCATGACGTTTTCTGCCTTAGTGCTTTCAAAATTCGGTAATATACTGCCGGGAGTTTTTGAGGTACAGAAGTCCTAAATCTCCCTAAAACTACACATATCTGGTATTGGCACGTTCGAGAGACATAAGGCTTTCCAAATCAGTTGGATTTTCATCCGTAAAATGAAATATTTTTCTGGTATAAATTGATATGCGATGAAAAATGGTAATTTTTCTTTTTTTTTTGGTATTTAGCACTATAAATTTTTTTGCACAGGTGGAAATACATAAAAACTCAGGCAGATTTAGAAAGCTCAGTTTCTACTGAAAAAAACAATGTATATTTTTCTAGGTAAACTATACAGTAGGTTTCCCCTCAGAAAATGCCCCTAAAGTGAGAGAGCACAAAATGTTTCAAAAACGGCTGGCAAAAGTCAATGGACGTCCGAATAATTTTGACACGAAGTGTCAATTTTGACGCACCAAATTTTTTTGTTGTGGCAAATTTTCATAGACTTCAGATACATACACATACTTCTTCTGCCTACCCCTAGTTTCAGCCCTGATATGATCAAACCATCAGTTAGTAAGTCCTTGTTCTGTGTTCACCATTTCAGGTGTGTGTGGATTGTAGGCTGAATGGCTGTGTATACTTGTCAGACTGCTGCCTCAGGTCTCACTCTTAAACTAGGCCTCCCACCCCAGACTCTGAACTAAATACTTTTCCTTTACTAACAGATTCCAATAGAAAGATGGTTACTCATCACCTGATACTTGAGTTCCTGCCTTAGAATCCCCACTTTCCCACCATATTTTGGCAGACCATTCACCAATCATTCACCATAAGGGTAACTAAGACAGAGGATGCATATTGTAGGAATGGCTATGCACTACATCACTACAATAATAACTCACAAAGATCAAATTCCTGGACAAAATGTTTGAAATGGCTCGAACACTATAAAGTCTTTTGACATTCTATACATTTTTGTAGGTTCAAAAAAAGTAAGCTAAGGCCCTTTATAATGTAACATGAAATATGAGCCAGGTCTGGAAGTCTAAATAAATTATTCAAATATTTGCCTTTTATTATTATACTGCACATGTGGTAAACTACTAAATGGCTTGCTGTGTTACTGCATTGTATTTTCTTCGTAATTGTCCTGTAAATTTCTTATTTCACAAAGAAAAAAGATTGTTGCAATATTTTATGATCATTCATTTTTCTTTAAAGTTTTTTTTTATTCATGTACAGCATTTTTTGTGCATAATATGTTTAAATACACAGAATATCAGTAAAGTAAGCACTTTAGTGGAGTGCACAGAAAAGTTAATGTTATTCATATAGTGCTGAAGTGTTTAATCTAACTGTAAAGAGGAAAGTTTCCATTTAGAAATCAAATTGTCTGACAACGCAGATGGCTAAAAAATGCTAAATAGTTTTATAAAGGTTTTAATGTTTAATTGTATCTGTGAATGCTTAAATCAGGATATTGTTTGAGGTTTCCATCCACCTGCCCCAGGTCAGTTTAATAAACTCTATAAATACAGATGGCTGGAATCCAAACTCTGTTTCCTGTATTAAGAATACATTTAATGAAAATAAGTAATTATTTCCCTCTTTTTCAAGGAAAACAAATGGAAGACATTCTGCATATCATCCAATAATGAATATTTTCTTAATGGCAGTCATGAAGCTGAGGTCTGTTAAGAGACTGTGGGATTTGGGGCCTGGCATGATATTTATGTGTTAGCCTCACAGCTGGTGAAGGTGAATTTCAAGTCATAATAACTAATATCATCCCCAGTGGTAACATTCAGCTGTGGTAAAACAGGCCAAAATATTTTTATTGCAAATATGAGTGTAAAGTCATTGTTTACAGAGGTTGGTCAAATAATAAAATGTTGTTTGGTAAATGTCAATTCTCACTGTAGCTGCAATTTGTCTGCCTAGACAAGGCCAGTTTCAGTACAAATAATGCATTCTGATTAAACTTCACATTTTCGTTCTGTAACTGAAGTCCTGTCTTACATTTCTTTTAGACAAATGGTTTCAGCTCAATGTTATCAATTTCTTCATTTTAAAATGAAATTAGTGGGTAATGTATTCTTTGCACTGAGGTGGTGCTTAATTATTAGTTTGCATATTGTACATTATGCTTTACAGCTCCTGGAAAGATTGTTACTATTAATTAGCCCAGACTTCCGGATCACTTGGGTATTGTCTCCGATGGGAAGTTATTAACAGACTCAGATGATGGATATATCTAAAAATAAAGAAATACCTTACAATCTATTTGACATTTTTAATGACTTTGCACACACTTGGTGCAAGATAGCCTATTACCAGCTAATTCCCCAAAGGAAACCTAATGACTTTGCCAACAATGTCATTTCTATTTCACATTTGCTGTTCATGTCATAAAACTGTTCTGATAAAAAAAACTTGAGGAAAAAATATGTACAAAGTATTTTTTTTGTGTTGATATGATTTCAGAAATACCATACACTTCCAGTTGGATAAACACATTTAAGCTTTGTTGCATTAATTATACATGTTTAATATAGTATTTCCAGACAGATAATCCAGCCTGTGGATAATCCAGCCATAGTGTCCTCCATTACAAAATAAATATTATAATGTTATGTAATAAAAGACTTCACACAAAGTTTTCTTTATTTCCAGCAGCATAGGGCAACCAATTTTAAACTAGCTTTAACTATACATTTCCCTATAATTTTAAAGGAACAGTTCAGTGTGCAAATAAAAACTGTGTAAATGGATAGCCTGTGCAAAATAAAAAATGTTTCTAATATAGTTAGTTAGGCAAAAATGTAATGTATAAGGGCTGGAGTGACTTGATGTGTAAAATAATAGCCAGAACACTGCTTCCTGCTTTTCAGCTCTATAACTCTGAGCTAGTCAGCGACTTGAAGGGGGGCCACATGGTACATATCTGTACCAGTGAGTTTGCAATTGATCCTCAGCATTCAGCTCAGATTCAAAAGCAACAGATATGACCCATGTGGCCCCCCAAGTCTCTGATTGGTTACTGCTTGGTAACCAGGGTAACCAGTCAGTGTAAACCAAGAGAGCTGAAAAGCAGGAAGTAGTGTTCTGGCTATTATGTTAGACATCCAGTCACTCCAGCCTTTATACATTACATTTTTGCCTAACTAACTATATAAGAAACATGTGTTATTTTGCTCAGTCTATCAATTTACCTAGTTTTTATTTTTATACTGAACAATTCCTTTAAGAGAAAGTATCGAAAGACTAAATGCAAAGTCTTTATAATTACTTGAAGGCCCCTATGCTGCATTTGTTTCACTAATGAATGTATCAATAAAAATATAAAGGCTGTACTATATATTTCCATAATTTCAATGCATGAAGAATCAATTTGTATAATGCACAATTCTTCTTTATAAAGTAGAAACTTTTTTATTTAGTACAGATGCAAAAAGACATACTGTATCTATATATATATATATATATATATATATATATATATATATATATATATATATATATATATATATATATATATGTGTGTATATATCATAAAGCAGGATGCGGCGCTCACAGGAACTTGCAGCAAAAACAAAAAATCTTTATTGGACTCAACGTTTTGATTCCCCACAGGGATCTTCGTCAGGGGAAATACAGCAAACAACCAGAAAACCCACCAACCCCCAGAATATAAATCCACAGATCAAATTTGGCGCCATAATATGCAGAAAAACCGAAAGCAGAATATATTCAGGCAAGTTTAGAAAAGAAGATATTTTGTTGAAAACAGAGGTGCCAGATTAAAACCATTTCATTGAGCGAACACACAATTGGCTTTATATGGCAGATACATATTGTGTCAATGAAATTGGATCTCTGGACAAGGCAGTATGGCAACCCCCACAATCTTGCACTGAGACCATTATTGGGGCATCCCAGCAGTTAAACACAGACGCCGGTATAATGAGGTATGAGCCGGCAACTGCTGCAAAGGGAAATAGCCGATGTTCTGTTTACTACATGGCAGAAGTGATATGCTTGAGTGAATGGGTTATGGACCTCAGGTGTGAGGTAAGTACACACCAACCTCTATATTATAATCACAAACAGTACAGTTGCTGGCAGCGGCAGATTTGATTGGCCGGTTAGGAGGAGGTGTGTCTGGTGGTTTTAATCTGGCATGGTGCTTCTTCTTACGTTTAACCTCTGTTTTCAACAAAATATCTGCTTTTCTAGACTATATTCTTGCCTGAATATATTCTGCTTTCTGCATTTCTGCATATTAAATACATAGTAACATAGTAAGTTAGGTTGAAAAAAGACACACGTACATCAAGTTCAACCTTTTAAATTTTTTTAACCTGTCTAACTGCCAGTTGATACAGAGGAAGGCAAACAACCTCATCTGAAGCCTCTCCAATTTGCCTCAGAGGGGGAAATAATTCCTTCCTGACTCCAAAATGGCAATCGGACTAGTCCCTGGATCAACTTGTACTTTGAGCTATCTTCCATAACCCTGTATTCCCTCACTTGCTAAAAAGCCATCCAACCCCTTCTAAAAGCTATCTAATGTATCAGCTAGAATGACTGATTCAGGGAGAGAATTCCACATCTTCACAGCTCTCACTGAAAAAAAAACACTTCCGAATTTTTAGGCGGAACCTCTTTTCTTCTAAACAGAACGGATGACCTTGTGTCAGCTGGAAAGTCCTACTGGTAAATAAAGCATTAGAGAGATTATTATGATCCCCTTATATATTAATACATAGTTATCATATCACCCCTTAAACGCCTCTTCTCCAGCGTGAACATCCCAAATTTGGCCAGTCTTTCTTCATAACTAAGATTTTCCATACATTTTACCAGCTTAGTTGCCCTTCTCTGTACCATCTCTAATACAATAATGTCCTGTTTGAGTGATGGAGACCAAAACTGTACGGCTTATTCTAGATGGGGACTTACCAGTGCTCTATAAAGTGGAAGAATGACCGCTTCCTGCCGTCAATCAATGCCACTTTTAATAAAGCTCAAGACCTTATTTGCCCTTGATGCTGCTGACTGACATTGCTTGCTACAGCCAAGTTTATTATCTACAAGACTCCAATGTCTTTTTCCCTAATGGATTTGCCTAGTGCAGTCTCATTAGGGGTATAAGTGGCTTGGATATTTTTACATCCCAGGTGCATGACCTTACATTTATCAACATTGAATCTCATTTGCCACTGTCAAGATCCTGTTGCAAGGATGCCACATCCTGGATGGAATTTATTGGGCTGGATAGTTTTGTGTCATCTGCAAACACTGATACATTACTTACAATACCCTCCCCTAAGTCATTAATAAACAAGTTAAATAAAAGTGGACCTAATACCGATCCCTGAGGGACCCCAGAACCTCCAAGTTAACAAGCACCCATTTGTAACCGATCCTGTAGCCAGTTTCCTCTCCATGTGCAAACGACTTCATTAAGCATAAAATACCTTCGTTTAGAAAGAATTCGTTTGTGGGACACGGTATCATACGCTTTGGCAAAATCCAAATAGATCACATCTACTGCCTCTCCACTGTCCAGCATCTTACTGACCTCATAATAAAAAGCAATCAAATTTGTCTAACATGACCTATCCTTAATAAAGCCATGCTGATTGCTGCTCATAATGTCATTTACTAGGACAAAATTTTGAATGTGATCCCTTAACAAGCCTTCAAATAATTTGCCCACCACAGATGTCAAACTTACTGGCCTATAACTGCCAGGCTACACAGAGTTACAGTGCTCACCTGCAACCAATTGATCTTTTCATGTGTCAGGTGCTAGACAGTCTATAAGAACCCCTGCTCAGGGTCAACATATCATAGAAGTCCAAGGAAACTGTAGCACACTAATTCAATTTGTAGTGCAAAGAAAAGTGCTTTTATTGTCTCAAAGTAGACATCAAAAAGTTTGACAATGTTTTGGGCCACACTGGGCCCTTTATCAAGCTTGATAAAGGGCCCAGTGTGGCCGAAATGTTGCCAAATTTTTTTCACCGGAAAAGAATTTTGCCCGAAAAACCAGCGCACATCAAAAAATCATTGGGACTTCTCCATTGACTTATATGCAACCTCGACAGGTCTGAGATGCCGGATTTTCTGATTCTGACTTTTCCATCCTCGGGGTTTAATAAATTCCGAAAAATTTGTGATTTTTTTAAAGTACGATTTTATATTAAAAAAACCACACATTTTTCGGGATTTTTGCATTCGGAGTTTAGTACCCCCTAAATGATATAACATTATGGTCACTGTTACCCAGGGGTTGCACATTTTTGACTTGGACATTTGCTATAAGTTCTGGGTCATTTGAGATAACTAGATCCAGAATAGCATTTTTTCTGGTTGGCTCCTCAACAACCTTTGCCATAAAATTGTCATGCAACAAGTTTATAAACTTGTTCCCATTAACTGATCTGGCAGTACTGTTGCTACAGTCAATATCTGGGTAATTAAAATCCCCCATTATCATTACTTTGCCCAAACTAGCAGCCTCATCCTCCTCACTTACATTAGGGGGTATATAGCATACCCCTACAATTAATTTGCTGGACTCTTTACAATTGGTGAAGAACTCTACCCATACGACTTCTGCCTCCTCATTTTCCATAACCTCCTCCTTTATATAAGCTTTTAAATCCTACCTAACAAACAGACATACCCCTCCTCCTTTTCTATTGCCTCTGTCCCTCCGAAACAAAGTATAGCCACTGATATTAACTGCCCAGTCATGTGACTCATTCAGCCATGTTTCAGCCACACCAATCACATCATACTTTCCCTCCAGCACCAGCATCTCCAGCTCTCCCATTTTACCAGTCAGACGCCTTTGAATTTGCAAACATACATTTAGGGGCACATTTACTTAGCTCGAGTGAAGGATTAGAAGGAAAAAAACTTAGAATTTCGAACCATCGAATTGGCTACTTCGACCTTCGACTACGACTTCGAATGGAACGATTCGAACTAAAAATCGTTTGACTATTCTACCATTTGACTCCAAACATGCTTTATCCTGCATATCTCCTCCTTTCACTCTCATGCTTCATAAAACATTTTTTACTACCTCCTCCATCAAATCCCAGTTCTATACAAATCTCAGCCTCTCTACTCTCCTCTCCTTCCCTCTCCACACAAGTTTATAAAGTACGCTGTTTAGCTATTCCACAAAACTCCTCTTTTTCATACAAACCAAGGACTCTCACTTAATCTATCTTTCCTTTCTATTACTGGCAGCTGGGGACATTTCCCCAAACCCTGGCCTTTTCCCCATCCCAGTTATATCACGGCCACAAGATCCTTCTCTCCGGAGCAAATTCAAACAGTACAGAACTCTTACTTCTATACCCAAAAACCCAGTTAATCTTTCCTGTGCTCTCTGGAATGCCAGATCTGTCTGCAACAATTTTACCACTATACACGACCATTTCATTGCAAGTTCCTTTAACCTACTCGCACTTACTGAAACCTGGTTTTCTCCTACTGACACTGCCTCACCTGCTGCCCTGTCCTATGGGGGCCTACACCTTACTCATACTCCCAGACCTGGTAACAGACCTGGAGGTGGGGTAGGTTTGTTTCTCTCTCCCCGCTGTACTTTTAAAGTTCTTCCACCTGTTCCCTCTCTATCATTCTCCTCATTTGAGGGTCATTACATTAGGCTCTTTTCTCCTGTTTCACTCTGCATTGCTGTTATATATCGATCACCAGGACCAACTGCACAATTTCTGGACAACTTTGCTGCCTGGCTTCCTTACTTTCTTTCATCTAACATACCATCCATCATATTAGGTGACTTTAATATACCCGTTAACAACATTAACAACTCTTCTGTCTCTAAACTTCTTTCACTAACTTCCTCCCTAGTCTTATCTTTGTGCTCAGACTCCCCCTCTCACTCCAATGGTAATGCTCTGGATCTCATATTTACCAGACTCTATTCAACCACCAATTTTACTAACTCACCATTTCCCCTCTCTGATCACAATATGCTCACATTTCAACTCTCACTAACTCCCTCCTCACCCCCTGCTATTCCCCAAACACGTACTTACTGTGACTTGCAAGCTGTAGACTCACATCTCTCTTCTTCCTTTGACTCTCTTCACTCTAATATCTCAGCCATCTCATGTCCTAATGTGGCTACCTCTGTCTACTATAGTACTCTCACCACTGCCCTAAATGAGCTTGCTCCTATAAAAACTAAACGTTCTAGACCCAAACCACTTCAATCTTGGCATACTGCTCATACAAAAGCACTCCAAAGACACTCACGTGCACTTGAGCGTCACTGGCACAAATCCCGTTCAGAATCAGACTTTTGGAGCTACAAATCTGCCCTGCGGTCCTATAACACCAGCCTCTTCCAAGCCAAACAAACATACTTTACTTCACTCATTAACTCCCTTTCTAAAAAACCAGCACAACTTTTCTCCACCTTTAACACTCTCCTTTCCCCTTCTCAACCCCCTCCATGCACATCTGTCTCTGCTCAAGATATTGCTGAGCACTTCAAAAACAAAATTGACACTATCAGAAGGGACATTACACTACTCAACCCCCCTAGACTTCCACCACCCTCCCTCCACACTCCCCAGTCTCTCCTGTGCTCCTTCACCCCTGTCACTGATGAGGAAGTCTCAAAGCTTTTGGCCTCTTCTCACGTTACCACCTATCAGCTTGATCCAATTCCCTGAAAACTTCTCCGCAATACCAATCCTTCTCTAATCAAAGCCTTAACTCACCTATTTAATCTTTCGCTCTCAACTGGACTGTTTCCCTCTCAACTAAAACATGCTCTTGTCACCCCCATTCTGAAAAAAACCCTCTCTTGATCCCTCCAATCTTGACAACCTCCGACCTATCTCTCTGCTACCTTTCATCTCTAAACAACTTGAGCGCCTAGTCTACAACCGACTAACATCATTCCTCTCTGACAATAACCTGCTGGACCCCCTACAATCTGGTTTTAAGCCACAACACTCCACGGAAACTGCCCTGACTCGACTGACTAATGACCTTTTAACCGCTAAAGCCAACAATCATTTCTCACTACTAATACTGCTTGATCTCTCAGCCACATTTGACACTGTAGATCACCCTCTCCTCCTCCAGTCCCTCCATTCGCTTGGCCTTAGTGACACAGCCCTGTCCTGGTTCTCTTCTTACATCACCAATCGTTCCTTCAGTGTCTCCTACAATGGAGTATCATCTTCTCCCCTACCTCTTTCTGTTGGAGTTCCTCAAGGCTCTGTCCTGGGACCATTACTATTCTCCCTCTATACTTCCTCCCTCGGCAAATGAATCAACTCGTATGGTTTCCACTACCACCTCTATGCTGATGAGACTCAGATTTATCTCTCATCTCCTGATCTCAACCCAGAACTCCTAACTCGCGTCTCCTCCTGCCTGTCCGCTATCTCTACCTGGATGTCGCAATGCTACCTTAAATTGAACCTCTCTAAAACTGAAATGGTTCTCTTTCCTCCAACTAACACCAGTAACATCCCAGAAGTATCCATCATAGTTAACAATTCCAATATCACCCCCTCTCCCCAGGCCCGGTGCCTTGAGGTTATGCTAGATTCTGCTCTGTCATTCACTCCTCATATCCAGTCACTTATTAAATCATGTCAATTCCACCTAAGGAACATATCCAAAATACGATCATTTATCACCCAAGATGCTGCCAAAATTCTTATTCACTCTCTCATCATATCATGTCTAGACTACTGTAACTCTAATTGGCCTTCCCCTCCAGAGACTGTCACCTCTCCAGTCCATAATGCTGCATAACTCTGCTGCGAGGCTCATATACCTCAGCAACCGCTCCTCCTCTGCCTCGCCATTCTGTCAATCCCTGCACTGGCTTCCGTTACCTTTCAGAATCAAATTCTAATTAATGACACTGACTTTCAAAGCCCTTCATAACTCTGCCCCACCCTACATCTTTGAACTCATCTCTATATACTCACCGAACCGCTTACTACGCTCCTCTACTGACCTGCTACTCAACTCTTCTCTCATTACCTCCTCACATGCCCGCATTCAAGACTTTGCAAGGACTGCACCCCTCCTCTGGAACTCTCTCCCACGGTCTGTAGGACTTTCTCCTAACCTTTCTGCTTTCAAGAAATCTCTTAAAACGCACTTCTTCCGAGAAGCATACCCTCACTCTGCTTAACTACCAAACGCAACACTACATACAGTACCACATTTCTCACCCACTTAATTCGATCTTGCCCACTCCCACACCTTGTGTATTACTCCCCTCCCTTTAGAGTGTATGCCTATGCATAGGGCCTTTCCTCACCTTTTGTACCTATATTGATTGTGATGTATGTAACTCCATATGTTCTATGTATATAATTCATGTGATTTAGTTGTATAATCGCATTTACTTAACAGTGCTACGCAATATGTTGGCGCTATATAAATACATGTTAATAATAATAATAATAATAATTCGATAGTCGAAGTACTGTCTCTTTAAAAAAACTTCGACCACCTACTTCGCCACCTAAAACCTGCCGAGCACCAATGTTAGCCTATGGGGAAGGTCCCATAAGCTTTCTAAGTATTTTTTTATCAAAGGAATTAAAATCCTTCGAACGATTTTTCCTTTGAATGAAATGCGGTAAATCCTTCGATTGCTACAGCAATAAAATTATTATTATTTTTAACTTTTTTAAAAAATGTTTCCCTTAGAAACTCTCAGGCTAAACCACAAAAAGAAAATGAATGCACTATATGTATCTACTAGTTTACCCCAAACAGAGAAAAAAAAATGTTTGTCTCAGTCAGATAACTCTCAGAACACACAGCAGTCAGTTATTTGCACTTACTCCCTTCCTGCACCCAGCACTCCCAGCATGCACAGCAAACACTAACTCCTTAAGGTTTTTAACGCTGTTAACGCTAATTTTAAGGTTTGAAAATGATCTGCTCAGTGACAGCAGTGGTTGTCTAGCAACGAGTTTTGGCGCCAAACTTGATCTGTAAGTTTATATTCTGGGGGTTGGTGGGCTTTCTGGTTGTTTGGTGTATTTCTACTGACAATGAAACGTTGAGGCCAAAAAAGATTTTTTGTTTTTTCATCAAGTCCCTGTGAGTGGCGCATTCCTGCTTTATGTTCTATATATACTTTATGCTGGCACCCAGCAATAACCTGGCCAACACTGTGCATCTTGGATTTGGGAATATATATATATATATATATATATATATATATATATATATATATATATATATATATATATATATATGTATATATCATCTTATACTGTGTATTTATTCTTTCATGATCATGACAATATATGTAACTTGCAGTATATAATGAGACATGCGAAGGGATGAAAGGAACCATGCATAAAATTAAATGTTTGCAGCATGTTAACTTAATAGCCAATCCAGCTGTCCTGCCTAAGACAAAACTGAGGATGCTAGACAGAACTGGACCCCTGGACATCTCTATTCAAGGGACTACCAGTCAACCCCCTGGTAGAATCATTCTGCAGGCAATCACTCTCAGATCATTGTGTCTGTGTACACTCAACACTACAGGAATTAATCTGATTTGATCAGATCCTAACCAAATAAACTAAAGGCACTTTTAACCCTACTTGAACTGACAATGTGACTTCATTGCTAATGCTGCAGCATACTACATACTAATGCTGCAGCATACTACATACTGGACTACCAACCAGCCTGACCCAAGGCATACTAACTGAATAGTACAACAGAGACAAATAAAGCAATGCTTTCTGATCTATTTTTGTCTACCACTTAATAAATAGAGTAATTTTTGCTGACAGCATATTTTCCAACATCACATTAAAGTAAACAGGAATGCCACCCACCATAAATCTGGCCATAGACGCAAAGATTTTACCTCAATATCGGACGAACAATTGTACGTCCTCATCTCCCGACCTGCCACTAACCATTCAGACCAAATAAAGCAGTAAAAGAACAGATCAGACGCTGTTCTGCCCCTGACAGCAATCGTACAAGTTTATGTCCGACCAAACTGGTAACAATCTCCCACTGAAAATCGTTCGATCAGCAATACATGCAGAGATATGATCGTCAGCCAACAAAAATTTTCTAACCTGTCCGATGGACTGAACAACCGATCGGCATGGCAAGATAAATGTCGGGACACTCCACACACAATCCGAAAATTCTACGAATCGAGGATTCGTACAATCGAATCTGTGCGTCTATGGCCAGATCAGCAATACATGCAGAGATATGATCGGCAGCCAACAAAAATCTTCTAACCTGTCCGATGGACTGAACGACCGATTGGCATGGCAAGATAAATTTCGGGACACTCCACACACAATCCGAAAATTGTTCGAATCGAGGATTCGTACAATCGAATCTGTGCGTCTATGGCCAGCTTTAGACTCCATTTTATTAAATATTTTTTTTAAAAAATATTTCCTTTTTCTCTGTAATAATACATTTTTGTAATTTTATAGCTTGTACTTGGTTCTAACTATGATATAAGAATTCCTTATTGGTGGCAAAATAATCCTATTGGGTTTAATCAACGTTTAAATGATTTTTTTGTCTACTTAAGGAATGGAGATCCAAATTACTTGTATAACCAAGGTGAAATTATGTTTCAGTTAATGTTCCACTTTAATAGCAGAATATAGTGCAGTACAGTTTTTATTCCCCTAATTCACAAATTGTTATTTAGATGATGTTTGTGATACCAGAAATTATCTTTGGTTTCAGGGCTATGCCAAAATCATGGGATAAGAATATCTTAAACCAATGAACTATAGTAATCAAGCAGACTTGTTTTCATTATTTACACAAGACTGGTAACATATGACTGTCTATTGGTTGATTTGGGTTGCTGTATACACTGCTTGTGTGTCTGCAGAATGCCCAAGTTAACATGAATTGGAATGACCATTGGGTTATTTTTGTATCTGGTGTAATCAGTCTATTGTGTTTTGACCCTTGCCTGCCTGTGACTATTCTGACCTCTCCAATCCTGATCCTTTGTCTGTCCACTGACTATTCTACATTCTCCAATCCTGATTCTGGCCTGTCTGATGATTCGCTGCTTGTGCTGGCCCGGCCTGCCTGTTCCTGGTGGTGTTCTTCCTTCCAGTATCCTGGTGAGACGATCGTGCCCCTTTGCTCGTCCAGAACCGTTTGCTTTGCTCCTCTCTCAAATAAGACGTGGTAGCATCCAACTAGCCGAGGGCTCCTCCCGAGGTGAAAGGCGGTGGTTAAAGGCAGAAGTGAGAGCCAGGACCAGGGAGCCTAGCTTGGGTTCTGGATATAGGGTGCTGAACGTGACAGTACAACGGGCCCATGAGACGGAAGAAAATGGAAGAAGCTCCCGCTATTCCGCAAACCACTGAACTGATGTACTTGGCCCTCCTCCAGCGCCTTGATGAACAAGAGGGAAAACAGAACTTTATTATTCAATTATTCTGCGGACTCTTTCCAAGAGGTTGGATGCACAGCAATCTGAGATTCCTGAGGGGTCTGTTCCGTCAGCTACTCCGGGTAATAGAGGTTTTTCCCCATGACCCAAAAATCCCCTTCCCTGATAAGTTTAGTGGGGATAGGAGTCAATTTTTTGTTTTTCAAGAGGCATGTAAGTTATACCTCAGTTTTTTCCCTCACAACTTCCCTACTGGTGAGGATGAAGTAAGGTTCGTTATGACCTTACTACAAGGTGAGCCACAAGTCTGGGCACTAAGATTACCCCCTCTGACCCTATCCCTAGAAGCATTTTTTGTTACCAAGGCCATGTTATACGATGACCCGGATTGTGCTAGCTCTGCTGATTCTGCTATTCGTAAACGCCATCAAGGGAAAAGAGTTATTGAGGAGTATTGTACAGAATTCCGCCGCTGGTCAGTTGGGGTGGAATGATACCGCTCTTCATAGTCAATTCCGGGTGGGTCTTTCTAGCTCTGTCAAAAACAGCTTGCTTAATTACCCTCCTTCAGCCACTTTGGATGACCTCATAAGGTTAGCCATCCAAATTCATAGGAGGCAAAGAGAAAGATGAGCTGAGGGGGATACAGATTATTATTATTATTATTATATGTAATGATGAGTCACCAACTCCCTCGTTCCTAACCCTCAGGGGAAACCTATACAATTGGGGACTACACGCTTGTTTCCTGAGGAAAGGGCCCATAGGCGATCCCTGGGTCTATGCATATATTGTGGAGATAAGGGGCATTTCCTTAAAAATTGTCCCAAGAGGCCTGGAAGTCCACAAAACCTAAATGGTGAAGGGAAGCTCAATTTGGGTAGTGAGATTTAATCTCCCCAATTCGCCTCAAAAAACGTAGTACCTGTAGTTTTGTCCTGGCCTGGGGGTTCAGTTAAAGTTTCGGCCTTGGTGGATTCTGGGGCTGGGGGAAATTTTTTAGATGTTGCCTTCGCAGTAAGGTATAATATTCCCCTTATTTCCCTCACACCTCCTATGAGGATTTCTGCTATTGATAAAAGCCCACTGGGGTCAGGTCTGGTAACCCAAAAATCCAAGGCATTATCCATGTGTGTGAACAATATGCATTGTGAAAAATTAGCTTTTCACGTTCTCGATGGTTCCTCGTCCCCGTTAATTCTGGGGTTACCATGGCTACAGGTACACAACCCCCACATTGATTGGGTAACTGGGGCGGTTATTCAGTGGGGTTCCAAGTGCAAAGATTCATGTCTAGCTTCCACTTTAATGGTAGCAGTTACTTCCCTAGAGAAACTCCCTTCTGTTGAGCAGTGCTCTAAGTCTCGTTCTGGGGTACATGGTTCCCTATCGGCAGTTACATCCACTCAGGAAAGAGCAGCCATTAAGAACCATAGGGAAGTATCCAAAATTCAGGTTGGGGACTTGGTTTGGCTATCCACAGGGAATATCAAGCTTAAAATTCCATATCTTATAAGCGGGGGCCCAGATTTATAGGTCCATACCCTATTGTGGAAATTTGAAACCCAACCTCTGTCCATCATGAGTTACCTGAGACATTTATGTTATCTAACCTGTTTCATATTTCTGTGTTAAAATCAGCCATACAGGTTCATCAGCAATCATGTCCTCCTCCAGTGTTGGTGAAAAGTCTGCCAGGGTTGACCACCTTAGGAAACATTTCCATCCCAGGTCTCCTGGTAAGCTTGAGGGTCCAGTGGCCCCTCCTAGAGGGGGGGTAATGTAAGGAATACATCTTACCCTGGTGGTCTAGTGGGCAGCTTGGTCCACCATCGCTCCTTCAGCATGGACGCCCGCTGCTCCTTCTTCCTTTGTGTGCTTTTTCACTATGGCGCGCACGCTGGCACGCTTCCTGGTTTATGCGCCAGCGTGACAGCAGGGATGAATGTTGTGAATGCTGTCTGCTCCTTTCTACAAGATTTGCTATTTTAATGATTATCAGTTAGGGAATTCATGAAGTCAAGCAAGCTTGCTGCTACATGACAAAATATGGAAGCATCAAGGCAGTACCGTTTGATAGGTTTTGTAGACATAATGAAAACACTGCAATAACTAATACATTGCAGATGTAAACTGTTATATTTGATACAAAGTTAAAGATTTTGAATTCTTGGAGATTGTCTTATCAATTTTAAAGGTAATAATTCATAGAAAAAGTTAAAATGGCTTCCTACACTCCTGAAGCTTCCACTAAATTAACTGCAACAGAATACAAATAATAGATGATAGGGTTAAAACTGAATATCAGCCTGGTATTTCCCTAAAGGTTTTGAAGAAGGTCAAGAAATTAAAGAAATTAACTTTGACTCTTTAGGCAGAGGCCTTTGCCTGTTTGCCATTACCAGAAGATTAGCAAACATTTGAATTTCCAAAGAGTTGGTGTATATTGATTTTTCATAGGTCAATGCCTATGCTTATTTAAAACTTTTTAAATTGGAATTTTGGTTTTGTTCTATAAAAAATCCTTGGAGGTTTGTTAAATTCTAGAATATGTAGTAGATCTGATTTCTTGGATCAATGGACTGTGAAAAGTTGACAAAACAAATTTGCAATGCTTTTCCTGACAGAGGTTTTGGGCCAAGTTTGTCCAGATGCCTTACACAGCACAGATGGGGAGAAAAGGTACTTGGCTGTGGTTTCCATGTCTCTTTTTGAGCAAGCAGTGTCCAAAGCTAAGCCTTGAAGGGAGTTCTCTTTAACTGAAGGAAACACACCAAATGGACTTGTTGTCAGTGTGTTAATTGTTCCAAGTGCTTTGGTGCAGAGAATGCCACTGCATACATACAGTTTAAAGGAGTCAGAGATAGCTGCCATGATCTACAGCCAATACAATACATATGTTCATCAGCTTTGTAGATATTTTCTATACTCTTTCATGTAATTATTGAATTATATAATATAAAATGAGCTATAATTCTATGCACTAGCATGATCCCATCCATTATGCAGACACATTTGCCTGCAGTTATGCTACTGCACTCAATGCAATAAATGTTAAGGGGTTGTCAAACTACTGCACATAGAATTTTGCATTATGAATATAGATTTTATCCTAATCAATTATCAATACACTGTACATTATTTTCAAATATGTAATTGTTATTACTATAGAAACCAGTATGTCTGGTTTCTATGCTGCTGCAATTGACAATATGTAATATTTGAACAATGTAGAACTATGAAATAATAGAAATACCACGAATTGTTGAGAGTAGGACTGACCAGACCAGACCTTTTATATACCTGATCAGCTTAAATATACTTCAATAAATGATCAAACTATCTCTGTTTTATTGAAAGTTTAGAGCCTTTTCTTATTAGCCTTTTTTTGCATAAAATTTCGGTAGCATTCACAATTTGTCATCCATGGTTTCATGTTTCAGAACAGATTGCTAGTGATTTGTTTTTTTTCTACTAGTAGGAGCTACACTGTGCATGAATTGAGGGCCAAAAGAGAGCCAAAACAGTATCCCTGAGGCACTTTTGGTTATTTCAAAATAACAATGCAGTTTTTTCCCAGAATTCCAGTGTAATTACAGATGCCTGCAAAGTTGTGTAGTTGGCAAGTGGTGCATGATGCACCGATATGGACACAAAATTAAAGTAATTCAAATACTGACACAACACACTGCATGAAATGGAATTCCCTCCACCTACAGTCTGATATTAAGCTCAAGGGATCCCTTGTGTCTATAAACTTTGTTGCACACTATTCATCAGAGCAGGCTGGGTGTTCCCCTCAATACAGTGCAATATAGTGTATTGGTGCAAGTAACCATACACATAGCAAAATTTACAGAACAATACAGTACACAAAGATTAACATTTCTGCCCTGTATTACTGGGACCTTGAACTAAATGACTGGCTCCATATCAATTTGAAGTCTTTATTTTCTCCAGATTGTTCTGATTTTCTTGGGGATTTCCATTTTCCTCCCACAACCAATACTGAGCTAATCTGATCTTGCTTCACAAAAAAAATAGCTAAACCACAGAAAAGTTAACAAAATTTTGCCAAATGCATTGGAGTCAATTGACGTTTTTCCTATGTTTTCACAAGTGCAAAAATGCATTTTTTTAAATTAAATATTATAAGTCTTATTATAAGGCTTATAGAATCTGACCCTTGCTTGTACTGTACAAAATACATATTAGCACATGTTATAGGGATATTAGGTTGTAAGCTCCACTGGGGCAGAGAATGATACAAATGGTTTATTATTCTTTTAACCATTGTGTTACCTCAGGGAGACTTGCTTGTGTTATATCTTTATTATATGCAATATGTGTATATTGTATGTATACATTGTGATTTGTATCTAAGAATGTTGTGTCATTTACATATTAGATAGTATCAGGACATAACAGAGGCAAGCTTCAAAGACACCCAATTTAGCCTACAGTTGTTAAACCCTTTGACCAGGGCAGCTGGAAAAGCAAACCTTCCTGTCTACACACTGCCTTTCCCCATTCCATTGTCCTGATTCTGGAATGAACTGCCTCAGGAATCCATGCCCTACTCCCCAAGATTAATGTATTGGTCACTGACCAATCAGAACCTGACATGAATTTATGGTCAGTCTATAGGTTAATACAATAGGCTAAGTTTGTCAGAGAGTTCAGAGAGTTCCTGAAGTGAGGACATAGATGACAGACCTAATGGAAGGATGAGTATCAGAGAGGCAGTGGATTTAGATCCAACATATACATATTTCTAATTGTCTTTGTAAATATTTGTTATACATTCTATGTAGTGTAACTTGTTTTATGTGTATTACTTCTGAAGATATGTGTCAATAGTTTTTGTAAATAAATATATATTTTGATTGAACTATCTCTTTCGTTAAAGAACCCTTATAACCAGGAATACTGATGTACATGTGTATATAAGAATAAATATGGGGATTTTCTTACCGGTAAATCCTTTTCTCCTGGGTCTGTACTGTCAGTGCAGACGTCTGGGGGTTTAACCTTGATACCTCTGGAGGCAGGACAAAAGAATTCTGAATTGTAGCTCCTCCTCCTTGGTAATAACTGGAGTTCCCGCCTCACACTGGCAGTTTCTCATCCAAAATACAAAACCAGGGAACATTGGAGCAGAACCGTAACAGTAGAACATTGTAACAACACAATTTTTTTTTTAAAAACTAGTAATAATAGTAACTGGGCCGAAAGGACCCTTGGCAAATCGCCAACACCTCCATAAAAATCTATAGGGAGGGACTTACTGCACTGATAGTACGGACACAGGAGAAAAGGATTTACCGGTAAGAAAATCCCCTTTTCCTGGGGCAGCCCGTCCTGTCAGTGCAGACGTCTGGGGACGTTCAAAAGCCGTCATGTACCCAGACTGGGAGGGCCAAGAAGTTCCAGTAACCACTGTATGTAGAACCTTCCTCCCAAATGCTGCTTCAGCTGAAGCGAAAGTGTGAAGTTGGTAAAATTTTGCAAAAGTGTGCACTGAGGACCATGTGGCTGCTTTGCATATTTGCTCAGGAGAGGCCAAATTGTTGAGAGCCCAAGAGGTACTGACTGCTCTTGTAGAGTGGGCTCGCAGCTTTAGTGATGTTCATTTTCCCACCTGTTTGTAGGCGCAGGATACAGTCTCTACTAACCATCTGGCATAAATCCCATATTTAAACACCATGCTTGGAATATACGCCATATCCTATGATACGAATTGGCCGTGGACTGCTTCCTCGCTTTAAGAAGTGTTGTAATCACCTGTTCTGAGAAACCCTTGTCTCTCCATAGCTGGGCTTCAAGTGCCATGCCGACAGGTGTAGCATTTCCAGATTGTGGTGAAACACTGGACCTTGAGATGCTGACAATGCCGGAATGTTGGACTCCGCCCATTGGAATTTCTGATAAGTCTCTTCCATTGCTACCTTGCTGCGGGTTCCCCCTTGATGATTTAGGTACGCTACCGTTGTGGTGTTGTCGGATTGGATTTGAATTGGCGTAGATTTGAGTAAAGGAGCCCAATGCAGTAGAGCATTGCGAACAGCCCTGAGTTCCAGGATAGTGATGTGGAGCTCTAATTCCTCTCTTGACCATTGTCCTTGGCAAGACAAGTTTTCCATGGCTGCTCCCCAACCTGTGAGACTGGCATCTGTGCTGATCACTCTCCATGGGGGGAGAGACCAAAGGCATCCCTGTGTGAGGTTGCTTTTGTTCGTCCACCACACCAGCTGAGTTCTGGTTGCCTTGCTGATGTGTATAACTTGAGAGAGATCGTCGTGCTTTTTGTTCCAGTGATGAAGGAACTCCGTCTGCAAGGGGCGCATGTGGAAATGTACTTAAGGTAATGCCTCTAGTGATGACACCATAAGGCCTAAGAGTCTGAGGCAATCTTCCGCTGTCAGTTTGACTGAGAAATCTCTTGGTTGAGAGTTGTAACTTGACTACCTTGTCGTTCGGAAGTGAAATTCTGCATGACTTTAAGTTGAACACCATTCCCAACAATCTTATCTCCTGAGTAGGTTGGAGGTTGCTTTTTTTGTGATTGATTAACCACCCAAATTATTGTAAGATCTGAATTGACTGTTCGGTGTGGCATGTTGCGAGAGAAAACGATGGTGCCTTTATGAGGATATTGTCTAAGTATGGAACTGATGGTATTCCCATTTTTCTTAGAATGGCAATGACAGGACTTTTGTGAACACCCTCGGTGCTGTGGTCAACCCGAACGGCATTGCTGTGAATTGGTAGTGATCCCGGCCTACCGCAAAACGGAGGTAACGTTGATGATTTGGGTGTATTGGGATGTGGAGATAGGCCTCTTTGAGGTTTATGGTTGTCATGAAGTGTTTTGGCTCCATTGTATTTATTAAGGAGCGTAGTGTCTCCATTCTGAACCTTGTCTTTTTGATAAATCTGTTGAGAGGCTTGAGATTTAGGACTGGTCTGAACTGACCTCCTTGTTTGTCTACTAAGAATAGATTTGTGTAGTACCCCTTAAGCGATGCTGTTGAGGTGGTGCAATAACATTGCAACATCAGTTGTACAGTGCTTTTCTTCTTTTTGTGTTGTGGGGTATTGATGAGGGTACGAATGCTCGTCGGGATGGGAGGGAATTGAAAGGTATCTTGTAGCCGCTTTGAACTACCTGAAGAACCCAGCCTTCTGTGACTGAGTTCTGCCACACCCGAGAGAAAAGGAGAAGTCTGCCTCCCACAGCCTCCTCCGTCCCTGGTGTGGGTGGACCTTCATGCTTCCGTGGGCTTCTGACCACCTGGTCTCCTACTTTGCTTTTGTTGGGAGGGCCAAGTGGTTCTCTTTCAATTGCTAAACTGGGAAACTGATGTTTGGTTTCGGCCTTGGTTTCTGTAACTAGGAAAGGAGTTTGGGGGAGTCCCCCAAGACCTCTGTTGTTCTTTGCGTTGTGGTTCAGGACGAAATCTCCTGCCCTGTGGCAGGAATGGGGTTTTTCCGCCTGTTACCTCAGTGATTAATTGTTTGAGCTCTGGTCCAAAGAGGTGTTCTCCTGAAAAAGGCAGGGCCAAAAGTTTTCCTTAGGAGGCATTATCACCATTCCATTGGCGTAGCGAGAGTGCCCTGCGAGCTACCACTAGGTTAGCTGATGCCCTAGCCACTAAGTGGGTGACCTCCATGGCTGCATCGCTTAGGAAATCGAAAGTTGTAGCATGCGGTTTAGTTCAGCTTGTAAAATTGAATCTTGCCTGTCAAGCTTACCAGTATAATCCAGTCGTAGAAGGAGCTGGAGCCGTAGATAGTGAACCCACAAGCGCCTCACACAACCGCTACCCACCTGGAGTGGAACAGGGAGCAGAGTTGTGCAGAGTAGCCAATGAGACGATAAGCGAAGTACAAGGGATTAGGCAAAGTCGTGGTCAGGAGGTCCGAGGTCAGAAGGCAGGCAGCGAGATTCGTAAACGATGAAACAGGCCGATAAGTCGAGACAGGCAGCAGGAATCATAATCCGGGAATCATAATCACATCAAAAAAAGAATCTACTGTGGCCAATACAGGACTTTGACGATCCATGAGACGGAAGGGTTCCATTCGGTATCATCCGCCCATTGCCGGAATTCCAGCGTGTAATCTTCCGCTGGATGGTCCCCTTGCTTCAGAGCACGCAGGGCAGCCTCAGCAGTGGTGGCTCTGTGTGGATCATCGAAAATAACTGCCATCGCATCAAAAAAAGAATCTACTGTGGCCAATACAGGACTTTGACGATCCATGAGACGGAAGGCTCAGGTTTGTGGTTCACCCGTAAGGAAGGAAATGATAACCCCAACCCGGATTTGCTCAGTGGGATATGTGTGGGGTTTAAGTGAAAACAGCAGCTTACAGTGGCTCCTGAAGTTCCTGAACACCTTTCGATCACCAGCGAATTTTTCTGGAAAGGCCACTTTAGGTTCGGAGATTCCTGAGGTAATCACCTGAACTTCCGTTGGAGCAGGAGGAGGAGCAGCAGCCGTGGAAGGAAGAACAACTGGCGGATGGGTTCTGATATGCTCCTGCAACTGCGAATAGCCACTGTACCACTTAGTCCGGGTACAGGCAAGGGTCGATAACAGGAATTCAAGAAGTATAGAGACGCTAGGGTTTCAGTTAAACAACCTAATAACCAGGCAATGCATCTCAGTCTGAACCAGGTTTAAATATTGTTAGTTTGGCGCCAAACTGGCGTCTTTCCGCTGGCGCCGCAGTACTGACGCCAGCACGTCCGTCTTAGGCGTTTTCACCAGCGACCGGCGCCGGCGCCTTCGCGCCCGTGCCCGTCGCCGGCGTCCTGCGTCACGCGCCGGTACGCATTAACGCGCCCGCGCCGAACAGAACGCGGACCCAATTCCTCACATTGCCCCCCATCAAGGAGCGGCCTCAGGACGCGACAACCGGAAGGCTTACCAGGGTAAGTTCCATGGAATTTTTCCAACAACTCCGGAGCGTGGATGTTAGAAGCTGGTTCCCAAGAATTCTCTTCCGGACCATAACCTTTCCACCTTACCAGGTACTGAAGATGCTTGCCTCTCAACCTGGAATCCAAGATCTCCTCAACCTCAAATTCTTCTTGACCATCAACCACAACAGGAAGCGGAGGAGGAGCCGTACGCCCAGGAAATCGAAACGTTGAGGCCGGTTTCAAAAGTGCAGTATGAAACACTGGATGAATGTGCCAGGATGCTGGAAGTTTAAGCTGGAAAGCCACAGGATTAATTTGACAAATTATGGGAAAAGGACCCAAGAAACGTTGACCCAACTTCCTACTGGGACAAGAAAGCTTGAGGTTAACAGTTGACAACCAAACAAAGTCACCCACCTTGAACTCTGGGTCACCTCTCCGTCTCCGATCAGCATAAGTTTTAAAGTCTTGTTGAGCCTTCTTCATGTTTTCTTGGAGTTTCTGAAAATTATTGGACAGAAAAGTTAATCGGTCCTTGACTGCAGGAACTAAAATATCAGCAACAATGGCAGAGGGAAAAGTTACTGGATGAAGACCATAGTTTGCGAAGAAAGGGGACTGTCTGATGGAGGAATGATGAGCATTATTATAAGCGAACTCAGCAAGAGGAAGAAGATTCTACCAGTCATCTTGGAGGTATGAAGAATAACATCTCAAATATTGCTCGAGGGTCTGGTTAGTTCGCTCGGTCTGACCATTGGACTGAGGATGAAAAGCAGAGGAAAGGGACACCGAAATCTTAAGTGCTCCACACAAGGACTTCCAAAACTGTGACGTGAACTGCGGTCCCCGATCTGACACCACCTCATCTGGAAGACCATGGAGTCTTACTACTTCCTTAATGAAGGTATCAGCAGTCTCAGAGGCAGAAGGAAGTTTTGGTAAAGACTTAAAATGAGCCATCTTAGTTAAATGGTCAACAAAAACAGCAATGGTGGAACAATCACATGACAATGGTAAATCAGAAATAAAGTCCAAAGAAACTGATCCCCATGGACGAGAAGGCACTGGCAGTGGTTGAAGAAGACCAATAGGCCTAGAATGAGAGTCCTTGGATCTGGTGCAAACTTCACATGATGAGACAAACTTGAAACAGTCTTTAGCCATCCCAGGCCACCAAAATCTCTTGGCTGAAATAATATTCTTTTTGACACCTGGATGACCCGCCAGTTTGGAATCATGAATATTCTTGAGGACCTCTAAACGCATTTGTTCCAGAACAAAAATCTTGCCTTGATGAAGAAGAAAACCGTCCTTGGGAACTAATGATGGTTCACAAACGTTTATGGATGCATCTTTAATTCCATCTACAAGAGTAGACTGTAACAGGAGGAAATTATTAGAGTTTAAAATCGTCTCAGGAGCCAGAGGAACTTCATCTTCAGGGGAGAACATTCGTGATAAAGCATCCGCCTTAACATTCTTTGACCCAGGTCGGTATGTGAGATGAAAATTAAATAGCATAAAAAATAAAGCCCACCTTGCTCGTCTAGGTCTCAACCTCTTGGCCGAACGTAGATACTCCAAATTCCTATGATCCGTAAGGATGAGAATCGGATGTTTAGACCCTTCAAGGAGCTACCTCCACTCCTCAAGTGCTAGCTTGATAGCAAGTAATTCGCGGTCAGCTACATCATAATTACATTCGCTTTTGGCCAACTTACGGGAAAAAAAAGCAACAGGATGAAGATCCTCTTGAATCCCAGTTCTCTGTGACAACACAGCACCCACTGCGAGTTCTGAAGCGTCAACTTCTAAGGTGAAAGGAAGGGAAACATCTGGATGGTGAAGAATTGGGCCTGAAGTGAAAAGTGTCTTCAGTCTCTCAAAAGCCCCCTGAGCCTGTGGTGACCAACAAACTTTTGATTATTGCAACTCAGTAATTGGAAGAATGACTTGAGAAAAATTCTTTATAGATTTTCTGTAAAAGTTTGCAAAACCAATAAAACGTTGAACAGCTTTTTTAGTTGATGGAATTGGCCAGTCAAGAATTGCAGAGATCTTCCTGGAGTCCATCTGGATTCCCTGGGGAGAAATGAAGAAACCCAAAAAATCTACAGACGTTTGTTCAAACACACATTTTTCAATCTTAGCATACAGCTGGAGTGCGCAGACGTGTCAGGACCTTCTTCAAATGTAACCTGTGCTCCTCCAACGAGTTAGAAAAAATAAGGATATCATCTAAATATATGATGACGAAAATATCAAGAAAGTCCCTGAAGACATCATTAACGAAGTGCTGAAATGTCGCAGGGGCGTTACAGAGACCAAAAGGCATGACCAAATATTCAAAATGTCCATAACTAGTGTGAAAGGCCGTCTTCCATTCATCACCTTCCCTTATTCTGACTAGATTATATGCACCCCGAAGATCCAGTTTAGAAAAAATCTTAGCCTCCGCCAAACGTTGGAAAAGTTCTGGAATGAGAGGAAGTGGATAGCGATTTTTGACTGTAACTTTGTTCAAATCTCGGTAGTCAATACACGGCCTTAAAGAATGATCCTTTTTCTCAACAAAGAAAATCCCAGCTCCTGCCGGAGAAGAAGACTGCCTAATGAATCCTTTAGCCAGATTCTCATCTAAATAAGAACGGAGCTCCGAAAGTTCAGACTCAGATAACGGATACACTCGTCCAAAAGGAATTTGAGCCCCTGGAAGAAGGTTAATAGGGCAACCGTAAATACGATGAGGAGGCAACCTCTTTTATTGAAAACGTCCGTAAATTCCCAATATGCTTGAGGAAGAAGGTCTTGGATCTCAGAGGCAGGAGATAAAGTACATACACCATTTGAAGGGAGAATGCATTGGGAAAGACAAAAGTTTGAAAGAAAAGTTACTTCACCAGTTGCCCAGTTGATAGACGGATTGTGTTTCTGCAACCAAGGTAATCCCAGGATGACAGGGAATAAAGGAGAAGAAACCACATCAAAGTTCATGAGTTCAGCATGCCCTTTATTAAACAAAACAAAAAGGGAGATAGTCTCTTGCACCACAGGGCCAGAAGTAATCAGAGAACCATCTGCCACACGAAGAGCTATAGGATTTTTTTTGGACTGGAGCGGTATCTGGAACTGTAATGCCACTTTATTGTCCAAGAAACACCCGCTTGCCCCAGAGTCAAGAATTGCTTGAATTTCGACCCTCTTGTCTCCCCACTGCAAAGATAAAGAGACTGTCAGGAGAGGCACAGGAACATGACACCCAGAAAAGTCCTTTTCAAAAATCCTCTTACCCGTTGGGCGGATCGGACAACCCCGAAGCAGATGACCAGCTTGTCCGCAATAGAGGCAGAGGTTAAGTCTGCGACGTCTAATACGCTCCTCTGGAGTTAACGCAGACCCAATAGCACCGATCTGCATAGGCTCTGGAGCTACGTTGAAGATGGATGGAGGAGCAGCTGGAGAACTTGTGGAAGGCATTCGGACAGGAGGAGGAGCGGATGGTAACAGCCAAGTCTGAGGGAAAAGACCTGCTTTCTCAGCCTTTTCTTCTTCCCGGCGTTCCCTGAGCCTCTGATCCAGTTGGATTGAAATGAGGATGAGATCCTCCAGACTATCAGGGATGCCAGTACGAGCTAACTCATTTTTTAACTCAGATGAAAGTCCGAAACGGTACTGGTTCGTTAATGCTGCTGGGTTCCATTTGGTATCATCCGCCCATTGCCGGAATTCCAGCGTGTAATCTTCCGCTGGATGGTCCCCTTGCTTCAGAGCACGCAGGGCAGCCTCAGCAGTGGTGGCTCTGTGTGGATCATCGAAAATAACTGCCATCGCATCAAAAAAAGAATCTACTGTGGCCAATACAGGACTTTGACGATCCATGAGACGGAAGGCCCAGGTTTGTGGTTCACCCGTAAGGAAGGAAATGATAACCCCAACCCGGATTTGCTCAGTGGGATATGTGTGGGGTTTAAGTGAAAACAGCAGCTTACAGTTGCTCCTGAAGTTCCTGAACACCTTTCGATCACCAGCGAATTTTTCTGGAAAGGCCACTTTAGGTTCGGAGATTCCTGAGGTAATCACCTGAACTTCCGTTGGAGCAGGAGGAGGAGCAGCTGCCGTGGAAGGAAGAACAACTGGCGGATGGGTTCTGATATGCTCCTGCAACTGCGAATAGCCACTTTGCAGCTCCCGAACAGCTTGTGTTAGTGAGGACAGCTGTTGGGTTAGGACGGCAAATGGAGACGCTCCTTCAGCTGGATCCATCCTCGGGCCTGGTTATACTGTCAAGCTTACCAGTATAATCCAGTCATAGAAGGAGCTGGAGCCGTAGATAGTGAACCCACAAGCGCCTCACACAACCGCTACCCACCTGGAGTGGAACAGGGAGCAGGGTTGTGGAGAGTAGCCAATGAGACGATAAGCGAAGTACAAGGGATTAGGCAAAGTCGTGGTCAGGAGGTCCGAGGTCAGAAGGCAGGCAGCGAGATTCGTAAACGATGAAACAGGCCGATAAGTCGAGACAGGCAGCAGGAATCGTAGTCCGGGTACAGGCAAGGGTCGATAACAGGAATTCAAAAAGTATAGAGACGCTAGGGTTTCAGTTAAACAACCTAATAACCAGGCAATGCATCTCAGTCTGAACCAGGTTTAAATATTATTAGTTTGGCGCCAAACTGGCATCTTTCCGCTGGCGCCGCAGTACTGACGCCAGCACGTCCGTCTTAGGCGTTTTCGCCCGCATCCTTGCGCCAGCGACCGCGCGCGGGCGCCTTCGCGGCCGTCGCCGGCGTCCTGCGTCACGCGCCCGCGCCGAACAGAACGCGGACCCAATTCCTCACACTTGCCCGTAATGTTGTAGGAGCTCTTGAGTCCAGAACATTGCTGTTCTTGCTAGCCCTGCGGCTGCTGTTATAGGTCTGAATATAACTGCTGTATTGGTATAGCCTCTTTTGAGATTATTTTCCATCCGCTTGTCCATTTGGTCTTTAAAGGAATAGTTCAGTGTGAAAATAAAAACTGTGTAAATAGATAGGCTGTGCAAAATAAAAAATGTTTCTAATATAGTTAGTTGGCTAAAAATGTAATATACAAAGGCTGGAGTGAACAAATGTCTAATAAAACAGCCAGAATCCAACTTCCTGCTTTTCAGCTCTACAACTCTGAGCTAGTCAGCGACTTGAAGGGGGGCCACATGGTACATTTCTGTTCAGTGAGTTTGTAATTGACCCTCAGCATTCAGCTCAGATTGAAAAGCAACAGATATGACCCATGTGGCCCCCACTCTCTCTGATTGGTTACTGCCTGGTAGCCAGGGTAACCAGTCAGTGCAAACCAAGAGAGCTGAAAAGCAGGAAGTAGTGTTCTGACTCACATGTTATGTATATGTCAAATCACTCCAGCCTTTGTACATTACATTTTTGGCTAACTAACTATATTAGAAACATTTTTTATTTTGCACAGCCAATCTATTTACCCAGTTTTTATTTTTACACTGAACAATTCCTTTAAATGCCCTTGCATCTTCTGTTGGAAGGGTAGTATATTTAGATAGGCTGAATACTGCAGAGTCCACTCTGGGAGCTTTGTCCCATTTTGAACCGAACTCTTGTGGTACTGGGTATTTAGAAAAAATTTTTTTCCTAATGCTCATGCGTTTTTCAGGTGTACGCCACTCTGTCTTGATACTTTGAGCTATGGACTTAAACACTGGAAAACATTTTGGTTTCTTTGTGTGAATACCTAATACTTTGTCGGCTTTAGATACTGGGGCAGATGTATCTTTTAAATCTAAGGTTTGAAGCATGTCCCTTAGTAGTCTGCGTCCTTGTTCAGAAGTAATACACGATGTGCACCCCCCTTCAGATAAGGAAGCTTCTGAATCATGTGATAATGAAGAGTGGCTCGATCCCTCTTCTGAGGACAAATCTGGGTCTGAAGATAAAGAAGGAGATCTATGCTTTCGCTTAGAATGTGTCCTGTAATTCATAGACTGTTGGATGGTCGTTTTAACCCACTTTATCAAGTCAGTAATCTGATTTTGTTGTGAGTTTGCTGATGGCCCAGGTTGCCCATCTGAGGAAGACTGAGATTGTTCTGGGTCTAAGTCTGTTTGCTGCATTGTATTACTTAATTCACCTCTGGTGCCTCTTGTCTAGTGAGTTCTGGCTCATTGGTGGCCAAGGGTTGTGGGCTAAGCGTTGGAGGTGGGTCAGGCAAGTCACACTTTTTGACCCTCTTATATTTTGCCTTTGACTTTTTGGCTTTAATCTCTGTGGGTGGCATGTCTTGGATTAATTCTAAGAGCCCCTTAGGAACCTCCATTGCTGTGAGACCCGATGAATATAAAACTGTATCTGGGGTTTAAGAATGCGCCTTAACAGCAGCTCTCCGACTCCTGGAATGGCGCGAATAACAGGCGTGCTGCGGTGTGAAGGCCGGAAGTACCAGAAGTCCCGCCTCCTTGCTGAGAATGAGAGTCGCGTTACTGAACGCGCCATAACCTAGCAACCGAGCAGTAAAAGGGCGCGAGTTTTGGTAAGGGCGCTTCTGCACCAAAGGGGAGAAGTCTTACCAACCCTTACTGCCTGTAAGGCGGTCTGTCTCCGTGAAGCGCCCCAGGCATTTGAAGCAATACATCCTCAGTCACTGACGGAGGGAATTGCTAGTCTCCTCTTCGTGCCCCTTAGGGCCTGACTGTCCTGGGCACACCACTTGTGACCAAAATAAAAGGTGCCTTGGTACTCCCCACTTGGCAGGCAACTGGCAAGGAGGGGGAGCCCAGCCCGGACCCCTAGGGAATGGAAAAATAAACTAAAAACCTAACTAACATTTTTTGTTTTAAATCTGGGGAACAACCCCAGCGTCCTACCTCCTGTAGCAGGACAAAAGAAACTGCCAGTGTGAAGCGGGAACTCCAGTTATTACAAAGGAGGTGGGAGCTACAATTCCAAATTATTTTGTCCTGCCTCCAGAGGTATCAAGGTTAAACCCCCAGACGTCTGCACTGACAGGACGTGCTGCCCCAGGAAATACATATTTACATAAATATATTCTTGGTCAGCAATTGCAGAATATGTCAGCACTAGGCTATTCTAATATCTTATGATCAAAATAGTGCGAATATCAGCAACAGGTATCAGCATTTGTGCAAATTTGCATTTATGTTAATAAATGAACCCTACTATACCCTCAGAGCTGTATATATATATATATATATAGGCACTCATGGGTCCATGCTAGGTCGGTAGCTTTAGTGGGATGGATCATGGGTGCCTATATATAAAAAAAAGATGTTATTTGCATTCACTATTAACTAATTAATTTTCTGTACAAATCAAACCCAGACAAATAATAATTATAAGTAGTTACTTGTAGGCATAAACTCAGGTTGATTTTCAGACCTCACTAAATTTGCTTACTTACTTAACTTACTTACTTTATTAAGAAAGAAATATGCTTTCAGGTATACTTTTACTTTACTCTACTTTA
The DNA here is from genome assembly GCF_017654675.1 of Xenopus laevis. Lineage (NCBI taxonomy): Eukaryota > Metazoa > Chordata > Amphibia > Anura > Pipidae > Xenopus > Xenopus laevis. Next base: position 89,317,466 of record NC_054371.1, on the reverse strand, counting down.
GTTTTTAGGGAAATACGAAAAACAGAAGCAAATGCATGTGCAGAAATGATTAATGGGCACCTCTCTGTTCTAGACACTGGATGAGAAGTCAATGCTCTAAGTTATCCTTGTCATTAAATGTGGTAATTACTGTAATTCCTTAAATACAGAGCAAATATACACAATGCCATTACTTCATACAACATACCATATGGTGCATAATCATGTGCTTGTTTCAGATGAAATGTTTGTTTGTGTGGTGTATGGGGCTTTAGATCATTATGCAAAGGGGAGTTAAGTGAAGAAAAGAATTCAACTGTGTTGATTCAGCTAATTCAGATGAGACAATAACATAACATAGATGAAAGAAAATATAACATCTGATTGCAGCAGATGGTGGAATATTTTGCACATTTCAAATTTTGGTTTGCTGACTGCCATTGTCATGTCAGATTTTAATAAAATAGACGTCTCTTCTTATTCTGTTCAGTGACAATATTCAGCAACTCTTTCGGATTTTAACAGGTAATCAGAATATATGGTGATATAAGTTTGCACCATGTCTAAAATTTTGAAACTAAACCTGGAGCATTTTTCATAACTGTTTATGAATCTTATTATGAGATAATCTTATTATTTTTTTGGGGGTAACCTATTTCCTCCCTACAATTCCTAACATATGGCACATAAACTATACACTGGGCTCATGTGTAGGGCATTATAACAACTTTATTTTATTTAATTAAGGTTTCCCGGGCTTGTGTAGGGTGATGTATTTGCTGCAACATATATGTCCATTGAACTTTAACTTCCCGCCGTATGCAAATTAGGCAACCCTAGCGCAACTTCGCTTCACATGGCACAGTAACGCTAGCGCAAATTCGCCAGTGTTTGTCGGCTTGGACGCAACTTCGGTTTTCAGTGAATTAGTGTTGTCCTGGTGAATCTACGCCTGGTGAATTCCAACCATTTATGGTCCAAAGAAATCCCTCTCGGTAAATATAAGATTTCCTCAACGGGTGGGGAACTTCCCCCCCCCATTCCCAACTCTTGAAAGCACTAGTTCATGGCTGAAGTTAGGTTCTTGCAGTTAAGAAAGGAATACATTACTTACTCCCTTACATTTATATTACCCTGCAGTTTTCTTCTGCACCTCACAACTTTTTATATAACACCTTCATTATATCTATGTATACTGAACACTACAGGGTTTATTTTGGGACAAAAATTTGTATTTTTCATGGAAATCTTTTTTATATCGATTTATTATACCCCGATGCTGCAAAAAGCCTGAACCTGAAAATCTCAGATCTGTCCAGCTTCTGTCAATGGGAGAGGCACCTATGTCAATTTGCCGCTTTCATGGTCTGCACTGGGTTTAGCCAAAAATCCAACTTTTTCTGTTTTTTTGGGAAAAAACAAAAAAAATAGATCGATTTGGGCAAAAATACTAAAAATTCTAGCGATTCAGGTTTTTGCTTGATTTTTTCGATTTTTTTCAGCGATTTGATTTATTCTGGTTATTTTATCAATAAATAAGGTTAAATCAAGCATGGGAGTTTGGTTGTGTTTTTTTTAAATAAAATATGAGATAAATTTGGATTTCAGTAAATAACTCCCTACATCTTTCTTCCAGTCTCTTCAGGCCCAGATTTGTGGCAAGGCCACAAAGGCCTGACCCTAAGTCAAAGGTTTTAGGGGTGGCATGTCGCCCAGCCGCAGGCCCCATCTAAAAAAAAACGTACTCCTTTACGCCTAATCTCCAGTGCTGGTGCACGTGCACACTCGCGGGCCTGAGTCTCTTAACTGTTTTTTTTTTTCCTACCTAATAGGAATAAAGGACCTTTCTTGTCCCAATGAATGAAAATTAATAAACATAAACAGTATTTCTCAATACTTTTTAAAATAATTTTTTCACTGTGTAAAAGGTTTCAAAACATTTTTGTTATTTCTCCTAAATATTATGCATTTGCTGTAGAGAAAACTTGCTATAATAATGATAGATTGCTTTAATACAAACAAAGCATGTTGGGACACAGAGAAAAACTCTTATGAGCACTATGTTATTTCATGAGCAGAGAACAGAGAATTTGTTTTAATCTTGGATATCATGCCTATGTTTCTAGATACATCTAGGAGTAATATGATGTATTATAATGCATTCTGTGCTGTGGTAACATAGCATTTTTTTCATTTAAGATTCTCAGAAGCACTACCTATTTATAGGAAATTATTTGGATTCTTTTTAATGCAGCTTTAAAATATCTACACTTATTAAACTGGATTTGATAGACTGGAAGTGACACTGGGTAACATGCTTTGCAGAACATCTGGGGAAGCACCACTAATATGAGTAGATCAATGTTGGCAGAGAATAAGCAGTCTAATCTAAGCCATCACCGAAATTGGGTACCTTTATTGATTTTCCCATCTCAAGTGTTATCTAAAATGACACTTTTACCAAATAAGCAGATATCATCCACAGAAAATCAATTGACACAAAACTTACTTTTGACAAATTACACATTGCTCATGTTTATTTATATTTAATGATGCTGAATAGTTTAAATCATATTTGGGGGGGGGGGTGGTTAAGAGGCAAGAAGAACAGAAAATAAACAAACACTTCATGGTTCAATTTAATGCCAAGGGGTTTTAATACTGTATATGGAACTCCATTAAGTGGATCAAAGTGACATTATGGAGGTATTTACTAAAAGTCAAATTTATCCCATTTTTTTATTAAAACAAAGTCGACCTAATGCCTATCCACAAATTTAACTCATTTATCAAAAAATCAGTTCGAAAAATTTGGTGTGGGAAAAGACTCAACAAAATTATGTCCAACAAATTGAATTGTACGTCTTTTTCAAGTTTGACACCTGAATCTTCAAGTTATTCAAGTTGTTGCCAGAAAACCCAGACTATTTCGGATGATCGTACAAAACCCAACACAGATCACGATGTCAAGAAACACCTTCAAATTGTAAAAGGGACATCTGCCATGATCTTAGCAGTTTTTAGATGGAGTATTTTCAGATTCTGATTTTTAGCAGCTTTAGTGTAGAATACATCTCTAAAAATTTGAGTTTCCCCCCTAAAAAAACATGACCAGAAAAAATTGAGGCTTCAAAAATAGACCCCTAAGTATGACACTGATATAATTTCAACACTGTCCATCTTTTTCCAAATTGAAACATATCACATCCATGTTAAACTTACCCATATGTTGATGCACCAGTTTTTATTATGTTACTTTAAATAAGATACTACCATTACTGCTTTTAAAGGAATTTTTCAGTGTAAAAATAAAAACTGGGTAAATAGATAGGCTGTGCAAAATAAAAAATGTTTCTAATGTAGTTAGTTAGCCAAAAATGTAATGTATAAAGGCTGGAGTGATTTCATGTATAACATGTCAGTCTGAACACTACTTCCTGCTTTTCAGCTCTCTTGGTTTACACTGACTGGTTACCCTGGTTACCAAGAAGTAACCAATCAGAGACTTGAGGGTGGGCCACATGGGTCATATCTGTTGCTTTTGAATCTGAGCTGAATGCTGAGGAACAATTGCAAACTCACTGAACAGAAATGTACCATGTGGCCCCCCTTCAAGTTGCTAACTAGCTCAGAGTTATAGACCTGAAAAGCAGGAAGTTGGATTCTGGCTGTTTTATCAGACATCTGTTCACTCCAGCCTTTATATATTACATTTTTGGCTCACTAACTATATTAGAAACATTTTTTATTTTGCACAGCCTATCTACTTACACAGTTTTTATTTTCACACTGAACTATTCCTTTAATAGAAAATAACTCTTTGTGAAAAATGTATTGGGGCCGGAAAATTTGCAAACTGGTGAAAAATTTGTGAAACACATTAAAGTCAATGGGCGTCAAAATAATTTTGAGGTGCGACAATTTTGACATGAGCAACAATTTTTTTACATGCATTTTTTTTTGTCCAAAAGCATTAAAGTCAATGGGTGCCTGAAGAATTTGTCGTGGCAAATTTTCCACTGCAAATTTTCACCACAGTTTTTTGTGGAAATTTGCCGCAAATCCATACCTGGCGAATAAATTCACCCATCACTATTTTTTAAATTTGGCTATTTTTAGTGCAGGATCACCAGAATAGTGAATAAGAATTTGTCACCCTTAAAGGGAAATATGACTGCAACTCCTCTTTTTTGACATAGGCTTATTCAAATGGGCTCAACTGCTTGAATAACATTTTTCACACCAACATACCGGTACACCATTTCTCAGATTGACAGGACTCTGCTCATAGTCTCAAGCAGCACTTTGCTCACCGCACTTGTGGTTTTAAATGTCTCCTAAAGAGTTCTGTATTCTGAACTGATAAATATTCTGTGTATCATGACCCTAAACCTTTATTATTACTTTCATTGCAGAATACAGTTTTATTTATATTGCATTATTACCATAAAGTATATTTGCATATTCATATCATTCTATGTTTCAATGATGTGGCCCTCTGTTCATTTTAAATTCTGCTGGAGTGCAGAAACATCTTTATGTTTTGTTTTATATTGACAATTCCTCTTCTTCTTTGTTGGTAAATTGAAGCCTGTACTGTACCTATTTGAAATAGCAAGGGTTATCATACTTTACCATTATTTCTTGACTGACATTTCCTAATTAATGTCTTATTGATACTCCCATCTTACTAAGATTTGTTTCTTTTTCCAGGGAGAGTGAGAGAATTGTCAGAATGCGTATTTGAACTTTACTAGCAAACATTCACAATATTCAAGCAACTTAGCATTTTGTATAGAGGTAAAAAATGGCACATCAAGAAAAAAGTTAGGGTTAGCCTTGCGTCAACAGAAAAAAATATAATTTTATGTTCATCCCTTGAGGTATAATTACAAGTACTGAAAGCTGATCTCCAGTTTTATTTACTACCTCACTTACTTATAAATAATTGAGTGAGCTGTAATTGATGATCAGCATTCTTTGCTGGTATAAAATGATTATGTTGAAGAAAGTGTAGACAACTTTCTCTTATAAATTTACAATAACCCTGCTGATTATGCACCCCTGATAAAATCTCTGGGTCTCTAGATGTAATGCTTACTTACTCAGGCAAACCAGAGTTTCCTTTGTCATACAGGAATCTGGTACTATTCATGGGCTGTTCCGCAAATAGAAAAATGCAATGAAATCAGTACATTTAAGCATAATTTATAAACTAATTTTATAGTTTTTAATGTGTTTTTTGTTTTTTTATGTGTTGTTTTTTATGTGTTGAACCTACTGAAAATGTTGTTAATTTTTAATCAGAGTTTTTATTTTTGCATCAGATAGTCAGTATACAGTGCCGACATTTGGACTATGGACCAAAAATCTGGACTATGGAAAAAAAACATGCGATTCCATGCCTCTTTTTTTACCAATTACACATATACTACAGTTTTTATAAACCTTATCTACTATTACTTTGGAACTTTAAGTATGCTGTCAAACTATTGTCTCTGCAATGTAGATGTACAAGCAGAACAGTAACATCTTAGAATAGCATTTATTTTGATTTGATTTCTGCTGATAGGTGATGGACGAATAAATTCAGCAGGCACAAATTCGCTGAGAAATTTCACATTTCACCATCAGTGAATACATTTGCTAAACTGCGACAAAAATTCACCAGGGAAAAATCTGCCACGACAAAAGAAAATTGTTGGGTGTCAGAATAGCCGCATGCATGCAATTCTTGCGCATCAAAATTATTTGGAAGCCCATTGACTTTAATGCATTTGGACAAAATATTCACGTTTATAAAAATTGCCGCTCGTGTCAAAATTGTTGTGCGTCAAAATTATTTTGAAGCCCACTGACTTCAATGCGTTTCACAAACTTTTTACCGTTTCACGAATTTTGAAGTAAATTCGCAAATTTTTCAGCAAAACGGCACAAATTCGCCCATCGCTAGTGTCTGTAAATATATATATATATATATATATATATATATATATGTAGTCTGAGTAAATATTTTTTAAATATTTGGCTCAGATGGCTCATTTAGACAAATACAAGAGTCCTCTGCACTCAACCCATTATCATTATAAAATTGAGCATAGGACTGACCAAGTCTGGGATGACTTTGACATAGTTGGCCAGCTTAAATATATTGCAATATATGGACACGCAATCCCTGTTTTGTTTAAAGGGTAAGGCATTTTTCAGTAGCAGTATGCACAAAATGTCTCTGTCTTAAATATATTGATAATGGGTTGAGTGCAGAGGACTCTTGTATTTGTCTATATGTATTTTGTGGTCACAGCCTCATTGCATCATCGTCTAATGGTTTTAAAAATTAGTGGTGAGCACAACTTTCCCTTGTTTGTTATAGTTTATACAGGAGCAGTGACCAGCTCCATGTTGTAGATCCCACCCTTCCCAGCTATAGTCAGGTGATCCCACTGGTGTCTAATAAAAGGGCAGCCAAGTTTGGGAGTTTTACTTTGAAAGCAGCTAGTAAGTTGCAGGTAAAACTTAGTCCCTTTGTAAAATGTGTAATGAAGCAATAGAATTCTTAATGAATCAGATGAAAATTGAGCATAGAACTGGCCAGATATGGGATGACTTTGACGTAGTTGGCCAGCTTAAATATATTGCAATATATGGACAAACAATCCCTGTTTTGTTTAAAGGGTAAGGCATTTTTAGTAGCAGTATGCACAAAATGTCTCTGTCTTAAATATATTGATAATGGGTTGAGTGCAGAGGACTCTTGTATTTGTCTATATGAATTTTGTGGTCACAGCCTCATTGCACCCCCGCCTAATGGTTTTAAAAATTAGTGGTGAGCACAACTTTCCTTGTTTTGTTATAGTTATACAGGAGCAGTGACCAGCTCCATGTTGTAGCTCCCACCCTTCCCAGCTATAGTCAGGTGATCCCACTGGTGTCTAATAAAAGGGCAGCCAAGTTTTGGAGTTTTACTTTGAAAGCAGCTAGTAAGTTGCAGGTAAATGCAGTATGCACAAAATGTCTTTGTCTTAAATATATTGATAATTGGTTGAGTGCAGAGGGCTCTTGTATTTGTCTATATGTATTTTGTGGTCACAGCCTCATAGCACCCCCGCCTAATGGTTTTAAAAATTATTGGTGAGCCCTTGTCAGATGGCTCATTGTTTGAAGAAACGGGTTCAAACTGCCATGTTTTCATACTTTGTACCCTGACCCATGCTAAATGTCCACAGGTGCATTGGAGTTGAATGTAGGACGGAAGTACGGATACCTTCACTATGAATACAGCACTGCTTTTATTTGGCAACTCTGTATTCATGTAGGCATCTCCTGTCCCATAGCCAATCCACCCCCCTATCTCCGAAGTGTAAATTAGGGACCACCAGCAGGGGCATTGGGCTATAGAGGCCAGTCCAGTTTGTACCCACAACATTGCACCTTCAATATTGCACTGGATTCAGCTCATGGTGCAAGGAGTGGGTTGCTACCAAATCCTCTGCCATAAGTACTTTGTAAATGAGTGCTTAGAAATGATTTTCTGACCCTTAGTTGCTCTAGCAGTGTGGCAGGGGATTTTATAAAACACCCCTTATTTCTCTTGGGTGTGCGTATGACATTACTTCAGTTGAACCTGCTCCATATGTATGCCTGAGAAATCCACTGAAACAAAAATGTGATCCAACATTACAAATTAGCAATTTGTCCCCTGAATAAATTTAAATGTATTATTATAAGTTGTGCAGCAAAATAAGGTATAATGTGGCTCATATCAATCTGCAGATTGATGCAAAATTATAAATAATAAATGCAAAAAAATGTCAAGCTAAAATATAATTAGCATAACCCAATTTGGTTATTTCTAAACAATGAGGTATATAAAACATAAAAATAGCAAATGCTATAAATCTAATATAGGGAAGGGACATAAGATTTCTCTCACCATGGTTTAGTTTAAATAACAAAAGCTGACTTGTTAATATCATGTAGATGTATTTATACAAAAAAGAGAGAATCAATGAAGTTATATATCATTTTTGTTACTACTTTATGAAGAGAATGGCCTTATTCAAATGTTGAGGTTTTTCTATTATGTATTCATAGAAATAAGAAAAGTTGAAATGACTGTCTGATAGTTTTCATCAGTAATTCAAGAATAAGATACAGGATCCTGGTTTTGCCTTTCAGTACTGAAGAAAAAAAATATATTGAGTTTTACTTAACCAATACAGTCTTGTTTATTGTAAAAAGAACTATAAAATAGAAATCAAATGATTTTTGGCAAGCATTATTGCTCAGTTTGGTAAACAATTTAAATGAATCACTAAATAGAGAGCCATAAAATTACTTATAGAAGTTGATTGTATAGACAGTTAAGTTCCTAAAGCCGAGTGCACCTGATTGATGTATACATAGATTCAGAAATGATGGTACAAGTGCAGATGATTTGGTTACAGTATCTACCACTACTCACATGCAGCTCTGGATTGAAAATCAAAATAGGCCCTGTCATTTCAGGTACACAGAGGCCCAAACAGCCCACACACTATTAAACAACCCAGCCCCCCATCAGTAGTGAAAGTCAATAGTGACTGTTCATAAAGCAGGAATTCAGTATCTTTAGTCCAATCACCACTGCTTCCATCCAATGAAGCCTTAAATTCTATAGAAATTACAGTGGCAAAGAACTTGGTCAAACGCAGAACATTGCTGCAAATGTTGTGCTTTTATTGATCCACTACATGTTTTGAGCAAGGAACTTTTTTTCAAGTGCTGAATAGTTTACTGTCTATGGCAACTGACAGCAGCTCCTCTGGCATTTGCATGAACCCACAGATTGGGCCTGGTCACAAGATGATAAAATGCTAAAAGGCTTCATTAAGTATCTTCTTACAGGAGCATGTAACACAATTACTGTAACAAAGCAGATGGTAAGGTTGAAGAAAATCACAAGTTTACCAAGTTCAATCATTTTGTCTAAGCAAAACCTGCTTAATTGTTCTTTGATCCAGAGGAAGGCAAAAACCTCATCTGAAGCCTCCACAGTTTGCCAAGAGGATGTGTAAAATAATGTTTTACATATGTTTGTTACTGTAATACAAAACTGCCCATCAACAAATTTCCAGTATAACCCTCATGGAGCCCTGCACTCAAATCTTAAAAAAATGCAGGGGGAAATGTGCAGTGACAAAATAGACACAAAGACAAAAATTTCACTGTGACAAAAAAGTCACCATAAGAAAAAACACCTATTTACTTTAATGCCTTTGGACAAAAAAGTCACTATAAGAAGACATTGTGCAAAGTGCAAGAAAAACAGACCAGTGCTCCTAGTTTTTGCATTTTGCACACTGCCTACCTACCTTGCAGAACTGCCACAGTTCTTTGCACTTCTTTCAAAGCACAGAGAATGGCAGCTGCCCCAAATAATATAGAGATTACTGTGCTATAATTATAAGGGACTGGATGGGGGAAACATGTAGGTACCTCTCTCCTACTTGCATGTCATTCTTTATGTCACTCATTTTAAATATAAATTATAAAGGCCACGTAAGAGGTAAGATACCATAGCTTGCACATTTGCAAGAGGTTGAAAGACGGGAAGAGGGGGAAAGAGTAGTTTAAAGTGGATCTCAAACCTCTATAAACTATTCCACTGCACTCATTAGTTTTCCAAAAAAAATGGTCAAAAGCGTCCACATGCAAGCATAGGTAGATTTTCATTAAGGCTTGGAGAGGCTAAGCCTCTTCAAACCTGTTTGCCTAAAATAAAATCCTATGTCTCGCCAATATATCTATTTGAGCTGGTCTGGGGGAGGGGCAGTGGGTGCTGTGAATAGTGTCTTTAGAAAAAAAAACCCCTATTTGATGACTCAAGTGATGTCATTATACGATTTTGCACTGAAAATCTTGTGAGTTTTGGGATGGGAAAGCTTATAATCAGATCTGTGTGCCAAGCACAGTTAGGGAGTAGGTGAGACTGAGCTTTACCCAACATAGTTGTTTGTACTGGCAATCTCATCCAAGAGACAAATCAACTGCTCATCCTCCACCTGCATGGCTGGTATGTGTAACTGAACTCATCCTGGATAAGTGGTTTTGGAAGGAGTTATTGCAAGGAGTTACTGGCACAAAACATAATGGTCAGTGGTAGTTCCATTGAACTATTCAGGTAGGTGTTAGTTGAAACTGTGAAGGTATGATGCAGTCTTTTTGCTACCATTGTGACACTTTCACCCCTCTGTGAGTTTCAGTTAATGCCTACCTGAATAGTTCAATGGAACCACTTTGATAATAATTTTGATAATAAGAGAGTGCTATGAATATTATTTTCAAAATAGTCTTGCCTTCATCCATGGCAAGTGGAAAATGACGTAGTACTTAACCATGCAGCCTGTGGGAGCATCATATATATGAGACCATATATGGGACAGATTTCAGATTGTAGTGCATTTTAGACACAAATCCTCCCTGTGTGCTCAGACAGGTGAATTACAACTTTTGCTAATGCTTATGATATGGGACTGAATCAGCTGTTTCTCCTCCAGTGAAAAATCAATGGTGAAGAAACTGTTGCATTACACTTAGCCAAACAAAAAATATCACCCTCTGCCTATGCATGCAAGTAATTAACGCATGCTGTTATCCATTACTAATCATCTTACATACATAGCTTATTGTATAATTATGGTTTTATGATATGATACTGTAATCAAACATAAGGAGGCCAGAAGGACAAGCATCTGTATAGTTGTTCAGTCATAAAAAATGTGTTATTTATTCCAGCTTTAATTGAAGGAACAGAGAACATTGAGCAAATTTTCATAGATCAGGTGGGATTCTTTTGCACAGATTTAAAAACTGTTTGCCCCTAGGCCACTTGGTTTGTCCCAACCCCGACCGGCTCCCCCCCCTCATATCCAAGCCACTTTGCTCACACCCAGTTGCCCCCCATTTTTTTAAATTCCATATTGCAAATCATAGCAGAGGGGGCAGGGATGATTAAACCATATTAAAGTATTTTTGTTTTTTGTTAAACTCCAGCCAACTTCAGTTCAGATTTTACAAAATTAATTTTTAAACAGATGAAGTTTAAAAGTGTTTTACCATTTAACTGAATTGAATTTTGTTGCATGATGAAGCATCTTATTTTTTTGGGAGGGATGTAGCTGTTTTTTAAATAGTATTTAATCTTTTAATGTTGGTAATGCTTGAAAATCCTTGCTGAGTTTATCTAGTATAGGTCAATCTAAAAACACAACTACACAGAATCAACACCTCTGTGAGTTTCTTCAGATGTCACCTCTTTGAAGAGTTACAATGTGCCATTGTAAATGGATTAGTGGAAGAGTTTATATGCCGAGAATTTCCCACACCAGTCAGTTGAACTGAAGAAGCTGCTCAGATGAGTAGTGAAACGTCTTAATTGATTACTCAGCAAGTCCAGTTGTTTTTAGATTGACCTATACTAGATATACTATGACCTGGATGAATGAAAATCTTCATAGTCATACTTGCTGAGTTTGTGTCTCCATATATTTATAAGAAATACTTCAACTTCTAAAAGGAACCCAGATAAACCAACCAGCGATACTTCATAAAGCCAATGGTATGAGAAATATTTTTGCAAATTACATATTTTAAAAAGGAGGAACAAATATTGGTTGCAATCAGAAACCTTTTCATTATTGTATTTCCAGCAAAATATTCTCATTAAAACCGCACAGGCTGCTTTTTAATCAACAGGAATTGAAAAGCTTATTAAAACAGAAGAAATTATAGACTGTGCAAAATACAGGGAAATACAGACAGGCAAATGTCTTATGATGGCACTGTCAGAACCCTGATCACAAGCCAAGTGATTTTTTGGAGGCACTATTTAAAAATTGAGGTGCACAAGTGTCATCTGACAACCTGAGCAAACCTGCCAAGATAAATGAAACAAAACCATTCCTGAACAGTGAGCAACATGATTTAAAGTTAATATTGCTGCAAAAGGTCACTAATCAATGCACTGAAATAAAATTAATACAGAGAGCAAAATGTAGGATTTGTTATTCAATAAAATGGAAGATTAGGTGAGCCTGAACACTGTATGTCGCTGCATTTCTAAATGTTATGTTTCTGACAGTTTTTAAAGCAAACTATACTATATATTCTTTATAATGAACCTACAGTATTTGGCTGAAAATCTTCTCCAACCTTAATTTAAACCAAGGTGTCCTTGCCCTACAACCTCTGCTCAGCCCTTAGATTTAGACTCCCAAAACATATCTCCGTGTTTTAATTTCTGTCCTATCATTATTAGACAAAGGTAGTAATCCCTGCTGAAGATTCAGAGTAAATTACATAACTCTGAAAGGTCATTAGCTTGTTCCATTGCATTCACAAATTGTTCTCTGACATAAATCCCATGCTATAAGCACATTGTAATTTCTACAGTATGTGCAAACAGAGCAGAACTAAGTGAAGATTGTTTGGAAGAGAATGGTATGTTGTAGAATGCTTTAGCAAAACAAAAAAACAAAAAAACTTACACTCGCACACCCTGGCCGTCCAAAGACAAACGAATCCCAGGTCTTCGATGTTAGAGGAATTGGGCAACCTCAAAAACAGCGTAGACACAGAACACACCGGCACAACATGACCCATGTTGTGCCGGTGTGTTCTGTGTCTACGCTGTAGAATGCTTTAGAACATTCCAAATACAGCTTTAGCAAATACAGCTTTTTAACACAGCATCTTGGGCCCACTTGGGGACCTTTCTCAAGGATATTATGCAATTCTCATTATACAACCTAAATACCCACCCCAACAGGTGAATTTAGGCTCCAACATGACATCATCAGTCCATACACAGTTTGTTAGTTCAAAAGTATTTTCCTCCAATCACGCAACAAGTGTAATTTGTCTTCAAACCACTTGGTGTCAGTGTTATGTGACATTTTCTAAAAAAGAAACTTTGTTTTCACAAAAAACAATGTTTTTTTCAGAGTTGAGAGTGATTCACATCTCATTCAGATAAATATTATGTATATATTCCTGAAAAAGATACAAAGCATGTAAACTGTTTACTATATGTTATGAAGATTTAGGAACCTCAAGTTAAGAAACAATTCAGTTGTAACTGTCCATTTAACAATTTGGGGGTGACACAGTCTAATTCGTTGATCCAAAAAGCGTCACGTTTTAGCAACCATTTCTCAAGATCACCACCCCCAGATGATTTGGCTATTTGGTCAATGGGCATACATTTAAATGTTGATGGATCATGTCTAGCTTCCTGTCTTCCTGTGTTTTGCTACAGGCTGGGCAATGTCTTGCTTATCCAGATCAACTTTCCTACCTGTGTCAAGTGCTGCCCTGAAGCTGGCTCTGTGCATACTTATTCTTTCCTTCACTTGCCTGATAGCTTTGCCATAATAAATAAGGCCACATGGGCATTTAATGACATACACCACCATTGTCGTTGTGCGTATCATTCTGTGCTTTATTTTGTAAATTTTACCTGTCCTTGGGTGTCTGAATTCAGTTTCCAATATCAATGTGTTGCATACTACACAGCTAGTACATCAGTATACCCTGTGTGTGAGGTGTTAAAAAATGCTGTATTTGAGTTTGCATGTATTTCTACACTGGGTCTGAGGGACTTAAGTGTTCCTAAAGGCTGGTATTCTTAGAGTAACTGAATTTGGGTTTACATGGCACCCTTCTTCTTAAAGTTTCATCATTGGCTCTTACTTCCCAATAATTGAGCACAGTGTCTTTTGTATCTATACTATTGGGATTATATTTGCTAACATAGTAAATATCACCTTTATTATTATCACTTGGTCAACATTCTTTATCACGTTCAATACACATTACTGAATCAATATTCTCCTTAATCAGTAATGGGTAACCTCTCTCCATTTTTTTTTACCCATATTCCATAAATCCTCCACCTTTTGTTTGGGGTCACTATCAATCCGGACCATACTCATCATTTGGGATTTAGGGGGTGAATTGAGAAGATTTTTGGGTGATGGCTTGTATAGTGTAACAAGGTGTTTCTGTTGGTGGCTTTAGTATAAATACATGTCTGTAAGCCCTCAATGTGTTTGTAAATCTGGGCATTCAAAAAGCGAATCTGCTGAGTTGTAGTTCAACGTTAGCTTTATTGGTGTCTCAAATTTGTCGAGGCTAACCACATACAATTCCAACTCCTCTGTTGTACCGGTCCATATAAAAAAGGGGTCACCTATGAAGCGCCTATAGAAGCTCCCATGTTTTTTTAAACAATTTATGACCATAAACATATTTATTCTCATGCATGAAAACACTGGCATAAACAAGTGCCACTCTCAAACCCATAGCGGTTCCTGTCCTCTGTATATAAAAGTTTGCTTCAAACTTGAAATCGTTTTTCCATAGTACAAAATCAATTGCAAAATGTATTCTACAGGTGAACCATATAAGTGGAATTGTGCGTGATCAACCTCCTTACCACCTCTATAACTGCATCATGTGGCATGCAGGTGTACAGACTTTGCATTTCCATTTTGACCAATATTAAGTTTTCAACTGACTGACAGGAAGAATCTGGCACTGTTAAATGGTGTTGGCTTATACTACGCTTATACTACATAGCCACACAGGGTCAGGGTTTACAGCCTCCTTATCACAGTGCTGCTGCTTTCCTTCATGTTCAGGTATGTGACTGTACAATAACTCCTCCGCTTCTTCACCTGTGCTGTGCTGCTCATTTTTTTTAATGGTGCTTTTAACTTCTTCTGCCCTTGTCTGACTGCCTTCCCTGCAGAAACAGAATGATCTGTGCCAAGATTGCATTTAACCCCCAAAAGCTGGAGTAGATTATCAGTGCAAGAAAAGTCAAACAAGCAGGAAAGGGACACGCATATATAACCTATAGAACAAGAAAGTGATGAATTTCAGTCCAACGCAGTGGGTTGCTGCAAAATCAGTGCTTTATTCGACACAACATGTTTCGAGCTAGGCTCTTTGTCAAGTGTAATACAAAAAGGCACCACACAACCCTATATAGTTTAAACCACACCCATCATTAGTAGTAATCGGATGCAGGTTATTGCTGTTAGGTAATTATTCAGCCTGACCCCATTCGAAAAAAGTTATACAGACAATTTACAAAGTCCATTTACAGATTCACTGTCCACGTTATGGATTTGGAAATGCACAGTTATGTTTCGTGCTGTGATTAATATGAAACTTGTCTACACATTATGGGACTTTGTAAATTGTCTGTATAACTTTTTTCGAATGGGGTCAGGCTGAATAATTACCTAACAGCAATAACCTGCATCCGATTACTACTAATGATGGGTGTGGTTTAAACTATATAGGGTTGTGTGGTGCCTTTTTGTATTACACTTGACAAAGAGCCTAGCTCGAAACATGTTGTGTCGAATAAAGCACTGATTTTGCAGCAACCCACTGCGTTGGACTGAAATTCATCACTTTCTTGTTCTATTTGATATTGGCTTCATTGGACGGAGGCTTAGTGATTGAACAGTCTGGTCGAATCCACTCTATTCTGCATATATAACCCTAGTAGTGGGCATCATTTCGGAGCCGAAACGTTGAATAAATCAACTTTTTTTTTCCTCACAAGTCCTATGAGTGTGGACTTTTTTGTTTTATATATATATCTATCTATATATATCTATCTATATCTATCTATCTATCTATCTATCTATTTATCTATCTATCTATCTATCTATCTATCTATCTATCTATCTATCTATCTATCTATCTATCTATCTATCTATCTATCTATATATATATATATATATATCATGGATAAAACAGGAGTAGGCTGCTTTTACAAAAGATGCAAATAAAAAAAGGGTGAATGTTGGGATTTTGTTCCAAAAGTCTTTCTTTCCATTTAAGGTTCCAGCTTTGTTGCTGTCTGAACCTTAGACAATTTATAAACCATAAAGGTTATGTCAATAAGGGAGATCAGTGGTGTGATTAGGTTTCACATCTGGACAGTATCTCATACAAAAAATGTACTCAAGCTAATTTATAGGCACCAGGCCCTGCAGATGAATGCATAAAGTCTGTTAGTTTTAATCCACTAAAACATTCACTTAAAATTAATCTGGAATGTCTGAATAGGTGGTTACTAAAGTACATTAAACAAAAATGATGGCTTCGTCTGAGGTAATATGTTTTACTTTGGACTGACAAACTCATTCAAATGTGAAAAACAATTCAGTGAATAGATGGTGATTAGTACATGCTTTAGCTTTGTTGCTGTTTTGAAATTCAAGGGATATACAAATTTTAATGTTTACAAAAGAAATAAAATACATTAGTTCATATTTACATATCATTTTCCAAATGATTAGTAATGTGGAACACAATTTGTTGGGTTCAGTAGCTCAGTATAACCACTGAACTATAACTCTGGACAGGAAATTATTGCATTCGATTGGCAAAAACATTGAAATTCTGAAGAATTAGTACATTTAAATAAGCTAAAAATGACAGATAGTCCTTGCTAGTGTTCATAACTGTGTTCAAACTCAAACTGCTCAGAACCCATAAAAATACCCTAGTTTCATTACATGTATGGTAGAGTCTGTCACCTCAGGACTTAAATAAGTTGTTTATTGTCTATCTTCCTTTAAAGCCTATACTACATATTGAAGAACTGTAGAATCTATTTGGCAGATATATAGTTAATCATTCAAGGAGTTGCGGCTAGATTTCCATGATAAGTACAGAAATGATTGCTCTATTAAACATGTTTAATTAGACTGTGACAAGGAGGCAGAATAACTTGTGAAGTCCTTCAAATTACTTGGAAAGGATAATATGGCTTCCTGGTGAGAGCTACTCCATCCTCAGGCTATCACAGATTGCATTCAGTGACAGTGACTGTCAGTATATGTAGTTATTTTAATAATGTGTAGATTTTTCTGAAAATGTATTGGGACAAGAAGGTGCACAAAAGCTTCCCTTGACTGTCACTTATTATTACAAAACTGATGCAGACTTGAAAGAAATAATGTAGTGAATGAATATCTTTATAAAGATATACTATATACAAAAAAAATGACACTTTGACACTTATTTTGAAGGGGGAACCCTAATGTCAGCTGTTGGTGAGCATTTTTTTGCCTGTGCATAAAACAGTAAAATAGACATTCACTTGAACTTATCCATGTGACAAGTTTAGCAGCTATATGAGATAAAGCTTGGCTCATTTCATTTTAGAGCTCATTGTTCTAATGTGGAATCTATTTGTTCTGTACATTGGTTTAACACCTCTAAACATCAGATTTTTTTTCCAAATCAGGAAAAAAATCTGAACATTAAGATATATTGTAAGAAGACAAATACAATAAATTGCAGATGGAAATATGGAGGCATTAGCATCTTGATGGAGCTCAGCTCCAAGTACGGCTTCACCTGTAACCTATGGGATAGATTAATATTAGAAAGAAATGTACTTCCCTGAGGGCTGTTTCATTAACATACATTCAGATTTACCCATCTTCAAACACCATCAAGAAACCATCAAGAATGTTATATCCACACAATGATTTTACCATTAATAAACAAATCCTTAACCTATCAGGAAGTCTGACCCTATATAACAGAGAATATTTTGGATAAAGAGAATGAGAGATAAAGGAAAGCCTTGGAACTTTAAGCGTAGGGGCTGCATGACAAGGGATCCGAATGACCAGCAGCCAAATTATACTGGTCTAGGTTATAGATGGACAGAATCAGATGAAGCTGTGTTTAGATGAGAAGGAATGAATTAAAGCAGGAGATGGCCAGGCCCAGGGGTGGAGTCAGAGAGGGATGTGATGTCAGGGGAAGCAGCAGTTCACTTATCGTTTGACCAGGTAGAAACATCCTACCCACCCTCCCCCACTATGCATATGTCAGAGTCTCCTTTATGCTTTCATATTATCTATCAATAACGGAATAGGAACGTTTTTCCTGAATGTGCTGTATAATTGTAAGAGTCTGGATTTTATTAATTTATATTAAATTAATGATGTCAAATACTTGATCCAAGGAATGTTTCCAATCACCATTGGGGTCAGGAAGGAATTTTTCCCTCTTGAAGCATACTTGGCACTGGCTTCAGGCTGGGTTTTTAGCCTTCCACTGGATCAAAACAGTGCACATATGATATTATATTTTAAGTTTTATTTGTCACAGCAGCGGTAGGACCTTGCCAGGGGACTGCTAAGGGAAGTTTAGAAGCGGGAGAAAGGAGGTTCTCTCATGTGACTACATGGTGGATTGATTGATACAGATGCTACTACTGCTTGTGGTAGGGGGCAGCCTGCTTGGATTTCCTATCATCGAGACAGCAGAGCATTGTAGCAATCTCTTGTTAAATGATGGCTTTAGCATATTGCCTCGGGTTAAGCTGGCAAGTGTTGTGTTTTCCGCAATATTATCCTTATAGTGTCCGCGATTTACCACAGCCAGGTAAAAGAATGCAACCAAGGTTCCCAGAGATTAAATGATTTATTCAGATTATCCAGCCCAGAGACAGCAAATTATACAGTGATCTTTCAAAATGTGCCCACAGGTTGTACGTCCTTCCTTCTCTCTTTCCCTCTTCTTCTTCTAAACCTTCACTTCCTCTCTTCCTCTGCTTCCCCTCCTAATCAGCCAAAAAACAGCTCCATATTGTTTCTATGTCATTGACCAAAATGAGGAATGGTTCTAATTGGCTGATAACAAATTAAACAGGAAAACCAGCTAATTTCCAGATGGTTTCTCAGGGTATGTCCCACCTATTTAACAAAGCATCTTATCTTATTTTTGCATTTTATTACAAGACAGGATGGGTCATAAAAACTCAGGACATCTACTACCTAAATGGGGGTTAATTACAATGCTTTGAAGTAGGCAGGAACTAAGAAATGTTTATTCATATATACATAGGTCTACATATATTACTACAGCAAGGTCCAATTTATTTGATAAAATGTGAATAAATGCTGTGGCCATTTTACATCCATCTCTGTCTCCTGGTTTCATTAAGGTATATAATAATGGGGGTCAGTGAGATAGCTCAAGGCAAAAGGATCAAGGAGTTGTGGCAAAAATATCCTCTTGTCATGGCAAAAAAATCCTCAGATGTCCAATTTAAGGTTTGGTTGTGATGTATTTTAAAGAAATAGGCCATACTAAATTTGTGGGTTTGATGCTCAATAACTCTGGTTGATCTGGTCCAAAATTGCATCCTGTTCCCTGTATCATGGGTGGCATGCAAAATATAAAAACAGGGTTCTAAGGAAGCATCTGATATAAGACAGACACAATCCTATGAATACTGGTCTCTAGAAGTTGTTTGTGCCTCAACCACCTTATGAAAACTTTTGAGCTGGGTGCAATGCAGTCTGGGAACCCATGCCAGGGGTTAAACAGATATAGTAGAAAATACAATAGGAATACTGACTTCATCCCAGTACTCCTTGCCTTGCGAGGTACATGAAAAGCGTTATAATGCCATGATAATAACAATAAGTACTGCAGATGCCTTTAAACTCTCCTAAACTTGTTGCGCATTATGCAAGTCAGGACTAGTGATGGGCATGGATTCCCAGAGAATTTTTGCAATTCACCACCTGCTAATTGTTTGGAGAAACTGCTGCAAAAATTTTCCAGTGAAAAAATTGACTTTAACGCATTTGGACAAAAATGTCGCACATGCAAAAATTGACGCTCGTAAAAATTGTTGTGCGTTGACTTCAATGCGTTTCACAAATTTTTCACGAAGCAAAATAAGACAGATTTGCTCATCACTAATCAGAACCTGTTTAATGCTCAAATATGAAAAATATTTCGGTCAAATCAGATACAAACTAATAAATGAAATGTGTCCGTTCATTGCCTATTTAAGCTTTTGATGCTTTATAGACTATTTATAAAATAAAGAATACCGGTAGACTATTTATAAAAGAAATCAGGAAATGCTGCTCAGTTTTTATGATATTGTACTGCAGTTAAATCTGAGGCCATGTAATAAAGAAAAAGAGATAGAAAAAGATAAATGATTTCTGTCATTGTGGTAAAAATTTTATTAATTAGCACCATCTGGTGTACCATTGCATTTGAATATAAAATCAATTAAAGAAAATGTTGAATAAAAAGGCAATTACACATATATTTTGTAGTTGTATAATATATAATTGTATTAGAATTCATCATTTCTTAACAGCAAAACATATATGACTTTTTTATAGTCACAAATAATAACTTGCTTGTTGCACTTCAATGACTACAAGTCCCCGTATACTTGGGCAAGTAGATTATTTTCCTCATAGGAGCTGATCTTACAGAACTTTATCACAGAGCAAGGTGCCATAGAATAATCAACGTCATCATATCTTAATATGTACAGTATATCAAGCCACTAACACTCCTGAGATCTAAAGAGCATTATCCTGTTTCAGCACAAGACAGAAATAGCCCGTAAACTAAATGTAATTTGATTTTTTTTCTCCTAGTACATCTGTAGTTCTTAAGGGAACTCTGTTCCCATAAACATTTTCTTTTGAGACCTCTGTTTTCAACAAATGCTGCTGACTAGAACCACTGTGTATATTCCAGCAGCTGTTGGCAGCAAAGTGTAGTTCAGCGGCAGCAGGAGGTTTGGTATATAGTCATCTGGATTTGCATGGCTATGTCACTAAGTATTTATATAGGTATTGAAAACAATTGCAGAAAATAAATAAATAACACTTAAGGCAAAATTACCAAACAAAGTATAAAAGCATAAATATGCTCTCCACTAAGAGCGATTTAAAACTGCAAAGAGTTCTGTACTGCAAAGAGGCACAGGGGATGTCTGGGAAACTAGGGGAAGATGGCGGCAGTCCATCTTGCTTGCTTGGATAAGAAGTAACACTGGTAATGCAATTTCATGTGTTCCACCTGCTTTTAGCATTTTCCTTGTGGTGGAATACCTGAAAGAGCCACTGCAGAGGGTTGTGTTTGGAATGAAAAAACGCACTTAGTTGTATAAAAAAAAGTGTTTAAACGCAATATATGTATTTTTTCATGCTCAGCATGTGTTTAAAGAACGCCCGTGCGTAAGAGCCCTTTCACCCATAAAACCTATACTTTGCACCTTGCATGCAATTACATGAAGTTCGGCAAAACAGGAATATGATTCTTACACGTGGACTTTTGTGTGTTCAAAAATGCATGCTGATCACATAATAATGCATATATTGTTTATATAGTTTTTTTTTTAAAAAAAAAACATTCAAATATCATTCACTGCCCTCCTGAATGACTCCGAAGTAGAGGTGCCAATGTCCCCCAGCTGCAAACCTTTAAGCATCCACCAAATGAGAAATATGTAGTATTTTTAGCACTAGGAGCCCTCTAAAGTCCTATTGTGCATGGATGTACAAAATAAGCCATAGGAGATATTTCCACTTTATAGTCATGAATATACTGATAAAATAATTTAGAAGCAAAGAGCAGTCATGTTTCTAGTTTAATCCTTACAGCTGGTGGTTAATTACAATAACTTCTTTTGAAACATACATCTGCATTTATTTATATTTACCTTTTACTCACTCTGCTTGTGCACCTGCAACTTTCTTTTCCTTGAATGTTGAAAGTGTAGTCATTAGTCTTAGGTTCTTCAAGTACCTTTCAAATCCGGGGATGTAATGATAATTGATGCATGGCATCATATGAAGCTGAGAATATATTTAGCAGGAACTTACTAAAACAGAAGAACATACACTTTCTACTATTCTACATGTGGTTTCATGGGCATGATAAAAGTGAAAACTTTCCATCTTCTAGAATTTCTAAATGTAATATTCAGCAGCACCAGGCGACAAGAAAATTAGGCAAATGCTTTATCTGCTATCATTTTAAAGTTCTAATACCAATATTTCCCCCCTTGTCTCTGTTTCCTGTAGACATCTTTACTTTGTCTTTTAATTTAATTCAATAAATATATACATTTTACCCCATTTACCAGGCAGCACCATCCTTTGTCAACAGAGCATATTCTTACATGGAGGAAACAGCAAATACAAATAAACTAATAAAGAGGTTCCGCCTAAATATTCGGAAGGGCTTTTTTTACAGTGAGAGCTGTGAAGATTTGGAATTCTCTCCCTGAATCATTTGTACGAGCTGATACATTAGATAGCTTTAAGAAGGAGTTGGATGGCTTTTTAGTACGTGAAGGAATACAGGGTTATGGAGATAGCTCATAGTATAAATTGATCCAGGGACTAGTCCGATTGCCATTTTGGAGTCTCTGAGACAAATTGGAGAGGCTTCAGATGGGGTTTTTTTTTGCCTTCCTCTGGATCAACTGGCAGTTAGGCAGGTAAAAAAAAAAAAAAAAGTTCAAAGGTTGAACTTGATGAATGTGTGTCTTTTTTCAACCTAACGAACTATGGGGCAAATTCACTAAGCGCCGAAGCGCCGAACGCTAGCGTTACATCGCTAGCGTTACATCTCTAGCGTTTGTCATTTTCGTTACTGCGCAAATTCACTAACGAACGCTGGCGTAGTTTCGCTAGTGTTACTTCGCACCCTTACGCCTGGCGAAGTTGTGCTAGCGACGTAACTACGCAAATTCACTAACGCGCGCAGTGTACTGAACGCTACCTTTTACGCTAGACTTCCTTCGCCACCTCAGACCTGGCGAAGCGCAATAGAGTAGATAGGGATTGTTTCAAAAAAAGTCAAAAATTTTTCTAAGTCCCAAAAAACGCTGGCGTGTTTTCTACATTATGGGTGATAGGCTGAAAAAGATCGAATTTTTTTTTGGGGCTCCCCTCCTTCCCCCCTACATTTCCTAACTCATGGCAACTTACCTAGACAGTGGGCACATGTGTAGGGCAAAATAAAATTTTTATTTGATGATTTGAAGGTTTTCTAGCCATTTGTAGTGCTGATACGTATTCCTCCATTGAAATTTGAATTTCACGCCGTATGCAAATTAGCCTTCGCTAGCGTTAGTTCGATTTACTTAGCGAATCAACGCTAGCGCAACTTCGCAACCTTACGCTACCCCTGAGCGCAACTTCGGATTTTAGTGAATTTACGAAGCGCTGGCGAAACTACGCCTGGTGAAGTGTGGCGAAGTGCGGCGAAGTTACGCCTGGCGCAACTACGAATCTTAGTGAATTTGCCCCTATGTTACTACGTTGCCAGCGTTTGTGCGCAGAGCTAGCGTTTGTGCATGCACACGCCAGGAAAGCATTTGCACATTTTCCCTTTCCATTTCAGAGCATAAGTTGTAGTTCAACAACTGGGAGCCCCAGGTTGCTATCTCTATCATGATGAATATGTATACTGTTTTCACAGCTCTGCAGTTCCACACCTTAATATGTTTTTTTTTTAACTTGTCTCATAATAGAGGCAAAGCGGAAGGTGAAAATGTCCTTCTCAATGCAGGTGCAGTTTCCATTTTGTTTGTTTATTTATTTCCAGTTACTCTCTTGGGGCTGTCTGTCTCTGTTTCCAGCAAGCATTCAAAGCCCGATATCTGGTCACCTTCACATTCCAACAAGCCAGAAACAATTTCAGGTAACATCTGCCACAGTTAGATGTTAGGCACAGAGTCAGTGTGGCTTAGGCACATTTGCTGTGTGTTTGTTTTGAAACATAGGTTCTTAAAAACTTGCCTATATTTATAAATATATATGTAAATGGAACAAATGTCTTTTTTACATTAAAAAAACACCATTAAACCTGTGGAATGACCATACCTGTGGCAAGTCTAAAACCATTTTAATCTGGGTTGGTTCTATATATGTGGAATGGATACAGCTGTTATATCACTCACTTAAGGCCTCTATATGCCTTTTTGCTTCACTGGGGTACAAAGCAGGGTTGTCCCATGTCCCCGCTATTATTTGCCCTAGCCATGGAGTCACTATGCAACTTAACCACTAAGTTCATCCACTTCTCAGGGCGCCCAGTTAAATGAAAGATATTAATAGTGGACAACTCACCCCCCCAATAACATCACTACAGCTCCCATTCCCGCAGACCATTTTACTTATTTAGGGATTGTAATCAAGCTACCTATATCCCAATTTTACAATCTAAATGTGCTTCCACACCTGGCAACTATAGTTGCTAAGGTGAAGGCCTGAGAGTTCTTTTCCTAATGCATGTAAGCAAAAATTGGTACTCACTGTCAGCGCTGACCGATCCACATGGGAGATGTTGTTATTAGTAGCAAATTAGCAAATTCTGTTTATTCAAACACACAGTGTGGCAACAATATTACAGTGGGTGTACAAACTCCAAACCTACGCGTTTCGTGCCTA
Source organism: Xenopus laevis (assembly GCF_017654675.1). Lineage (NCBI taxonomy): Eukaryota > Metazoa > Chordata > Amphibia > Anura > Pipidae > Xenopus > Xenopus laevis. Next base: position 89,293,179 of record NC_054371.1, on the reverse strand, counting down.
TAATATCCGGCACTTCCTAAGGGTCAAGTGAACATGACGTGATACCGTGTTTAAATAGGGTAAAAAGGTGTAGTTCAATTACTGTTTAAAGGTAAAGTGCCAAAGAAAAAATCATTGTCACAAATATCATTAAAAATTAATGAATAACAATCAAAACTTGTAAATATAAATATTCCATAGATCTTTCCAGGAAAGATCTATGGAACTGTGGGATAGATTTTGGATAGAGGATATAAGTTGGACAACATCAAAAAGGCATATGACAGAGCAGTGTTAACAAAAAGAGAGGATTTACTCTCAACTTATCTTCATGAGAGAAAGAAACATGGAATATACACAGCAAAACATATGAAGTGTATTACTACATACAATTTAGAAGCCAGAGAAATACAAAACATAGTTAATAAACATTGGAGATTGTTGAAATCAGACCCATCTCTATCAAAACTTGAACTTCAGAAACCACAGTTCATATATAGGCGAGGATATAACTTGAGGTATAGAGTGTCATCCAGCATGCTACCTGAAAGGAAGGAGAATAGGGGTTGGTTACATATTTCTGGTTCAAATAGATGTGGAGCGAACATTTGTAAATGATGTTGATTTATCAAGATATCAAAAGAGTTCCAAAGTACAGTCACTGGGAAAACCTATAACCTATAAACAACACATTTGCTAATTGCTGCACATTTCGAATTTCAAAGTGTTTTTTGGGCTACTTCGACCATCGAAGGGGCTACTTCGACTACGACTTCGACTTTGAATCGAAGGATTCGAACTAAAAATCGTTCGACTATTCGACCATTCGATAGTCAAAGTACTGTCTCTTTAAGAAAAAACTTTGACCCCCTAGTTCGCCATCTAAAACCTACCGAACTCAATGTTAGCCTATGGGGAAGGTCCCCATAGGCTTGCCTACGTTTTTTTGGTCGAAGGATAATCCTTCGACCGATGGATTAAAATCCTTCGAATCGTTCGATTCAAAGGATTTAATCGATTATTCCTTCGATCGAACAATCGATTATTCCTTCGATCGGACGATCAAACTATTTGCGCTAAAATCCTTTGACTTCGATATTCGAAGTTGAAGGATTTTAATTCCCAGTCGAATATCGAGGGTTAATTAACCCTCGATATTCGACCCTTGGTGAATCGGCCCCTAAATGTTATATACCTTGCAACATGTCGGTGTGGCAAACAGTATGTGGGCAAAACCACTAGAAGACTCAAAGATAGAGTTCTCGAACATATAGCATGCATAAACAGAACTGATATATCTTCAGCCATAGCTGCACATATAATAAATGAACACAGTGCTAATGAATACTTTTCAGGCAATAGAGACTGTGAGATTGGGGAGGAGGAAAGGAGACATTGATAAACCGTTATCTAAAAAAGAGATCAAGTGGATGTCTCTATTGGAAACAGTAACACCACAAGGGCTAAACAAGGAATGTGATATTAGGTTCTTTTTGGACTAACCATAAGTGGAACATTAACTACAGTTTATGATGAGATTTAATAAACTAGAAATTAGTGCTTTCTATTGTGATAATGAATTTGTTAAAAACATTAAATAATTAATAGACATCCCGCAATAAATTAACTAAACAAATAATGAAAAAATATTAATAAAGAGTGTTGACTATATATATTAACTTTATGTATTACTATAATATAAGAAATATATAATGGGTAAATATATCCCAAAAATAGATTATTAGAATGTAAGGATACAGTTATGTAGTTTGATAACTAAGAGATGATTTTAGCTTTTCAACCTTACTGTATATTGAGTAATATGAATATTATATATTATAGATACATTAGATTAATTATGAAGATTTTTAGGTGTCACACACCAATTTTTTATACACACATGAATACTATGACAGGCAATTGCACTTTACACTCATATTTATATTTACAAGTTTTGATTGTTATTCATGAATTTTTAATGATATTTGTGACACTTTACCTCTAAACAGTAATTGAACTACACCTTTTACCCTATTCAAACACGAGGTATCACGTGATGTTCCCTTGACCCTGAGGAAGTGCTGATGTTATAAGCACGAAACGCGTAGGTTTGGAGTTTGGACCCCAACTGTAATATTGTTGCCACATTGTGTTTGAATAAAGCCAAATTTGCTACTAAAAACAACGTCTCCCATGTGGATCTGTCAGCACTGACAGTGAATACCAATTTTTGCTTACTTGCATTATACTGGCATACCCCAGCAAACTCCACTATGGAGAAATCACTGCCAAACTGGGCCAAAACTTGGTGTGGGAGAAGTGTGGCATCCTTACAATAAATGATTTATGGCAAGAGGACAAAATGGTCCCCTTTGACATGCTAAGACAAACATAAACTGCCCATCAATGGTTGCAATACTCCCAGATCAAGAGATGTTTACGCATACAAAATAGCAAACAACCTCTATGACTTGCCCAGGTCTACCTAACTGACCAATTTCTACAGGGATCATCTAAAGGCCTTATCTCTAAAATATATATGAACCTTCATACAAAAGTATTTGGTCATGCATCAAATATTCCCCACAGCCTCCTCAGAATGTCCCAGATGCCACACGGAACAAGCCTCTTTGACACATATGTTATGGGAGTGTACAGCCCTATCCTTATTTTGGGCACAGGTACTCGACATGCTAGACAACATTTTAGAAGTACAACTTCCTTCGTGGCTAGGAAAATGATCATGTGGACGTGGAAGGATTCCCTACCTCCCACCACCCCACATTGGGGCCTATAAATCAAGCACCAGTCTGGGGCAAATGGATAGACTGGGTTACCTAACTGAACAATATCTATATTTTTGTAATTTATGGATTGCTACAGTATGCCTATTATCTTTGCCATGGGTGCTAAAGAAAATATATGGTACTTGTAACCATGAATTGTTATAGATCCACTGCTGTACATGGTCGACTTTTTTACGCACTGGTGTGCGGATGTCATTGCGCTTGGCGTGAAATTCAAAGGTATTTAAAGGGGCTTTGAATGAGAGCTGATGGCCCGTTGTTAGGTCTAACTTGATTAGTTTCTGGGTAAATCGTTTTTGTGAATTCTACTTGTGTATTCTGGTTTTGACCCTTGCCTGCCTGACTATTCTGAACTCTGCAATCCTCACTCTTGTCTGCCTTTGCTTGTCCAGAACTCTTGGCTCCTCTCTTATTAAGATCTGGCGGCATCTGAGTAGCTGAGGGCTCCTCCCAAAGCCAAAGGCAGCTGCTACAGGCAGAAGCAGAGCTGTGACCAGGGAGTCTAGCACTTCTGGATTTAGGGTGCCGATCGTGACAGCGGTTTTCATTATATAGGAACGAGGACACATGAGGACTTATTTTGTCCTCTCTGTAGATCAACATTTTGTTTTACATTGCCTTAACTAATATGCCTTAACTAATATTAGTCTAGATGCCTGGTAATGACAAGTGAGGCCCAGTTCAATTCAGACTCGCTGTATTTGGTTTTACAAAGCACTGCACTAAATTTTAGAATTCCTTTCAGTGTTTGGTTGTTAAGTAATTTAGTATTGGTAAACACTTTTCATGTTTATAAAATATGAGTGATGGCTACCACGGTTATTTCTGAAATCTTGCACTTTGTTGGCTGATTGCAGTTATTTTGAAATAGTGTTTCTCATTTATTTTTAAGCAAACATATGTTGACTATCTAATGCAATCACTGAAACAACAGGAAAAATAATATGAATAAATAAAATAAAAATTCATATGCAATTATAAGGCAACAGATACATGATGGACATGTACACACAACAGTTCGTTATATACAGTATCAACATTACCTTCAAATATCAGAGTTTTAAATGTATTAATGGAAATATGAACAGCAGAATACAAGAAAAAATTTTCTGCATATATGATACATCAGTGGAGGTACCTGGGGTTTTCCAGATAACAGATCTTTCCATAATTTGAATCTTCATATCTTCAAACATAAAATAAATCCAATATGCTGGTTTTGCCTCCAATATGGATTTAATTATATGTTAGTTTGGATAAAGTTGGATCTAACAAGATTATTTGTTTAAAATGGAGTCTTCTATGGGAGCAATTCTGGAAAACGGTTTTCTGGATAATGGATTCCATACCTGTACACCATTTATTTTATCCCATTTTACAGAATTTTATAAATAGTCCTTTAAATGTTGCTCATCTGGTAGTTTATGGAAGAGCAGCAAAACCTCAATACAATGGTATGTTTGGTAAAATTACATGTATTTATACAGCTGTGTAATTATTTTATGCAAATGTGCAGCCAAATGTAAAATGGTTTAGAAGAGTTACTACTGTAGAGGACTGGTAAAATGGTCTACTAGTATTATTTAGCAAGCAGTCCCCTAGTATAATAGACTCCTAAACTGGGTCCTAAAATACAGTTAGGAGGGGTTTCTGTTTCCTTATCCTGCTTTGAACTATGCCCCCTGCAGTTCCATCAGTGCCCATTAGATGGCTGTGCTAAAGTATATAGTCCTGAGCAGCCATGTGCTCAGGGTCCATTTTGTGAAAGCCCTTGCCTGAGCAGGCAGGAAGGGTAAAGTGGAACCTAGATAGGTCAGGTCTAGTAAGGATAGGCTACTCACTTTAGAAGGTCACTCTAGGAGTGACAGATAGTCAGGCTATTAAGTTGACCAGCCTGAGGCTCCTATGAGGAGTGTGAGTGGGATTAAAGGAATAGTTCAGTGTGAAAATAAAAACTGGGTAAATAGATAAGCTGTGCAAAATAAAAAACATTTCTAATATAGTTAGTTAGGCAAAAATGTAATGTATAAAGACTGGATTGACTGGATGTCTAATACAGTAGCCCAAACACTAATTCCTGCTTTTCAGCTCTCTAACTCTGAGCTAGTCAGCGACTTGAAGGGGGGCCACATGGTACATTTCTGTTCAGTGAATTTGCAATTGATCGTCAGCATTCAGCTCAGATTCAAAAGCAACAGATATGACACATGTGGCCCCCCTCAAGTCTCTGATTGGTTACTGCTTGGTAACCAGGGTAACCAGTCAGTGGAAGCCAAGAGAGCTGAAAAGCAGGAAGTAGTGTTGTAGCTGTTATATTACACATCCAGTCACTCCAGCCTTTATACATTACATTTTTATCTAACTAACTATATTAGAAACATTTTTTATTTTGCACAGCCTATCTATTTACCCAGTTTTTATTTTTATACTGAACAATTCCTTTAAGACCCCGGGTACTAATTGCCCAGAGTAGGGACCAAGTGTACAGACTTAAGAATGTAGAGATTCCCCTGGAATCTGGGTGTACTTTCGTTGCTGCTGTGTATGTTCTTTTCCCCACGGGGACTAATATTGACCATTGGTGCTTGTGAGTATATGCCTATCTACTGCTGTTCTGTGTTCGTGCTTGATTTTTATGTATACTCCTTTGTGGATTATTCTGTTCAATAAACATGTTATCTGGTTAAGTTGCAAGAACCACTGTTGCCCAATTATTGTGCACCTATTTACAGTTGTACTACACCCTGGTCCCACACCACTGCGAGGGCTTAGCCCCTGAGAATTAAGGTCTCATCTTGAGCAAATTAATTGGGTAAAGCTCATAATTAGAGAACGGTGCCACTCAATTTACTATAGCATTACACTTTATTGAAAAAAGATATGGAAAATCAATTTTTACCAGAATGTTACATTTTTCTTGCCTAAATTGGTCCTATTATATGAATGCATATGCCAGGGCTAGAGTGGTATCAAATAATAACACCATTTTAGGAATTAACTTGTTATAAACCTCTATTAATACACCATACAGTTTCCATTAAAGTAAATTTTGAGCTTTATTAAGATGTCCATTTTTTTTTTTGCTCAGAAAAGGTTTTTATTGGAAAGCAAAATAAATGGTAACAGTGTGACAGACAAAGGTTAGAGACATCATGTCACGGAACAAAAAAAAAAGGCACAATCAAAACATTTATCACATTTATCAGGCAGTAGTTACCTCAGCGTCCCACCCCCCTCAGGACAAGAAACATGAAGACCACCAGGTAATTGTGCCACAACAGGATTACTAAACACGTGCAGGTTGTAGGGGTGGAGTGCAGTCCAAGCTACCAGTCCACAGCCGCCAAATCTGTATGTATTTAAGCAGTTGCCCTTTCTTTACTAGGGCAGCTCTTTCAATTGCGGCCACAGAGTTCATAGCCACATGCCATTCCTGAATGGATGGTGGTTTGGAGTCTTTCAAATGCAAGGTTATCACTTTCCGTGCTTGAAATAAAGCCTTTAGCACAAAAATCCTGGTGTATTTGTCCAAGGAAGCGTCCAAGTCCAGGTATAACAGACAAGATCTTACACCGGCTGCACTCCACCCCGGAATGGCACCATTCAGCCAAGATATCACCTCCTGCCAGTACTGTTGAAGAGCCGTACATGCCTTGATCGTGTGTAACAGGGTGGCCACCTCCTTCTCACATCTAACACATATTGGTGATGGCACCGCCTTCATAACAAACAGCCTGTGTTTAGTGAAATATGCCCTGTGGATGAAATAAAGTTGTACCAATCTATGTCTCTGCGACAGAGAGACCAGCAGTGGGGTTTTCAGGATCAAATCCCATTGCTCATCTGAGATAGCTCCTACATCCTCCTCCCATCTCGCCCTAGCCGGGAGCTCGGGGTCCCTATGTAGTGGGGTATGGAGCTGTTTGTACAGTGTGGAAATCAGACCTCTCCGTTTATTACCTAACAACGTATCCAGTATAGGAGAATCACCCAGCCTGATTGGCTTTTGACCACTTTGTTTTTGTAGGGCCATTCTGAGTTTATGGTGCGTGAACCACTGGGATGGGGGGAGGTGTCTGGTGGTTTGAAGTGTGTGCATTGGGATCACCTGGCCGTCCGCCCAGACATCCCCCAAAGAGGTAATCAAGAGGGACTCCCAAACTCTTGGAGGGTCACATAAAAGCAGGTGGGGGAACAATGCGTTACCCCACAGTGGGGTCTGAGGTGGGTAGTCTCTAAATCTAAGAAGCAGATGCGCTTGGCGAAGAGCATCTGTTTGCCATAGGACCAGGGCGGAGGAATGTTTGCTTGGTTTTTTAACCAGTAAGGCCAGCCAAGGGGAGCCAGGGAAACTTGTTACCGAATTCCAAAGATGGTACAGCGGGGGGGAGAGTTCCTCATGCATCATACACGCAGCATGGGACAGCTGGGCTGCTACATAGTAGAGGAACAGATCCCTCTAATGAGGGTGGACAGTCTAAGCCTAGCCCTGGAGGCTCCCCAGACAAACTTCCCCAGGATTGCATTCAACTTGGTAAACCATTTTTTAGGAACACGTATGGGAGAGTGCCACAGAATATATAACAGTTTGGGTAAAACATACATTTTTACCAAGTGGATTTTCCCAGCAGGGCCAATTGGCAGAGACCCCCAGCAAGTGCATTTGCTTTGCGTCCACTGGACTAGTGGGTCAACATTTTCTTCTATATACTTAGAGAGGAGCAAGGAGACCTGGACCCCTAGGTGGGTGAACTTGTCCGTTATTTGGAGGGGACAGCCCTGTATTGTCTCATCTTGTTGCAGCTTATCCAAAAGGAACAGGTTAGATTTGGAAGTATTGGTCTGTAAACCTGAGATAGACCCAAATGTCTCTGTCAGTTCAGTCAGGGCTGCCAGGGAGGCACCCCTGTCCCCCAAGTATACCAGCGTGTCATCGGCATAAAGTTGGATTTTTTCACAATGCCCTGCCAGATGTAGACCCTGGATATCCGGGCTTAACCGAACTGCTTGAGCAGGGCTCAATGGCAAGGGCAAACAACAGGGGGGACAAGGGGCATCCCTGACGAGTACCCCTCCCAAGTGTGAAGGATTCAGTACTCAAAGAGTTGATATGTAGCATTGCCAAGTGATATCTATATAGAAGTTTGACCATATCTATAAACCGAGGGTCGAAACCCATCGTAGCCATGACTTGCCACAGGTAGGGCCATTCGACTGTGTCGAAAGCTTTCGCTATGTCTAGGGCCGCAATAGCTCTAGCACCTTTATTATCATGGGAGGCCATGAGATTTAGGAATAATCGTCTAGTGTTGAGAGCTGTGGTTTTGTTAGGAATGAACCCTACCTGGTCCGGGCCGACTAGCTGTGTTATAACTTTCCCTAGCCTCCTTGCTAATACTTTGGCGTAAATTTTCACATCTGCCGTCAACAGCGAGATTGGCCTGAAGGACTCACACTGCTGGGGGTCCTTACCCTGTTTCGGTAAGAGAATGATAGCAGCTTCATACATTGATTGGGGAAGGAAACCTGCTCCAAGGGCCTCTTCATAAACACGTAGAAGTAAGGGGGATAACAGAGCTGAGTGCCTCTTGTATAGCTCAATTGGGATGCCATCTGATCCGGAGGCCTTCCCTAGGGAAAAGAATCTATGGCTTCCTGAACCTCCTGTAGTGTAATCTCAGATTCCATAAATTCCCTATAGTCAGGCTGTAGTACAGGAAGATCTAATGGGATAAGAAATTGAGTAATTTCAGATTCAGTAATCTGTGACTTAGAGGCATACAAATCTTTGTAGAAGTCTACCAGTAGTTCCTTGAGTTTGCCTGGCTCTGTGTGCAGTATTCCCTGGGGGTCTTTCATGGCTGGAATGGAGGGGGGGCGAGTCATGGGTTCTATCTATGAGAGCAAGCAAACGACCCGGCCTCTCACCATGTTCAAATATATTAATTTTGGAAAAGTTCTGTTTACTCAGGGCTATTTGTCTTAGATGGTGCAGGTACTTCTCCTGGGTCTCTCTCAATGCCTCTAGATTTAAGATGTCCATTTTTATACCAACGTTTGCACCATTTCTTTCTGTGCATTAATGTACTCATCTTTATGAATATGCCCCACAGAGTAGATGGTAGTAATGAGTCTGGAACAATAGCGCACTTGCATTTCAAAGAGATACTCCAGTTTCTGAACACTTGTTTTTTTGCAGTTGCAATGATTTAGCAAATGAGCTTTTATATATTCCTTTATAAAATGTTGCTGTGAAAGCTTTGCATCTGGTGGTATAAATATGTATCTGCATATATATATGCAGGTATGGGATCTTTTATTCAGAAATGAATTATCCAGAAAACTCCAAAATACAGCATTGTCAGATCGTATAATGCCATTTAAAAAAGTAATTATTTTCTACTTTTTTTCTGCAGTAATTTATATCACATTATACTTGATGACAAAACAATCCTGTTTTTTTAATATGTATATTATTTTGTGAGCAGCTTCAAGACATGGTGCTACAGATTACAGAAAAACATGTATTCAGAGTCTTAAGTCGTGAACATTTTGTTTAACCAAGTACGTTTTTATTAAAACAAAAATCACATAAATTTACAGACACGTGGGATTTACATACGATATTGTACACCTGAATGCTATCACATTTGCATGTATTGCTATTACAATACAAGACCTTAATACTAAGGCCTGCATATCTTATTACCATATGATTGAAATATAATTTTTACTTATAAATTATAGGGATTGTTTGCCACATTTTTCCCAGTTTCTATTAAAGGTCTGTATTTTAAGGTCTCAAGCATTGTATAGAATAGATTGTAAGCTCTTTAGGGCAGAGAACTCATCCCAACTGTGTACTGAAACTCTTAGCATATAAGTATCTAAATGAACAAATATTGCACAGTGCAGGTCAATGTAAATGTCAAAAGGCATTTAGCAGCATAAAATGAGAACAGAATAGCAGCTGTGGGGATAAACAGTTATAATAGCTTATAACACAAATAATGGTACTGTATATGATACCATGAAACTGCAAAAAAACATGCAGTCTTAAAACAGCCAACAAAAGCTAACATTTTAGCAGCTGATTATTAAGTAAAGACAGAGCTTCCTCTAGGATATATCTCTTTTATAATGGAGTTTGTGTCAACTGGTAATGCCATTAGGCTAATTGCTGTATAAAATTCTGAGTTTTTCACCTAGTTTCTTTAAATCCAATCAGCTATTGCCATCAGCTGCAAACTTTATTCTTGTATACACCATAATAACTCTCTGCTTTCTGAAGGGTCCCCTGTGAGTTCACTTCTAAAGATTGCTGGGGGTGTTAATTAAATTTATTACACTCCAACACTGCTTCATAAAGGCGAGGAAATCTAATAAAAAAAACACGATCAGCAAAAAAAAAATAGAGGAAGGAAGAAAATTTGCCACTTTGTTTCATTTCACTAGTTTGTTTTCTACTTTGAAAGCTCTCTGCCCAGGGCTTTGATATTCTACAACAAAATAAGAAAATTCCCGCAATGATTAGAAGCAAATACAGTTTTCTTACAGCAGTTGTGCCCTGCCGAATTGGGGCTAAGTCACTGAGGAGTATGTTTTTTAGGTTTTGACCTCTATTTAACCTTTACAGTTGACATATGAAAGAAAGAGTCAATTTGTTCACAGAATATACACGGCTTTATGGCTATGTATTTATGTGGACCTTGGTTTTATACTAAACCTGTAAAAAAGGGAGGTTTTAGGAGCATTCCAAGGCTAAATAAATATATATTTAAATAATGGAAGTGCTACTGATCTGGCCAAATTAACTACAAGCGTACAAAAAAGATGGGGGATTGTTTAATACACATTGTCTGGTCCCCTGTATCATAAGTAATCTAGTACTGTATCTATGCAAGTGAATGTATTTACAAAAACAGGGGTTTTTAGTTACAAAGGTATGATCTTAAAGTTGGTAAACAACCATAACACTTCAAAGTAAACCCCACATGGTGGTCCCTAACTATTTACCACCAGTCATAGTATTTAAAGGCTAGCATTGTCCTGCATGGTAGCATTTCTGGGAATAAGTGTCCATTGACCTAGGCATTGGTTTGAGTCAGAGGGCACCCCCCTGTCAGAAACTCCCTGGTTTTTAACCACGGCCTGTTGCATTCCAGGCACTGCTCCATTGCTTGAGCCACAGGAGGCAGTGTGGTGGCAGCCTGGCTCTGATGGGATGCCTTTAGTTTTGCTGCCTTTGTGTCAGTTTCCCTAGTCCACGCCCTTTATCCAGCTGCAGTTAATTGCTCATTTGTAGGCTATGTAAGCCTGATTCCCAGACATCCCCTTGCTGGATTATTGGCCTTCCTGCTGACTTCAAGCCTCATGTCATGATGATCTGGTTCCTGTTCTTGTCCTTGCTCCTATTCTTGTTCCTGTTCCTGAACCTGTTCCAGCAATCTTGCCTTTTCCTGTTGAGTTCCTATCTGGTCCCTGTTCCCTCTGATATTTGAACTCCTGGTTTTGGTTCTGGTGTGTGCACATTTTTTCCTCATTAAAACTAAAAGTTTAACTAAAAGTCGGTCAATCCGTACACCCCCACCATTAGCTTAGAAGAGAGAGATTTCCAACACCACAAAACTGGTTCCACAGACTTAATTCTCTCCTGCTTCCAGTTTTAAGAGAGAGAGACTGCCCAGACCAACACTAATTTTTTAAAGGCACAGGACCACCATTTAAAAGAATGGGTGTAAGGATGCTACAACTACATGTAAGCTTGGCTTGCAGCATAACTGCTAGACTCAACAATACAAACATGTTTAAAAAAGGGGGGGTTGTTTGACGGAACCCAATGCCTAGGTCAGGAGACACTTATACCAAGAAATATTACCACGCAGGGAGGTGCAAGCCTTTGAATACTATGACCAGAGGTTAATAGTTAGGGACCACCATATAGGGTTTACCTTGATGCAGTATGGTGGCTTACCAATTTTATGATCATAACTAAACTAAACTAAAACTATTAAAAAATGAGAACAGTATCTGGTTTGTGCACAAAAGGATATCATTATATTACAAACTCCATTCTGTACACTTTAACAAGCAATCTATCTCACAAATGTGTAACATCCATGTAACAGACACACTTACAGTATGTGTAAAGTTACTTACAGAATGAATTATGTAAAAAAAAACTTGGACAGAATATATAATGGTATAACTAACAAGTGCATGCCAAGCTAGATTTTAATGACAAAAGAGATGGTTGTGACAGAAAGCAAGATTTTATAGTACAGGATTCATTCTATCAACAAAATGAATACTCAGATCCATTCTGTGAAGCAATACTGTCAGTCACTTTACTGAACCAATAAGAACAAAGCTTACTGCCCTATAACAAACAAGATGAAAAGTTGCCAGCTCTGCTCCAAGTGGCTGCATGCCCAATGCATAGGATAATATCTGTCCTGCTATAGAGGGCCCCTTTTAATGTCCCCTGTGCTGCATAGCAATAAATATGAACAAAGTACAAACATTTGCTAAAATTAGTTATTAGATATTTAACATCACTGTTAAATAGTGATGGGCGAATAAATTCTCCAGATGTGAATTCGCAACAAATTTCCATGTTTTGACGTCAGCAAATAAATTCGCAAAGCTGCATGTTAAAAAAAAAATCCGGAATGTCGAAAAAATTAGGGCATGCTTTAGAATAGTCACTCGCATAAATAAGTGCATCTATTACTAGGGATAGTTTTGTAAACAGAATGTATTTGGGACAAACGGCACCCCATATTTGTGTTGTTATATCATGTTATGCCTATGTGTTTCATGCAGTATGGCTGTGTTACAAATGCAAATTTATTGCCACAGCTTTATTTGGTGGGTTTTGAACATGTCTAGGTCTGTTTATGGTGGATCCACATTCTGGTGAGTTTAGTCTGGGTACCTCCAGACAGTAGCCCACGACTTTGGTGTAACTCCTGGTGGATTATGACTCCTGTTTTTGTAAGTTATTCTTTCGTGTCTTTTGCCCTCTTTGGCAGCAGTTGGCATATTGTGTAATGTTATATGGTGTTTAAAAAATTAATAAAGCTGTGGCCTTTTTCTCGCCAATGAGTATTTTGTTTATTTATTGAGTATGGGAGGGGGGAAAGAAAAGCAACAGAGCAAAAACGTAATTTTGCTAATGGACATCATTAATAAACAAACAGATTGTCTTCGTTGATTTACTGATATTTTGCATGACATTGACATAAAACCTTAGAAGTGACACAGAACACAGCAGTCAAGGAAACCTGTTCAGGGATCTCCTCTGTGTACGTTTCAAGTCCAAAATAATAAACCTGATTTTGCAAATTTTTTTCTGGCACATCTGTTTATAAGACAAGCATAATTTAATTTAGTGCCCTGGGCAGAATGTCAAATAAAAATTCACAAAATGATCTATGAAATGCTTATGATTGCCAGGAATGAATTCCAGGAATTTCTGACCACTCGTCTTTACTTTGATCAGTCTGAATTGATGCTTGTGATCATAGCTGCATTAAAGAGAAGTGCTGTAGTCTACATAATTGTAGACATTAGTATATCTTATGTAAGTGTAGGGTTCCATATGGTAACAGTCCCAATGTATCAAAATCCCCTACAAGTGCTATTCCCATAGTTGCTAGACAAAAGCATTTGTATCTAAGTTCTCATAGAGATAGTGACCACCTCCTGTCACACTTTAATACATTATTGGTGGTCTTTTCTCTTTGGCCTCCATCTTCTGATCCATGTGGATTTGTCTGGAGAGCCTGTGTCAATAAGGCACAGTAAAGAGTTCTGCTCTAGAACGATTACCCTTCTAGAGAAAGTCAGGAAACAGAGACCCCATGTCAGGTTTAGTCAGTTATAAGACTAGTTTTATCAAAAGGGCATTTTAGAACCATGATCTTGTAAAGCAAAGCTAGAAAGAGCATATTTGTGCTCCACCAAAGTATTGTAGCTGGAGGGAGCTCCCCTTAGTCATTACTCACCTAGTGTAAAGGGACCACAGTGTTGAATAGAAATGTAGGGCTAGTATATAACTTGCTTAAGCATTTCTGCTGATGGATCTGGGCTACTAGCTGGTAGCTTTAAAGGAGTGTTTTTATAGTTGTTCCTGGACACTCTAGATGACATTATCATCCAGGCCAACAGTTGCCAAGCATCTCCACAGTGGGCTCACATTGTTTAGCTTTATATCTGACTGTACCTGACCTTATCTATTTACCTCAATCAATAAATAAACCATGTGGTGTGGTTTCAATAAACCATTGTTGTTTAAATTGCAAGAAACTCTGGCATCCTATATGCTTATTTGCAGCAGACCCTTTGTCTTCTTCTCTTACTTAGCAAGGGTCCATCAGTAAAAGTGAAACTATTTACATCAGCGTAAGGAAGTGTTATTTGCCCTTTCCCTAAATGCATAACCCTGTGACTTTAAATTTGGAGAAACCAAAAACATGGCCACTGCTTGTACTGCAGTGTGACAATTTTCAGCCACAGCCTGGCCAATCAGCAAGAAGGATTTGCTTCAGAAAGTTTGACCTCTCTGAAGGAGGTTTGGAGCCAAAATGAGTGGCAGATCTTTTCCAGGAAGAAGAGAAGGAGAAAGCATGGTCTCTGCAAAGAATTACTGAGAGCCAGTCTGATATTTCTCCTCACTCCTGTGAGTGTTCCTGCTGATTTTTTGAGTAGGAAGCTAGGGATTTCAGCTATAGAACATTTACCCATATAGGGAATCCCATAGTCAGAGTGCTGGGAGTTACAGTAGTTAACCCATTCCAGTCAGCCATCATAGTGACTGGAACTAGTGCAGCTGCCTGAGCTATTCCTGGAAAGTAATCCCTGTAGGATAGATAAGACTTCAGCCCTCTATTGAGTTGCCAGCGTGTACACCGAATCTGCCTTGTGGATTTCCCAGCAGCCTCCGTGACACGTGCAGTGGATCTCCTCAAGAATTTAGTAAGCCTTCTCCTACACCAGCATTTCAAGCTCCGTGTGGATTAAAGATGCCAAACTGCTTCCCTGAATCTGCTCTGCCTCACAGGAGTTATTTCTTTTTCACTACCACTGGGAGTTGGCGAGACCTTCACTGTGAGGGTACCTGTGCGGCGGGGTCGTCCTCCGCGCCATTGGCGGGGACACCCGCCACACCATTCCTCTTCCTAGCCGTGCCAGCGTGTTTTCGCTGGCGCCGGCTCCTCTATAGGGTGCGCGCGCCTCCTTCCATTTAAAAGCGCAGGCGCGCTGACGTCATACGTCAAAGGCGCAAAATTCAAAAAGTATTTACGCCCATTTCAGTCCACAGCACCTTGCCCGTGATAGAACTTGTTCTAAGTGGTTTTCCTGAGCTTTGTGCGTTTGTCTTGAAAATTCTGATCTGATTATCTGTGTTTAACCCTGCCTGTTCCTGACTACTCTCCAATCTGTATCCTGACCCTTGCCTGCCTACGACAACTCTCCTGCTTAACCCCTTGATTGACTACCCAGTTTTGACCCTTGCCTGCCTGACGATTCTGATATCTGCCTGCCTCGACCCAGCCTGTCTGACCATCAGCTTGCCTAATCCTCATGTGCTGTGACCTTCGGCCCAAAAGACTCTGCTAACAGCCGTGCCCCTTTGCCAGCCAGAACATCTCGCCTTGTACCCCTCGTTAAGTCCAGGTGACACCCAAGTAAGCAGAGGGCTGCTCCCGAAGCCCAACGGTGGTCACACTACTGGTGAAGCCGAGCCGAGACCAGGGTGCTTGGCACTTGTTCTGGTATTGGGTGCCGGCCGTAACATTCACGTTGCACCAAGGGTGCATCACTCAGGTGTTGCAACACATACTGTACCTCAAATCATACTACTTTGGGATTACTAATATATCCCTGCAGACCATAGTGTGCACACTCACCATTTTTAGTGACAGTGGAGCAAATTTCTCTATAGTTTGGATAATTTTCTCAGCGAAGCAAAATGGGACATATTTGGACTGAGACTAAGGAACAAAACAAAAATGCTGGGCTATATTGGTCTCTTCTACTATTTGAAGATCAATTTGGTTTATTATGAAATCTCTGAAATCATGTTTTCTTTTTCAACACACACTACTCAAACATTTGTTTATATAATAATACATGTATGGGATCCATTACACTAATCCAGACAGCTCTGAATTACAGAAAGGCTGTCTCCCTTAGATTCCACTCAGTGTAGGACTGGGACACCAGGGGCCCACCCAAAAACCTTTGATCAGGGGCCCACCAATTAATCTTAGACCAGGGGCCCACTCTTAGTACTATTTTTCTTCCTCTCCTCACTCAACCTCTATTCTCCTAGTCTTTTTTCTTTACATGCTATACTCTATGTTTCCAACTATTTAGCCTTTGTTCTTATACAAATAGGGAATTGCCATGCAATAGGCTAAATACTTGCAGAATGAGGGCCCACTGACACCTGGGCCCACTGGGACTTTTCCTGGTTCCCGGTGGGCCAGTCCAACACTGATTCCACTAAATGCAAAAAAGGCCTATTGTATTAATTAATGTTTAAATGATTTTCTAGCAAACTTAAGTTATGAAGAATCCACATTATGGAAAGATCCATTATCAGGAAAACCTAAGGTCCCAAGCATTCTGGATAACAGGTCCCATACCTGTATCAAAATATTTATTTTGTGTAGAACTGGCATGACACCAGCTACATGAGGATTTATGCCTAGTCTATTTGACACCAGTATATGATAAACTGTGACAGAAGGTGCATAGGCAAAACAACAGGGGAAAGCATTTGCAAAAACAATCTTCCTTCCCTGACATGCTGAAACTGTTTTCAGAGTTTGTGACCTATAATAAATATACTGTGCATGAATCACCACTCGTTTTTCCAGCAATTTCTAATCTAGAGGAGACATATCTCCATCATGATGCACATATGTGATATGTATATCAATATGTATTGACAAAGCACAAGATACTACAATAGGATCAAGATCAAGTTTTTAGAAGTGAACATTGTTTAGCACATGCCCTTAGCTTTTAACTTTTTTTTTTTATATAGTTTTGATAATACATACAAATTGTGGTGCTAAATGTGACATCTTCACAAAAAAACAGTGGTTGGTAGGAAAATGCAATCCTAGTTAATGGCTTGTTCTAGTACTGTATGTTAGTAATAAATACAGTGTTTTATCTTATCATTCTTCTCCCTCCATCTTGATTAAGCATGCTCCTGCAAGGAGGAAGCACAAATTGTAAAATGTGACAAAAAGACATTAAAGTCATTGCTTGATAGGAAAAGTTGAATTTTTCACATTTTTTTAATCAAAACAAAGTCAACCTAACTATCCATTCATGGGTTTACCTTATTTATCAAAAAATCAGGTTGAAAAAGTCAGTGCGGCAAAAGTCTCGACAACATTGTGCAACAATTTGAATCGTACGGCTTTTTTCAAATTTGACTCCCAAATCATGGAACTTTTTTGAGTTGTTGCCCAAAAACCTTGACTTTTTCAGATTATCGTATGAAAACTAGCGCACATCACAATATCAAGAAAAGAACTGTAAAAAGGACATCAGCCATTGACTTCTACATGACCTTAACAGATTTAAGATGGAGTATTTTCAGATTTGGATTTTTAGCAGTTTTGGGTATAATAAATCTCTAAAAATTTTAGGGTTTTTTTCCCACTAAAAAGTCACGTTTTAAGGCACATATTCTAAAAATGAAATTACATATTTGGCTTTCAGAACAACATTTTTCATCATTTTGGTCTTTGAAAGGATTATTATTATTGTGCACATACACTAGCCACAAACTCTCAATGGAGCTATTGAATGAAAATGATGTCCTCCATCTTTGGAAGTCCTTCCCTAGCTCTTGTAACTAAAGTCTCTTGCAAACCCTGTTAGGATAGTTGAATTGAAATTTTCTGGTTTTCAATGTCCTTTAATATTGAATAGACAGTAACTAGAGTGAGATGGCAGAGTTATGAGGAAAATCTGAATCATTATAGCAAAAAATGCACACAAATAAATTATGATACTGCATTATTAATGTGCTCATGTTTGTCTAAAATTTCAAATAAGAAGGAAAAAAACTTTTAGAACTGGAAATACATATAAAAGGAGCTACTGCACAAGCCCTCATATCCATACACTGTAGAGACACAAACTAAACAGCTATGCGTGCGTTATGACTGTTAATTAAATTTGCTTAATGGAATAGAAAATAATTAACAAATACAGTTATGGGACCTGTTATCTAGAATGCTCAGAATGTGGGGTTTTCTGGATAAGGGATCTTCCCGTAATTTGGATTTCCATACCTTAAGTCGACTAAAAAAATCATTAAGCATTAAAGGAGAAGGAAAGGTTAAAACTAAGTAAGCCTTATCAGAAAGGTCCATCTAGATATACCAGTAAACCCCCAAAGTGGTGCTGCTCTGGGTCCCCTGTCAAAAGAAACACTGCATTTCTTTCCTTCTATTGTGTACTCATGGGCTTCTGTATCAGACTTCCTGCCTTCAGCTTAAACCTCATTGCCCTGGGCAAGAGCATGCTCAGTTTGCTCCTCTTTCTCTCCCCCCTCCCTTCTCTGCTGTATTCTGAGCCCAGAGCAGGGAGTGACTCAGGCAGGAAGTGATGTCACACCATGTTAATACTGCAGCTGCTATCCTAAACAAACAGAGAGTTTCTAGAGCTTTTTACTCAGGTATGGTAAAACATTCTACAGAATAAATATAGCATTCTAGCTTGCACTATTGCAGCTAGTCTATTGGCAATAAAATGCCTCCGTAACTTTCCTTCTCCTTTAAATAAACTCAATAAGATGGCTTTTCCTGCAATAACAATTAATTATATCTTAGTTAGAATCAAGTGTAAGGTACTATTTTATTATTACAGATAAAAAGGAGATGATTTAAAAAAAAAACTGAATATATTTTATATGAAAATAATGAATGAGTCAATTGAAAATATATGGGAAATGTGATGTAAGGTTGAGAAAATGTCACTCTTTACTGCTGTACTGCAAGTTGGAGTGATATCGCCCCCTCCCTTTCCCCCCAGCAGCCCATCAGCAGAACAATAGGAAAGTAACCAGATAACAGCTACATTGGAGATATAAGAACAACACTCAATAGTTTAAAAAAAAACTGAATATATTTTATATGAAAATAATGAATGAGTCAATTGAAAATATATGGGAAATATGATGTAAGGTTGAGAGAACTTTCCCCATCTTGTAGAAATTAATGAATGTATCATATTATGGCATTATGACAGGTTCCCACAGAGTAAGCGTCAGGACAGCACAAGTCTCTTAAAGAAAAATGGCTTTTATTTCAGCAACAGGTACAAAATAAAGACAGTTTTCATTCCAAACAACAGAAAAAATAGCTTTTGGCAGCAGTATCAGTTCAATACAACAAAAAGGCATTCATATTCCAGACTTTTCACACTGTGACTTTGTGTCAAGATCCTAGACACTCTCCCTGAGTCTCTCCCAGTCAGAGATCATGAGAGACTGGCGAGCCTGGGTTTTAAGGAGTGCTGATTAGCCACCTGAGGCTAATCAGACCCAACTGGTTAGTCAGTAGCACATCACTCTGCTACTTACCTCCCCTGTTTGCGGGAGGCCATGACTTCCATGGCTGAAGCCAACTCCCCAACCCTTGTCTGGGAAGGATATTGACCCTAAACAAAAAAGGGGTTGGAGAAAATTATGCATTTCCCTATAAGTGTGGGCTGCTGACCCCCATGTACCTGGGGACTTCTTGCACCATTACCAGTGGAAAGATGTGAGCCCAAACTCGCCAAAAGTGATACTGTCATGGGAAAATATGTTTTTTTTTTCAAAATGAATCAGTTAATAGTGCAGCTCCAGCAGACTTCTGCACTGAAACCCATTGTTCAAAAAAACAAACTGATTTTTTTATATTTAATTTTGAATTCTGACACAGGGCTAGATATATTGTCAGTTTCCCAGGTGCCCCCAGTCATGTGAATTGTGCTCTGATTAACTTCAGTCACTCTTTACTGCTGTACTGCAAGTTAGAGTGATATCACCCCCTCCTTTTCCCTCCCTTTTCAGAACAATAGGAAAGTAACCAGATAACAGCTACATAGTAAATATAAGAACAACACTCAATAGTTTAAATTCATGCTCCTTCGGTTACATTGAATAGGAGAAACATTAGCCTGTCAGAAAGCAGTTCAAAAGCGCAGCACTGGCTCTCTCTGAAAGCACATGACCAGGCAAAATGACTTGTGATGGCTGCCTCAACACCAATGTTACAACTAAAACATATTGTTGGTTCAGGAATGACATTTTACATGGTAGAATGATTTGTTTGCAGTGTCAACAGTGTAATTTAGAAATAAAAAGGACACCATAAAAATAATGACAGAATTCCTTTAATGTGCATTTTTTCGAATGGGAATATCATATCAATATCTGACACTAGTTGCAGCGTCTTCAGTTTTCGAGAGTGCAACAGATATTCCAAAATCTAAAAAGGATCTTTAAGAGTACAGGATTGCATCAATATTGGATCATTTGTGCTGAAAATATAATTTTGTAGTTATGCTTTTATCCAAATTTGTATTCTTTGCCTTGAACAGTGTGACAATGACAAACTACTCACATCTTCCGAGTTACCCTGAGCTACAAGGTTAGGCTGCAGTGTTTTGTGTATACAGTGTCCTGCAGAGGTGATACTAATGACTGTAATATATCAACAGGAAATGATACTGCAGCAGCATAGGGTGGCTCTGAATCCCAGGAACAAAAGTTATTTATTTCTGCAGTTTTCAATAAGAGCTGCTAGGAGTGCTTTTCTAATAGCCCTAATGAGTCTCTCAAGACACTGTTGTACGACACTGATTTTGCAGCCTCAAACACAAATCTGTTTTTTTGCTGTTAAAAATCTTAGCCAAGAATCATGAAGAAAAAATATCAGTCCTTTACAATCGTTAGGGATAGCATATAACTGTGATGACCATCTTCTCTGTGAAGTAGGTAGGAGCCAAGTTTTGATCTTACTGCCTACAGAAATGTGAGGGATTAGAGAAGAGTAATTTTGAAAACATATCTATTTGAAATTGCTAAATTAATGACCACACTAATATTCTCTGTTTCTGGCAGAAATGCATTGATGTTGGACTTTGGCTTTTTCAAGCACAGGATGAGGTTGACAATGGTAGACAAATAAACAAAATTAGTTTTCTCTAGCAAGGAATCATGGTAGGTTGTTTAAAGTGCAAGTAACTAGCACCTATGCAAGCAAATGTGCACTGAACCATCTATTTTTCATTCTCAGCGGTTCTGTACATATAATGGTGCAAAGATCAGGAAAAAACTGTCATACAGATAATCGAGAATGCGTTTGGTGAAATATGTAGTATGCAATTCTTTTTTATGTTACCAAGTTTATTTAATTTTTGGAAATATATGTGTAGCTCACATTGTTTTTGGCATGCAATACAGAAGAGTATTATAATTATATATTTAGGGGCCTATTTATCAATGGTCAGGCCTAATTATTAAACCTCGTTTCTGGTGGAGGTTTTAAGGGGAAAACAAATTTTTCATGGAAAAATAAAAACTAAAATCTTTAGAGATTTATCATATCCCAAAGCTGCTAAAAATCCAAAAATATGCACTCTCAAACTTGCCAAGGTCATGTAGAAGTTAATGGCAGATGTCCTTGAAGTTGTTTCTTGACATCTTGATCTGCACTGGATTATCTGAAAAAGTCAATTGTATGATACAAATTGGCACTCAATTTTTTGAGAAATATTATTGATAGAGAAGCAGTGGCCAATCCATTTTTGTAGCTCCTATCATTAGGCTTGGATGCCAAGAGGGTGAGACCAAACAAAAAATCTTCTGCATTCACCTATATTAAGTTCATTGCTGGAGGAGTATAATATAAATCTTAAAAATGTTAAATTGCGAAATGTGAAGTTTTACTTTTATGCATGCATTTCTTTCCGTTTAGAACATTTTCCACAAGTGCAAGCACTGGGCCGGCGGGACCCCAGGAAAAAACCCGGTGGGCTCTTGTGGGCCCCTTCGGCTCAGATCCCATTCTTAGTGTTGCGCGACCCCTCTTTGTCGGGGTTTGCGGCAAAATAATAATAAAAATGTTGCACACGCTGAGTCCCGGCACCGATCGCGTATGCAGAAATGCAACACGGTGCACTAGAGCGGGGGCCAGAGGGGGGCCCTGGGGCAGTAGCCCCGGTGGGCCCCAAGCCCCCCAGTCCGAATCGAGTGCAAGAATCTACAAAGAATGACCCTCCTTTAATCAAAACAGGTATTGTTTATCTGCATACTGAAATACAGGTAGGGGATCCATCATCCAGAATCCAAATTTGTAAAAAAAAAAATTTCCCTTTTCTCTGTAATAATAAAACACTACCTTGTATTTGATGCAAACTAAATTATAATTAATCTTTATTGGAAGCAAAACCAGTCAATTTTGTTTACATGATGTTCTAGTATGCTTAAAATATGAAGATCTAAATTACAGAAAGATTTGTTTTCTCTAAAAACCCAGGGGGCAAATTCAATAAGATTCGTAGTTGCACCAGGCGTAACTTCGCCGCACTTCGCTGCACTTCGCTGCACTTCGCCACACTTCGCCAGGCGTAGTTTCGCCAGCGTTTCGCAAATTCACTAAAATCCGAAGTTGCGCTCAGGGGTAGCGTAAGGTTGCGAAGTTGTGCTAGCGTTGATTCGCTAAGCGAAGCGAAGTTACGCTAGCGATGGTTAATTTGCATACGGCGCCAAATTCAAATTTCAATGGAGGAATACGTAGAATCACTACAAATGCCTGGGAAACCTTCAAAACATCAAATAAAAATTTTATTTTGCCCTACACATGTGCCCACTGTATAGGTAAGTTGCCATGAGTCAGGAAATGTCGGAGGGATGGAGGGGAGCCCCAAAAAAAATTTCGATCTTTTTCAGCCTTCGCCTGGTCTGAGGTGGCGAAGGAAGTCTAGCGTAAAAGGTAGCGTTCAGTACACTGCGCGCGTTAGTGAATTTGCGTAGTTACGTCCCTAGCGAAAATTCGCCAGGCGTAAGGGTGCGAAGTAACACTAGCGAATCTACGCCAGCGTTCGTTAGTGAATTTGCGAAGTAACGAAAATGCCAAACGCTAGCGAAGTAACGCTAGCGAAGTAACTCTAGCGAAGTAACTCTAGCGAAGTAACGCTAGCGAAGTAACGCTAGCGAAGTAACGCTAGCGTTCGGCGCTTTGGCGCTTAGTGAATTTGCCCCCAGGTCCCTAGCATTCTGGATAACGGTCCCATACCTGTATATTCAAACTGGCCAGCAAAGTCATCACTGGTCTGGCCAGTTCTATACCAATAAATGATTTCATTGTATATTTTTCACAGGGACTAAATTATACCTGTAGTTTTCTCTTCAAGGTCAAAGCTCCTAAATATGTGTCCTTCTTATTTAACTTTCTCTTTTCGATACACTTTATTCAGGAGGAATGGCCAAGTCCATTTTGTATCTCCTATCATTCCTATACAAACAAATCCAGGCCAGGGTACTTACATCCGTCTTCTCTGTCCCATTTGAACTGTACCAGTAAGAGCCTGGAGGAGACATTGACAGTGTGTGAGTGTGAAACTCCCTGCGAATATGTTTGATCATGCCTGGCTGACACTGCATGGCAATTTATATATGTGGGGTAACTTGAAATACTTAAGCCATGTAAATAGTGTCCCTGGGGGTGTGGGGCACTTTTTGGTGGATTGTTCTGTATCATGTAGTTTATATGAGAGTGTGCTTAAGGTGATGGGTTTTTATAATATGTTTTTCAATATTTACACTGAGAGAGCCTATGGAATCATTCACAGGAAGCATCACAATAACCGAGAGACTGTGTACATTATTTGTCAGTGATTCGGTATCACCTCTGGTCTACAAGAAAACTTGTAGAGAGAGAATGAGAGAGAATGAGTCGATAGACTTTACAATAAACAAAATTTTAAAGGAAATATGTTTAATGAGATTAATTAGAAAAAAGTGTGAATGAGAAATATTGGATAAACTTGGATTTTTCTTGGACTTATTCTTCTACTTTCTCTTTGTAAATAATGTAAATATTGTAATATTGTATTATTCTGATATGTCATGATTTTGGTTTTGTTTTGTAAAAGTTTTTTAATTCTTAATAAAAATTCCGATCATCCCCAAACAGCTGCCATTTGGAACATATGAGTTTATAGAGAATTAACTTCCCTTTCTCCCACCCTATGGGTTGCTGTTTTTTCGTTACTTAGGTTATTTATCATTATTTATTGACACATTTATTTACTGAATAACATTTCTCATAATAATATGTTAATTTATATAACTTTTAAAACAATTTATATTTTTATTGGTTTACAAACAGTAGGGGGAGGGGAGAGAAAGGGTATCCCTGAATATTATTATTTTTATTACTATGATTTTCCTTTGTTCATTTTCATTTAGAACAGTTGTTGTGTTGACACATATATTTTGTGAAGTCACATTTGTGAGTTAAGCTGCATGGACTTGTTGGCCCTCATGGCAGGACACTTCTTCAACATGGTGTTATTTGTGCCTACTAGTCTAACCAGCTGCAGGCATAATTATAACTCTGGCAAATTTTCCCCTAAAACAGTTGTTTGCTTCTGTTGTTATTTTGCAATTTAATGCACCTTGTGTGCAGATATTGTTTCTTCATGGCCCTCAGCAGCTATGCATATCAGTGATAATCAATTATAGTTACATAGTTACATAGTTACATAGTTAAATTGGGTTGAAAAAAGACAAAGTCCATCAAGTTCAACCCCTCCAAATGAAAACCCAGCATCCATACACACACCCCTCCCTACTTATGTACTGCATCACTGCCATATATACAGGGATTACCATACTAATCTATCATTACCAGAAATGTGCAACAGACAGCATTAAATCATGCACTGGCGTTAAAGTAAATTGTTAAAAGGCAATTAAGATTTCCCATAAAACACATCTCACTTTAATGTTACTTAACTGTTACTTTGAAAATAATGCTGACGTTTTAGAAAAGTCTTATATGCATTATATGCATGTGATGCTAATATAAGAAAATTAGGACTTTGGATGTTTATGGGAGTATGTTTTACTCATTTTGTCAAATTCATTGTTGATAAGGTTTATATAATTTCAGTACAATGGGTTAAAATGCACATTAACGATAGTTAGGTATTAAAGTAACTGTACTGAATGCTTGTTTATACTGAAAAACAGCTACGGTAACATTCTAGAATTATGATTAAAAAAATCTTTGTTATGTAAAATCCTAGAATCCTAGAATTCCTGTTCACTTTACGTCAAGGTGCACTCAGAAATCAACTCAATTTCCTGTTTGCTAGGTCGGATTTGAAGCCCAGTATCAAGGAAAAAGTTGTGGAGGCAAAGAGGGCTGAAGCCTTATGGGCCAAATCTTTCACATATGGTAACGCATCAGGCAAATGCAGAGGGTGGTTGTTAATGATGCATTCTCTACTTAGAGTAGAGCTCTTAGTGAGGTGCTGCAAGGTTTGGTAGATGGTTCACTGATGGTGTTAAACTTGTTTTTGAAGTGCTCAGCAATATCCTGAGCAAAGACCGATGTTTGGGTCTATGAAAAATGATAGAGAAGGAATTGGTGGAAGAACTTTAAAAGTATAGCGGGGAGAGAGACGTAATCATACCCCGCCCCCAGCTCTGTTTTCAGGTCTGGGAGTTTGAGTAAGGTGTAGGCCCCATAGGACAGGGCAGCAGGTGAAGCAGTGTCAGTAGGAGAAAGCCAGATTTCGGTAATTGCAAGTAGCTTAAAGGACAGGCACACTTGTTGGAGGAGGTTGCAAAAATGTTTTAGGAAGCATGAAAGTGCAAAGAGGAGAAATATAGGATAAAACATTTTTGAATTATGAAGTTAAAACAAATCTGTTTTCTTGTTATCCCAGCTGGTACAATGTTGAGCCTGATTGACTATTTTTACAGACACCAGAACCAAGTTTTGGGGCTGGACACAGAGGAGGAGTGGACACAGATGTGTGTTGTAGATATTTATCTAAATCAGTGTAGGCCTAAGAGACTAAAGTTTTTGGAGTTAATAAATGCAAGTTATGATATGAGCAGAATTACCAGAATTTAAGCAGTTTTCATGAATTGCAATGGAGTAATGTATATATCAGTATATAGATGAGCAGAATTACCAGAATATCAGTAGTTTATAGGAGTAGCAATAGAGTGGTGTATATAGCAGTATACAGATGAGCAAAATTACCAGAATTTAAGCAGTTTACAGTTGCAATAGAGTAATGCTTCTACTGAGATTAGAAGAAAATAGGTTCCATCTTGATATTCAAAAATGTTTTTACAGTGAAAGTTGTGTTTTTACTGGCAGATACATTACATAAAGTAACGTCAACTGCGAAAATACAAGGTAACTGAAATAAGCTCATAATACAAAGTTGATCCATGGACTGAATCAACAGGGTATTGGATTTTTTTCAGTTTAGTCAATGGCACCAAGGACTTGTGCAGTGTTACTTTAAGAATCCATGTTTATGATTGCTGGACACTGGCTAATGCTGAGAATTGTAAGCCTTTCTAGGGAAGGATAATGTCCTATTTAACTCGTTTTAATGGCACCAGCAATAGGCATCCACTTAAAAGTACCATTCTACTGACACTGTAAATTATACAGTTCCAGATTTATCTTTGCTTTATCCCGAGGCACATATTGACTGGGAATAATAGAAAAAACAAAACTAACCCGATTCTTTTTCAAAAAGCATGAAATAGAATTGATAATTGTTTACCTCTCAGAAGCCATGGGTAACTTGGGATGCCCATGGATTTTTGTTTGAATTCAAATTCAAAGAACTGAACCTGTCAGATTACAGAGAACATTATATAGACATTCCTGAATCCACTTGGTCATTAAAGGCAGGAGCTTGGTTGGATATTGGATTGTTACATCAGGAAAACTATGCAGAAACAATTCTGGCAACATATGATTTCAAAGTCAGGACTCTCGGAAAAAGATTGAAAGGTTTGAGAACTGTATGGGCCCCGTTTATTAAACCTTGATTATTTCTGGTCGAGGTTTTTAGTGGGAAACACACATCATGATACCCCAAAGGTGCTAAAAATCCGAATCTGAAAATACACCATCTCAAACCTGTTGAGGTCATGTTGAAGTCAATGGCAGATGTCTCTGAAGTTGTGATGATCTCCGCTGGATAATCCTTAAAAGTCTGGCTTTTGTCCATTAATCTGAAAAAGTCAAGTTTTCACAACAAAAATTCAATAAAATTGAGTTCTCAGAGTATTTTTATTCAGAGCAGTACAGTTACATATAACGGTACATTTTATTTGTGTTTATTATTGTATTGCTCCCTGTTTGTTTTATTAATTTTCTGTTCCAGTGTAAAGTACAGTGTGCATAAGTAGTGCTATATAAAAAATATACATGCATGCATACATACATATGAGACATGTACATACCCAATATATACTGTTATCAACCAAGTTCATTGTGCGTACACATTGTCAATGATACAGTAATAACATTTTTGAAGTTATAGTACAGACTGGAATGGATAGATAATTTTATCAGCCAGAAATTCCTTATAAAGAGAGTGAACTAAATGAAATTGTATAAAATCAGATTTAAAAAATATCAATCATCTCCTTTCATCATCTGCTCAATTAGCAACAATATCCAATTAGTTCCCTTTGTTGCAGAGAGTAGGGTAAATCAATATTTTTCTCTTAAATTGAATGGATTTAAATCAGTTTTCTGTACTTTTGTTGAATTATTTTTTTTGGCATAGGATCAGTTTATGGAGCTGCTCAAAATCTTTGGTGGCAATAGAATAGTAAAAGTCCAGAGCTTGTATGTAGGTCAACACATATTATTATTATCCTGATCCATATGTCATACCTCTCTCTACTTATCCACCTCTCTCTCATATGCATTGCACAGCTGCATTCACATATAATGATGTTTTGTGTGTGATTTGTGTGGTTATTCACTTGCACTTCCACAAGTGAATGGTTTAGCTCTTGTCTCAGCTTGCAATTGAATCCAAAGTTTAGTCCATGCATGTACTTAAAGACTGGAATTGAAAGGATAATTCAACCCTGTAGAACCCCACATACACCCCTTCCCTCCTCCCCCCCCAGCCTAACTGCCCCCTCCCCCCGGGAAATGCCCCATACTTTGTACTTACCCCTCGTCGCAGATTCTGGCATCAGACTTCACAGCATCCATCTTACGGGTCCTCGGTAAGCTGACTGGGAGATCGGTATGTCGGCGCATGCACAGTTGGAACAGTTTGCCGTTTTGGACAACTGCGCATGTGACGAATTTGATGGAAATTGCAGAAGCAACACAAGAAGACAGGAAGACCCAGAAGATGGGTGCTGTGAAGTCCGATGCCAGAATCTGCAACGAGGGGTAAGTATAAAGTATGGGGCATTTCCCCGGGGGGGGGCGTTAGGCTGGGGGGGAGGAGGGAGGGGGTCTACGTGGGGTGGGGTACGGTTTTTTTTCTACAGGGTTGAATTCTCCTTTAAAAAATAAATGGGGGATTGTAATAAAAGTCGTTAACTGAAAAATATTTGCAATGTGAAAAGTTATGCCTTTGTGTGAACAAATTTGCCTTTGTGCCAATTTAATATAGTTTTTGCAAACCAGGAAACTGTTTAGTAACCACTTCTGACAGGGGAATAAGTTTGCGAATGTTATAGTTTGCAGCAGTGCGCAGTGAATGTAATAAAACTTCTCACTGAAAAAGTTGCTATGTTTGCTCCAAAACATTACTAGGGGAAATGTAATAAAAGTCGGTAACGGAAAACATATATTCGCAATGAGAAAAGTTTTGCCTCTGTACAAACAAATTTTCCTTTGCACAAATTTAATATAGCTTTTGCAAACCCGGAAACTGTTTAGTGACCACTTCCGACTGTGGAAGAAGGTTTGCGAATTTTATAGTTTGCGGCAGTGCGCAGTGACTGTAATAAAACTTCTTAATGAAAAATTGTTACATTTGCTTAATGAAAAGCTCGAGTGAAGGATTAGAATGAAAAATACTTCGAATTTCGAAGGTTTTATTTGGCTACTTCGACCATTGAATTGGCTACTTCGACGTTCGACTACGACTTCGAATCGAACGATTCGAACTAAAAATCGTTCGACTATTCGACCATTCGATAGTCGAAGGACTACCTACTGTACTTCACCACCTAAAACCTACCGAGCCCCAATGTTAGCCTATGGGGGCCTTCCCTATAAGCTTTCTAAGCTTGTTATGATCGAAGGAAAATCCTTCGATCGATGGATTAAAATCCTTTGAATCATTCGTTTCGAAGGATTTAATCGTTCCTTCGAAAATTTGCGGTAAATCCTTCGATTTCGATATTCGAAGTCGAAGGATTTTACTTTGAGGGTCAAATATCGAGGGTTAATTAACCCTCGATATTCGACCAATAGTAAATGTGCCCCATAATGTACCTGTAACATATGATAGCTGAGACAGTTTAAACTGTTGCCAAATACAACTTCAATAATAATGTCTTTAGGGGGAATGAAAAAGAGGAAAAAAATTTGCATGAATAAAAATTCACATTTCGCAATGTAATACTCCTTAAACTGTTATTGCATTGTGAATTTTCATTGCGCATTGTGAATTTTCATTGTGCATTGTGAATTTTTATTGCTCATTGCCCACTTTTAAGAAGTGCTTGAAGGTGTTGTAATCTTTTGGAGCAAACATAACAACTTTTTCACTAAGAAATTATATTACATTCACTGTACACTGGTGCAAACTCTAAAATTCGCAAACCTTCTTGCCTTGTTGGAAGTGGTCGTTAAACAGGTTCCGGGTTCGCAAAAGCTATATTCAATTCGTGCAAAGGCATAAAAATTTGCACTGCAAATATTCTTTCCGTTACTGACTTTTATTACATTCCTTCATAAGTCTAGTAAAAAAATATTAAATAAACCAAATAGGATTGTTTGACACCAATATGGAACTATGCAGCTCAGTTAGTGCAAGGTACACTGTAGAACTTGTTAATGGATTGAGCAGAATGTCTGGCCAAAGCCTTATTCATTACAGAAAGCCTAGCAAGAGAGGTCAAATATTCAGTTTCCAAAAAATATCGTGCATTGTACAGGTATTTTGCACCCCACCAAGTACCAGCTTTGCAAAGTTATAGTCAGTGAGGTGAAAAGAACCAGAAAACAGGGCCAACTGTAACACCTTGATAAATAAGACCTGATGGATATACAATATTTCACCATACACTTGTTTCCCATTAGTTATTTTCATTTAATATAGCTATGTTTAATATGTTACATTGATATTTTTCACCCTAGTAATCCTCAGTGTAGTCAGTTATAATATTGCTATATTATACTTAATTATTTAGTATCTTCAGCGGCACAAGGTTAGCTATGTTCAGTGCAATCCTCTTCAGGCATTTAATCTATGGATTTTTGGAGTAATGGTCCAAGGCATTTTAACCTAGCCAGAGTATAAACATGCAATATTTTATGCTAAGGGGATTTTTACATTTTTAAATGTAAAAGTGCATTTAATGTTCCTGTTTTAACTCTTCTACTATGCAAAGTTCGTTAGAACATTAAATAACAACTTAAAGCCTTTTTGTAACAAGATTATTATTTTAAGTATTTTATCACAGATATATAATACCAACTTTAATAATAAATGGCGGGATACTGGTAGAGATGATCGCCTCAACCCTACACCTCACTTTACAGTGTTTCTGGGATGATCACCACCCTTTAGCAATTTCTTTATGTTGAATAGAAGTGATTACTGATTAACTGCTAGTTGATCAACAGGAAAGCAAAAACCCCATCTGATGCCTGATCTAATTTGTCTCAGAGGCAGAGGAAACCTCCTCTTTCCTAATCTGAATTGATGTCCATAACTGAGACTTTCCATACCCTT
The DNA here is from genome assembly GCF_017654675.1 of Xenopus laevis. Taxonomy (NCBI): domain Eukaryota; kingdom Metazoa; phylum Chordata; class Amphibia; order Anura; family Pipidae; genus Xenopus; species Xenopus laevis. Next base: position 89,262,385 of record NC_054371.1, on the reverse strand, counting down.
ACAAACTTTTTTGTACATTTACAAAAAAAACTTTACAACCATTGAAAAGGTTTCATTAATGCTTACTACAAAGTTGCTTAGAATGACAATTATTTTCATTATACAAATACATTCTTGGGTGGATATCTTCTTTAATATTATACAACAAGGTACATTTATCAATCCTCAAATTTTTACAGTGATTTTTTTTTATTTTGCCCTAAAACGTATGGTTTCCAAAAAGTAAATGTTCGATATTTATTAAGCACAAAAACGTTGACATCTAAAAGCTTGCAAGTTCATTTAAAAGTCGTCATAGGAGTTGTCATAGGCAGAATAAATAAGCACACATTTGAGCTTGGTGAAATTTTAAGTTTATTCAAACTAAAATAAGACTCACAAATTCACTTATTTAAATTTTGATAAATACGCCACTTATAGTTGATTAGAAAGTTGTTAATTAAGTAGCAAGGGACATGTACAGAACAAGTGAAAATAACTGCAGTTTCACTAATGCCACTGCATGTGGAAATAGCTAATATGATTGGAAAGTGGAAGGTACAATTATATTATATATTTTGGGGGATCTTTTTTATTCCCCTAAACAGGCAGCAGTATGTGACATATACAGCAGATTTTATTTTATTTTTCATTTATTTATCTGGTATTATTACATCTTGTATTATTATATATAACTTTGAAATCACAGGAATAGTAAGATTCTTTCAAATGGATCTCATTTTATCAACATATTATTTAAAATAATAGCTGGATATTTTATATACTCTACAGACAGAAATTGTAATACAAGTCCATTTGTGATACAAATCACTTAACTAATTAGTTACTGATAAAATGACAATCCGCTATTAATTAAACATCATAAAATTTTATAACTGTATGCAAACTGAAGTAATAGAATATCTCTGTTGATAATTAGAGCAAAATCGCATAGCTAATTAGGTATATAAAATGGCTCATTCTTTACTACAGCATGTCAAAATCATTTAACTGCTATATAAAAATAATGTTTTCACCTGGTTGAGAGCTAGGAGAGAGAAATACTATAAGACTTTATTAAAAGTATAACTCACAATATCTGATGGTAGATGGTATAGTAGAGTTTTAAATTCAACCTCTGTAAATTGAGGTAGAAGTAATGTCTAGATGCTTAACCCCTTCTAGTAAAGTTACCAAACAATATGAAGAGACACTTCTAATAAATGCAATTTTCTGGACTGCACTTATTGTATTTGAATTAAATGCAGAATCAGAATGCTAAAAATTGTGGATACTAACCTTCTAACTGTAATTGGTACATAATTGGTGTGCTCCGCTAACATCAGTTTCATATATGACCAAATACTGGACATTTACTGTATCTTTAATGGGGATGTTCACCTTCAGATAAAAGTCTGTAAGTAAACAACCCATGCAAACCCATGGTTTTTAAAATAAAGCTTTACCAAGATATTCCAAAGATATACCCTGCTCAGCTTGGTTTCCTGGTTCTGCCCCCTGCAAAAACCCCAAGTGCTATTGCACAATCGCCCTCCCTCTGGTTAATTTGCATATCAGTGATCTGATTGGCTGGTACATTTTAGCCAATTGGCTCAACGACATGCAAATTTAAGGGGCATAGAAGAAGCACTGGATCATGAACATCAAGGACTTCATCCTGTCAGCAGGATTCACTGTTGCAAGCAGGGAGTTGGCAACCCCCCAGCTGGAGGGGGGGCAATCCAGGGGCGTAACTACCGGGGGAGCACACAGTGAATTTTCCTGCAAAAGAAACTATTTGGTTTATGAGTTCCCTACCTGACAGAGCAGTGGCAAAAATCCCCAACAGTGGCACCCGGAAACATTAAGGCTGATGCCATGTGACTGTGTAGGGAATGCTGGGAAAGAAGAAGGAAAGACAGGAAGGCAAGGTGAGCGAGCAGGCCTGGCTGGTAAAAATTATGCTTGATGCTAATGTTATTAATAGGAAAAAATGGCAAGAATATTGTAAGGCCAGTATTTTTTTCCAGAAAAGGTGGCAACCCTGATCTAGGGCCCAGTTAGGGACTCAGGGAATTGTTCCATAAGAACCAGTCAGGTCCCTTCTCTGATCAGAGTAGGTTAGAGCCCCAGGTTCCAGTGCCCGTTAGGCCCCGGCTTAGTTACTTGCCCAGTTCTATCCAAAAAGAGAGCCAGGACTAACTAATGGACACTGCACTCTGGGAATACAGCATGGGTAACCATTAATGGATTAGAAACTCAATGTATTGGGATTCATGGATGCAACACCAGGAATTACAGATAATGCTCACCAATGTAAAGTGTACACAACAAGCAGACATGAACTCTCAGTTATATGTGGTGCACCACAGAACATGGTTAATAACTATATTACTTTGTTCTTTACTGATATTTTTTGGATTTGTTCATGGTTCTGATTTACATGTTCTAATAAAACAGAGAGTTCCATATTCAGTCTTATTATAAATACAGCAAGTGTGGCATCTTTGTATCAAGATGTTAAAGGAACCCATACCTTGCCAGGCTACCCAGAAGGTAACAGATCATTTGGTACAGTATAATGTAAACAATGAAGCCGAGAAAGCAACCTGCTTATAGTGAGAAGGGCTAAAAGGAGTCAAAGAGCCCATCACAATGCAAGACATGTAGTGTAAAGCCTCCTAGAACAGAAGGTAATTACAGTATATGCCTTGCGCTAAATACTGTACATAGCACTACTTTAAACCCAAAGTAAATATCCAAATTCCTTCATGCTTTTTAAAGAGAAGTTTCTTAATATAGTATTAACTGGTTCAATAATTCTAAGGCTCAAAAATTCTATGTAGTGTTGTTTTGGTTTGCTTAAAATTTTGCAAAACCGTGGAAAATTGTGACATTTCTCAAAATTTTGCCAAATGCGTTAAAGATAATGAGTGTGTTTTCTACATTTCTCATGCCAAATGCTTTGGATGTTTTTTCTTGCAGGGGGTTAGGGTTGCCAACTTTTCAAATTCCTACCGCCGGTGGTAGGGACGGGAACAAAAGGGGTGGACCATGATGTAAAAGGGATGGGCCATGATATAAAAGGGGGTGGGGCCACAGCACAAAATGGCCAGAAGGTGGAGAAAAGGTACGTTTCGAGCGGAGGGCCAAGGGCTTTTGCCGGTATTACAAATTAACGGCAACTATATTGTCAAAGTAAACTTTATTGTCATCTCAGCAGTATACAAATACACAGTGAGACAAGACGACGTGGCTCCAGCTAGTACATATCACAAAAAGGCACTTAAAAATACACAAGTTCACATTGGCGGTAAATTTATAACGGCCCCAGCCTTGGCAGGTGTTTTACCAGCTAGGCTGGTAAAGTACCAGCCAGGTGGTAACCCTAAGGGGGGACGAAAGGAGAAGCATGTCCTCAGAAGAAATCTGTCTCTGTTTCTGTTATAATAATGTCCCAACGAGCCAAAGGATAGCTATTTTTTTTTTCAGACTGTCCACATTCAATATTTACGCAGTCATAATATTGTCCAGTAAAAAAATTGCCTATTCCTGTAAACCAAAAAGAAGGGACTACAGGTTAAAAACACCAAAAACAAATGCAAATGCCCTATACTAAAACTGGTTAAGGCGTGATCAGGGAATGTATTGTAGGCTTAGTAAGCAGTATCACAGTTTTGCAATTCATGACCATACTGCATGTGATTAAGAATAAACACTTTCCAGCAGCATTCATAGAACACAACTGTAAAAGCTGTAGCTCCCTCTAGTGGTACACAAATAGGTGCACAATTTGCGAGTTGAAGAAGAAAAGCTCAAAGAGAGAAAGAGAGAGAGAAATATTTATATATGATGAAAGCCTGGAAAAAAAAACATAAATATAATGAATGTCTTGGGAATTTTCAGGAACAGTGCAAAATGCTATTGTGGATATTAAAAATAGAGGGAGATGAAGTTGGAATCAAGTAAACATATCAAAGAAGCTAAAGGATGTATGTATGAAGCTGAAATTAATATAAATTAAAATGCAAATGGAATGAAAGTCTAAGGCATAACTTATAAAGCATGATATGTAAAGAACTTACAATGCTCTTGATAGCGTGTGCGTGTATATATATATATATATATATATATATATATATATATATATATATAAATTTGTTACCTGGATCTGCAATATTACTATTCATTTACGTTTAACTAGGAAAGAACAAACTATCATTATTCTGATTCATATGTAAAATATTTATCTGGGACCTTTGTGAACTGACGTTTTTCTGACACATTTTACATAAAGTGATATACAAAGTGCAGATTCTCTATTTTGCATTCCAGGAAGTTAACAATGAACTCATAAAAATAATATTTCAAACTAATGATATGGAAATACATAAAGCCACGACCCATTACAATATTTTATAATAACTGAATTCATTGCAATATAGAGTGTTTTCCCCTATTTATTTTCCCTTAAATAAATTGAGAAGCATAGCGCACAGTAAACAGATTGTTCTTTTGCTGCATTTTGTCACTTAACCATTTGAATAATAGGTGCCATATTGTTAGTTTTATATGAGGCAATGCCATAGACATTGGGCCTACTTAATGGTGTTTTCTAGCTGTTTCAGTTGCACTGTTATGAATGGTTACATGCAGAAACATTCTACAGGCATGGGATCCATTATCCAAAAACCTATTACCCAGCTCCAAATTATGGGAAGGCCATCTACTGTAGACTATTATAATCAAACTCAAATTTTTAAATAAAATTTCATTTATCTCTGTAATATTAAAAAAGTTCTTTGTACTTGATACCAATTAAGATACAATTCATCATTATTCGAGGCAAAACCAGCCTACTGTTTTTTTTAATATTTAAATTATTATTCAGTAGGCTTAGTTTCTGGAGGTCCTAAGTACAGAAATACCCTTATACAGAAAACCCCAGGTCCCCAGACTTCTGAATAACAAGTCCCATACCTGTACATGTTCTATATACCAAGAAGCGATGAACTCTTTATTTTGCTGTTTATTTAGTGCAAGTAAAAGGAAACAAAATATTGCTGGTATATGATCTCTGTAATTCGCAAGGATACATTATTTGTGTTTATATAACTGTACATTAGCCCAACTCTTGTTAAATGTTAACATCCAATTAATTGTTTTAGATAGCATATCCAGTATTACATTGTAAATTGTAATTTGAAACTCAGGAGAATACATTTACTCACTTAGCCCATGTTCTTACTGTATAAAGCATAAAATATCAACCTTTCCAATGTTTTTACAAGATAAAATATAGTATATAGTATTGGCATCATTGGCAAGATAAGCCAAAATATAAAACATTTCCTTTTGCTTGTATCCTCCATTAAAAAGACAATTTAACAGTTCCAAGTAGCTCAACATTTTGTTGCTCATGGGCATTCTTCTGACAGCTCATGTATCAAACTGTAGAAGACATTCAAAGGTCTCACAGATGTGGGGATTGAGTCAGACTGTGAGCATCTTCCATAAATAGAATGACTTTAAAATTTTCTTAAAGGTGAATCTAGGGACCATCCTCTGAAGACCTCCATTAAAACTTGGATCTGTGTGTCTCTTATATAATGCATGCGGTTATTCTTTTGCCCATGTTGCCAGAACTATCATTGAAACATTCAAAGATGATTTTTGAAAATGTGAGAGGTTCACAATTTCACAAACTCCTGGGCCAAAATTAAGAGATAAGTCAATCTAAAGTTCATATATCTGTATTACTCCAAATTTGTATGCGTGGCTAGTGCAGTATGATTAGTTAATGGGCTGTTATTTTTATTGTATTATTTAAAATCCCCTTTTATTTCTGGGTCCAAACTCATTTTCAGTGGATAACTGTAATGTGGTTTGACAATTCAAAATTTGAACTTCTTTTTGGAAATCATGGACATTGTTTCCTCCAGGCTAAACAAAAGAAGGACCATCGATCCATTGCACAGTTCAAAAGTCACCGTCCCTGATGACATGGTGTGCATTAGTGCACATGGCATGGGCAGCTTGCACATCTGGGATGACACATTTATTGCTAAACAATACATACAGGTTTTGGAGCAACATATGCTGCCATACAGACAATGGAGGTCATTTATAAACACTGGGCAAAGTTGCACCTGGGCAGTAACCTATGGCAACCAACCAGACGATTGCTTTCACTGGTTAACCTGCAGCTGGCTCAAAGAAGCTAATCACTGATTGGTGGCTATGGGTTACTGCCCCAGTGCAAATTTGCCCAGTGTTTATAAATGACCTCCGATGTCTTTTTCAGAGAAGTTCTTGCTTATTTCAGCAAGACAATAACATGTCCCTGTCCCAATATTTTTGTAAAGTGTATCAAAGTCAAAATGAGCATATATTTTTAAGAAAACAATAGCATGTTTCAGTGTCAACTTCTGATATGTTGTATCAAATAAAGGATTTAAATAGTTACATATTAACTGTTAGTTGGATGGAAAAATGACATATTCCATCAAGTTAAACCCCTCCAAACAAACCCCTATGTATATATATACACACACACACACACACAGACACTCATGCCGACCTATATAAATATACAGTACGCACCTTTATATAATATATGTATATATATATATATATATATATATATATATATATATATATATATCTATATATATATCTATACTAATTATAGATGATTTGCAAATCATGCCATTCTCTTTTCTTATTTTGGAACGAGATTATAGGACATGCTTGGATCCCAAGATGGGCCCTTCAAAAATGTAGTGCTAACTGAATGCTCAGTTTGCAGTGTAAAGCAATGGACATAAAACATAAAAGAAGGTTTTGTTTTTTCTGAAATATATTCCCCTTTATTAGTCAACATTAAAAGGAAATACAAGCGTGCTCTGCCCTACCCATTCTGGGAAAGAAAAGCATCACTGCAGCTTTATACATAAGAAAAAAGTATCAAACTAAACAGAGGAATATAGCTAAAATCATGGTTTCAGCCTTTGACTACCTGCTAACAGCTTATTTTACATCCCTTAGGCTTTAGGTTCAGTTACATAATCCTTTAGCTCCTGACCTCTGCCTACCTGATTAATTAGTAGGAGTATAAATTACAAAGATTATGTATTTATTATTTCCACATGCAATATAGTGAGACCTGTGGACTATATCCCCCTGCAGAAATAGGTAAGGGGCAAAACCAACCCAAATGCAGTGTTGCTTGATTGCTCAATCATTTCCTAAAATGCTCAAGTTGTAGGCAATGTAAGAATGTTTAAAGAGTCAGTCAGACAAGAAGTTTTAATATATTTTTACAATGTACCTGTATATTAAAAAGTAATGCATTTTTAAGAAGCTTGTTTTGTGCTTCCTCAAACTAACATTTTTCAACCATGATATCTTTAATTTATGTAATAAAAGTCATTAGCAGGAAAATATTTGCAATTAGTCAATAAGAACAATTTTCCTCTGTGAACAACTTTTTTGCTTTGTGGTTTTCCTTTGTGGTTAACACTGTTTATTTAATGTAAAATTGCAGAGGTATTTAACAATTCTTCCCCTGCATGGGAAAAGCACTTTGTTTTGCAGTGTTTGTAATAAAACTTCTTAATGAAACTTAATGACATTTTTTTTTCACACAATGTTTCACTGAATATTAAAACATACACTTCAGAAAATGTAATATCTAGCTGACAGTGGCTGATTTATATTTTGTTGGTACTTCTTTACCCAGAGGTAACTATGACTACTGAAAAATATACATATACCTTTAGGATCATGGCATGTGGTGTTTTATATACAATAGGCACAAAGCTCAATCCTATTTTTTTTTTTAATTTTAAATATTCCTCAAGCAAAATTGTGCATTGAAATCCATTTTCAAAGGAAAAAGCTGATTTTTTTTATATTTTATTTTAAAACTTGACATGGAGCTAGATATGTTCTTAGTTTCCCAGGAGTCCTCAGCCAAATCAGTTTCTCAAAAAAGCAAACAGATTTTTTTTTATATTTAATTTTGAAATCTGACATGGGGCTAGACATATTGTCAGTTTCTCAGCTGCCTCCAGTCATGTGACTTGTGCTCTGATAAACTTCAGCCAATCTTACAAATTGGAGTGATATCACCCCTCCCTTAGTAGCCTATCAGCAGAACAATAGGGAAGGTAGCACTATAACAGCTCCCTGACACCTGCAATGCTATAAATGCCACACCTAGTGGTAGATATGTGAATAGCACTCAATAGTAAAAATCCAAGTTTGGCTTACCCAAGTCATGAATAGGAGAAGCAACAACATATCTGTAAGAGATCTAAAGCCATTTAAAGTGAATAAATGCTTTTGAAATTGAAATTGTGGATGGCGACATGCTAATTATAGTCAAGAATAACATTTGAGATGTTAGAATGAATTATTTGCAATCTACACAGTGTAATTTAGTAATAAACATCATACCATAAAAATCCTGACATAATTTAACTGTAACAGAAATTTAGCTGTACCACCAGCGGTGTCATCTTAACATTTTTATTTTGGCAATAGGGATTCAATGAAAACTTCTTAATGATAAATAGGACAACTCCTTTAAACCCTATTTACTTACATTGCATTCATTTTATACAATGTTCATCAATTTTCAAAATTTAGCATAACTATATTCTAATATCCAATAGATGAGAATGGATTTTGGCTGCTAAAAGCTGTTAAACGCATGATCAATAAATGCTTTAAAAATGTATTAATTCTTAAAGGGGTTGTTCACCTTTGAGTTAACTTTTAGTATGATGTAGAGAGTGATATTCTGAGACAATTTGCAATTGGTTTTATTTTTTATTTTTTTTATTAACAATTTTTGCAATTTACAGTTATTTAATAAAGGAAAGAAGGAAAGAGGAGAAAGAAATAAGAGAAGAGACAGTGGAGACTCTCTTCCACAGCATTTATCAACAAATAGTTTTATCAACAGATGATTTTAAGAGGAAAAAAGTGCGTTGGAATAGCCATCGCCAGGTATCAGTAGACAGTGGTAGCTGTAACTCTGCCAATGTTTCATCGCCAGTGGTGCGCTATCCGAATCTTTCTGTTGTAGCAACTGATATAGTTTCTGTGTACCTTTCTGTTTCCTGGTTGGTGTCCAACACTTAGGGGCAGATTCACTAAGGGTCGAATTTCGAAGTTAAAAATACTTCGAAATTCGACCCTCGAATTGAAATCCTTCGACTTCGAATATCGAAGTCGAAGGATTTAGCGCTAAACGTTCGTTCGTTCGATCGAAGGATTTTTCGTTCGATCGAACGATTAAATCCTTCGAATCGAACGATTCGAAGGATTTTAATCCAACGATCGAAGGAAAATCCTTCGATCAAAAAAAGGTTAGCAAACCTATGGGGACCTTCCCCATAGGCTAACATTGACTTCGGTAGGTTTTATCTGCCGAAGTAGGGGGTCGAAGTTTTTTTTAAAGGGAAAGTACTTCGACTATCGAATGGTCGAATAGTCGAACGATTTTTCGTTCGAAACGTTCGAATCGAAGTCGAAGGTCGAAGTAGCCCATTCGATGGTCGAAGTACCCAAAAAATACTTCGAAATTCGAAGTATTTTTCATTCGAATCCTTCACTCGAGCTTAGTGAATCGGCCCCTCAGTCTCAAATAAAGTTGGTTGGTGAATGTAGACCATTCCACTTGTGCGCATGGAGGTAGTGTCTTAGTCTAGTATATGCAGGGCAGCCATCAGGGGGGGACAGGGGGGAGAGTTGTAGGGGGCCCCGAGGGTAAGGGGGCCCTGCCACACCACACTTACTTGATTATCTGGGCCCCCCATCTTTCTGAGAGCTGCTGACTTCTGGAAGGCATGGATGTTTAAGGGGCCCTGGCCACCAATTTTCTTATAATGTGGGGGGGGCCTGGCCACAAATTTTGGCCACCAATTATTTTTCTCATGTGGGGTCCTAGCCACCAATATTTTTTAATGGGGGGAGCCCTAGCCACAAATGTTTTTTTATGGGGGGCCCTGACCACCAATATCTTTTTATTTTTTATTAACATGTGGGAACCCTAGCCACCAATATTGTTTTTCTTTTTTTACTGTGTGGTGGGGGGTGGAATTGTAGGTGGGGCTTGCAGTGGGCGCAGCCCAGGGAATTTTGTCGTATGGGGCCCTGCGATTTCTGATGGCGGTCCTGAGTATATGTGTAAAGATTTGTCGAATTTGGTAACTTATATTTGTTTTGTAAGGCTGAGAAAGTAGCCAGACTTTCCTGGTCATATAGATCTCCCATTCTTTTGATGTCTAGGTTTTTCCAGAGAGATAATGTCAGATCTGGTATTGCGTCTTCTAAAATATAGAGTGCCATTAGCGCATTTGGGGGATGCGATAGTTTATCGTTGTTTCTGGTTGTATACCAAGTATGTAAGGTCATCTGCATTGTTTGCGGTATTTTGTCCATATCAGAGCGACAATGTTTGCCCAAAGTCCATACATGTGTGATGATTGATTGGCCAAATTGAGATTTGTAGATCCAGCATTCCATATCCACCCACTTTTTTGTGCCTGATGGCAGGTGCCAATCTGCCAGTTGGTCCAATAAATTTGCCTTGTAATATTTTTGTAAGTTGGGGCATGCTAGCCCAGCATTCCGTTTAGTGGCATACATGATGTCCTGTGCCAATCTCAGTTTCTTCTGATTCTATATAAATGTCAGCAGTATCCATTGAATTTGCTGAAAAAAGGATGTGTATAGTGGAATGGGTAGAGATCTGAATTTATACAAAAGTTTTGGTACAATCAGAATTTTGACGGCATTGATTCTCCCCAACCAGGAGATGTAGGTAGTTTTCCATTTGTGGAGTGATGCAACTTCCATAGTTTTGATGGTGTAAATGTAAAGGATTGGCTGTTATCTTTGACCCCAGGTAATTTACCGCAGTGGTTTGCCAGTCTAGGTTGTATTTCTGTTGTAACATACTGATGTCTGATGGGGGCATAAGTATAGGAAGGGCTTGTGTTTTTGAGACAATAAGTTTATAATGGGACATAACTCCAAACTGTCTAATCAAATCAAATAATTCCTGCAAGGCAATAATGGGGATAGTTACAGTTAAGGCAATATCGTCTGCAAACAATAGGATCTTATGTTCTTGCGGGCCTATTGTAACTCCTCGGATGTCACATAGTTGCCTAACAGCTTGGGCTTGTGGTTCTATGCTCAAGACATAAATGATGGGCAAAAGTGGGCACCCCTGCCTAGTTCCATTGGTTAATGAGAAGGGGTCTGACAAGAACCCATTCACATTTACTTGGGCGGACGGGTCCGAGTATAAGGCCATGATAGCAGTGATCAGTGAGGGTTGTATTTTGAAGGTCTCCAAGACTAGTCTAAGATATGTCCAATTTACTCGGTCAAACGCCTTTTTGGCATCTAAGGCTAGAACTAATGATGGTGTCTTAGTATGATGCAGTTGTTGTATTAGAGTAATAAGTCTTCTAGTATTATCATGTAAGTGGCGGCCCTTAATGAACCCTGTTTGATCATTGTTGATGAGTATTGGTAACACTTCTTGCATTCTCTTTGCTAATACAGATGCATAAATCTTAAGATCTCCGTTTAGCAAAGAGATAGGGCAATAATTTGAGCATTGTGTATCGTCTTTCCCGGGTTTGGGGATAGTTGATATATATGCCTTTAACATTTCTTGGTGGAATTTCCCCTGCATTGCTGTGGCTTTTATGGCTCTTGTAAGATAAGGAGCTAGCGTATTATTAAATGTTATATAGTACATATTAGTATAGCCATCCGGTCCCGGGGCTTTGTTTTCCGGCAAGGCTATTATCACCGCCAGGACTTCCTCTATGGATATTGGACTAGTTAAAGTAGCTAACTCCTTGTCAGACAAAGATGGCAATTTTAGCTGGTTCGTTTTCTGAGGGCATAACTATAGATGGGTCATCCTTTAAATTGTAATGGTTGCTGTAGAATTTGGCAAACGTGTCCGCTATATCTTTAGGGTTAATTTTCAATACTTGTGAAGTGTTTTGGATTTTACCAATTCTATGCTGTAAGGTTTGTTGAACTAGTTGTTTTTTGAGTATGGCAGAGGCTCTATTCCCCATAACATAAGTCTCACTTTCATAAGTCGAGCTTGACATCTACTCAGGATAAGGAGGTTAACTTCTTTCTTAAGCTTGTTCAGATTTTGCAGTATGTCGGGCGAAGGGGGCTATACATTTTTGTCTCTCTAGACCAGGGGTCAGCAACCTTTACTATCAAAAGAGCCATTTTGCCCCCTCTTCCACTAAAGAAAAATAGCCTGGAGCCGCAAAACATAACACAGCTTATAAACTTTTTTAAATGTTAACCTTTTTTTAAATTTTAACTGTTACAACAACAAAATACAACAAACAGAAGTGCAGTGTGTATGTGTAGGCCTACTTTGAAATAAATTAAACACTGAATAGCCCTATTAAATGCTAGTGTTCTCATCTGTTTAATCTGATTTCTGTTTCTGAAGCTCCATGTTGATCTTCCCTCTCTTGTCTTGAGTGTGTGACCGTGGTAAGGACCATGATGAATCATCTTGCTGCGGCTCGGTCTTGCCTGTCTCTCATGGGACGTGCGAGAGCTGTATAGACGATGTGACCGCAAGACCGAGCCGCAGCAAGCAGGATGAAGAGCCGCATGAGGCTCCGGAGCTGCGGGTTGCCTACCCCTGCTCTAGACTATTTATTTTTATCAATAGTTGTTCCTGTTTTGCTCTTGCTTGTTTAGCTTTATGTGATGCTATACTAATCAATGTCCCCCTCAGCATGGCTTTATGAGCGCACCATAGGGTTAAATCTTTGATGTCAGCCATGTCATTCAGAGAGAAGAAGTCTATTATACTTGCTTCTAGTTGTTTGCGGATACGCTTGTCGTCTAATAAGGCATTATTGAGTCTCCATGGCGGTCTAGCACTGGACTGGTATTTTTCCTGGATCGAAAATTCCACTAAAGAGTGATCAGTCCAAGTTGTGTTTCTGATCAAGCACTTTGAAGTTAAGTTTAGCATTTGCGGGTGGGTCAGGAATAAATCTATTCTAGTATGAGTCTGATGCTGGGCTGAATAATTTGTAAAGTCCTTTAGTGTCGGGTTATGCACCCGCCAGATATGTTGTTCTAGCAGTTTTGCAAACTGTATGGATTTTTTAATTACTCGTTTGCCATAGTCTTTAGCTAGGGGCTTAACTTAGGGGGATCTGTCCAACTGAGGATCAAGGATACTGTTGAAGTCCCCTCCGATTATAACTATACCCTGTTGGTGGGTTTGTACTTGCTCTACTCTACTTTGGGGTCCGCCATATGTTTTATGCTTGTTATATGTAATGATTTCCTTACTATAATGGCTACCCCTCTATTTTTTGATGTGAAGGTTGCTGCTGCCATCATAGTATAGTATTTATTTTCAAGTTTGTTTTGGTCTTTTGTCCTAAAATGGGTTTCTTGGACCCAAATTAGATCTGCTCCCTGTCTTTTACATTCTGCTAGCATCAATAGTCTCCTTCTCTGGGTATTTAGACCCCGTGCATTAATACTGATACACTTAAGAACCATGAGTTTGGTAAATGTTGCTGGGCAGCGTACATATGGTTGAACCCATGACAGTAAATAAACTATCATCAAACAGCATGTCAGTCTCCAGATCAAGATAGGAATGGTAGAGAGTAGTCGGGAAAAAGAGGAAAGAGCAAAAAATATAGCAATCAAAACATATATACGATTATGCCAAAAATTCTGGCTTTGCTCCCCTTGCTTCCCTGCCTAGCGGCAGAAAGTCCAGCAATGGGAGAAAATAGAAGTGGGGTGTGCCTGGATCAGGTGTTGTGAGATCCTGTGCATATCCATGCCAGTGTCAGAATTTACACGGTCGGTATGGAACCCAGGATTGGGTCATTAGGTAACATCAGGGCATAACCATTAAGCTTTGGCTTGAGATGGTGGCAGCTTCTGTTGTGGTTCTATTGGGATATTCCATTGCTTGAGCGCTGCTTTACCTTCCGCTAGATTAGCAATGATTTTAGACGTATTTTGCTACTGGACTATTAGCTTAGTCGGATATCCCCATTTGTAGTGAATGTCCATCTGTTGTAAACTTTGGGTAATCCATGGTAGCTGCAGACAAGTCAGCATATATTTGTATTTTGTCATATGTGCAGTTCTCTATGCTGTCTAGTAAAGCGCATTAAGTCCTCTTTAATATGAAAGAAATGGATCCGGAGGATAGTGTCTCTGGGCGCTCCACTTGGCGCATTCTTTGCTTTAGGGATCCTATGGATCCTATCTATGATTAAATTGTCCGCAGAGGTTTCTGGTAGCGCTGCCATTATAAGGCTCTGGGCGTATTGGCATAATTGGGGCTGCAGTATCTCTTCTGAGATCCTCCTTAGCCTCACGCTATTCCTCTGCGAACGGTCTTCTGGATCCGCAATTTTATTTTCAACTTTTCTATTTCTGCATCTTGTGTGTTAACCGTGTGAGCCATGTCATTGAGCGTTGTTACTTATTCCACCATTTTGGTTTCTAAGCGGTCAGTGCGTTCACCTATGGCCTGCAGCTCGGTCCTAAGGTCCTGCACTGCATGTTTAGTATTCGCACATATATCCTCTCTGAGCTGTGCTTTTTAAATTTGCTTGCGTTATGCTTTGTGCACCAGCATACTTATCTGGCATTTGTTCGGCTTCTGCTACCAGACGCGCTGGTGAAGAGGCTGCAGAGGATGAGTGGGTGCCATCTTGGATCCCGTCCCATAGCGAGACTTTCGGTTGCGACCCATAAAAGTCGGTGAGTTGCAGTGTTTTCTGCTTATTTCTCCTCCTTGACATCTTGTCGCTTGTCTCAGAGAAGTTTGCTGTATCTCTCCGTCCTGGGACTGGATTATAGTTGACACCGGCAACGGAGCTGCAGAGGAACACGTGTGTTCACATGCACGCGTAAACAACGCCCCCCCCCATTTGCAATTGGTTTTCATTTTTTATTATTTGTGGTTTTTGAGTTATTTAGCTTTTTATTCAGCAGCTCATCAATTTGCATCTTAAGCAATCTGGTAGCTAGGGTCCAAATTACCCTAGCAACCATGCATTGATTTGAATAAGAGACTGAAATATGAACAGGAGAGAACAGGTCTGAATAGATAGATCAGTAATAAAAAGTAACAATAGCAATCCATTTGTAGCCTTACAGAGCATTTGTTTTTGAGAAGGGAGACAGTGACACCCATGTGAAAGCTGCAAAGAGTCAGAAGAAAAAGGCAAATATCTATAAAACTATAAAATATTAATAATAAAAAACAATTGAAAAGTTGCATTCTATAACATAATAAAAGTTACCTTAAAGGTGAACCACCCCTTTAACAGGGAAATTTTACTCATAATAAGGAAAGCATTAGTAATATAAACAAAAAATATACCACTGAAAATCTGTCTAAACTCCAGGCTTCTGTACACAATTTGCACAAATCTAAACTGTTAAATTGTAAAGTGTTTATTAACTTACTTAGGTAAAAATGCAAATGTGCTGACTATAAAATGAATATTAACAATAAGCCAGTGATCTATTCTAAGAACAGCTGCTGACACCTTGCTGTCACAAACAACTTTTGCCAATGAAAAGTGACAGCCCTAATATTGAACTGCAGCTTCAGCATGCAGAAGAGCAGACAATATTTTTTTTGTAATTAGTATGCATTCTGACTGACTACATATCTGTAACACCACCACAAATTTTAATAAAACTATATTAGTTATGGTTGGTGTAATATTTATGGACAACTTTTGGTTTATTTTAATTCCAAAGCTTCCGCTGCATATAAGTTGCAGCACCGCAAATGTACAAAAAAAAAAATTCACAGCTAGAAATTTTGTTGTAGTGAAACGTGGGTTGCTTTGAGGTAAAAGTTTTGAGCAGACTCAACAGCCACCTTTAATTTCCCTCTGCATAGATTTTCATTACATTTGCTTTTGCCATATAAACAAAGCTGTTTTTGTAATTTTTTTTAATGTTGCTTTTAGAACATTAGGTCTGATGTGTTTGCTAACCCAATAATGTACAGTGTCTGCATTATATACTGTACATTATTCTGATTCTGGCACCGTTTTAATGATGTAAACTCTTTTCAGCTTTGCAATGACACATTTTAAGGTCAGTCTAATTAAACTTTTATATAAGCATTAAACTTTATTTACCATAAAAACAACTACATCAAATACAACATGGGCACTCAGGTATCAAAGGGCAAATAATGCTTTTGTCTGGTTGTTTTTTTAGCACAATTATACACTGTTACGGAAGCTGTTATCCAAAATGCATGGACTTGGTTTTTTTTTACAAATATTCTTCAGTAATATGGAGCACTATATATTAAACCTTGATTTTTTTCTGGTCAAGGTTTTTAGGGGGAAAACTCAAATTTTTATTATACCTCAAAACTGCTAAAAAATCCAAATCCAAAAATACTCCTTCTTGTCCCTGAAGTTGTTTCTTGATCTGCGCTGGATAATCCAAAAAATTAGGGGTTTTTGTTCTATAATCCAAAAAAGTCAGGTTTTCACAGCGAAAACTCAATACATAGGGGGTTATTTACTAAACTCAGAATACCCAAAAATCCCAGAAATCCGAATTTTTTTTGTGTTATAATAGGCTTTTAAAAAAATCACGAATTTTTCGGAATTTATTAAACCCAGAGGACTAAAACGCCAGAATATAAAAACACGGCATCTCAAACCTGTAGAGGTTGCATAACAGTCAATGTCCCATTGATTTTTGGTTGTGTCGGGGGTTTCGGCCAATTTCACGATGTTTTCTGAGCTTTCGGGTGAAAACTCGACTTTTCGGGCAAAATTCACGAATAAATCGTGAAAATCTGAGCTTTTCCTGCATAGGTAATTTTTGGGAAAATGTAATAATAAATAAGCATTAAAAACCCAAGCGACTTAGATCGGAGTTTGTAGCAGCCAATATTGAGATAAATTCGGACCTTGATAAATAACCCCCATAGCGTTTTCATATTGTCAATCATACAATACAAATTGACGCTTGATTTTGTTGTGACTTTTTATTGCTATGATTTTTTCATGAAAAATTATTGATAAATTAGTTAAAATCATGGAAGGGAGTTAGGTCGAAAAAATAAGATAAATTTGAGTTTTAGTAAATCATCCCCATAGCCTTAAACTTGGGTAAAAAGGGTACTTGCCGTTTTTTGTAGCAGGAGGCCGCTGACAGCAATAGAGGGTCCTAGTGAGCCTAAATAGAAGTTGCACAAAGAAAATGTAGAGCTGAAATAACCTGACAGCAGTGGCAGAATTACTGGGGGAGCAGGGGGTGCAATTGGGCAAGGGCCCGCACCACCTCAGGGTCCCCCGGCAGCTCGTGCACTGCCGATTTCCGGCCGCATCCGCCTATTTCGGGTCCAATAATCGGGTACGGAGGGGGGCGGGGGCCCGGCGGCACGTCCCGCACCAGGGCCCGCCCCCCTTCCAGTTACGTTACTGCCTGACAGCATGTAATTCATGTACATGTAATTCTTGCAAATTATTTACCTTCAATTAAAATGTAATATAATTACCAAAATGAAATGCTGTCTGTGACAAAACAATCATTATTAATATGTTCTGAAAAGAACTAAGACTGGAATTAGCAATCTAATAATTTTCAGAGCAAAACAGTCTATTAATTACTAGCAAGCCCTCTGCTAATAGACTTGGTTTCTAAAATATTTCCCTGGCAAATGAGGTCAAGGCAATGGCAGTCCTACTTTTGAATAATACCGATTTAATTTAGAGACTAATAATGTTTTGTGGAACCAGGTTCTAAAGATCAGACGTGATAGTAATTAATTCTTAATTTCCTGCCTTCAAGGATTTTAGTGCAATATGGAAAATTAAAAGACTTGAAAGTTTAGATAATGACTTTTAAAAAGCCTCAAAGGAAACACAAAATAGGCGGCCTATGAGACAAGTGTGTCTCTGGTTTTGCTCAGTGTCTTCCAACTAGTGATGGGCGAATTTATTCGCCAGGCGCGAATTCGCGGCGAATTCGCGCGTTTCGCCGCAAGCGAATAAATTCGCGAAATGCCCTCGAAAATTCGCGGCAAAAATTCGCCGGCGTCAAAATTTTTTTTCGAAAAAACGGACGCCGGCGCAAAAAACGGACGCCGGCGCCAAAAACGGGCGCCGGCGTCGGAAAAACGGGCGCCGGCGTCAAAAACGAGAATTTTTCGCCGTTTCGCGAATTTCGTGCGAAATTCGCGAATTTTTCGGGGAAGCGAAACGGCGCAAATTCGCCCATCACTACTTCCAACCTTACAGGTTCATCAGCTGTCTACATAAATAATCAAATTTGCATTGTGTGTATATTTCTTATTTAATTAGGAAAAGCTATGTATGAAACGCTAGGTATGGGATCCGTTATCCAGAAAGCTCTGAATTAAATCTCCCATAGACTCCATTTTATCCACATAATCCAAATTTTTAAAAATAATTTCCTATTGGGAAATATTGCCTATTGGGTTTATATAATATTTAAAGATTTACTGAAAGATCCATTATCTGGAAAATGCCAGTTCCTAAGCATACTGGATAACAGTTCCCATACCTGTATACAGGGCCGGACTGGGAGTAAAAAGCAGCCTGGGCAAAAAAAAATCAAAGCAGCCCACATGTAAACACGCGATGGTCTTGTACTCATCCACTCATATCTTGGGGTCAAACTGCAAATAATATGTGCATAAAGAGCTGCCTTTTTCACTTAAGTGTGATTAATGTAAAATATGTTAAAAATTCTGCAGCCTTGTGCCTTTATATGGTCACAGAATCCCTCAGTCACTTCTAATATCCTTATGATTTACAGTAGGGGGTACATTATCCCTTATAATACATGAGTGATACTCGGAGTTCCCTGTATAACTCAGCCTGCAGCCTTGTGCCTTTATATGGTCACAGAACCCCTCAGTGACTTCTAATATCCTTATGATTTACAGTAGGGGGTACATTATCCCTTATAATACATGAGTGATACTCAGAGTTCCCTGTTTAACTCAGCCTGCAGCCTTGTGTCTTTATATGGTCACAGAACCCCTCAGTGACTTCTGATATCCTTATGATTTACAGTAGGGGGTACATTATCCCTTATAATACATGAGTGATACTCGGAGTTCCCTGTATAACTCAGCCTGCAGCCTTGTGCCTTTATATGGTCACATAACCCCTCAGTGACTTCTGATATCCTTATGATTTACAGTAGGGGGTACATTATCCCTTATAATACATGAGTGATACTCGGAGTTCCCTGTATAACTCAGCCTGCAGCCTTGTGCCTTTATATGGTCACATAACCCCTCAGTGACTTCTAATATCCTTATAATTTACAGTAGGGGGTACATTATCCCTTATAATACATGAGTAATACTCAGAGTTCCCTGTATAACTCAGCCTGCAGCCTTGTGTCTTTATATGGTCACAGAACCCCTCAGTGACTTCTAATATCCTTATCATTTACAGTAGGGAGTACATTATCCCTTATAATACATGAGTGATACTAAGAGTTTCCTGTATTACTCAGCCTTTTAAAAAACAGTGTTTTCTATAAATATAAATGCCTTCAAGCAAAATGTGGAAGGGTACTAATGGTTGTCGCTGGCATGATGCCTAGCATTTAGTGTGGCAGAAATTTCCCCATAAAGCATAAAAAGCAGAGTGAAGGAGAGCCCAGTGAAGTGGATGGGATATTTGGTGTCTTCTTGAGTATTCATGTAACAATACTTGATGATGTGTTGTTTCTGTAAACTGTATATGAACCATTATAAGGTTATAAGATCTCTGATCCCATGTAAATATTTAAGAGCAATGTCATGTACAGATGCAGCCACTTTGGTTTGTCTGTTTGACACAGAATAACTAAACACAGATATCCCATTTATCTCATTTAACACAGAAAACTGCATCACAACATCCCATCTAATTAAAGCATTCACCATTGTGAACAATGGTGCTTTGGTATGCTAATGAAAAGGTTAAATGCATTAAATGAGTTAAGATGACTTTAGATAGCACAGTTTATTCAATTAACCCTGAGTCATGACGCATTTAACTCACAAATCAAAGTGGCTTCATCTGTATATGCAAACAATACATAACAATAGACTATATTTCAAAAACTTTAACCAGAGAGCTCAGAAAATAAATACTCTAGTTTCTCTTCAGATTGCTTTATCCAAGTCATTTCTGTAGAAAAGTCAATAATATATTATCTGCAGGAATTAACAAATTAAAAATCCCTAATTTATTAAACAAATTAACATGAACGTATAAAAGTTTCCTATTTACTACCCCAATGAGCAGTTTCACGTTTATCATGATCTTCAAAACAAGGAGCACAGACCAGTCAGAACAGAGGGCAACCCTCACATACACATATGACGCTATTTCCACTAATGCAACCCCCTTAATACAAATACCCGAAGAACATAATAAAAGACACAACAACCGTGAAGCGTCATCTACTTTCTATTGTGCGGCATTTTTAATGTTCCAACGGCGTTGCGTTGCTGCGCCTCTCTTTCCTGCCTTCATCCAATCAGGAGCGGAGTAGAAACCGTGGAGCCGCTTCCTCTATTTTTACGCGCCTGGCTCCCTTCCTGTGCAGCTGCGACACACGGGCTCCCCTTCCTGCCCTGGCAACTTGAGTCAGCTTCAGTCTGCAACTTTATCTCCTGGGATGCAGGGGGCGCATCACACTGGCTGTAGGAATCAGTCTTTACGAAGGGGTGTGTCACGTGGCTTTCAGAAACAGCAAGTTAGTAGTGTGGGAGGGACGCTGCAGTACAGTTTCAAATTAGGATCAGGAGTGGCCCACTTGAATGAAATGTAAACGGCCCCTTGGGCAATTGCCCGAATAAACAGATTGCCAGTCCGGGCCTGCCTGTATAATATGATGGAATTTACAATACAGTGAAACAAAGTTGTTCTGAAGGTTTACTATCACATTCTCCTTTAAAAAAAAACAAGGTTGTGTAATACACAAACTGGACCCTATATGAAACCCACCCAACCCATTCTTTGGTTACATGTAAATCCACAGTCCCAAGTGAGTTTAATCTAAGAATACAATTATAATAAGTTATAATATTTTAAAGTATGTTTGCATATGCACAGTTATATATATATAATACACAAGAGCCATGAATATCCTGTAAATTATATTCCTTAAAAATTATGCTTAGTGATGTCATTTCTGTCACATGACTCACTGAAACTTGTATATTGTGTATTATAATAAATAAAGTACCTCCAGTTGCAAAATATTAGGATATTAGAAGTTACCTTGGAGTTACATGACCTGTATGAAAACAGGAATACGGTAGTCAAACTCATTGGTAACTTATGCCTTGTGTGATCTGTGCCAATTGTTGTACCACATATGTTACATCCCAGCACTATACTGACCATTGCAGCATACTACAGCACAAGCGAGACTTCCTAGTGACTATTAAAGGTCGCAACCAATCAGGGTCAGTACGGACCCAACTTTTGCCAGAATGTCAGACCGCTCCCACCGCTCAGCAATAGGAGAGACCTCCACTCTTTCGGCACTCCGACTGTGTGCGCTATGAGTGCACCCTTGTCACATTCAAATCTAGTGTTGAAAAGACCAATGTATAGTATCTGCTGGAAGGGGGTGGAGAATTCAGGACCTCCGGTCTGATGGACAGCGCTAAAGGCAAATAGGCTTTAACTGTTCCCAGTCTTACATCATTACAGGTCCTGCCTCACGTAACCCGAAACCCTGTCTGGGGCCGGCGTTCGACTATAGCTGAACTACACCTCACCACGGAGCGGAAAAAATTCCTGTGAAGACGGAAAAAAGAACAATACACATAGGGGCAGATTCACTAACTTCGAGTGAAGGATTCGAAGTAAAAAAACTTCAATTTCGAAGTGTTTTTTGGGCTTCTTCGACCATCGAATGGGCTACTTCGACCTTCGACTACGACTTCGAATCGAAGGATCCAAACTAAAAATCGTTCGACTATTCGACCGTTCGATAGTCAAAGTACTGTCTCTTTAAGAAAAAACTTCGACCCCCTAGTTCGCCATCTAAAAGCTACCGAACTCAATGTTAGCCTATGGGG
The DNA here is from genome assembly GCF_017654675.1 of Xenopus laevis. Taxonomy (NCBI): domain Eukaryota; kingdom Metazoa; phylum Chordata; class Amphibia; order Anura; family Pipidae; genus Xenopus; species Xenopus laevis. Next base: position 89,240,241 of record NC_054371.1, on the reverse strand, counting down.
AAGGTCCCCATAGGCTTTCCTAAGTTTTTTTGATCGAAGGACATTCCTTCGATCGTTGGATTAAAATCCTTTGAATCGTTCAATTCGAAGGATTTTATCGTTCGATCTAAGTAATAATCCTTCGATCGTTCGATCAAACTATTTGCGCTAAAATCCTTCGACTTCGATATTCGAAGTCGAAGGATTTTACTTCCCAGTCGAATATCGAGGGTTAATTAACCCTCGATATTCGACCCTTGGTGAATCGGCCCCTAAGTGTAACCAATCACTAAATTTCATCTGTAACACTGTATACATTAATATGACACGCTCAATTGGCTTATCCTTCTTAGTAACTATGTAGCATCAGTCTTATTTGTGGAATGAAGCATTATCTCATACTGTACTGTCATTACGTGACCATTAGTTCATTGTTGGTGATAATTTACAACATGTCTTATAGATCATAAAACAGTGTCTTGTTCAATAAACTGTAGAAAATATGACAGGAAGCAATCTGTCATCATGTATCTGTAAATCAGTAGTCAATTACATGTAATCCATCTGCTATGTCCGGCCTGGTGGTGACCCAATCCAGGTACCTAAAAGTCAGTACTTGCTGCTCAATTGGTCAAAGATAATGTAGCAGGATCACTGTAGGTCAACAAAAATAAGTATGCAGAACACTTTGTAACACATAAGATGTGGAATACACATAGCCCATCAATAAAAATCGGACGAGTTTCATTTGCCTTTGGGGCAAGGGTCTCCAATTTATAAATCCACATGGATTCTTTCTGCATTAATAATAAACCTCTGTTTCCACCCCTACGTTGCACAGGGACATGGTCTATTAGCAGATATATATATAGTAAATAAAGTACCTCCTATCGTAAAATATGAGGATATTATTATTATTAAGTCACTGAGGAGTTTCATGACCATATAAAAGCATGAGGCCAAGATCTTGCTGAAAACACCCCACATCCTGGATGACATGAATTAGGCTGCATAGTTTTGTGTCATCTGCAAATACTGATACATAACTTGCATGTACCATTAACAACAACCCTCTGTGCACAATTCTTTAGCCAGTTTGCTATCCATGTGCAAACAGCATTAAATTCAACAGTAGAATTCCTATTTTTTTCACAAATATCTAAAAACTTGTGATTTTTCTATATTTCTATAAAAGTCTAAAGTTGGAGATTTATTATGGGGCAGATTTATCAAAGGTTGAGGTGAATTTTCAAATGAAAAAAAATTTGGAGCTATTTTTTTGTGTACTAGGGAATAGTCCGAATTCAATTCGAATTTGAAAAAAAATTGAAAATTCTAAAACCTGCTGAATTGCTGTTTTAGCCTAAGGGGGGACTACTAGAACCTATTTGGAGTCAATTGGTGGACTTTGGAAAATCAAAGGTTTTTTTGGCAAAAACTTTGAATCAAATTTGGTCGAATGCGCTATTCCTTCGATACGTACGATTCGAACTTGGCCGAATACGGACCTATTCGAACGAAAACGGACCAATTCGACCGAAAAAAAAAACTTCGACTTAATTTCGGTTGGTCTATTTGAATTTGCATTTCGAAGTTTTTTTAATTCATAATTCGACCCTTGATAAATATGTCCATATGTCAATAAACCATGAAAAACTCTAATAGAAAAACTTGCCAGGTAAAAGTCATTGAGGTCCTTTAGAAGTCAATGGGAGCTGTAATGATCCTATTGAACCATTTTTAATTAATTCTGGCTTTTAGAGATTTTCTCGTTTTGTTTTGCTTGGAATTGTTTAAAGCCCTTTCAGCCCTTTTTGTTCATTCATGATTTTTATCTTTTAATACATTTCATGACATTTGTGGTTTTAGAGTGAGTTTAGTCATGGTTTCTAAAACCTCTAAAACCACTAAAATGATAAATAGGCCTCCACGAAGTGATGAGCAAACCAGTCCCATCTACCTTCAACACAACCAAGGGAAATCTGTGATACTGGAGTCAATGAGTGCTTTCACAGCAACTTTTTTGTTCAAAATACATTGGAGTCAAAAATGGATGTGATTTCATAAAAATACATTTAGGGGCCAATTCATGAACTTCGAGTGAAGGATTCGAAGTAAAAAAAACTTCGAATTTCGAAGTGTTTTTTTGGCTACTTCGACCATCGAATGGGCTACTTCGACTACGACTTCGAATCGAATGATTCGAACTTAAAATCGTTCGACTATTCGACAATTCGATAGTCGAAGTACTGTCTCTTTAAGAAAAAACTTCGATCCCCCTAGTTCGCCACCTAAAAGCTACCGAACCCAATGTTAGCCTATGGGGAAGGTCCCCATAGGCTTGACTACGTTTTTTTGGTCGAAGGATAATCCTTCGATCGTTGGATTAAAATCCTTCGAATCGTTCGATTATTCCTTTGATCGTTCGATTGAATGAATTGCGTAAAATCCTTCGACTTCGATATTCGTCGAAGGATTTTCATTCCCAGTCGAATATGGAGGGTTAATTAACCCTCCATATTCGACCCTTGATGAATTTGCCCCTTACTGATGGCAAAAGTGGAATTTTAAAAGTGAATCCATGCCTGACAAAACAATTTGACTCATCACAAGTCATTTGTTTTGCTTTCCTCATTTCAGGTCCATACTGTACATGTGAATTTTTTATGTCTTTTCTTTAACACTTATTTTTACCAGAATTTTACACTCCATTAAACATTCACATAATCATTTTGCATCTTCAAAAATATAAGTGATTTTACAGGACATTCCGTTGCATTCATTGGTGTATTTCAAACTTCCTTTTTTATCTACTTTTATTTCATTTATTTCAACATTTATTAATGGCAACACACTACATGTATGGGGCCTGTTATTCAGAATGCTCAGGACCTAGGTATAATAGATATTTATATAATTTGAATGCCTTTAGTCTACTAGAAAATCATGTAAACATTAAATAAACCCAATAAGCTATCTTTGCTTCCAATAGGGATTAATTACATCTTTGTTTTATTAATACAGAGTAAAAGGAAATCTTTTTTAAAAATTGTATTTTGTGACATTAATACATACAGTTATGGGACCTATTATTCAGAATGCTCAAGACCTGGGGTTTTCCAGATAATGGATCTTTCCATAATTTGGAACTTCATACCTTAAGTCTACTAGAAAATCATGTAACATTAAATTAACCCAATAGGCTGGATTTGCTTTCAGTAAGGATTAATTAAATCTTAGTTGGGATCAAGTAGAAGCTACTGTTTTATTATTACAGTGAAAAAGGAAATACATTTGAACATTTTTGATTATTTGGATAAAATAGAGTCTATTGGAGACAGCCTTTCCGTAATTCGGAGCATTCTGGATAATGGGTTTCTGGATAACGGATCCTATACTTGTACTAAGAAGATTTAATAGGCTGGTTTCATTTTAAATCAAAATAGATTTATAGGATAGAATTAATCTGTTTTTTTTATAATTGTACAGTATACATTTACATACATGAAGCACATGGACAAGATATGGACATCTTTCACATGCCTCTTACTTGCTTACTTGCAAGGCACAGAGTGTATATAATGCTTCCTGGAGTACCACTGTAAGTTCATTATGGGGCACACTTTTGTACTCATCACATCTAAAGCTTTTGTGTTGGTACCCATAATAAATTAGCTCTGGTGAATAGCTACTACCTTGGTCACTTTGATTTTAAATTAGAAACATGCAAAACAATACTTTAAGACAGTCATTTCCAAATTATTTCTCTTTACTATGGAGATACATTTACAAGGACAAACTTCTTTAAACATTCTAATCAGTAAACTTCCAGGAATGCTGTATGAAACAGGCAGTTAGCATGCCTTTGATAAAACTAGGCCACTACCGATTTTCTATTGATCTAATTGCTGTACATGTTATATGCTGAGAACTTCATTAAGTTTAAAAATTAATAATTCCTCTAATAATACTAATTGATTGAAAGTTCTAATTGGCGTCAGTAATTTGCGATTGTTTTGAAGATTTCTTTCACCGATTTGGTGTATGTAAAGTAAAATATATAGGGCCTCATTAACTTATCACCTAGGTTTCAATAGCAATTACATTAGCAAATATCTGAAATAACCACTGAAATATATATATATATATATATATATATATATATATATATATATATATATATACTTCCAGTTTAGTTGAAAAATCAATGACAATAAATAGTTCAAGTAGATTGTAAAGAATATCTCTTACCCTGGTGGTCTAGTGGCCTTCCCTGGTGGGCTAGTGGCTGGTGGGGAAACACGCCGCGGCTCCGGCGTGGACGCCCACCACGTGCGTCCTATCTCCTTGAGTGCCAGTTTCCTTATGGTTTATGAGCCGGCGTGATGATGTCACGCGCAATGGCACGAAATTCAAAAAGTATTTAAAGGGGCTTTTGTAATTTACACATTGCCCGTTGTAGGTTCTATTTGCAAAGTTACTAGGTGTGTTATTCTTAGTGAAATCCCTTTGATCTTCTGTGTTTTGACCCTTGCCGGCCTGCTTTACTACTCTGACCTCTCCAATCCTGATCCCGCCTGCTTGTGACTACTCTGACCTCTCCAATCCGACCTTTGCCTGTCCACTGACTATTCTATGTTCTCCTATGCTGATTCCGGCCTGTCTGTCGATTCTTGGCTTGTGCTGGCCCGGTCTGCCTGCTCCTGGTGGTGTTCTTCCTTCCAGTATCCTGGTGAGACAATCGTGCCCCGGTGTCCAGGACCGTTAGCTTTGCTCCTCTCTCAAATAAGACCTGGTGGCATCCTATTAGCCGAGGGCTCCTCCCAAGGTGAAAGGCGGAGGTTCTTCAATATATATCAAACTTTATATATATATAAAGCAAACATTACATAAACATTACAAAAAAAGGACAGGGGCAACAAAAGTTGTGTAATGTTAAAAAGAGCACCCCAGAGAGATTCCTCATCTGCAGCATATAACATCAATGTAAAACTTTGTTTCATATAAAAAGTTTCAAAGCATACAGAAAAGGAACGCAAGAGACAGTGCCGAATGCAAATAATGGTTGGCCATGATCTTGGTTGGGCCCTAAGACGGCACTGCATTACAAAGAATGTTTAAATCACTGTCTGTGAGCACAGTTCATCACTGCATCCACAAGCTGAAACTATACCATGCAAACAAGAAACCATATATAAACATGATCCAAAAGTACCACTGCCTTATCTGTGCCCAAGCGTATTTAAAGTGATACTGAATGTACATTAAAAGTGACCTGTAGGTCATGCTGATGATGGGCAAATACTTTATGGCAAATTTATAGCATGAAAAGTGAATTTTATGGTAGATGTAAAAAAAAGGTGTCAGTATCTCTTTAAGACTGAGAGAAGTGAAAAACTGGGCTGGGTGTCCCAACTTTTTTGGAAAAGGTGTAGTATATAGTATACAGTATATGTGTTTTGGCGAGTTGCCTTGAATTACAATCATAAATTAATCATTTTCGTGTAGCGATTTTCTATAAGATTTACACAGATGCTGTTCATTTCTATGCCCCTTTAATTTCAACCAATATGCCTTCCATCAGATATACATCATAAGGAACTAAATACCCATTCAGTTCCTGCTTACATCTTAATTCAAAAACAAAAACTTATTTTGTTCTATATTTCAGCAAACATGCCTCTACCAGTCCTGTCAATCATTATCACACAATTTGGGTGCAGCTTCTGTCCTCTCGTAACAAATACATCTTCTGAATATGTTTTTGAGGCTCTCCTTACCAACTTTTCCAACCATTGTATTCCAAATACAAAGCACAAAGTGGCTTCTGCCAGTGTCCTTCAAAATGCCAGTACTATTCCAAAGACAGTGCTATTGGAATGTTGAAATTGGTGGATTTATTTCAGAGCACTAAGTTCTCTGCTGTAGACCTTCCAAGCGATTTCACTGCACATGAGCAAATTGTGTAACAGTACTTAAAATAAAGGTCTGTGATATCAGCTAAACTTAGACTTCATAGCATAATTATGGAAGCCTATAGAGATCCTGTAGTTACTGGTGGCCCAGGGGACATGAGGGACCACTTTACCATCTTCACAGGAAAGCATGAAAGGGAGAGGGGTGGGTTGGTTGCAGTGTACACTGCGCCCCACTGGAGATTTTTTTGCTTCCTGCTTAGAATTTATACTTCTAACCATATATTAAAATTATTTCATGCTACAATATTTAAAGCCATCCTATCTATCTATCTATCTATCTATCTATCTATCTATCTATCTATCTATCTATCTATCTATCTAATATCTTTAATTATTATCTCCTTCAATGAAGCTTATCTATCGAAATATAACCAATTGAGGCAATACAATCTAATAGATAAATCACCAATGGATAATGTGTAGGCTAAGAGAAACTTAGGAGGATACAGTATTTTTGAAGGCATGTCAAATATATTATGGCACAAAAATATGTATATATATATACTGTATTGTTGTAGGCTGGCACAAACCGGACTTCACTCCAAACTTGATGCAAGTAAAAAAGTAGTTTTATTCAACAACAAAGAACCATCTCAAAAATAGCCTTATGCATTTTATGCCTTGTGGGCACTTAGTCATAAAAAATTATGTTAAAGTTGATGTAAAATGAATGGTGCATTTATATTTTATATATATTTTATATTTATATTTTGTTGCCAGTCTGTTAGAAAGAGCCCATCTGTGTATTTGTGTATTTGTATATGTTAGACTGACGCCATAAAAATTATATTACACCAGTCTATATAGCTGATGTCAATGAGACTAATACAGATGGCAAAGGAATTAGTGTGAGCTAATAGTGTGAACTTTGGTGCTTATTAGCACAATCTTTTGTTAAGACATTTAAAGAAAATAATCACAAAACTTTATAAATACATACTGCGCCACTCAAGTTGTAATGTTTTTTTTAGCCCTTTATAAATATGCCTCGTATACTTCATAACCTTTTGACCATTTTTTGGGATTAAATTGTCCATTTTCTTTCTGAATGTCTTTTTTCACAGTGAAAAGGAGAATCTGACAATTTAGAACATTTTCACAGTGTGACAGTGCCTCAGTGTGCCAGCTGATTAAAAAAGACAGAAGAGGTTAGAAGGGAGAATGTTGTTGTGAATTCATTACTGCTATGTATGTGCTGGATTTCTTTGTTTCGGGTTATTCTTAGCAGTTTTATTGTTCAACATAGAATCAGGAGTCTCAATGAATATGTATCTTGATGCATCCCTACCTGGCATAACAGCTAACCATCCAAATCACAGTTAGCGTGCATATCTTGATTTATGACTGCTGTCACCAAGGTATCATGCACAGTCTCCAATGAGAACGCAGAATAACCTTTGCTCATTCTGCCTGTTCTGATTTTTTGTCTTCCCTGTTACAGTGAAATGAGATCCTTGTCTAAAGCATTTAGTTGCCCCTCGGCACATACTAAACACTGCTTGTCTAAACATCTTACATCTTTCTTCAAATCTTCTGTCCTATTGCACTTTTCATGCCAATGACCTTTACCTAATTAGAATTCTATTAGTGTAAGAATCTGATGGTCTCAGCAGCTGGAACCCTGGTACGCAGGTGTAAAATCACCCTTTGGAAATGAGTTAGGACATGTACAGCAAGTAGACTGATATCATTAATCTTTCATTTCATACCATATTGAAGTGTATTATCATTCTAGCTTGTTTCTTTTCACTGCATAAAGAAAATACAAATATACAATTACGCAGTGTTCTTTGTTTCATAATAGAATTGTGAATGGGCTTTCAGATACAATAAGGGTATTAAAACGAAATTGTGTAGATAATTTTTTATCATTATATCAAGAAACACATATAACATTTGTGGAGCTTCGTTAACTTCAAAATAGTGCTTATTTCATATAAATACAGAGGTTCTAATATTAACCTTTTTAGGTGCAATGACTTCATCACTTGCTGTTTTGGTTTGCCACGCTAAAACAAGTCTACCGAAGGGACACATTTGACATATGCAATTTTAGTTGCCTAGAATTCTTTAGTTTTTATCAAATAATCACAGTCGCAATTTTAACAGGGAAACACCTCCTCTGTACAATATTCTTGAACCTTTTGTATTGTTAATTTTGTACATTCTTTTATTGAACTTCATATTATTTATGTTGTAATGTGTACTAGTTGGCTGTAGGGTTGTCTTAGAAGATTTTTGATATTAAAAAGATAACAGATGTACTAAACACTTGTATCTAATCATTTGCTTTATGATTAAGCTTATGCTTGTCAAATCTAATTTGAAGAAGTCTTTTAAATTTAGATGTTCAACTTTTGCTTATTTGGGAACAGTGTTTCGACCTGAACCATAGTTTCTATAATGGTATAATGTTAACCCCCTTGCCAGCAAAAGTTAAGAGATGAACGTTAGCAGTTATATTAAGGTGAAGCCATGCCCGGTGAGTTCAAGTCACCTAGCACAACCCTGTCTATGCATCTAGCAAATCACAGGAAGGATTATGGCAATTGGTTAAATACTTTAATTAGTATTAGTAATTGTAGTAGTATTGTGGTGTAAAGAAAGGTCTGGTGATTGATATACAGCACTTTCCATAGGCCACAATGTAGATCGAGGCAAAGCAATTCAAAGCCAAATATCAAATGTCATTTGGGAAACAATGTTCATAGATTAGACACTTAAATGTATGAAATTGCCCTGTAGTGATATTGGGGCAAATTTACTAAAGGGTGAAGTGACTAACGCTAGCGAAGGAGAGAGAGAGACTCTAGCGTTACTTCGCTCCCCAATGCTTAGTGAATTTGCACTCTGGCTAATGGACATAACTACGCAAATTCACTAAGATGCGGATTTTACTGAACATTACTTCTTGTGCCAGACTTGCCTTCACCACCTCAGACCTGTCGAAGTGCAATAGAGTAGAGAGGAGTTTCTCAAAAAATAGTTGACAATCTTTCCCAAAAAATGCTAGCGTCTTTTCCTTTTTCAGGGTGATAAGCTGAAAAATAGCATAACATTTTTTGGGGGTAACTGTCTTCCCCCCTACATTTCCTAACATATGGCACATAAACTATACACAATATAACAACTCTATTTTCTTTTATTAAGGTTTCCTGGGCTTGTGTGATGTAATGTATTTGCTGCGACATATATGTCCATTGAACTTCCCACCGTATGCAAATGAGGCAACATTAGCGCAACTTTGCTTCGCTTGCCGCAGTAATCCTAGCGCAACTTCGCCAGTGTTCAGCAGAGGTAATGTAAGGCAAAGTTCACTATAAATCTAGTAATATGGGCAACGGTGCTTGGCGCCAAACTGACGTTTTATACGTCCCTCTGCACACTTTACCGGTTCCTTCCCTGATGAAAGTTCCACTTAGGAACTGAAATGTCGGAATTAATAAACCCATGCTTGTTTGATTGAGGTCTACGTTGTAAATCCTTGGAGTGCTGTCACACTGCATTTACATTTAATCTACTATGGACTAGCACCCAGGTTGACACATTGGCTAAAGGGGTGCACTCCCTAAAGGGGTGCACTCCCTAATGACCATATATATATATGGGATTTATTATCTTTAATGCTTGGGACCTAGGGTTTTCTAAGGCTGCTACAAACTCATTAAAGACATCAAACACAATAAGATTGTTTTACCACCAATATGGATCATGCATATTGGGAGATGGCCTTCCTTTAATTAGAACCTTTCTGAATAGCATGTTTCCAGTTATGGAATCCCATATCTGTATAACCTCACCAGGATAAATGGGCAGCCAGTGGTACCAGAATGAGTGAGGTGCTAGCAGCTACACCTAAAAATGAGGTTAACCCACTCCCAGATAATTTGTTAGATATAAAACTGACTGCAAGGGAAAAATACATTATTTGTGAATCAGATTTATGAAACATCAATTAAAATATGGCAATTTTTTTTAAATAATAGTTTTTTTAACCACTGCACTTTTTTATCCAAATTTAATGCTATTGAATTCCAAAGTAAATTGCTAAATGTATTTAAAATACATAATCACAAGTGAAATAGAAAGTAATTGTGCAGATGCTGCAAGAAGGAGGCAGATTCCAGCTGCCATTTTGCCATATCTGTTTCTCAAGTTTCTCTTATGCCTTTGTTTAGGATTGTATAACTTATAAATAATATCATCTAAAAGGTCTTATTAACAGAGAACAATACTACTTTAATAGAGATTTTTATGGAGTGTGTTTTTTTATAAAAAAAAGCCTATTGGTTTGTACTATAATGTCAACTGAGATAATATGACATTTAGAATATTTTTTTACAAACGTTTGCAAGCCAAATACGCACATGTTTGAATTGTTTAAATTGTGATAGCTACCACATTTCTCCTGTTTGTGTTAATATGTAAAACTCTCCAAGAAATAACAACATCGACAGTAAATTAGAATAATTGAAATGAGGCAAATCTGTCTAATGAGGGATGATTGATACATTCAGCTAATTGACAATTATTCATGATTCTATCCCCAAATGATTTTTCAGAATCAAATATGGGGTTTTAAGGAGATAGTTTAACAGGGTAGTATTCCTTTCCCATGCATTACATTTGGAAAGGACTAAAAAACTGATTATAGTAATTTCCTCTGATTCTCATGACAGCTCTTTAAAAGTCAAATGCACCTGCTTGCATTTGTAATCATTATTTATTCATACATAGTACTGAAGCCTTCTCATATGACTTAACACTAATCTGTTGGCACCTGAAATCGAGGAAGACCATTTGCATTCACTAAACCATCTAGTTTGCATAAATTACTTTTATGTATGATGTTTTATTTCTGTGTATATCTTTAGATAATTTAAAGAGATCAGTCTTTGTTCATTTCTGGATCAAATATAAGAAAATATGGTAATCTTGTTTCTCTTGGTCTTAACAAACATTTGTTCATGAAATATTTCTCAAACACTGTCATATGACGGATGCAAAGTGTGTCTGTCTTTAGTAAAATGTTATAAATAGGCATTTTAAATAGAGACTTGTTTTTTATGTTGTAAAATCCCAGGTCTGCCACCACTTCTTAAGGTTTAACAAATTGCCTTTATTGCCACAGCTTCTACAATTCCAATAAAACTACCAATAATATAGGCAGTTCTTGAATTGGGAACAAAAAGGTGAAGGCATGGGGGTGTGGCAGATGTAGCCCCGCCCACAGCCAAAAGGCGGAAAAGGAGGAAGTTAGAGGAAGTTGGCGGCGCGTGCAACGCGACACAAAAAAATTTCTAGGGGCTACGCCTCTTTGTTGGCCACACCCCCAACTAAACCAGGATGGCGTAGTGGCAATTTCATGTATAAATACCCAGAACCCATAGCAGGGTGGGACAGAGGGCATTCATCAACACTGGGCAAATTTGCCCATGGGCAGTAACCCATGGCAACCAGACTGCTGCATTCATTATTCTACTTGCAGCTGGCATTAAAAATGTATCTTCCCTTAGTCGACTGGCGATAAATCATCTCTTCTTCGGAGCAACTAATCTCCCCGAACTGCCTCCCACCTGCTAGAATTGAAATTACCAGCGGGATGGCACTCAGATCATTTCATTTTCTGAAACGACCAGAAGTTTCCTTGTGAGGTAACTTTGGGCGACTTCGGAAAACGAAGCTTCCTGATTGCCATTCCGTTGGCGATTTACATTCTAGCCGGCGGGAGGCAGTTCGGGGAGATTAGTTGCCCAAAAGAAGATGAGATTTGTCGCTGGGCGACTATTCTCCCCAAATCTGAGTGTGTGTTTACATCATTATACATCTCTGCATCTGACAGTTAAAAAGTGATCCACTAGTGTTTCAGTGTGGAGCCCAGTGGATGCAGAGGTTTTTATTGAAGCAGAAAGTTTGGCTTACTCTATGGGGATATAAAATAAATATACCAGTGACACTGAGTTTATTTGTATGCACATTTGTATGCCACAATATGGATCCAATGTACAGAGAATGACAACAAAATGAATAAATCCTTTCTGTGTAAAAATAAAATGAGTTTGGTGATGAAATTACATGTTCTTATTTAGAGTAGGGTAGAATGTAGCCTTTTTTTTGAGCTACATGCAGAATAATGTATTGAAGAACTTTCACTTTTATTTTGAAAGTGAAATATATTTAGTTTATAGAAGTCAAATTTCTGTTTTTTATTATTGTGTGTACTGTACTTTATACCTGTTTCAGTCATTATTTAGGCTCTGCCCCTTCACAGTCTATTTTATTTATTAAAGAGTTCAGGAAACACTTAACGCTACGTTCTGCGACCCATAAAAGGAAACCCATTATATAGATGTAGGGTCATTGTATCAATCTACCCCAATCACTGAAAATTAGATGAATAATCAGATCAATACAAGCACCCACCAGGCAGTGGAGGTGAATAGAAACATAATAAAATAAATATTAAGAAACATAATAAAACAAAAAAAATGTAATCTGTTATCAGGTTGCTATGGTCACTGACCCCCACCCCCCAACAACCAGACATTTTTTATTCTAGGCAGAAAATGGTCAGAAAAAACAGAGAATAACATATGATGTCCAAAACGCCACAGAATATCACAATATATCTCACACATACGGTACCAGGTATATTGGAGAAAACAAATAACCCTTTATAATAATGAAAAGGCCTAAGAAAAAAAAACACACATGAGCCTTCCATCAGCCAGACCAATGTCCCAGCAACAGATAAATATATTTAGTAGGCAATGAACATATGGCAGATCTGCAGGGTCTGACTGGTTTCTTGCCCGATATCGCACTGTGAATAGTGAGGGAGAGCCATGGAGAGTAACTCGGCTGGAAAACCGCGGAGCAGGTGCGTAACCAATTCATGCGACCTATTAGAGCAGCATGCAGTGCATTACAGTACAGGTGTATATCTGAGAGACTTACTGCTCCCATTACTCTCATCATGTGCAATCGGCACCTGGTGGCTGCGGCACTGCACGTTACCATAGAAATGGCAAATAGGCCGAAAGGTTGGCTAAACCGCATTGCACGCAGATCTTACGTCGCCAGCCCACCCATCTTCCCTTCTTATGTCACATTGTGTAGTGGCCAATAGGCGCCGTAGTTCCATCCCGGAACTGAAAGTGCAAGTGGCAGTTGGAGTAGCTGTTCTGCTTTTACATTAGGGCTGCTATGTGAGGTTAAAAAAAAAAAAAACCCGGAATAAAAAAAAAAACCTCCGGTATTCTCAACCTTACCATCCCGCCAGAGGGGATGCAATTTAGTGGGAAAAAAAGAAGTGGCGGGATCCCACCCCGCGCATCCCGCCCCAATTCAAGCACTGAATATAGGTGAAAACACAAAAATAGAGACCGCTCAAGCTCACCGCTTTTTCCTCCCCTGCCAGGTGCTCAGTCTTCAGTGTCACCACTGTATCACACGACAAACTTGACATAGACAGCACTTCTGGATAGGATTTATTGTAGCAGGTTGCTGGACAAAGAGTCCAAAAGCATTTCAGGATAAGATCCCTTAATCATAGGCTATTATCCCGAATAGACATATTTTAAGGGAAATTTCTTTCATTGGTCAGTTGATATATCTTAGCTAACCTTATTCAGCTGTAGTGCACCTTTGTTCAATTCTGTGCATTTTTCAAGCAACTGGGAGCTGTATAAAATGATGGCTATTGCTTTTTTCACCAAAGGGGGATATTGAATGAGTAGCACTACACTATGCTTTTGAAAATTCCCAAAGAGAATTAACATTAATTGATTCATCACACACACACATGCATAATCAAAGGTCCTGATTTGATCCGTTGTTTCACCTTACTTATGTTTGCTATGCATCCTCAGATGTTCTTCTAGCTGTCCAGCTTGCCATATTATACAGTTTTTTCTTTTGTTCTTTCCCACTCATCATACTATATTACCAAAGCATTCGAACATTTTGTTGCGCAAGCTCTCATTCTGAAACAAAGGATGTTAATATGAATTTAGTGCTCGCTTTGTTGATCCTGTTTCTAATCTTTTGGGAATGCTTTCTACTAAATTTTGGAATATGGTTGGTGGAATCTGCTTTCATTCAATAAGGTCTAGTATTTTCTGGATGATCATGTGACAAATTTGTCTCACAGTTGTTCAATTGAGTTGAGGTCAGGGCTCTCTGCACACCATGCTGAAAAAAGTAAGAGCCGTTTTTGCTGCCACTAAGTAAGAGCACTGAATTGTCAAGGAAGTCAATAAGATGTGCTTTCAACCATTGTTCAAATGTTGAACCTAGTTCAAATAAAAAAGTGCATTCTTCCAAGAATGGGATTATTTTACAATGGAAGCGACCATTAGACCACTCCAGCAAATGCTTGACATTGGTCATGGTGATATTTCCAAAGAAACAGTGAAAGCTCACATAGGTTCAATTTAAGAGGGATCTCAAGAGAACTTTGGCCATATTGTATCACAAACTTGTGTTATCTCAGATCAACAAAAAACAATGAGGAGGGCATCTCTCATGACAGTGTGGTTTGGTCCATTTGATCAGAAGGTCGCTGCTGTAAGATCTCTGTATCCATCATATATACTGATCCCACAATCTGCAATATACAATTATGTAAGGTTTAAAGCCTATTTCAAAAAAAATTGAAGATTACAGTTATTTAGCATATTTTTCATATCAATTTGAAGGTCAGATTAATTATCCAGTTTGCTCTTATGGATATCACAACTCCAATCTTTTTTTTTTACCCAACCTGTACCCGACCTGATTTATGTATTTGTCAAATATACACTATTATTTTAACAAAGTGCACAGCAAAGTTATTATCATATGTCATTTTTAATATCTTTTCAGAAAGTGTTTTGTGTGCTTGATTTCCATTCTGTCACCAGATGGGACTATTTACCATCTGTTTAATCCAATGACCATGAGCTGTGTATATATTTACAACATGTTTACTATATACCTAATGTATAGATATAAATAACTTTATTTAACATCAAAAAGCTGTCTATATTCAGACATAAGAGTTGAGACAGGCTTAAATTATATAAATATATTATGTAGATAGAAATTATGAGGGAAGATACTGAATTTAGTTATTTAGAAACTGGTACATTTAGCAAAGCAAAATTCACAAAGACCAGCAACATTAACATAACTAGATTTTTTTTTTGCTAATGCAATCATATAGTCATAAATACTGAGCATACATGAACTATCAACTAGTTGCAAGCTGCAATACTTCTGAACATATAAATATGTATATTAAAGCAAAATTGACCTAATTATGGGGTACATTAATTACTTTGTTCATGGAATGCTTTCTGATGTAAATAAATGCCCTAGATATGCCAAATGTCTTTCTCTGTAAATATGATCATCATTAGCATTTGTCCTACACTGTGATGTACTTAGTTGCCATGATCAATAGTTTTACCGTATATACTTATGTATAAGCCGTCCCAAGTATAAGCCGAGGTAGCTAATTTTACCTCCAAAAACTGGGAAAGCTGATTGACTCGAGTATAAGCAGAGTATAAGCCTAGGGTGAGAAAAGCAGCAGCTTCTGGTAAGATTCAATCAAAAAATTGAGGGTTTCTGCTCCCATCGGAGGTGCCGGCGTCTTGTTTTTGGATGCGACGACCATTCTTGGATGCCGGCGACTATTCTTGGAGACTATTCTTGGATGCCAGTGACTATTCTTGGAGACTATTCTTGGACGCCGGTGACTATTCTTGGATGCCGGCGACTATTCTTAGACGCCGGCGACTATTCTTAGACGCCGGCGACCGTTTTTGCGCTTGACCCAAGTATAAGCCGAGGTAGAGTTTTTCAGCATATTTTGGGGGCTGAAAAACTCGGCTTATACTCAAGTATATATGGTATTTAGGAATGATAATATTATATAATAGTTTTTTTTATCTATATAGCAAATTGAGTTACATTATTTTGGTTTCTGTAAACCCTTTGTGTTTAATGGTATATTGCTTTCCCCTAGCTTGCTTGTTATTCATAACTTGCAACCTGGGGAGAACAAGGAAGTACTTCAAAAAGCAGGAAGTAGTGTTCCGGCTATTATGTTAGACATCCAGTCACTCCAGCCTTTATACATTACATTTTTGGCTAACTAACTATCATATTAGAAACATTTTTTATTTTGCACAGCCTATCTATTTACACAGTTTTTATTTTCACACTGAACTGTTCCTTTAATAACAAAACATTAGAGAACGTTAGAGAAATTGGACTTTGGTAATGGCATTTGGCAAACATGTATTTTTACTTGCTTTCTTGTGAAATATTGGGGGATGTGTATTTCACACATCAGTTGAATAGACATCAGTATCAGAATAATGTATTTCATCTAATCTATGAACATTGAAACTAGTAAAGGGTTAATAAGCCTTGACTGTCTAAGCAAAAATGAAAATGCAGTTCTGCATTATGAAAAAACAGAAAACGATACGAACACAGCATGGAATCTTTTTCTACCTCAAAGAAATTACCCAATCTAACCTCATTAAAATGTAAGAAAATATTTGTTGTACTTCCACGCAAAAGACAGATGAGGTAGCTAAATCTCTTCTCAAGGTAAAAAAGTGAAGGTTTTTTTTCAGCAAGTTTTGCATCTACTTCATTAGCCGAGCTCTGGAGTTTTAATATTTGTAATGCAATTTGCATAATGAGCCGTTCACAAAAAAGTATCCATAATAACCCTGTAATTTAACGTGTATGATCGAGTTTTCAGCAAGCTGTCTTCATGATAGTTCCCATGGTGTGAAATGATAGATGACTAATGTACACATACCACTTCTAATCCTGTTAGACTTAATATACAGTGTATCCCTCAATACAGTATTAGCCTAGGAAAATTTTATTTGAGGCATGAAAGAGCTATTACAGCTTGGCAAAAAAAGAGAAAGCAAACCTTAAAAGGAATGCTATTGTAGAGTTTTGCAAACATATGTTAAGGGCCCTACCCTTACATTCATATTATATCATGTAAACATGTACCTCCAAGTGGAAAATATAAGAGGTCAGTGAACAGTTTTACCAGACATGGAAGTCCAAGGTAACTTCAAATATCCACATACAACAGAGTGTTCTTTTTATATTACACAAGTTTCAATGAGTCTTGTGACACAATTGATTGCACTAACCACCATTACAAAGACTTATTTTCCTAAACATTCATGTCTTTTCCTGTATTATAAATGTTGATCCAGAGGAAGGTGAAACCCCCCCCCCCCAATTCAAATTTCTTCCTGACTCCAAGATGGCATCTGTAGCATGGTGGTATGGTAGGAGATGAGCCGACCAATATCGGCAGAAGACTTGGCTATTGGTCAGCTCATTGATCGGGCTGGCCGGAAAAGTTTGATTGGGCACCTTTGAAGACCCCCGAACATCGGCCATTGTTAGTGCTGAATCGTCAGCTACAGGAAGAATTCTATTGTTTCTACCTGTTTATCTGGTGATTCAGCTCTGCAAGTCTGTATTGAAACCAATGGCCACAAGAACGATTGTAATTGTTACGTCTATGGCCACCTAGTGCATGTAGAGTCTGTGTAAGTGACACGTCATTCCAGAAACTCCAGAAAATCCAGCTCTTCGTGATAATATAATTTCTGATCATCATGATAAAGTACATGATACCTTTTCAAAACAATGAAACTTTTGATATTCTTGCAAATCATTATAATGTGTTTTCTTCTGCATTTTTACTCCTTCAGTCACAGCATTCTAACCTGTGTCATCTGCTTGTTTGTTGTTCCACACCTGAGTAATTACTTCCAGAAGACTCCAGATTTGGAACAAAATGTACATTGCTCTGTTTTTGAGTGCTCCCATAAATCTATGCTTATAAATGTGTAGCTTGTCTCTAAGTCCCTAGTGTGTACTACTAATCCTTTAGAGACACAGCCCACATAGAAAGAAAACTATTTTTATACCTGGAAGCTGGATATTAGAAATTCAAACTGAGTGTTTAAATGTACTGTCCCACTTAAGAAAAAACATACTAAAGCTAAAATAATCTAAAAGCAGTAGTAATAAAAGTATTTTGCATTTCTTTTCCAGCACCCTAAACTGGATGTCATGAAGGATTTTCTAACTCGAGGGCTTTTAACTTTTCACCTTTTTTTTTTCACCTTAATAGTAAAAGAACTCTACCAAACCTGAATCCCCTTAATTTACCAATAAATCTTCTTGGAAAAGTCAGTGCAAAAAAATGTCACAACTAAATCATGGGTCAATTCGAATTGTGCAATTTTTCCGAATTTTTCATGAATGTGCAGGATTTCTACAGAATACAATGGACGCTGGAAACTACAGCCAGTTTTGATGATCTATAACACATTTGCCATGAAATCATTTTGGATGAAAGTGTCAAATATATTAGGTCAAAGAGCTGGCTCTCCCTCGCTAGTTTTGCCTCCATCTCTCTTTCTGTAAAGGATACTAGAGCCTTAGCCAATTCTGCTTTTATGCAAGCAATAGAATTTTCTTACTGACAAACTCTGAGAGGAACCTGAAACTTGGGCTCTGGTTAATGTCAGTTGCTGCTGCATTATGGTGTTAATAAGGTATTTGACTATGTAGAGGCAGGATACCAGAGGCAGATTTACTAACAGAGGGTGAAGAATTAGACAGATATCCCATCCGAAGGGACATTGCTACATGTAATAACAGACGTAGAGGACAATTCACTAGAGAAAGAGTACATTGTTAGCAAAGTTTTGCGCCCTTTCGACAGACAAATTTTTGCTCAGGCAAACAATAGTTACTCCTCAAATCCACTTAAGTGAGAATTTTCCATTATGTTACCCCATTCACCAGAGTTTCCTTCACCAGTTTCCTGCGCCTCAATCTTATATCAGTGACATCATATCCTAAATGCAAAGTAAAAATGAAAACAAATGCTGGTGGTTTTTCGCATTTTAAAGTGGGGTTGTCTTTAAAAGTTCTAACTGTTGAAGATTTTTGTTTTATCATTTTTTTAGCCATTTGAGGGGCATGCCGCATTTGTTTTCGGTTGGGCTCATGTCTAGAGGATCTCTTTTGCCTTTATTTTGCTCCCTTGGATATTTTTAATAATAAGTGCACTTCAAGCATGTGCACCAACATCTCTAATAAAGACATATATATGACCTATATGCACCGCCCTATTCAAATTTACCTAAGCGTAAGTGTACTAACGAAGTTTTGCTAGGAAGAAACAAACTTAAGCAAAAGTACGCTAATTTCATACTGATGGATTTACACTAGCAAAACTTTGCCAGCATTCGGCTGCCGAGATGCAACTTTGCATTCTAGTGAATTAGCGTAGTGGTAGTGAATCAACGGCTGGCAGGAAGTGTGGCAAAAATTCGCCCTTTCATGAGTTTGGCCATAGGTTTGTGTATAGAATCCTATGCTTGTGGTTTAAAATCTGCCTTACTGCACTTGAATAGCTGCTGTTTTACACTTCTGTCCTGACTATGCAAATAAACCTTCCTGCATTCCAATAAATAAGATTGAAGGTTAATGTTTGTGTTTACTGAAGTATAAGAATGAAGGGAAACTGACAAGACATATAATTGCCTTTAAATCTCAAGGTCCTGTTTTTCTGGAATTCCTCATGTACCTGGCTGACCCCTTTGTTCTTCAGAATTAAGAATACTTAAGGTGCCCAGAGTAGCACTAAAATCCTTTGGATCTTGGGCTTTCTGCCAAACAGCACCCACGGTTTGGATCTCTTTACCAATAATAGTCAGAGAGGCAACTCCTCTTGATGTCTTTGTCCACCAGTGGGATCACCTGACTATAGCTGGAAAGGGTGGCCAATAAAAGGGCAACCATGTTTGGGAGTTTTACTTTGAAAGCAGCAAGTATGTTGCAGGTAAAGCTTAGTCCCTGTGTAAAATATTTAATGAAGCAATTGAATTAATAATCAATCGGATGAAAGTTGAGTGTAGGACTGGCCATACTAGGGATGACTGACATAGTTGGCCAGCTTAAATATATTGCAATATATGGACAAACAATCTATGTTTTGTTTAAAGGGTAAGGTATTTTTTATCATCATAAGGCACAAAATGTTTCAATGTCTTAAATATATTGTTAATTGGTTGAGTGCAGAGGATCTCTTGTATTTGTCTATGTGAATTTTGTGGTCACAACCTCATAGTAGCTATGCTTAATGTTTTTAAAAATTAGTGGTGAGCACAACTTTCCATTGTTTGTTATAGTTCATATAGGAGCAGTGGCCAGCTCCTTGTTGTAGCTCCCACCCCTTCCAGCTATAGTCAGGTGATCCCACAGGTGGCTAATAAAAGGGCAACCACGTTTCAGAGTTTTACTTTAGGAGTTTTACTTTGAAAGCAGTGAGTAAGTTGCACCCCGCTTAATGTTTTTAAAAAGTAGTGGTGAGCACAGTTTTTCCTTGTTTGTTACAAATTAAAAATCATTTTTGTTTCTGTCATAGCACATCTCATGTAGAGCTCAACAGTGCTGAAAATATATTTTAAAAACATAAGTAAACACAGTGACTGATAGCATCTGCACTTAAACTTTGTTGCCTCTGGTGCACCTGGTCATCAGAATAGGCTGTCTTTTTGTAAATTATTTTGAGAAGGATTTTACCATGTAAGAAAGTATATAAGCACAGGGGAGAGGTGAGAGCACAGGGGAGTGGGTCAGTTAAATCCCCTTGCCATACCAATTTCATCTAACTGCTGTAAACTTAAATATACTTTACTAATCGAACAGTTTGCTGTCTACCTGGTGCCAGGGTTCAGCATGTGGTTGATCGGGTAGACAAATTATTGCGTGGGCTGGGCATGACCCAACTGTCTTAGTGCATATCGGTACTAATGACAAAATAAATGGTAGATGGAAGACCTTAAAGAATGATTTCAGGGATCTAGGCTCTAAGATCAAGGAAAGATCTTCCAATGTCATCTTTTCTGAAATTTTGCCCGTGCTACGTACAAGTTTAAGAAGACAGCGGGAGTTTAGGGAGCTAAATGCATGGCTCAAGTCTTGGTGTAGGAAGGAAGGGTTTGGTTCCTAGAGCACTGGGCTGATTTTTCCTTGGGGTATAACCTATACAGTCATGACGGTTTGCACCTCAATGGAATGGGGTCCACTGTGCTAGGGGGAAGAATGACTAAGAGGCTGGAGGAGTGTTTAAACCAGGCAAGGGGGGTGAGATAAAGAATTATGGGGAAGCTAGGGTAGACGGGGCAGTGGGATTAGTAAGGGGTCATGGGGGAGGAGTGAGGGGGGCATACAGTTTACCAGCTAAGGAAGTCCCTCTGTTACAAGGAAAACAGAATAATGCTAACTTAACATATAATTCTCCACTAAGTAATGCAAATTTAAAAAGTAAAAGTAGTAACCTCCGCTGTATGCTGGCAAATGCACAGAGTTTGTCAGGTAAAATGGGAAACTTTGGGTAACGTTCACAATGGGAAGCCGCTGTAACGTAAGTTAAATTCACACTTGGTAGTGCGTGTGGTGGAAGCCCAGGGAAAAAGCCACAAATACTTGAAGCAGGCATGGTGAAATATACAGGATTTAATGGAACTGAAGCAAAACAGGAACAGGTCAAAAATAAAGTCTTTACCAGGCAGGCAATGAAAAGCTGGAACAAAAACACAGGAACAAGATTCAGGAACTTGGAATATCCAGGCACAGATTCAGGAACAAAACCAAACAGATTCAAACAGATTCAAGGTTTAGGTCAGGAACAAACAGAATACATTTAATGACTCAACCCTGATCAAGGCTCAGGGCATGGTTTATAAAGGGCAACTGATTAGAAAACACAAAACACATGAGAGTAACAAGAAGGGAGGATACCAGGGATTAGACAAACTGGAAACATAACAAGATACAGGATCACTATAACAGGATCAGGACCAAGAGCCTCCAGTGGCTCACTTGGTAAGTGCACCGACTATGCACTTAAAGTCCAGCAACCCCAGTCCCAAGTGTTCAATTCCCAGATGGTCCTTACATTACCCCCCCCCCCTTGAGGATCGACCACCGGGCAATCCCAAAGTCGGCTAGTCCCCAACTTTTTAGTGTAGTTACAGGGACCCGGAATGGGGGCATCAACAGGAACCACCGTCATGGGAACTGGCACAGTGGCGGGAACCGGCTAGGCTGCGGGCACAGGAGCCGGCTGGGCTGCGGGCACAGGAGCCGGCTGGGCTGCGGGCACAGGAGCCGGCTGGGCTGCGGGCACAGGAGCCGGCTGGGCTGCGGGCACAGGAGCCGGCTGGGCTGCGGGCACAGGAGCCGGCTGGGCTGCGGGCACAGGAGCCGGCTGGGCTGCGGGCACAGGAGCCGGCTGGGCTGCGGGCACAGGAGCAGAAACCGGCTGGGAAGCCATCACTGGAGCAGAAACCGGCTGGGAAGCCATCACTGGAGCAGAAACCGGCTGGGAAGCCATCACTGGAGCACGGACCGGCTGGGAAGCCGTCACTGGAGCACGGACCGGCTGGGAAGCCGTCACAGGAGCACGGACCGGCTGGGAAGCCGTCACAGGAGCACGGACCGGCTGGGAAGCAGTCACAGGAGCACGGACCGGCTGGGAAGCCGTCACAGGAGCACGGACCGGCTGGGAAGCCGTCACAGGAGCACGGACCGGCTGGGAAGCCGTCACAGGAGCACGGACCGGCTGGGAAGCCGTCACAGGAGCACGGTTCGGCTGGGAAGCCGTCACAGGAGCACGGACCGGCTGGAAGCCGTAACAGGAGCACGGACTGGCTGGGAAGCCGTAAGCAGTGGTTGCTTCAGGATAGGTCCTTCTTGAGCTGTGGGCAGCCATTGCTGCAGGATAGGCCCCTCTGGAGCTGTGAGCAGCAGCAATGAAGACCCCTCTGGAGCGGACACAGGAACTGGAGCAGACTGCAAGCATGGAACTGACACAGGTACTGAAGCAGACTGCAAGCATGGAGCTGACACAGGTACTGAAGCAGACTGCAAGCATGGAGCTGACACAGGTACTGAAGCAGACTGCAAACATAGAGCAGACATAGGAACTGAAGCAGAGTTTTGCTGAACTGCATCTAGCTTGTCAAAAAGAAAATGCAGACTTTGAATAATATAGTCCTGCTTCCTCTCACGTACCTCTAGGCGAAGAAGGAGGGTAGTGATTTGCATCTCAGTGGTCAGCAGAGTGGTGGTATCCTGACCTTTGGCCTCCTCACCTTCCCCATCCCAAGGGAGTTGCAGTTCAACAACGGGACTTGAAGGCATGGAAGGCATACCCAAAGGCTTCCTGCAGTTTGGCTGAGTCATTCTGTAACGTTCACAATGGGAAGCCGCTGTAACGTAAGTTAAATTCACACTTGGTAGTGCGTGTGGTGGAAGCCCAGGGAAAAAGCCACAAATACTTGAAGCAGACATGGTGAAATATACAGGATTTAATGGAACTGAAGCAAAACAGGAACAGGTCAAAAATAAAGTCTTTACCAGGCAGGCAATGAAAAGCTGGAACAAAAACAAAGGAACAAGATTCAGGAACTTGGAACTTGGAATATCCAGGCACAGATTCAGGAACAAAACCAAACAGATTCAGATTCAAACAGATTCAAGGTTTCGGTCAGGAACAAACAGAATACATTTAATGACTTAACCCTGATCAAGGCTCAGGGAGTGGTTTATAAAGGGCAATTGATTAGAAAACACAAAACACATTAGAGTAACAAGAAGGGAGGATATCAGGGATTAGACAAACTGGAAACATAACAAGATACAGGATCACTATAACAGGATCAGGACCAAACCCAAGAGCCTCCAGTGGCTCACTTGGTAAGTGCACCAACTGTGCACTTAAAGTCCAGCAACCCCAGTCCCAAGTGTTCAAATCCCAGATGGTCCTTACACTTTGACTGGGCAAAAGGTTACAAAGCGAATTATCATTGGTGTATGCTATAAACCACCTTGTATAAGTGATGAGTATGAAGCCCAGTTACTCTTGCAGATACAAGCGGCTTCACAGCTGGGTCAAGTTGTTGCTATGGGTGACTTCAATTATCCAGACATGTAATGGGGTTGCTAAAACAGAAAAAGCTAGTAGGTTTGTAAATATGCTGAATGACAACTTTTTATTCCAGCTCGTTGAAGAACGTACTAGGAAAAACTCACTTTTGGCCCCTGTAATAATTAATACTGAATTCATATCTAGCATTTGTGTCGGTGAGCATTTAGGGAATAGTGATCATAACATGGTCTCCTTTGAGATTCTGTTGCAAAAGCATTTCTATAAGGGACTAACTAAAACACTAAATTTCAGACGTGCAAACTTTGACAGTATAAGGGCATCTCTGCAACATATTAAGTGGGAAATGCTTTTCACAGAGTTAAACACAGAACAAAATTGGGAAGTCTTTAAAATGCTGCTTAATAAATATACATGTCAGTATATTCCCCTTGTAAGCAAGGAACGACGTTGCAAAGCAAAACCTTTTTGGTTCAATAGAAGTGTTGGTGTTGAGGTGGGTAAGAAAAGACATGCTTTTAAGGCTTTCAAGTTAGCTGGAACAGTCGAATAATTTATAAGGGTACAAGGAGGCCAATAAATCATGCAAAGAAGCTACAAGGCAAGCTAAAATTGATATGGAAAAGGAAATTGCAGCAAGCAGTAAAAAGAATTCAAAATTATTTTTAAAAATGTTAATGGTAAAAAAATGAAGCAGGAAGGGGTGGGGACCTTTAGTATCAGAGGGGGGGGTCAGCTGGTTGATGAAAACAAAATAAAAGCGCAGATTCTGAACTCATATTTTTCGTCTGTCTACACAAATGAGGAACCAGTTAATGAAGGTTTCCTTCTTGATAGTCCCAATTCTAGTAATACAACTAATGATGCATGGATCACACATGAGACTAGAACATGTTAAGATTAACAAAGGTTCGGGCCCATATGGTATTCATCCCAGGGTACTTAGCGAGCTTAGCTCTGTGATTGCCAAACCTCTTTACTCAATTTTTCAGGATTCATTGAGGTCTGGCATAGTGCAAAGAGACTGGCGAATTGCTAATGTGGTGCCTCTATTCAAAAAAGGATCCCATTCTCAGCCTCAAAACTATTGGCCAGTTAGTCTGACGTAAGTGGTAGGAAAACTTTTCGAAGAGTTAATAAAGGATAAGATACTGGACTTTATAGCAAATCATAATACTATAAGTGTGTGCCAGCATGGTTTTATGCGTAATAGATTTTTCCAGACTAACTTTTTATGAGAAGGTAAGCAGCGACCTCGATTGGGATGGCAGTGGATGTGATTTACTTAGACTTTGCTAAACCAGACTTTACAGTGCCACACAAAAGGTTACTGGTTAAATTAAGGAATGTTGGCCTGGAATGTTGGCCTGGAACATAGTATATGTTCCTGGATAGAGAACTGGCTAAAAGAGTCTTCTACAAAGAGTGGTAGTAAATGGAACATTTTCTAATTGGAACAGTGCTGTTAATGGAGTACCACAGGGCTCTGTACTAGGTCCCTTGCTTTTCAACTTGTTTATTAATGACCTGGAGGTGGGCATTGAAAGTACTGTTTCTATTTTTGCAGATGATACTAAATTGTGCAGAACTGTAGGTTCAATGCAGGATGCTGTCACTTTGCAGAGTGATTTGTCTGAGTTCGGAAACTGGGCAGCAAACTGGAAAATGAGGTTCAATCTATATATTATATAAATATATATGTATATAAAATATATATAAAATATGTATATGTATATGTATAAATATGTATAAATATATATATATATAATATAAATGCAAGTTATACACTAAATGGCAGTGTGCTGGGAGTTTCCTTAAATGAGAAGGATCTAGGCGTTTTTGTAGATAACAAGTTGTCTAATTTTGGGCAGTGTCATTCTGTGGCTACTAAAGCAAATAAAGTTATGTCTTGCATAAAAGGGGCATTAACTCAAGGGATGAAAACATAATTATGCCTCTTTATAGGTCCCTGGTGAGGCCTCATCTGGAGTATGCAGTGCAGTTTTGGACTCCAGTCCAGGGATATAAATGAGCTGGAGAGAGTGCAACTAAACTGGTTAGAGGGATGGAAGACTGAAATTATGAGGGTAGACTGTCAAGGTTGGGGTTGTTTTCTCTGGAAAAAAGGCGCTTGCGAGGGGACATAATTACACTTTACAAGTACATTAGAGGACATTATAGACAAATAGCAGGGGACCTTTTTACCCATAAAGTGGATCACCATACCAGAGGCCACCCCTATAGATTTGAAGAAAAAAAATTTCATTTGAAGCAACGTAGGTGGTTCTTTACAGGCAGGACAGCGAGGTTGTGGAATGCACTGCCGGATGATGTTGTGATGGCTAATTCAGCTAATGCCGTTGAGAGTGGCTTGGATGATTTTTTGGACAGACATAATATCAAAGGCTATTGTGATACTAAACTCTATAGTTAGTATAGATATGAGTATATATAATTTGTGTGAAAGTAGGGAGGGGTGTATGTATGGATGCTGGGTTTTCATTTAGAGGGATTGAACTTGATGGACTTTGTCTTTTTTTCAACCCGATTTAACTATGTAACTATATAATCTAGTAACTACTGTGAGGCTTTTTGTCACGTACTCTGCAGTTTAGCAGCATGTGGCATCATCCTCTAGAATATTAGACTTTGCATTATGGGCACAAGATTGACTAGGTCCTACCCGTTATGCATTGATCCTCATTCGCATAACCATCATTTATAATGATAACCAATGTGTCCTCCCTGGTCTTCGAAAAATATAAATCCTGTCATTGTCAAGAGAGGCAGTCACAGCCATTAACTTCAGGAGAAGATCTTGTGTTATTATCTTTGTTGCCCATGCTATTTAACCGGAGTATCAAACTCTGAGGGTAACATTGGGTTAGAGAAGTGGGTAATTGGGCAACTTATGCAAAAATAAACAGATAGGTGTATTCATTGTTAATATACTGTATTAAATGGGTGTTATGTGAGCTCTGACTTTATTTCTACTATTACAGATTTTCTCCTTCTGTTTATCAATGATATTGACTTACTACTATGAAGTATAGACAGTATCACTTTAAAAATACAGAAGGTGAGTTGTGTATTAAGAAAGCATCAAAATGTGAGGGACATGCACTTTCTGCGTGTGAGGACTCACCCTGGTGGTCTAGCAGGCCGGAGGGTATGCCCGCCGCACCTTCGGAACAGTGCTATCCCATTAAGATCTATAACTACAAGAGACTTATCAGAGTTTCATGGTAACTGTAACTCAATTGCATTCAGCTATAAGGGAACCTACATTGATATATATAGCTGAGTAACACCCTTTCCTATCTATTTTTTTTTTTTTTCTATTTTTATAAAAAAATAACAGCAGCAGCCAGGTGGATAATTTAATGGAACTGTTTGTGGATATTGCCCTGCTCTTGTGATCTACAGGCCACAAGCTGAAAATCTACTGGTAAATCACAATCTACCTTTTGGGCAACCCTGGTCTAATTTATATCTTTGTGGTTATTGGTTCCTGATTAAACTGACCCTAAGGTGCAGCATGTGCCAGAGGAAATGAAATTACATTGAAAGCTCCACTGGGGCAGGAACTGATTTGAATAATAATTTTCTCTGTAAAGCACTGCATAAAATACTGGCTATATAAATGCAGAGACACTGGCATGAACATGCAGAAGCCCTGTGCAATTACACAACCACAGGAACAAAAAGCAATAAAACAAGTCACTATAAGTTGGAATGGAATTTAAAGCGTACCTGTATATTTCATTGAAAAATATTGCAAAAACATCAAATCTAAATACTGAGACATTTAATTGTTTTCTGAAGATGTTCATATATCTCATTTGTGACATATGTAGTGTTTATAATGATTTCAATGAAATATAAGGTTTAATGATTTGCAAACCATCCCATTGTGTTATTATTTATATTTTACACAGTATCCCAACATTTTTGGAAACAGGGTAGTAAGCAAATAACAAGTTCAGGCACCTCATTTGACATAAAGTTTCATCATATGTTGGTTTTCAAATACCAAGCAGCTTCTTAATATGTAAAATACTAATTAGGGGTAAATAAAAGCGTCTACACATATCAGGTAACATAGTCTTTGAGGCTGAAAAATGACACAATATACATAATCCAATACAGGTACTGTACATGGATATAGAGTCCATATAAGGCAACAAGTTCCAGGTTATCCTCATCTTCAGTAGCATCAGAAAGGTTTGTGTGTATATTGAGCATCCAAATAACAGTGTTATATGGGCAGTAATTCAGTAGCCACCTTGCAATCTACCTTAAAAGTGTGCAGGATCTCCTCCAGCATATTTTGGGTGTAGGAGGGGTAAACTTTTGAGGGCCTTTTGATTTACCATGTTCCTCTGTTAGCAGAAGGAAGTGACAACTTTTCCTAAAATTCCCTTTAATTCTTTCTTGGCTGAGTGCAAATATGGTCTTTTCCTGGCTAGTGCTAGTTAGTGTTACTTATGTGCTTTTTGGGGAGCTACTATTTATTTTACATTATTTTTGCCACACAGCTTGCCTAAAAACTCAAAAAGAGAAAGAAAGGACAGGAATGTTGTGGCAGTGTTCATGAGGCACTACCTAACAAGAAGTTTTGTGCAGATTCATCTGCAGATAATAGGACCCCCCCCATTCTAACCTGCCTCGAGTATGTCTTCTCAGATGGTGGCTTGCATTTCAGAGGCTGTGTCTAAAGGCCTTATCTAGATCTTCAGTTCTTCCCAGTCTGCTGAGATTTATATATTTGAGAAAGAGGTTTCTTCAGGCTCAGTTCAGTCAGCTTTGATTTAAGCCTGGTGGCACTGTTGATTAAGGCAGTTAAATTTATCCTGGGAGTGAAGCCTGCCACTGATTCTAATAAGATGAAGATTAAAAATAGTAGTTCTTTTTTCCCAGTGGTATCAGGCTTAATTAAATCTGAATTGAGTGTAAAAGAGAATTAATTTTTCTAATCTATCTTCAAGATTTGCCAAGTTGTATCCTTTTAATACAGAGGACTTCAAACTCTGGGATTCTCCAGCTGTAGACCCAGCTTTTATTCATCTAGCCAAAAGCTCTGCCTATAGATGACTCCTCTGTGCTGAAGGAGGCTATGGATAGGATGGTGGAGGCTGAGTTTAGGAAAATGTTTCGGTTTCTGGTACAACCTGTCATCTGGTAGTTGCCTTAATTTCTGTGGTGAAGGCCATTTCCTTATGGCTTGATAGCCTTTATGGAGATATCAAGGAGGGATCAGAGGTTCAGGATATTTCATTAGACTTGGCACAGTTGAAGCAGGCAGCAGGATTTGTTTTGGAAGCCTCTGTGGCTTTGACTCAGCTTACAGCTTGTTCTATGGCCCTTTCAGTGGTGGCTTGGAGGGCCTTGTCGCTTCATCAGTTGTCAACCTTCCAAGTTGAATCTCTTTGCCTTGATTAGATGATAAAATCTCTAAGTCTTCATGAGGTAAGAGTTCTTTTCTACCTCAGGATAAAAAGAACCAGAAGAACAGTCATTCGACCGATCAGTTCACGGCAAATCTTATGGACAAGTCAAATTCTAGGGAAGCCTTTTTTTCCTGGTTCAGGATCTGCAGCTTCCCAGGGGTGAGCAAAACCTGCTCCTCCAACTAAGAAGCCAACCTGACTCTGTTTGTTGAAGAAACTCCAATTTAGGGGCCAAACTTGCGACAATGGACAATGGAGGCATTCTATCACAGACCAGTGGGTTCTCTCAATCAGATGAGTTAGGATACTAAATAGAATTCCTCTGCCTTCCAACTCAAGATGTTTGCATAAACTCAAAAGAAGAAGGCGGCACTGGCACTAGAGCTTCATCTACAGCCATTGAGGCATAATTTGAGGTTCCCAAAAAAGAAAAAGGAAACAGTTTTTATTTAATCTTGTTCCTGGTAAAGAAGTCTTACGGGGTGTGAAGGCCAAGTCTGGAATTGAAGAAGCTTGTTTCATAGAAATTCAAAATGGAGTCAATCCATTCAATCATTCCAGTCAATCAGGAGGGGATTTACATCAATAGATTTGATGTTACCTGCACATTCCAGTAGCACATGCAATTTTTCCAGTTTTCAGTAGGAAATCATAATTTTCAGTTCAGATGTCTACCTTTGGGCTCTCCTAAAGCCCAGAACATTTACCAAGGTGTTGGTTCCTCTGATTGCGGAACTCAGGAAGGAAGGCATTTAAATATGGCTCTACCTACATGACATAATTTTTTCAAGAAAGGCATTCTACTGGTTCATGGAGATCGAATGTATATTTTTTACCTCTCATGTTTGGCTTATGAATTTAGAGAATAGAGCTCTTCAGCCAACCCAGCGTCCTGTGTATCTGGGGCCCTCATCAACACCAGAGAAGGACAGTATTTCTACCAATGGAGAAAGTCCTCAAAGTGGTACATATGGTATCTCAGTTGAGAGGTAAGAATATTGTTTCATGGCAGTTTTTTGTTAATGGCCTCAACAATCCCAATGATAGCTGAATTGCTAAAGGGGAATTCAGTAAAATTCAAAATGGAAAATACAAAAGCAGTATCTTATATAAAGACAGGGGGCACAATGAGCTTTCAACTTGTTTAGGAAGTCACTCCTATCCGGTATTGGGTGAAACTAAATCTTCTTACAATATAAGCATTCCATGTTCTGGGGCAACAAAATCTACAGGCGGATTTTCTGAGCAAGAATGCCTTATGCAACACAAGGGGCAGCTGCCCTGGTAGAATGTCCTTTTACTCCTTTAGGAGCCAGCTTGCTAAGCCTTGGAGATCAGAATTACAACCATCTAGATATCATGGAGACTGCTTGACCCTCTTGGGCAGCAGTGGCAGAAGTTTGCATAGACCCCAATCTGTCAGATGGCAGTCTGGAGACTGGCAAGGACGTTCATGAATCATTGGTTGCATTGAAAGTTTTTCATGATATGGAATTTGCATCAGGAGTAGATGCAGTCTGTTAATCTTCAATAAAACCTTTTTGCATCAATCTTGTCCCTCCCATTCTTCTCTTATTGCTGGGTATATCCCAATGTTTATGTTATCATGAGGTGGCCAGGAAAAAAGCAAATTGTTGTCCTACTTGTATTATTTTCCGTTTCCTTACCACTACTTATGTCAACATACCCCTAGACAGCTTGCCCCTAGGAGGGGAGGTTATTTAAGCCTTTGCTTTGGGAGTTGACTTCACCTTGGGGGTGGGGAATACGCAGTGTTTATATTGACATGAGTAGTGGTCAGGAAAAGAAAATTTCTTCAAGTAGGACAACAATTTTCTCTTTTTGTGTGCACATTTAAAACCACAGTGAGCACATAAACATGAGCATATAAAAATATGTGCACTGGTTTCAAAATGTGTGCAGAAACACAACCACATAGCATAGTTTAAAGGTATAAAGGTATTTGTAAAAGCAATTGCTGTTGAATACAGAAAATGTCCGTCCCTTTCTGAATGCTTTTTCTGTCAACAAGAAGTCAGTCAATGCTATATTTCTCATAATGCATTGCATGCTTCTTCACAGCCTATTAATCATCTGGCTTCTGCCAGCATACCCAGCACCCCGTTGTATGCGGACAGATACTGCTTTCATTAATAATTACATTTACAACTAATTTTACAACCAGTGAACATTTGTAATTAACGTATAATGGAGAATTCTTTAGAATTTTATTTTCTTTCATTAGGCATTTTTATTTTTAGGTTAACAACCCATTTAATGTGACTATGAATCATAGATTGGACAAGTGACACTGACTGCTCTATGGAATAGTGTATGTACTTGATTATGAAGCATAATTTGTTTTAAAGTTGGGAGATATACATAACAGAATCTTATATTAAAAAACTATGTTACAGGAGCACGTGGTTTTGTGTTAAAAGATAATTATGTAAAACAATGTAGGATATTTGAACAATATAGTGTGTTATTATGCATCTGTAATAATTGCGAAGTGTTTGATGTCATGTCACTATAAGAATGTATAGTGCTAGATTCTGATCATGCACACTAAGGGGGTTATTTAGTAAAGTCTGAATGCTAAAATCTCAAAAAAGTTTAGTTTTTTACAATACAATCTGAACTTTTAGAGGAAAAAAAACTAGAATTTTTTTGGATTTATCATACTACGAGACTGCAAAAAGTCCAAATTCGAAAATGCGGCATCTCAGACCATTCAAGGTTGTATATAAGTGAGTGGGAGAGGTTTCTATCCTATTTGGAAGTTTCTTTGGTCTGAGCTGGAATTAGCTGGAAATCCTATGATTCTGGTTTTGATTGAGTTTTTCCCCGATCCGATTGAATCAAGCTATTCTAATAATAACAAAGGTCAAATTGTAGATTCTAATTTGGTCTGACTTTTTCCAAATTAAATAATCATATAAATTCGGATTTTGATAAATAACCCCCTAAATGTATGCATTTTTTGCCAGTGTAAAGTATAGGATGTTATATAATCAATACACCCTTCTTGCTGTAATGGATAATAAATTTATAGTGAGAATGAACTCCCTACTGTTAAATATAAGAATAGCTGTCAGTAAGCGGATCCATAAACAAAACTTAATTCCATAATAATGGAATGCTCCGTCTTGAACATGTACTTTGCTATTGGCATAGGTTATATTGCAGAATATTACAAATATTATATTCTGCCTTATTTCAGTTTTCATTTGTCTCCATATTTTCTAGGGATTGTAAATAATAATATCTCTGAATTTAATTTGTTAAGGAAAATTATTATTTCTCAGTTAAACCTTCACAATACATGAAAAAAATGTATTGCAGAATTTTCATGCACTTATATAGCTTATAGAGCCCTTTAAAGCAGCAACATTCACTCCTAAATACAAATGCTAAAGATAGCAATTTTTATTTAATGCAATTATATTCTTTTGTCGATTCCGCAATCAAGAGAATGACCATGATTAATTTACAATACATTGTTTATTAAGCATAAGACACACAGTTCAGCTCTCTTTGAGCCAATACTACAATGTATGGACTTTAGGTCGCTTTCTCTCACAAGGCTAAGAACTGAGAAAAAGCCTCTATATTCCCTCAACATCAGAATTCTAAGAGCACAATTTAAAAATAATTCAAGAAAGGAAATCATTACAATTGTAAAATTGTTCAGCTGAACTTCATGTTCTCTTTTTTTCTACTATTGGTTAAAGGATATGTAGTTTCTAAACTTGTTATGACCTAGAAACTGAATTACCCAACTGTCCCTGCAGCCCTAATTAGTTGCAGAAACAGTATTTTAGCACATAACCTTCAAATCATCTCTTTGAATTTTCTCTTTGCTTCTAAATCTCATTTCTATCCCAAGTGTTTTGCTTGTCTCATTTCATATAGTTAATGAAACAACTCAATCAAGGAGACTGTTGCCTACATGAGCTGATTTATGCTGAAATCAGAAACTCTGTGCTTAAAATAACTCTACATAAAATCTGCAGCCCCTCTAAGCATTATTTAAAAAAATATATTCAGCTATTACAATGAATACACAAAAAAATGTCAGCAGCATAGAAATTGACTTCAAACAATGGTGTAACTGCTAAGCCAAAATAAATATACATGAAAGATTAACAGATCAAACATAAATAAAAATTCCAGTTCATTAATGTATAGTGAAACCGCAATTTTAAATACCCTGATTTTAGGATTTTTCAACTTTTATTTGTGGTCCCACCAACATATAACGCGTAATTCCTTTCCCTGATTTTACATTTTCCAAGATTTTACACCATTTTTTTCGGGTCCCCTGTAAAAGGTAAAATGGGGGGTTTACTGTATCATGTGTTAAAGCATGCTTGGAACTGTAGTCCAGCAATATCAGGGTTGTTATTTTAAGCTAATATCGCTCAGTAAAACTTTTCCCCAGTTCTCCACCCAAGTGACTCCATAATTATGCAACATATTCCTCTAATAGGGATCCTACCTGATCTGTGTAAATCTGGTTCCTTGTTATTCATTCCTGCAAATGTAGAAACATTTTTTTTTAGCCCAGACAGTAGAATATTAATATTAATATATTAATATTACACAATACTCTCCTTATGTTGTTATGTATTGACTGTTGATGTAAGATCAGTAGGGACGCTATTACATGTTGAACTGAGATGTGTCATCCTGTTCTGCTGGTATTTGTTTCCCTAGCATCTGCCTCTCTATCTGTTCCTTCCTCCCAAGTCAGCCATGTTTTGTTCTAAGTAAAGTTTGTTCTACTTCCAGTTGCGGTGAACCTTTTCTGTACTAATACAGGGTCCAGAATATAATAATGTAAATCCAGATGACTGGCATAGTTCTGGTAAGTAAGCAGCATGCCAATAGGTGAATTCTCTTGCAATCTTATTTACATTTTTGCCATCTATTTTAGAGAACTAGATGGCACAGTTTTTAGGGAGACAGTTTTTGAAGGGTTTAAAGTTCACATTGGGGGGCTTATTTATGATTGTGTGTGCTTTTCGGCACAAGCTATCTTTAAAGGAATAGTTAAGTGTGAAAATAAAAACTGTGTAAATAGATAGGCTGTGCAAAATGAAAAATTTTTCTAATATAGTTAGTTAGCCAAAAATGTAATATACAAAGGCTGGAGTGAACAGATAACTAATAAAACAGCCAGAATCCAACTTCCTGCTTTTCAGCTCTACAACTCTGAGCTAGTCAGCGACTTGAAGGGGGGCCACATGGTACAGTTCTGTTCAGTGAGTTTGTAATTGACCCTCAGCATTCAGCTCAGATTCAAAAGCAACAGATATGACCCATGTGGCCCCCACTCAAGTCTCTGATTGGTTACTGCCTGGTAGCCAGGGTAACCAGTCAGTGTAAACCAAGAGAGCTGAAAAGCAGGAAGTAGTGTTCTGACTGACATGTTATGTATATGTCAAATCACTCCAGCCTTTATACATTACATTTTTGGCTAACTAACTATATTAGAAACATTTTTTATTTTGCACAGCCAATCTATTTACCCAGTTTTTATTTTTACACTGAACAATTCCTTTCTGTCACAGGAAAACATGCTTTTCATAAAAAGCATCAGTAAATAGTGCTGCTCCAGCAGAATTCTGCACTGAAATCCGTGTTTCAAAAGAGCAAACAATTTTTTATATTTAATTTTGAAATCTGACACGGAGCTAGACATATTGTCAGTTTCACAAGTGCCCCCAGTCATGTGACTTATTCTTTTATACACTTCAGTCACTCTTTACTGCCTTGCTGCAAGTTGGAGTGATATCACCCACCTCACTTTCCCCCTCAACAGCCCATCAGCAGCACAATGGGAATGTGACAAGATAACAGTTCCCTGATAACAGCTCCTTGGTACATTTGAGAATAGCACTCAATAATACAAATACAAGTCCCACTGTGACTACTTCAGTTACACTGAGTTGGAGAACCAATAGCTTACCTTAAAGCAGTTCCATCATGTGCTGGCTCTTTCTGAAAGCACAGGATTAGGCAAAATGACCTGAGATGGCTGCCTACACACCAATATTACAGCTAAAAAATATAT
Source organism: Xenopus laevis (assembly GCF_017654675.1). Taxonomy (NCBI): domain Eukaryota; kingdom Metazoa; phylum Chordata; class Amphibia; order Anura; family Pipidae; genus Xenopus; species Xenopus laevis. The sequence continues at coordinate 89,204,748 of NC_054371.1, read as the reverse complement.
TTGTTGGTTCAGGAATACAACTTTATTTGGAAGAATGAATTATTTGCAGAATAAAAAATATAATTTAGTATTAAATAAAAACTACACCATAAAAATCATGATACAATCCCTTTAATGAGAACCCAGTGAGAGTTGCTGAACTAAGGCTTGGCAATTTCCATGGATTTCATGAATGGGCTTTAATAACAGAAAAAAACTTTGGAAGCTTTTAGTTGCCAAAGTTTTTTCTTATTTCTAAAAGACTGTGGAGAAAACTATGGAAATTGCTGAATTTTTTTTAGGGGCAGATTTATCAAAGATCGAGCTGAAATTTTCAAATGAAAAAAATTCGAATTTCGAGCTATTTTTTGTGTACTTCGACTAGGGAATAGTCCAATTCAATTCGAATTTGAAAAAAAACTTAAAATTGAAATATCTAAATTTATCAAGTATTGTCTCTTTAAAAATTCGACTTCGACCATTCGCCATCTAAAATCGGCTAAATTGCTGTTTTAGCCTATGGGGGACCTCCTAAAACCTATTTGGAGTCAATTGGTGGACTTTGAAAAATCTTTTTTTGGGGGGAAAAACTTTGAATCTAATTTGATCGTATGCGCTATTCCTTCGATTCGTATGATTCGAATTCGGCCGAATACAGACCTATTCGCTCAAAAACGGACCTATTTGACCAAAAAAAAAAACTTTGACTTAATTTCGGTTTGTCTTTTTGAATCTGAATTTCGAAGTTTTTTTCATTCAAAATTCGACCCTTGATAAATATGCCCCTTAGTGAACGTAACTGAATAGAACACATGCTCATATGCTATAATGTGCAAAACAAACACTACCAAATTATCTACAACTTACATTAACTAAGAGCAGAGCAGTAGCAGTACAAAAAATCCATTTAAAATTGGTGGCAGGCCTGATGTTTCATTGGGACTGGTACTAGAGTGATGTAAGGAATACATTTTTGCAGTCACATATACAGTTCTGGAAACATTTGAAGATCCAAATGGCAGGTTACATTTTTTTTAAAAATATTTGTACATTTTTGTCAATTACTCTGGACTGAAAAAGAGACATGATATGTGAAATTCAATGTAAAAAAAGCGAATATTTTAATAAATGCATAGAATAATGAATCCCAGACTACCTTGTGAAGGCAGCTAAAGTCCTTACATTAGTGACGGAAAGGCTAGTGTCTTATTTCATTGGATGGCAGAGTAAGGCGCTTATAATTGTGTATTGTGTTCTAACATGCCTGGTACAGCATGCCTATGCTCCTATGTAGCTCTGTGTTACTGAGTCCTTGTACAGGCCCCTCCCGTATGTCAAAGGATAAGCACATGTTCTATCCCCATAAGGTATTTGTAGACTGACAGATACATATGTTCACAGATAAGCACTAGTCAGAATAAAGCAGCATGGGACCCTCCACAGTGGTAATGGGGCATCTCTTTGGGGGCTAGATATTTAGTGTAATAGGGCATATATAAAGCAATTAAAAGTGTTGCCTATTATAGCTGTCCTTTAAAAAGCCAACTAGGATTTTTTTTTTTTTGAAAATAGAGATATACCTGTAATGTATGATGGTCACTTTGATAAAATTTAGAAATGCTAATTGCTATTTCTGATTTCATAACTACTTGATTTGTACTTGACAGTTATTTTGTTATTTTACTTTATTTCATTTGTGACATGTCAATTCATGTGTAAAGCATAAAAAAATAAAAACATTATAGAAAAAAAAGCCAATTAGGTAATCCAATATTCCTCCAGGGAATCCTATAAGTATGTACTGTGTCAGGCTTACCGTCTGATCCAACGAGGAAGGAGCAGGAACTTGCAGAATACGAACCCACAAGCGCCTCGCACAACACTAACCCACCTGGAGTGGACAGGGAGTAGTGTTGTGGCGAGTAGCCAATGAGACTAACCAAGGCGAAGTACAGAGGGTTCAGGCAGAAGCGAAGTCAGGCAGGCCGAAGTCAGGGGCAGGCAGCGAAGAATCGTAAACGTAGTCAGGCAAGAAGATCAGTTCCCCGATGAGCGCGCCTGCGCCTGCGCCGGAAGGAACGCGGAAGCGGATCCTCACATTTCCCCCCATCAAGGAGCAGCCTCAGGACGCGACTGACAGAAGGTTTATCAGGGTAGCTCTTGTGAAAATTCTTCAACAGCTCGGCAGCATGGATGTTAGAAACAGGTTCCCAGGAATTCTCTTCCGGACCAAAGCCTTTCCAACTGACCAAATATTGGAGATGCTTGCCCCTAACACGGGAATCCAGTATCTTCTCAACCTCGAACTCCTCTTGACCATCCACTACAACAGGAGGTGGATGAGGAGCTGTACGGCCAGGAAAGTGAAATGTGGAGGCTGGTTTAAGTAGAGCAGCATGAAATACTGGATGAATACGCCAGGTAGCCGGGAGTCTAAGTTGGAAAGCCACAGGATTAATCTGACGAATAATAGGAAAAGGCCCCAGGAAACGTTGACCCAACTTCTTACTGGGGCAGGACAACTTGAGGTTAACAGTAGACAACCAGACACAGTCCCCCACCTTAAACCCTGGATCACTTCTTCGTTTCTTGTCCGTGTAAATCTTGAAGTTCTGTTGCGCTCTCCTCATGTTCCTTTGAAGCTTCAGGAAATTATCAGCCAAAAAGGTTAACCGGTCCTTAACTGCAGGAACAAGAATATCAGAAACAATGGAAGAAGGGAAGGTTACAGGATGTAGACCATAATTTGCAAAGAAGGGGGACTGATTCATAGAAGAATGTTGGGCATTATTATAGGCAAATTCCGCCAGAGGAAGGAGATTAACCCAATCATCCTGGAGATACGATGAGTAACATCTCAAATACTGCTCAAGAGTCTGATTAGTTCGCTCGGTCTGGCCATTGGATTGAGGATGAAAAGCCGATGAAAGCGACACAGAAATCTTAAGAGCACCACATAAAGCTTTCCAGAACTGAGACGTAAACTGTGGGCCACGATCAGATACTACCTCATCTGGAAGACCATGGAGTCTTACTACTTCCTTGATGAAACAATCAGCCATCTCAGAGGCAGAAGGAAGTCCAGGCAAAGATTTAAAATGAGCCATCTTGGTCAGGCGGTCAATAAAAACAACAATAGTGGAGCAATTACAGGAGGGTGGCAAATCAGAAATAAAGTCCATTGACACTGATCCCCAAGGACGAGAAGGAACTGGAAGAGGTTGGAGAAGGCCAATAGGTCGAACATGAGAGTCCTTGGATCTGGTACAGACTTCACAAGAGGAAACAAACTCCGAACAGTCTTTAGTCATCCCAGGCCACCAAAACAGTCTTTTAGCAGAAATAATAGTTTTCTTTATACCTGGATGACCCGCCAGTTTAGAGTCATGAATATTTTTAAGAACCTCCAAACGCATTAGTTCTGGAACAAAAATTTCCCTTCATGAAGAAGAAACCCTTCTTTGGGTACTAAAGAAGGTTCACAGACAGTTTTAGACGCATCCTTAATTTGGTTTACAAGAACAGATTGTAACAAAAGAAAGTTTTTTGAATTTAGAATTGTCTCAGGAGAAGAGAGAATCTCGTCCTCAGAAGAGAACATGCGAGATAGGGCATCCGCCTTGACATTTTTGACCCGGGCCGGTAAGTAAGGTGAAAATTAAATCGCATGAAGAAAAGAGCTCACCTTGCTTGTCTAGGTCTTAATCTCTTGGCGGACCGCAGGTACTCCAAATTCCTATGATCAGTGAAAATGAGAATTGGGTGTTTGGACCCTTCGAGGAGATACCTCCACTCTTCTAATGCCAATTTAATAGCGAGTAATTCACAATCCGCCACGTCATAGTTACATTCGCTTTTGGCCAATTTACGTGAAAAAAAAGCAACTGGATGGAGTTCTTCTTGAACCCCAGACCTCTGTGATAAGACAGCGCCCACAGCAGTTTCCGAAGCGTCGACCTCTAACGTAAATGGAAGAGCCAAGTCTGGATGACGAAGAATTGGAGCCGACGTAAAGAGTTTTTTCAACTTCTCAAAAGCCATCTGAGCCTGTGGTGACCAAAAGAATTTTTGATTACAGCGTGTGAGTTCAGTTATTGGTAAAATAATTTGAGAAAAATTCTTTATGAATTTTCTATAGAAATTTGCGAATCCAATGAAGCGTTGGACAGCTTTCTTAGAAGAAGGGATAGGCCAATCAATGATTGCAGAGATTTTCTTGGAATCCATTTGAATTCCTAAAGGAGAAATAAAGAACCCCAAAAAGTCCACAGATGTCTGTTCAAATAAGCACTTCTCGACTTTGGCATAGAGCTGGTGAGTACGAAGGCGGGCAAGAACTTTCTTCACATGCATTCTGTGCTCCTCCAAAGAACTAGAAAAAATTAGAATATCATCCAGATAAATGATAACAAAAATATCAAGAAAGTCTCGAAAAACATCGTTGACGAAATGCTGAAATGTAGCGGGGGCATTGCAAAGTCCAAACGGCATGACCAGATATTCAAAATGACCATAACGGGTGCGGAACGCTGTCTTCCATTCATCCCCTTCCCGAATTCTAACCAAGTTGTATGCTCCTCGAAGATCAAGTTTAGAGAAAATCTTGGCCTCCTTAAATCGATGGAATAGCTCCGGAATGAGAGGAAGAGGGTAACGATTCTTGACCGTGATCTTATTTAAGTCTCTATAATCGATACAAGGTCTCAACGAATGATCTTTTTTTTCGACTAAGAAAATCCCAGCCCCGGCGGGAGAAGAAGACTGTCGGATAAATCCCTTGGCTAGATTTTCATCCAAATATGTGCGTAATTCCAGGAGTTCAGGCTCAGTTAAAGGATAAATACGTCCGAAAGGAATTTGGGCTCCCGGAAGAAGATTAATGGGACAATCATAAATACGATGGGGAAGTAGCCTATCAGCCCCTCTCTTGTTGAAAACATCAGCGAATTCCCAATAAGCCAGGGGAAGTAGATCATGGATTTCAGAAGAAGAAGAAAGGGAACATACTTTAATTGAAGAAGACGAATTCTCTAATTTACATCTAGAAAGGCAAAAATTTGAGGAAAATGTTACACCACCAGTGGCCCAATTGATAGATGGGTTATGTCTCTGTAACCAGGGTAACCCCAAGATGATAGGGAATAATGGAGACGTAACCACATCAAAGTTCATTACTTCAGCGTGAATTTTATTAATCACAACAAAAAGTGCAGCAGTCTCTTGAACCACAGGACCTGAAGTAATCAGCGAACCATCCGACACATGAAGTGCTATAGGGTTCTTCTTGGATTGGAGAGGAATTTGGAACTGAAGAGCAACTTTACTGTCCAAGAAACACCCACTTGCCCCGGAATCAAGTATTGCTTGAAGTTCCACCACCTTGTCTCCCCACTGCAAGGAGAGAGAAATTGTCAGTAAGGACACAGAAGGGTTACAACCATTAAAGTCTCTTTCACAAGCCTCCTTACCCAAGGGACGGGTCGGACAATTCCGAAGAAGATGGCCCGCTTGACCACAGTATAGGCAAAGATTAAGCCTGCGACATCTGAGGTGCTCTTCAGGAGTTAATGCGGACCTAATGGCTCCAATTTGCATCGGTTCTGGGGCTGTACTGATAGAAGCTGTAGGAACCGTAGATGTCATCATAGGAGGCATACGGATAGGAGGTGGAGCAGAAGGTAAGAGCCAAGTAGGAGATAAAAGGCCAGCTTTTTCAGCCTTTTCCTCCTCCCTACGTTCTCTCAGTCTTTGATCCAACTAAATGGAGATATGGATAAGCTCCTCCAAGGTGTCAGGAATGCCTGTACGGGCCAATTCATTCTTCAGCTCAGCTGAAAGACCCAAACGGTAACGGTTCTTCAGTGCTGCAGGGTTCCATTCAGTATCCTCTGCCCACTGGCCGAACTCCAGAGTATAATCCTCAACAGGACGGGTACCTTGCCTCAAGGCATGCAGGGCGGCCTCAGCAGTGGAAGTTGTGTGTGGGTCATCGTAGACCACTGCCATGGCATCGAAGAAAGAGTCCACTGTAGCCAAAACAGGACTTTGCCGATCCAAAAGACGGAAGGCCCAAGTCTGGGGTTCGCCAGTCAAGAAGGAAATGACAACCCCAACCCGTGTCTGTTCGTTCGGATAGGTGTGAGGCTTAAGGGTAAATAGCAGCTTGCAGCTACTTCTAAAGTTGCGGAATAACTTCCGGTCACCAGCAAATTTCTCTGGGAAGGCGACTTTCGGCTCCGAAATCTCGGAAGTAATTACTTGCACCTCAGCTGGAACAGAGGAAGGAGATTCAGTAGCAGAGGAGGGAGTTACAGCCGGGGGATGTGCTCGGATATGCTCCTGTAGCTGAGAGTAACCACTCTGTAGCTCCCGAACGGCTTGAGTCAAAGACGACAGCTGTTGCGTCAGGACAGCGAATGGAGAAGCCCCTTCAGTTGGATCCATGGCCTGGTTATACTGTCAGGCTTCCCGTCTGATCCAACGAGGAAGGAGCAGGAACTTGCAGAATACGAACCCACAAGCGCCTCGCACAACACTAACCCACCTGGAGTGGACAGGGAGTAGTGTTGTGGCGAGTAGCCAATGAGACTAACCAAGGCGAAGTACAGAGGGTTCAGGCAGAAGCGAAGTCAGGCAGGCCGAAGTCAGGGGCAGGCAGCGAAGAATCGTAAACGTAGTCAGGCAAGAAGATCAGGGCAGGCGGCAATAAGACAATCTGGAAACAAGCTAGGGTCAAACACAGAAGATCAAGTAGAATTCAAATGCTAGGGGTTCAGTCAGATAACCTAATAACCAGGCAATGAGCCACAGAAGCAGATAGGTTTAAATAGAGCTATTTGGCGCCAAACTGGCGTCCTCACGCTGGCGTCGCACAGCTGACGTCAGTGCGTCCGTCATTGGCGTCCATCGCTGACGCCCTTGCGTCGGCGACTGTCGCCAACGCCTTCGCGTCGGAGTCCGTCGCCGGCGTCCAACACCGCACGCCGGCACGCATCGGTTCCCCGATGAGCGCGCCTGTGCCTGCGCCGGAAGGAACGCGGAAGCGGATCCTCACATACTGTGCAGTATTTATGCACAATGGTGATATTGGGAATCATACGAAATCTAAGCATGTAAAAGGAATTGCTTGTTTTCCAATCAAATACAACCAGGCTTTCTGAATCTGTAGCTCTCTGTAGTAGCAAACTACAAGGGGATCAGAATAAAATACCTAATTTCAATATATTGTAATGGAAACACGCCGATGTTTTGGATATTTGCATTTTTTTTATGTCTACATACGTTCATGCACCATATGTAGGCTACCCCACAATGGAATAATACACAATAAAGACACAAAGATGTTTGTTAATGTGAAAAGTGTTTTTATTCATCCCTTTTGTTTATTAATTGGGTAATATGTGACATGTTAAGGGACTTGCTGGCCTTAATTTTCACGCTTTTATTATTGTACATGCACTAGAGAGATTAAAGCTGGTTTTCTGGTGCAGCCCCAGTGGGTTGTTTGCTCCTTATACATATTAGTATTTATTGCTTCTTATTATTATTATTATTTTGCCTACTATACTAAGCAACTTAAATTGGACAGTAATGCAGAAATAGTAACAGACTTTGAGATATTAAACAATATCAAGGTATGTGGCTAGTTTTAAAAACCATTAGGCAGGGGTGCAATGAGGCTGTGACGACAAAATACATATAGACAAATAATACAAGAATCCTCTGCACTCAAACCATTATCAATATATTAAATACATTTTTAAGACACATTTTGTGCATACAGCTACTAAAAAATACCTTACCCTTTAAACAAAACAGGGATTGTTTGTCCATATATTGCAATATATTTAAGCTGGCCAACTATGTCAAAGTCATCCCATATCTGGCCAGTCCTACACTCAAATTGCATCTGAGTCATTAAGAATTCTATTGCTTCATTATACATTTTACACAGGGACTAACCTGCAACTTACTTGCTGCTTTCAAAGTAAAACTTGGTTGCCCTTTTATTAGCCACTAGTGGGATCACCTGACTATAGCTGGGAAGGGTGAGAGCTGCAACATGGAGCTAGCCACTGCTCCAGTATAGACTACAACAAAAAAAGGAAAGTTGTGCTCACCACTAAATTTTAAAACCATTAGGCAGGGGTGCAATGAGGCTGTGACCACAAAATACATATAGACAAATACAAGCGGTATATTTAAATTACAAAAGAAAGCTGTTGCGCTTAAGGGACTTTGCAAAAAAGTTTAAAAAATCCTTTATTTAGATCAATGTTTCAACCCTCACTGGGGTCTTTGTCAATATAAAACAGTAGTTCCAAATAACATATTTATAGACTCACACCGAAGGCCACCCCTACCACTGAGTGTCCAAAACCAAGCCAAATAGTCCCATATGAAGATATTAAAGCAACAGTAACACCAAAAAATGAAAGTGTTTTAAAGTAATAAAAATGAAATGTACTGTTGCCCTCCACTGGTACAGCTAGTCTATGTCAATTACTTTAAAATGCTTTAATTTTTTGGCATTACTGAATTCTTTAAAAACGAAATTTTAATGTTCATCTAAAAATCACAAATATGGACAGCATTTATTAAATCCTTTAGGGATGCAGAATTTAATGTCTGGATCCAAAATGTTTCCCTTTGTAATAATAAGCAGCAACGCTCACCTCCTCTTCTGGGGTTAGGGATCGTATCTATACCCATAAAGTGAAAAGCGGGAGGGCCATGGACCTTTTCTAAATAATGTTTATACAGGGAAATGTCTGCTTGCCCTTTTTCACATATACTGTATTTAATTAGTCATTCATTTATTCATATGAAAAATAACTATAAACAAGTAAATAACTAGCAATAAAAAAAATGTATTATGTAGTAACAATGTCAATCAATAAAAAACATTTCTACCAGGTGTATAGTCATGTAATATAGATGAATTACTGGATAGAACATTTTAATAAATTAGAAAATAGACTATTGGTAAGCACACATATTCTAATATGAAAGTCCTGCACCTCAAAAGAGAATGTAATATTATACAATGCAATCCTCCAAACCAGTCAACACTGATGCAGAAAGTATCTATTGTGTTAATTTTCTAGCATCACACAGGCAGATGTTTTCTTCATGGAACAAGATGTTTAGAAATGGGATATGAAGCACTCTGTGGACTAAATGTTTTGGATTTGACATGTCCTACATGATATCATGACATGAAACTTTGCAAAATAGGTGTTTGAACTTGACCAAGGGTTTAACTATAAAGGAAGCAAACTCTGGAGCAGTAATGGAGCCCAAGAGGAAGTTTTTACACAATTTCAATGCATATTTATAGAAAATATTTTCAGGGGGCTCTAAAATGATTTTTATGTGGGGCTTAATAACATCTAGTTATGCCAGTGGACTTGATCATTTGTGGACTTGGTATTTGGGACATGTAACATCCATCTATGATTGTACACCCAATGAACATGTGACCAAAAGAAAGAGAACACTAGGAATATGTGCATTTGAAACACAATGTACTGTATAAAACTGGGTTTGTGTGTTTTAAGATATAAAAGTATTGTAGGGTTATAAAATAGAAGGAAATGTATTTTATTATTTCATTTATGTATATTTTTTCCACAAGGAAGAAGCAGTTGTTCCACTGAATAATGCTGATACCATTGTTTGTGTTCCTAAATGTAGGTTACATTTTCAAAGATTAATATTGTGTCCCAAAAAATCTTCACAATATTGTGTTTCTTAAGACTACTCCTTCCCACTCCTTCCCATAGTTACTTAGTAGCAAATATGCTAGGGAAATAAATGATCTCAGCACTTTTCTGCAATTTGATTTGGTGACCTCTGGCTTGCAGAAATTGCTTGTTTGTAGTAACTGCATTTCCTTTTGTTTGTGTCATTTAAAGAACATTAGATACAGTGAAAAGTTAAGACATCAGATTTGTGTTTCTATTATTTTCACAATATTTCTTTAAAGGTTACCAAAGTAGAGAAATGAAAAAGCACCTATATCAGAAACCATTAAAAGTAGCAGTGAATAAAACATATCCCAAAAGGAGCTTTTGTTATAAGCAGGATTCACAAATAGGATAGCATAAGCACTGTTGTTTCAATGAGTTATGGGGTTTTGAAAACAATATGTAGCATTGGAAATTAGCCACCGGGATTTCATTAACAAATCATAGAATGCCCTGTGGCAATTATTACAGTCCTAATGTGGAACTAATACTTTATTGTGCATTTTAAATCGACTGCTATAGCCTTTATTTAATTCGGAAATGCTAGTCTCTGGTAACAACAGTGTTCCAATATCTGTCAATGTTTTGTAGGAAAGCAGACTGTAGTATCAGATTATTCTGGTATTCTAATTATCTACCTCCAAAGGACCAAACATGGAGTAGTTTTAATTTCACTGTTTGCCTTGTTGAGAAGTAAGGCTTTACATTAGACTTTTCATGATTAAAACAATAGGCAAAAATTGTGTTACTCACAAGTACAGGTATCGGATCTTTTGTTGAGAATTCTGGATAAAAGGGATTTTTCTTTAATTTGGACCTCCATACCTTAAGGGTGGTGACACATGCTAAGATTCGGGAAGATTTTAGTCGCTGGGCGACTAAATATCCCTGAATCTTAGCGTGTGCTCCTTCCCTTAGTATTATAAAAATAACTTAAACATTAAATATTTCCAAAAGGATTGTTTTACCACCAAAATGTATTCATTGATGTGCATGATAAGGATCAATTGCAAACTCACTGAACAGTTGGGTCCCATGTGGCCCCCCTTAAAGTCGCTCATTAACTAAGAGTTAGAAAGCTGAAACGCAGGAATTTGCGTTCTGTTCTGTTGTGATCTGCACACTCTAGCCTTTATAGATTTAATTTTTGGCTATGGCTAACTATATTAGAAACATTTTTTGTTTTGTACAGGCTATTTAACCAATTTTTATTTTTACACTGAACTGTTCCTTTTACCCAGTGTTAAAGGGGTTGTTCACCTTCCAAACACTTTTTTCAGTTTAGCTGAAAAAAGTATTCACGTGTTTCTTTTTTTTTGTCTTTCAAAATCGCAGTCTAAAGTTTGATGTTCCTGCCTGTTTCATTCTGGCAGCTCAGTATCCCAGGTGCAGAATTCTAATTATTCCAGTTTGCTACATTAGTACATTCGTTTCTCAGCAGCATCTATGGAATAGTAGCAACTATTCTATCAATTATAACAGCTGCCTTTAATTAAACGGGGTTCTGCTCAGCAGGGACAAAGATAAGAAAGGTGTTTCCCTCTTTAGTACTGGGATGCCTAGATGGAAGCAAGCAAAATGTAACTCCAAAGAATAACATACTAGGGCCCAGTCCATAACTTTTGTAAATCAGCAGCAGCACTCGACAATACTACCCATTTTCAACACAGTGCTCTGCTTTCTCTTAGCTTTTAGCTCACACTGGTCTCTTAGACTGCCCAGGTACAACCTGATGATAAAGGGAAATTTTGTTGTCATATTATGGATTAATATTTCATGTATTTATGCATCTAAACAAGCACAAATCTGAAAAAAGTTAGCTTGTATGTCTGAGAAAGCAGCAACCCCTAAGGTTGGGCATAGATAGGATTCCCCTGCTGTTCTGAGAGAGGTCCAACAGCAACTAACACCAAGAAATGTAAAAGATTTAGGGACTTGAAACCTTTAAATAGAAGCCAAGAAATTAAGTGTTCACTTCACAAGGCGCAGTGAATGCAGGTTTAGATAGCAGCAATTAAGAACTGTTGTATCTCACCGCATAGGTGAGGGACAGTCAGCTGAACTAGGCATTAGCAGCTATTGACCACACAGAGTAAAAGCTGGTGAGTCTAGGGTAGTCACTAGGGATGTAGCGAACGTCGGAAAAAAAGTTCGCGAACATATTCGCGAACTTGCGCAAAAACGCGAGCGGTTCGCGAACGGTTCGCGAACCCCATAGACTTCAATGGGAAGGCGAACTTTAACATCTAGAAAAGACATTTCTGGCCAGAAAAATGATTTTAAAGTTGTTTAAAGGGTGCAACGACCTGGACAGTGGCATGCCAGAGGGGGATCAAGGGCAAAAATGTATCTGAAAAATCTGCCTGTGTGTGCTTGGAAGAGATAGTGTAGGGGGAGAGCTGTTAGTGATTTCAGGGACAGATGATAGTAAGTTTGCTGGCTAGTAATCTGCTTGATACTGCTCTGTATTGGAGGGACAGAAGTCTGCAGGGATTTGAGGGACATTTTAGCTTAGGTAGCTTTGCTGGCTAGTAATCTGCTGTTCTCTTTAAACAACTGCCATACGTTGACCTTGTAGGCATTGTTTGCCCAGTTTTTTTGGACGCAGCCACTGAAGCACAGTTGCCAGAAAAAATATGCCATATAAATGCTGAAAATAGTCATTTTTCGCCATACGTTGACCTTGTAGACATTGTTTGCCCAGTTTTTTTGGACGCAGCCACTGAAGCACAGTTGCCAGAAAAATTATGCCATATAAATGCTGAAAATATAAATTTTTTTGGTTGCAGCCACTGAAGCACAGAGGCCAGAAAAATTATGCCATATAAATGCAGAAAATATGCATTTTTTTGGTCGCAGCCACTGAAGCACAGTTGACAGAAAAATTATGCCATATAAATGCTGAAAATATAAACTTTTTTGGTTGCAGCCACTGAAGCACAGAGGCCAGAAAAATTATGCCATATAAATGCAGAAAACATGCATTTTTTTGGTCGCAGCCACTGAAGCACAGTTGACAGAAAAATTATGCCATATAAATGCTGAAAATATAAATTTTTTTGGTTGCAGCCACTGAAGCACAGAGGCCAGAAAAATTATGCCATATAAATGCAGAAAATATGCATTTTTTTGGTCGCAGCCACTGAAGCACAGTTGCCAGAAAAAATATGCCATATAAATGCTGAAAATAGTCATTTTTTGCCATATACGTTGAGTCAACGTATGGCAAAAAATGACTATTTTCAGCATTTATATGGCATATTTTTTCTGGCCTCTGTGCTTCAGTGGCTGCGGCCAAAAAAACTGGGCAAACAATGCCTACAAGGTCAACGTCGTTGACCTTGTAGGCATTGTTTGCCCAGTTTTTTTGGCCGCAGCCACTGAAGCACAGAGGCCAGAAAAAATATGCCATATAAATGCTGAAAATAGTCATTTTTTTGGTCGCAGCCACTGAAGCACAGTTGCCAGAAAAATTATGCCATATAAATGCTGAAAATATAAATTTTTTTGGTTGCAGCCACTGAAGCACAGAGGCCAGAAAAATTATGCCATATAAATGCAGAAAATATGCATTTTTTTGGTTGCAGCCACTGAAGCACAGAGGCCAGAAAAATTATGCCATATAAATGCAGAAAATATGCATTTTTTTGGATGCAGCCACTGAAGCACAGTTGCCAGAAAAAATATGCCATATAAATGCTGAAAATAGTCATTTTTTGCCATACGTTGACCTTGTAGACATTGTTTGCCCAGTTTTTTTGGTTGCAGCCACTGAAGCACAGAGGCCAGAAAAAATTAAACCAGTAGGGTTTGCACCCTAGTTTGTAACGGTGGCGGAGGGAGGAGGAGGACGCTAAAGGACAGCTGTGTGTGGAGTCATGAGGCTTGAAGAGAAGGACAGCTGCATAGAAGTCAGAACAAGTCTTCCGGCGTGCAGTAACCCTCCGAGATCCACCCCTCATTCATTTTAATAAAGGTCAGGTAATCGACACTTTTGTGACCTAGGCGAGTTCTCTTCTCAGTTACAATCCCTCCTGCTGCACTGAAGGTCCTTTCTGAGAGCACACTTGAGGCTGGGCAAGACAAGAGGTTCATGGCAAATTGTGACAGCTCTGGCCACAGATCAAGCCTGCGCACCCAGTAGTCCAGGGGTTCATCGCTCCTCAGAGTGTCGATATCTGCAGTTAATGCCAGGTAGTCCGCTACCTGCCGGTCGAGGCGTTCTTTGAGGGTGGATCCAGAAGGGTTGTGGCGCTGCCTTGGACAGAAAAACATTTGCATGTCTGACGTTACAGACTGGCCAAAGGGCTTTGTCCTTGCAGGTGTGCTCGTGGCAGGATTACTGGCACCTCTGCCCCTGGAATGTTGATGAGTTCCTGAAGTGACATCACCCTTAAAAGCATTGTACAACATGTTTTGCAGGCTGGTTTGTAAATGCCGCATCTTTTCGGACTTGTGGTATGTTGGTAACATTTCTGACACTTTATGCTTGTACCGAGGGTCTAGTAGCGTTGCGACCCAGTACAGGTCCTTCTCCTTAAGCCTCTTGATACGGGGGTCCTTCAACAGGCATGACAGCATGAAAGACCCCATTCTCACAAGGTTGGATGCAGAGCTATCCATCTCCGCTTCCTCATTATCAAGGACTGCATCATCCACGGTCTCCTCCCCCCAGCCACGTACAAGACCAGGGGTCCCCAAAAGGTCACCACTAGCCCCCTGGGAAGCCTGCTCCTGTTGGTCCTCCTCCTCCTCCTCCACAAAGCCACCTTCCTCCTCTGACTCCACTTCTGGCACCTCTCCCTGCGTTGCAGCAGGTGCCTGGGTTCGTTCTGGTGATTCCGACCAGAAATCGTGCGCTTCCAGCTCCTCGTCACGCTGGTCTACAGCCTCATCTGTCACTCGTCGCACGGCACGCTCCAGGAAGAAAGCGAAGGGTATTAGGTCGCTGATGGTGCCTTCGGTGCGACTGACCATATTTGTCACCTCTTCAAAAGGTCGCATGAGCCTGCAGGCATCGCGCATAAGCACCCAGTAACGGGGGAAAAAAATCCCCAGCTGTGCAGATCCAGTCCTACCACCCAGTTCAAAAAGGTACTCGTTGACGGCCCTTTGTTGTTGCAGCAGACGTTCCAACATAAGGAGCGTTGAATTCCAGCGAGTCTGGCTGTCAGAAATCAAACGCCTGACTGGCATGTTGTAGCGCTGCTGAATGTCAGCAAGGCGTGCCATGGCTGTGTAGGAACGTCTGAAATGGGCCGACACCTTTCTGGACTGGGTGAGAACGTCCTGGAATCCTGGGTACTTGGAGACAAAACGTTGGACTATTAAATTTAACACATGTGCCATGCAGGGCACATGTGTTAAATTGCCTAGTCTCAACGCTGCCAACAGATTGCTTCCATTGTCACACACCACTTTTCCGATCTGCAGTTGGTGTGGGGTCAGCCACCGATCGGCCTGTGACTGCAGAGATGACAGGAGTACAGATCCGGTATGGTTTTTGCTTTCCAGGCACGTCATCCCCAAGACAGCGTGACAACGGCGTACCTGGCACGTCGAATAGCCTAGGGGGAGCTGGGGGTGCACAGGTGTGGAGGAGGAGAAGGAGGACCCAGCAGCAGAGTAAGAAGAAGAAGAAGACGAGGTAGAGAGCGATGGAGGAGTAGAGGTGGTGGCAGAACCGCGTGCAATCCGTGGCGGTGACACCAACTCCACTGTTGTTGTTGAGCTACCCATTCCCTGCTTCCCAGCCATTACCAAGTTCACCCAGTGGGCAGTGTAGGTGACATACCTGCCCTGACCATGCTTGGAGGACCATGCGTCAGTAGTCATATGGACCTTTGGCCCAACACTAAGTGACAGAGATGCGGTAACTTGGCTCTGCACATGTTGGTACAGGTGTGGTATTCCCTTTTTAGAAAAAAAATTGCGGCTGGGTACCTTCCACTGCGGTGTCCCAATTGCTACAAATTTGCGGAAGGCCTCAGAGTCCACCAGCTGGTATGGTAAAAGCTGGCGGGCTAAGAGTGCAGACAAGCCAGCTGTCAGACGCCGGGCAAGGGGGTGACAGTCAGACATTGGCTTCTTACGCTCAAACATGGCCTTCACAGAAACTTGGCTGGTGGCAGATGACTGGGAATGGGAACAGGTGGTCAAGGTGGAAGGCGGAGTGGAGGGTGGTTCAGACGGGTCAAGGAGAGCAGAGGTAGAGCAGTAAGATGCTGGACCAGAAGGAGTGTGGCTTTTAGTTTGCCTGTTGCCTTTGAGGTGTTGCTCCCAAAGTGCTTTGTGCTTGCCGCTCATGTGCCTTCGCATAGAAGTTGTACCTATGTGGCTGTTGGGCTTACCAAGGCTCAGTTTCTGACTGCACTCATTGCAAATTACAATGCTTTTGTCAGAGGCACACACATTAAAAAAATCCCACACTGCTGACTTTTTGGAAGTGTGCGATCTGGCGGTAACAGTAGAAGTTGGCGGAGTTGGCGGTATTGGCGGCAATGGCGGGTGCGTTGGCCGGCTGAACACAGGTGCCGATACATGTTGTTGCCCTGCTGATCCCTGCGGGCTGTCCTCCCTGCTTCTTCTAAGTCTTATTCTCCTACTGCCTCTCTGACTCTCCGTCTCTCCATCTGAACTACCCTCCTCTTGCTCTCTTCTACTAGGCACCCACAAAACATCAATCTCCTCATCATCATTCTCCTCAGATGCATCAATTTCTTCTGACACATCACAGAAGGAAGCAGCAGCGGGGACCTCCTCCTCATCACTCATTATGTCCATCTCTATCGTGTTCTCTGCCAGAATTAAATCTGGTGTAAGGTCCTCATCTCCTTCATCTTCTTCTGGCAATAATGGTTGCGCATTACTCAGTTCAAGAAACTCATTGGAAAATAACTCCTCTGACCCCAGTGAAGAAGGGGCACCGGTGGTGGAGGAAGTGTTACGTGGGGTGGCCATAGCAGTGGAGGATGAGGAGGATGTTGTGGTAAAGTTAGAAACGGTAGAGGATGGGGTGTGCTGTGTAAGCCAGTCAACTACCTCTTCAGCATTTTGGGAGTTCAGGGTCATTGGCTTTTTAAAACTGGGCAATTTGCTAGGGCCACAGGATTGCATAGCAGCACGGCCCCTAGCACGGCCTCTGCGTGGCGGCCTGCCTTTGCCTGGCATTATTTTTAAAAAAACAACAACAACAACAAAAACTCAGTTGGTTTTTCTGGAAACGATAATACACACAGCTAGATGGCGGGTTGAAGAAAACACTGTGCAAATAATGCCTACAAAGTCAACGTATACACTACTACAGCGGTGGATACGGATTACGTAAAATATATGAATGCTGCTTGAAAAAAAGTAACTCAAGTGGTTTTTCTAGAGACGATAATATTATCAATATTTAGACAAAATGTGAACAAGGTCACACAGCTCGATGGCGGGTTGAAGAAAACAGTGTGCAAATAATGCCTACAAGGTCAACGTATACACTACTACAGCGGTGGATACGGATTACGTAAAATATATGAATGCTGCTTGAAAAAAAGTAACTCAAGTGGTTTTTCTAGAGACGATAATATTATCAATATTTAGACAAAATGTGAACAAGCTCACACAGCTCGATGGCGGGTTGAAGAAAACAGTGTGCAAATAATGCCTACAAGGTCAACGTATACACTACTACAGCGGTGGATACGGATTACGTAAAATATATGAATGCTGCTTGAAAAAAGTGACTCCGGTGTTTTTTCTGGAGACGGTAATATTATGGATATTTAGACAGAATGTGAACAAGGTCACACAGCTAGATGGCGGGTTGAAGAAAACACTGTGCAAATAATGCCTACAAGGTCAACGTATACACTACTACAGCGGTGGATACGGATTACGTAAAATATATTATGGCTGCTTGAAAAAAGTCACTCCGGTGTTTTTTCTGGAGACGGTAATATTATGGATATTTAGACAGAATGTGAACAAGGTCACACAGCTAGATGGCGGGTTGAAGAAAACACTGTGCAAATAATGCCTACAAGGTCAACGTATACACTACTACAGCGGTGGATACGGATTACGTAAAATATATTATGGCTGCTTGAAAAAAGTCACTCCGGTGTTTTTTCTGGAGACGGTAATATTATGGATATTTAGACAGAATGTGAACAAGGTCACACAGCTAGGTGGCGGGTTGAAGAAAACACTGTGCAAATAATGCCTACAAGGTCAACGTATACACTACTACAGCGGTGGATACGGATTACGTAAAATATATTATGGCTGCTTGAAAAAAGTCACTCCGGTGTTTTTTCTGGAGACGGTAATATTATGGATATTTAGACAGAATGTGAACAAGGTCACACAGCTAGATGGCGGGTTGAAGAAAACACTGTGCAAATAATGCCTACAGGGCAAATAATGCCTAAAAGGTCAACTTATACACTACTACAGCGGTAGTAAAATAAAAAAAAGTTAAATAAAAAAAAAATGAATATTAAAAAAAAAAAATTAAAGTTGGTGCTGCTGAACTACTAGGAGCAGCAGATTAGCACACCAGTCCCACTCCCCAACACTGCTAGACTAATAGCACTGGGCTCTTATAGTAGTAGTAGTAGTAGTAGTAGTAAAACAACAAAAAAATAAATAAAAGCAGTCCTTACAAGGACTACTGTTATTGCAGCAGTCAGCAGATGAGATCAGAAGCAGGACAGCTGCCCACTGCAGCTACATACAGAGCACTGCAGTAGAAGGTAGATTACTAGCCAGCAAAGCTACCTAAGCTTAAATGTCCCTCAAACCCCTGCAGACTTCTGTCCCTCCAATAACAGAGCAGTATCAAAACGATTACTAGCCAGCAAACTTTCAACTGTCCCTGAAATCACTAACAGGCAGCAGCTCTCTCCCTACACTATCTCTTCAGCACACACAGGCAGAGTGAAAAAACGCTGCAGGGCTTCGGTTTTTATAGGGAAGGGGAGTGGTCCAGGGGAGAGCTTCCTGATTGGCTGCCATGTACCTGCTGGTCTGGGGTGAGAGGGCAAAAAAAAGCGCCAACAATGGCGAACCCAAAATGGCGAACGTCGCGCGACGTTCGCGAACTTCCGGCGAGCGCGAACACCCGATGTTCGCGCGAACAAGTTCGCCGGCGAACAGTTCGCGACATCTCTAGTAGTCACAGGACCCATTGTAAACTGTCAAGGAGGCAGTGGCTGTTGTGCTTGCACACATCAGATATGCTGCAAAAAGAGCAATGTGTTTGGTTCAAGTATGTGCACCTCTTTCTGAAAACTGAAAAGGCCTGAAATTTTACTTAAAGGTAATATAAAATGTAAATCCATTAGTTTTTTGAGGTGTTTGCGCCAGTGAGAATGCTGCTTATGTGGGGTATATTTATCAAAGAGTAAAGTTAGAGATCGCCTTTTCATGAGTGGTACATCAGCGATCTCTAACTTCACTCTTTGATAAATATACCCCTATGTCAGGCATCTTCCTGTTTTCTTAAATATATAGATTAACTGTGTAATTCTGTCTTTGTGATATTATACTTTACTTAAATATCTGCAGGGAGACCATCACATCTTGTGTACACTCAGCAAACATAATTCATGCTGCTTCTCAGCAATTTTAATCTCATCCTACAAAGTACTTTTTTAATCTTCTTAATCTTTCTGTGACTTTTTCCTTATGGCATGAAGCCATTTATATTGACCAACTGGAATTATTTGTACAGATCCATCACAGATTATCAAAAAGCATTTTAATATACATGTTATAGTGCACAGATGTGTACTTGATGCAGCTACCATGGTAACTTGTAGCATTCATTTAACAGTTGCATACCATCTAAAATTACAGAAGATTCCTCTCTTTCACTATTCCCCTTTCTTATAGGAGTGAATTGCTTTCTATCATTATTTTTCCTTACAAATGGTTTTCTGGCATTATTTCTCTTTCAATAAGAAATGGTAAGGAGAAGACCAGTCTTGCTATAATAATAGATAACATAGTTGTTCTGAATAACTAAGAAATACGAATGAAGACTTATTTGGCAAAAAAAAAAAAACATTAAGTAGGTTTCAAGGGAGCTTATTAACCTCATTAGAAAATCGAAAAGGAATTTCACTAGCAATGGTAATAGTCTTTTCATATCATATTAAATATTTCATATTCATATTATATATTTCCCTTTTGTCTGTGCAAAGGTTCATCTGGCCACTTGGGTATCTAATGAAAAGAGGACAGGAGATCATTTGAGCAAATACAGTATTCCATTTAATGAAAAGCAATAAAACACCACAGGATACAATCAGCTGCACTACAAAAGAGAAAGGAGGTATTTGCAGTTCTGTTAGGTAAAAATCAAGGGATTACATTACAGCGATTTACACTGAATTTTATTCAAATTTCTTAAACTCTTTATTACATTTTTTTATTATGGTGTTGCTTTTTCTAACTCTTTACCTAATTTATTTATTTCAAAAATATATATTTGAATTAGCGTTGATCTCGTTTAAGCTTGTATTTTTTCAAGTTGCTGGTATTGTTATCTCCTTTTCTAAACATTCATTGATCCTTCTTTCTATTACCGTGTAAGGCCATGGATGGTCATGAGCAGGATATTTATGTTTCCTGACTGCAACTATAAAATAAGATACTCTGTAGAGGAGGTCCGAATCTACTGAATCTGATACCAAGTTTTAAATCTCTGATTTTTGCACATTTTGATGCAGAATCATTTAATTAATTTCCAAGACTAACAGATGTGTTTGATCTGGTTTCCCTGGTAGAATTTTTCAATTTATTTCATTCCTAGCTATCTATTTTTTTTCACATTTATGAAAGCTTTTCTTGTCATTCTTAAAATTTTACCTACATTATTGTTAATTTCCTGGCATTCTAAAATGTTTCATGACTTTTCTCCATAAATAAAATAAGTTTAATGTCCCTCCCTAAAAATCTTCAGTAGGGCTGTGTACATACCATTTCACAGCCCCTAGCCCCCCTTGATCTGCCCTCTCATTTTTCACTGGAAAAGATGTGGGCATGGAGGTAAACAACCATACAGCAGACCCAATGGCCTGGGGGTCTGCTATGTGGCAGTTACACCATTTGATCTAGCACTTCCTGCACTGTGTTTTTCTCAATAAAGTGTCCTCCAGCTTCAAGCAGACAGCATCTGTTTTATTCTATAGGCCAAACGTGCAAGTCTTCTCCAAATTCAGTCAAACAAGGTGAAAAATCAAGAAATTTATATATATGAATCAAGAAAGCCTGGTAATCCTGCAAATGAAACCTGAAAGGCAGCCCTACTCGCCGCACCAAGGCCTCTGGGTCCTAGCGGCCGCCGGCCTCATGTACATCCGCCCCCCGCCGCAGATGCATCTTAGTGCAAGGGAACTCAGAGTTCCCAATGTAGTTTACTATGCAGTGGGGCGGCATGCCATCCCTAAAATTTTACCGCCCTTAACAATATTAACACAACTACATTCGCTCTGCAACTCTATAATATGAAGGGAAAACAAAAGTTAATACTGTACTAGCCTATATTCCCAATATTGCATATAATTTAAGGAGAAATCTGTTCTAGAATTCATAGAAGATATCTGTGAAGAGTTATAACAAAGAGCTATGCAGATGCAAAGTTGTTTCAATGCGAAAGTCAATGCAGCCAAAGCACTTTTATAGTGCTACATAATGAGAACCAGGGCAGCCAATTGGGAAACACTGGCAGGAGTCATATCAGGGAAGGGGGGGAGGTCAGAGTTCCATAAAAGGGTGAGATAATGCAGATGTGGTGGTGTAACCAATTACGACATGTATGAGGCCAATCCTGCTGAATACTGTAATGTATATAAAGTGTAATCTTTTCTGTTTTTGTTGTGTGAACTATTAATTAAGCTGGCCATAGATGCAAAGATACGATCGTTCGAATCCTCGAACGATCAGACTTCCCCATCTCCTGACCTGCCACTAACCATTCAGATCAAATAAAGTAGTAAAAGAACAGATCAGAAGATGTTCTGCCCCTGACAGCAATCGTATGAAAGTTATATCCGACAAAGCTGGTGAAAATTGCATGCAATACATGCAGAGAAATTATCGGCAGCCAACAGAAATCTTTTAACCTGTCAGATCAACCAAACGACCGATCTCTGCCGGATGAAAAATGTTGGGACTCTCCACACACGGTCCGAAAATCATGCGAATCCTCGATTCATACGATCGGATCTTTACTCAAATAGCCTGGCTTCTTCTCTATTTCATTTTAGTCCCTCTCACCTCGCAATGATTTTAAAATAATCAGCTAGGTAGAACCAGTATTGGTGGTTTTTAAAATGTGTACTTTAAGGAGCTTATTTACTAACCAAATTTTTTTATTTTTTTCCACAATTCTCTAAAAATGTGTGTTTTTTTTTATATTTCTGTTAAACTATAAAAATTCAAGATGTATTAAAAACTCTAATATCAAAAATTGACAGGTAAAAGTGCTAAGGTCTTAAAGTCAGTGGGAGCTGTGCTGATCCTACTGAAGCATTTTTAATCAATTCTGGCTTTTAGAGGTTTTCTAATTTTCAAATTGTCTGAAAAACTTTTTAGAGGCATTCGTATTTTAGAGGTATTCGTACTTTTTAAATTTGGATATTTAAAAGAATTGTATTTAAAAGCACTTCCATTTTAATAAAAGAGCTTATTTTACTGCAGTACCTCCATTTATCTACAGTAAAATGTACCTTGTGTGTCTTTGTTTTTTTCCTCATTTACTGATTGAGAAAAATATTAAACATAAAAATGTAAATTTGTTTTACATATATCTAAATAGGTATACCCTATATATAAACATACACTACACTAGATTAGGCACTCAAACAAATTAGTATTCAGACTTGACAAGCATAAGATATACTATTTATACTGACAGGCTGAACTAGAATTCTTTTATACAAAGAATGTAAGCAGTTGTCCATTACTCAATTTCATCTAGAAGCTTTGCTCCAAATTCTTTGTTTCCATTTGTGTAAGATCACACATCAAACCGCACACAGAGCAAAGCACTTTTCTTCATGATGCAAAATCTTTCTTCTAGGTCAATCCTGATGAATGGCCAGAGAAGGCTTTTTCTGTTTGCTTTAGTAGTTGCAATCTTTCATGTCTTCTAGATTCAACCTGCTGTACTGGCCCTTTGTGTTTTCTACCCTTGGGAAGAGAATTCACACTGGCTGGAAAAAACTGACATAAACAAATAATACATTTATTTGGTACAATGAAAAGCAACATATTGCTGAACAGTGAAAATTAAAGAATACTGACCTATTTTAATGTTAGTTTTACTATTTACCGTAAAAATATTGATTTAGTAGAATATTGCAGCTCATGAGAGAGTAAGAGATAATATGTAGTAGAAGGGATACTATATGTTTTAGAATTAATTCTTTGTCACTATGCAAGCAAAGTCTGTGAAAGTAGTAATCCACTCTGCTTGGCTTTCAGAAACTGTTTTTCTGCAGTACTTTATCCAATGCACCCTTACCTTATTGGCAATGGACTTATTAAATACATTTAAAATAAAGTAGCAATCAGATACAAACTCTGCATGTTTTAAAGTACTGTACATGGCTATTTCTTTGTATTTCAAGTCAGCCTTTGCCAATATTACCTGCATTCACATAATTCCAAAAGTTTCTTTTTTCAGGACAGCAATGTTTGATAGTGTCCTGCTAAGGGTATTTGTCTTCATTGTACTACACATATGATATTCTCTACATCTGAGATTGTCATTTCTGGGTGTGGAGTTGTATAGCTACACTCCAGTGATTCCAGCCAAATAATAAGATATTTCCCCTGTATTGTTACCCAAACCCTAATAGTACTAATCTGAACATCTGGCCACCAGGACAATAATTAGATAAAATGGAGGCCCAAGCCGACCCCTCAAGAGTGGACCACATCTATGTCCTTTTTCCAGCTTCCACAATCAACATCTGATAATACCCCAATGAAATAATTTGAGAGCCCATTATTTTTGTTGATGAGGTTTCCTGGTGGGTCACAGGCACCCTAGTTCAACATTGTACACAGACTTATCCCCCTCCTTTCTTAAACTTGACCGAATTATACTTGGGATTGAGGTGGTCTAACCTAAAATGTCCCAATTTTGACTGCTCAACCTGCAGTCCAGGATTGTTACTGAAATGTCCCGAGTTTCTCTTTGATCTCCTGGACTTAACAGTCAGAAGAAAATGTTTCAGAACTCTTGACAGTTGCACTTAGATACATTTGTAACAGTTTAAGATAAGCAAAGATACAATAGTAATTATTTAAGATAAGCAGGTCTCTTGAGGAAACTGTGACTTGCAGCTTAAAGGGCAATTCACCTTTATTAGCAAAATTGTAATAACACATAAAACCTGACTCTAAAACCCCCAGAAATGTCTTCAAACTTTCCATAAACCTGCCAAATTTTATA
This sequence comes from Xenopus laevis, assembly GCF_017654675.1. Lineage (NCBI taxonomy): Eukaryota > Metazoa > Chordata > Amphibia > Anura > Pipidae > Xenopus > Xenopus laevis. Next base: position 89,180,565 of record NC_054371.1, on the reverse strand, counting down.
AGAAGTATGTGGTGTGTCATAAAATGGGCATGGTCAAAAATCTTGTCCCTCTTTCTATTTTCAAATGTTGGGAGATATGTAAAATATCTTCTACAATGAGAATAACTTCTTGATAAAAAAAAAAAACCTCACATCTATAGCAGTTGGCCCAAACGAGAGCCAAAACACTCACAAGAAAAACTCTTTAGTAAACATGGGAGTGGCATTAATTTTGTCATAAGAATATCCCCAGAGTTAATAGGCGATGAGTTACAGACACTTTTTATTAACTGTAGTCAACACCAATGTGCTGTAAAAACAATGCTTACTACTTTTTATGTTTGTCGCTGCTTTTTTCATGCAACACCTCTGCAAATACAAACAGTGAACTTCCAAACCACACAATAAGTTTAATTTAAATCTTTGTTTAGTTTTCATCATTGTTTACTAGTGTTGTGCACAGCACATACATTGCATTGTTTTAATAGAACTAAAATTATTCAAGTACCATGCAGGCTCATAATTAGCAGAAACAGTTGATGAAATACAAAAATGTTCATAAACTAGGACATGAGTCCCTTGGGAGGGATAGACTGTGGATGTGTTATTAGAGTCTGGATGAACTGTCAACAGTAGCAGATGTGCTTTTCCTTATCCATCAGAAACCTTATGATTTACATTATCACCTTCACTAAATAGAAACAGTTAGGCAGAGAGACTTTTGCATTCTTTATTTTATTTACCTGTTTTTCTTGTGGTCAGGAAAACATCTGCATTCAGCTAACAATGTGTCCCTTTATGCTTTTGCACCTACTGCAGAATGAGTTCAGCAGAGTTCAAGGACTGTCCTTCCTCTCAGCTGAAAAAAGTCAGTGAATCTCTCCAGTTAAACCAACAACCTGACAAGGATTAATACCAATCTTTTGACAAGTCCCCCTAAGGCAATAACTATACTCATCATTTACTATGTTATCTTTATACAAGAATACCCCAAGGCTCATTGTCTTTATGAAATATAAGTGTTTCTAGTTGTTTAGCTGCCATTTACTGCCCAAGGATGCCTGCAAATATTAATAATGTACTGAAGACTGACAAAAAAACTTTGTAGATAGCTATTATCTCTATTCTTTTAAATATAAGACTGGGATGAAGAGTGTTAATAAAAGATTAGCACAAAATCTCCTAACTAGCTTTATGGAGAAAACAAAACAAAACAATGAATACAAAAAATCTATTCTAATCTTGTACAAACCTAAACCAATTTATTAAAGGGGAGCTATCGCGAAAATTAAAAATTAATATAAGCTTCATCATATGGACATAAGAAATGTTCTAAATACAATCAATAAAATATTCTTCATCAAGCTTATTTTCACTGTCAGATGAATGATCCAATATATCTTATAGTGGGGCACCCTTTCCTAGCAGATGTATTAGAGCTCACTCAAATAAATGATTCCTTTTGCAGAAATTCTGCATGTAGAGAGACAGGATTTCCAAAGAGTGAGCTCTAATATATCTTCTAGGCAAAAGGAGCCCCCCTATAATATAAATTGGATCATTCATCTGACACCCAACGGCTGCATGTAGACAAAAAGAGGAGAAACAGAGAGTAATGTCTGAAGTAATTGAACTTACTGAGCAATCTTTAATTTTTCCCCACTCACCTATGAGCTGCTTTGTCAGTTCAATTGAGAGGTGTGATGAAAACATTGTGATTGAAAGTTGATGCCTGTATTAAACTTAATCTTTAAACTGCTGGTGTATTAAAGGGGACCCGTCACCCAAAAAAATTATTTAAAATCCTATTTTATCACATTAGTCAAGCAAAATGAAATTCAATTACACTATATAAATTATTTATGTCTTGCTTCCTTCAGTCTGGGATTTCAAAATTATTGCAAGCAGGAAGCAGCCATTTTGTGCACACTGTTATTAAGACAAGCCTTGCATCATCTCAGAATCTTGTTTGTGCACCAGAATGGGGAACCCGATGTCCATCCCGATGCCCTGGCTACACAATTAAACGAAGAAGAAGAACAGGGGAATGTGTGGAGAGCAGTGACATCTAGGAAGTGCTGAATGGAAAGTGAAAGTAATTGTCTGCCCCGCCTCTATGCCCAGGGCATTGAGGAGTGGCAGACAATATTTGTTTGACAGCTGAGATTTTTAAATGAGCTTATAACAGCTATGAATGCTTTAATAAAAAATATAAATTGGAAATGTTTAATTTGAAAAGGACTTTTATTATCAGATTTTTGTGTCTGGGTGACAGGTCCACTTTAACTATAACTCAATGGATCAGTAGAAGCCCCTCAGATGAATGGTGAAACATTTTTAATATTACTCCTGTTTCTTTAGACGTATCACTACAAGATACTGTACATTGTGCAAACCTTCACAGAAATATCACTTCTACTGTTTATAGTTCCTTTTTTGCATAAGCACAAGGCTGTTACATGGGATTTATGGAGTGCATTCTGTTTGACAATATTTTTATTTTAATACATGTAAGATGTAACAAATTGGAACATGAAGGTTTTGTCACTTAACACCAAACAGAGGAAACATCTCAGGACCATAAAATAATTACTTTATACTATGAAAATACTATACACCTAGGTAATTACTCAGGACCAAGAATAAAAAACAAACACAAAGCTTTCTCTACATCCACCATTAGTAGTGAAGTGGTTTACTAAGATACACAGCATTTGGGAAAAAAACAGCAATAGTTTAGGAAAACAAACTTACTTTGCATGCATGTGTACACTATATGCATGTGTCTTAAAGAACAAATGTTTTAAGCTACTGTTTTGGGGTCTTTGACCATAGCAGTCTACAACTATATGTATGAGGGTGCTATGAATAATGACTTAAATGATCTATAAATTATTCCTGTCAAGGACAAACATCTTCACTGTTTTCCTAGTAGATTTCCCTTTTGTGTTTTACCCAGCACCATCTCATCTACTCAAGTTCTTCCACTGCCAACAGCAATATTAGAACCCATGACCTTGTAATATGTTTCTAGAGATTCTATGCACTGAAGTGTCAGAGACAAAAGTTAAAATTAGTGATGTCATTTGTGAGTTTAAAGCCTAAGGGCTTTTTGGCTAAATCACTTTTTTTCACACAATGTTAATACTGACTTTTATCACAGCACCCTTCATTTCAGTTGCTAAGTTAAGGTAAATTGTATTTTAATATGATATTTTGCAGACTCGTTTTGAATTTAATGTTATGGGTAATATTTAAATTTAAGACTGGCAATTCTGATTTAATAATAACGCTGTTCAAGCAGTATGCATAAGTGTTTTTGAATATGCAACCATGTAACTATGCTTTTATGATGATTACAAATGATTTACCCATAAAATTAAAATGGATAGACTCTGATGCATTTAAGATACAGGCCATGTCAGTTTTTGGCTCAAGTTCATGTATAAAACATGTTTTCTTTTTAATGGGGTTATTCACTTTTAAATTAACTTTTAACATGCTATAGATATTCTGAGATGACTTGCAGTTGGTTTATTTTTTTATTATTTGCTTTTTTTGAGTTATTTAGCATTTTATTCAGCATCTGTCCAGTTTCAGTTGCAGTTTCAGCAACTGATTTGAATAAGAGTCTGGAATATGAATAGGAGAGGGTGTGAATAGAAAGATGAGTTATAAAAACTAGCAATAACAATACATTTGAAGTCTTCCAGTCTTCCATTCTTCAGTGACCCCCATTTGAAAGCTGGAAAGCGTCAGATGAAGAAGTCATATAATTTAAAAAAAAAATTATATAAAAAAAAAATGAAAGCCAATTTAATATGTCATTTTATAACACACTAAAAGTTAACTTGATTGTGAACTCTCTCACTAAAAATATTAGGTTCCTCCACAGAATGCTGTTTTTTAACAAGGGGGCAGTGTATTAAATGTACATACACACCAGTACCCAGCAACACATGGCAACCCCCTGGCCACAGACTGATCCAGGCAGAGAACCCCAAACTCAGTCACAGACTTTAAGAAATATTTAATAGTGTCTAAGTTAATCCAAATGGCTAAATTACACATAATATTAACCACCCACTATGGGTTCAAGCACTGTAATTATGGGACCAGGTGTTAAAGCCAGGCCCGAAATTTGTGGAAAGGCCAACTAGGCCCAGGCCTAGGGTGGCAGGATTTTAGGGGGGGCGGCATTCTGCCCACCTCACCCACATTGGTTCAAAAACACTGGGGATGCGCTGGAGATCATTTTTTACATTTCCTGTGCGCCAATCCCCATTGCTCCAGTCCAGATGATGAAAACTTGCACAAATAAATGGGAGGGGGCAGGGGTGAAGAACGGCAGTGGGCCTAGGGGCGCCCACTATGTAAATCTGGCCCTGGTTAAAGCATCATACACTGATACCATCACATACACCATTGTTGGCATGGTCTGAGAACCCAGCCTTTTCACCCAGGTTGATAGCTAATTTTACCTTGTGGCAAGACGTAAGACTGTCTGTCTATCTTGTTTATTTAAATTGTATTATTTATAATGCTTAGTTCACTTTTAAAGGTAGTACAGTATAACTGTAGTTGTCGAAATATTGTAAATATAAGTTTGCCTGATAATGCAATCTTTAATATTAATAGCTTTTATAGTATTTTGGACTGTATCTGGTATTTGGATGTAGTAATAAGAGTGGCTTTTTATCAGGCACATGCTGACTTCATTTCCACATACAGTAGCATAGATGCTTTGTGCCCTGCTAGGCTGGCAGTTAACATTTTTCTAAGGTGATGTCTAGCTGCGAGGCTGGTGCTTTAATTTCTGTTAACACTCTGTAAATTTCAATGCTTGAACATTTGCCAGTTTTTAACATGAACAGGAAACCGATTTGTCAGTCCTCACTCAGATAAACACTTGCCTTGCCAAATGGAGTAAAATTGAAAAGAGTATTTCACTTAATTTTAATCTTGTATATTTATTAATAATATTATATAATGTACTTTAGAGTAAATGTGGAAAGCACTTTTTGCAAAGACAGAGTATGTTTACTAAAGCATGTCTGCTTGTACTTTGGTTTCTCCTACACTCCAAAAACCTACAGGCAGATTCATTGTAGCTGACTCTTGTGTGTTGTATGCATGTTAGTGTAAGCTCCTCTGAGACAGAGAATAAATTAGGAACAATGTCTTTAAAATGCTGTGGGACAATTGTAGATGCTATGAAAAGAAAGTATAATAATAATAATAATGATAATATAAAAAAATAATAATAGCTGTTAATTTGTAGTAATCCTGTATATGTAGCTCTCGTTTCCCTTAATTTTCTGTTAAAAATAAAGAAGGCTCAAAAATGAGGGCCAAATGGATGCCATAACTATTCAAAAAATATATGCCATAACATTCAAAAATGAGTATTTTGAATGTTTATCCTGCTTCTAAATTTCTCTCTGTATGCTTAATATGACTATGGAAATTTGGTCATTTGCAGACATATTTGTCAATCACAAAATTATCATCACCTCTCCAATTTTACCTTTAGCTTATGATATTACATGGAAAACACAATAAAAAAACATATTTTCACCTCAAAGTTTAATTCATTAAAAATCTAAAATTAAATACTTCACAAACTCTTTATAGTGTCAAAACCAATAAAATGAAAACATGAACTTTTTTCAAGGTCAAGAAAAGTTCCATTTGCATTTTAATCTTCTACAGCTTAGGAAATATGGATATTTCTTTGATACAGGTTAGTAGCTTGATGGTTTCTGGCTGATATCTCAAGCCAAGTGGCCTTGCATTGTGCTGTGGGGGAAACACTGCAAAAGTTCAATTATTTTAATAGTTCAAAATGCCTTAGGGACCACTGGTTAATAGAGGCCACTTGCCAGTAGCAATGTAAGCCTTACATTTTTTAATTCATATTCTGAAAGCAGAGATGACATGAGCACACAGTATACTCCACTGATTAAACCGAATTGATTCGTTTTTATTTTAAATTATATTCGTTTGCCTCGGTTTCCTAGTCTGTGTCCTACAGTGATGTTTTTAATGTCATATGTATGAGCATTAATTGGCAATGGACTATATGTCACTCATATTTCAGAAATGGACTGCATAAAAGAAGAAATATGGTTTTCATTCTTCCATTTTTGGAAGAAAAGCAAAGTTTACATGCATCTTGAGGGATTTTCCTTCCAGGCAGGTGTTTCAAAGAACAATTCCTGCCAAGATTATTTAAGGTGCTCTAATTTCCTCTCATGCTCAAAAAACATAAAAATGGTTCCTGAATAAAAGGACATTTGTGCATGTGTTTTGATGAATGTGATATGAAAATTAGCTTGTAAGTACACTGCATAATTGTGTCAGAGCTGTTGCCTAAGCGTGTCAGAGATGTTGGCTCAGTGATTAGCACTTCTGCCTTGTATAGCTGGGGTTGTAAGTTAGTTTATTACTTGGACATGCATGCATGTTTTTCTTGTGTCTGCATAGGGAATTTATATTGTAAGCTCTACTGGGGCATGGACTGATGTGAATGATATAGACAGAGCTGTGTAAACATAGAAGCTCTGTAAAATAAAATATAAAAAATGTTTACTATTTATAAATAGATTCTGTATTTTGCCATTAGGTTGGGCATGCATTGAAAGTTATAAGAAGAGAAAATCATTTAACAACTGGTTTGCTTCAAAGGCTTTAGACATTGCGGAAAGCAATCTTCTCAGCATTCTTATCATTCCCTTATAGATAAACTGGTTTTGAGCAGATTGCCTTCATAACCTATACTGAGGAGCTAGACTATGGCAGGTATGCTGCAGTGTTACTAAGTAACTATGATGTGGCCTAAGCACACCCTCAAGCAAGAAAAATATAGCAATACAATCAAAATAACAGTTTTTACAAGGTAAAGCCTAACAATATATTGATATAAAGCATCAAATAAACAGCAAGCAATTCTTTGTCTTTATAACAGCTTCAGTTCTATAGTCATAATTGAACTGTGTGAATTGGACCAGCCTTCAAGAAGAAAGTATGAAGGAGACTGAAATCTTCTTTGCATCCATAACAAGCCCTGATATTAAAGATGAAGGAAAGATGTTTTTACTTAGGGGTGCCAAAAGTTAGGCACCCCCAAGTGTGTCTACTTACCTGGTGCTCCTATCAGGAGAAAACTGCACCGGCCCAGAGTTATTCCAGCAAGCACAACGGAGTGATTGCCTTCCTGCTTCTTCTTTCTTCAAATTTTCAGGGCAGACGCAAGTGCGTTACAACGAAATAGCTTTTTCGTTTGGTTTTTCGCTCTACTGTGCATGCGCGGCTGAGGGAAGAAAGAAGAAGCCAGAAAATGCTCACTCCATGATGCTCACAGGAAGAATCCCAGGCTGGTGCCATTTTCTGATGTTAGGAGCACCGGCCAGGGTGTCAGGTAAGTAAATAGAATCACTTGGGGATGCCTAACTTTTGACACCCCAAAGTAGAAAATGCTTTTCCTTCTACTTTAAAGATAACATGATTGGATCTGGATTGCAAAAGCAATAGAAGGAATTTAACATTATCCTAAGCTTCATCATATTCTTTGTCTTTATTTTATGACAAGAATGAGCAATCATCATACCCAATGTATCCCACAAAATGTCTGTGCATATCAGAATGGATTCACCAATACATTTACAGCATTATTTGCCTTTTTCCAACAGCCAGATATCGGAATAGGGCCTTTTAGTGGTTATTTATCAAAGGCAGATAAGAGCTTTGTGAGCTTTTTTAGACCTCAAATAAACTTAAATTCACTCTCAACTCGAATGATTTACGATTTAAAAAACTCGAATGAGTTTTCTGCAGGAAAAAACTTCAATCACTCTAACTGATCAAGTTTTTGAGCAAAAACCACCAAAAAACTAGAATATCATGCAGGATATTAACATCTTTCAATGGTTTAAGGGGCCTTTGCCATTGACATACATGACCTTGACAGGTTTTTAGATTCTTTTAGATCAAGCTATTTCTGTCAGGGGCCTATCGGCTCCAAGCAGGAGAAGTCTGGACCAAGGAGGAAGCTTCAGGGTTAAAGTCCAATACGCAGCACAAAGGGATCAAGAATAAACGTAGTCAGGATTTCAGGCAAAAGTTCAGAAGGCTGCCAGCAATAATCAAAGTCCAGAGTACAGGCAAAGGTCAAAAAGTCCAGGAAGAGCAATAACAGAATTTTTTGGAAACCCAGGAACACAATTCAGCAATTCCTATATTTGGGCATCAAACCCGTGACCTGGACGTCCTTTTGTTTCAAAGTTTGCACCGGGTGTGTGACATCGCCACACATGGCACATTCTTGCTTTGGATCCCGCCAAAGACGGGAGCACCAACGGGTAAATGGAACATTTTCTAATTGAACCAGCGTTATTAGTGGAGTACCGCAGGGCTCTTTACTAGGTCCCTTGCTTTTCAACTTGTTTATTAATGACCTGGAGGTGGGCATTGAAAGTACTGTTTCTATTTTTGCAGATGATACTAAATTGTGCAGAACTATAGGTTCCATGCAGGATGCTGCCTCTTTGCAGAGTGATTTCACTAAGTTGAAGAACTGGGCAGCAAATTGGAAAATGAGGTTCAATGTTGATAAATGCAAGGTTATGCACTTTGGCAAAAATAATATAAAAGCAAGTTATACACTAAATGGCAGTGTGTTGGGAGTTTCCTTAAATGAGAAGGATCTAGGGGTTTTTGTAGTTAACAAGTCATCTAATTCTGGGCAGTGTCATTCTGTGGCTACTAAAGCAAATAAAGTTCTGTCTTGCATAAAAAAGGGCATTAACTCAAGGGATGAAAACATAATTATGCCTCTTTATAGGTCCCTGGTGAGGCCTCATCTGGAGTATGCAGTGCAGTTTTGGACTCCAGTCTTTAAGAGGGATATAAAAGAACTGGAGAGAGTGCAGAGACGTGCAACTACATTGGTCAGAGGGATGGAAGACTTAAATTATGAGGGTAGACTGTCAAGGTTGGGGTTGTTTTCTCTGGAAAAAAGGTGCTTGCGAGGGGACATGATTATACTTTACAAGTACATTAGAGGACATTATAGATAAATGGCAGGGGACCTTTTTACCCATAAAGTGGATCACCGTACCAGAGGCCACCCCTTTAGACTAGAAGAAAAGAACTTTCATTTGAAGCAACATAGGGGGTTCTTCACAGTCAGGACAGTGAGGTTGTGGAATGCACTGCCGGGTGATGTTGTGATGGCTGATTCAGTTAATGCCTTTAATAATGGCTTGGATGATTTTTTGGACAGACATAATATCAAAGGCTATTGTGATACTAAGCTCTATAGTTAGTATAGGTATGGTATATATAATTTATGTGAAAGTAGGGAGGGGTGTGTGTATGGGTGCTGGATTTTCATTTGGAGGGGTTGAACTTGATGGAATTTGTCTTTTTTCAACCCAATTTAGCTATGTAACTATGTAACTATGTAACTATTATGTTGACTGAAGTGGGACCACATTAGCTACTGCCTCAAACAGCTGAACCACGTTGCACCTTAATAGGACAACAGTGTTGATACTTCTTTGGGGACTATGAGACTGTAAGTGGACTATCATCCATAATAAGTGCAAACAAACTAACTTCCATGTATTTCATACTTTAAAATTATGGAGGATTGAGATGCCTTGAGATGAGTATATCCTTCCTCTAAATTACAGTCAATTTAGCACAATTATCATTAATAGTGTTATTTATAACAGTAAGATTATTGATATGATTATTTAGGCTTTATTATACTCCTGCTTGCTAGTCTGCCTATTACTGTAAATAATGCATTCAAATTAAAATAACATAATCTAGGCGTGCTGATACTTTTACTGGGCCTTTGCTCACACCTCGCTGCTGTAAACCCTTGTGGGGGGCCTCAAGCAAACTGAGTAAATAAAGATGTTGCTTGATCTAAAGAAGAACATTTTTCAGTTGTGCACACATACTCACTCTACACTCAATCCATTTGTGTTAGCATGGAGATTATTGGCTAATCCAATCTGATCTACTGTTCACTGACTCAGCAACTGGCACTGTAGTTGGAATATAGAAAATAATCAAATAATTATGCTTTTTTCTACTTTCAGGAATCCTCAAAGAACATTATATTATATGGGTTATTTATCAAAATTTTAATTCTGAATATTAGAGGTTTTTAGATTCAAATGATTTTTTTTCCAAACTCGTAAGATTGCTTATTTTTTAAAACTTTTGAATGCAAAAAAACTTCATAGAATAAAACCGTGAAAAAAAATATTGGAATACATCAAATTCATATACTGCTCATCATTTTAAATTGGCTTAGAAACTCTCAAAATTCGAAAAACTTGAACTGAAAAAATTGCTTAAAATTGACAGAAAACAGCTCCCATTGACTTCTACCTGAACATGCAAACATTTATATGCCGAAGTTTAACATTAAAGTTTTCAGATTTTTTTTCTGCTTAATATATATTGAACATTCCAGCTGAAAGTGTAATTTGAATGAATAAGTTTTAGTGCAAAAAAATTGGAATTCAAGCTTTCATAGATAACCCCTATGTGTTATGTGATATTTTATCTTGGTTTCCTAAAACGGATTTGCATTGCTCTTCCAAGAATTTTACTATGTTTATTTTTCTTTTTATCATGTTCATTTTGTTAGGTTCAATGCATACTTAAAAGAAAATTGGGTACAGGAGTTTATGTTCAACCAAATGCAAAGTGGAATGAAAACATAGAAAGAACAACAGCATCACCCAGTGGTGAAGGTCTATATCATTCTCTTTCAGCAGTTGCATAATTTCAAAAACAAGCAAAGGAATTAATGTTGACTGAAGAAAACAGCTGATCCATGAATCGTGAGAGGTGACCCATACAAGTATAACCGTACATACTGTTTTTCTGACACATTGTTTAGCCATAAAATATATCAGATGTTTGTATGGAAATGGCCTAAATAGATCCCAACAATAATGTCATCATACAGTGCAACGAAAACAAGCAACCATTTTATAACCGTATACATTCTTATACTTACTTGTTATTTACTTTAAAGACTTTAACCATAGCTTGATAAAAGGCCATTTGAGGCCTGAAACGTTGCTGTGATGCCCAGAAGTCTGCAATAAAGGCATTTTTATCTTACAAAGATTGAGTGGTGCTGTTCAATTACAATTTCTTCAAAGACTTTAACCAGCTCAAATAATAAAACTGTACATATACTGTAAGTGCACCCCTCTATACAAAATTTACAATCAAAACACTGGTTATCCCCTGCGTGAAACTCCAGGTTGTAATGTTGGCAGGCAGGACTGACAATCTCTGGATTCTAGCAAATGCCAGAAGGGCTGCTGTAAGATGCCCTAAACAGTAGCTATTTATTGGACCTGTGGGTGCTGTTTGGGCCTCTATGTACTGGAAATGCCAGAGCCTATTTTTAGTCTCAGTTGGAACCTGATTGCGGGCAATAATAACTGTAACACCCTCTTGGCCACCCCTCTGGTGCCAAGGTTGTACATTCTTACCAGATACCAATGCAGGTTGCCAGGATGAAAGGGTACTGGGAATTTTCTCTCATGACAGTGCCTCCACCTAATGGGATTTGGGAGGCCCTTAGGAAAACAGTAAGACACACAGGGGCCGATTCACTAAATTTGAGTGAAGGATTTGAAGTAAAAAAACTTCGAATTTCGAAGTATTTTTTGGGCTACTTCGACCATCAAATGGGCTACTTCGACCTTCGACTATGACTTCGAATCGACTATTCGACCATTCGATAGTCGAAGTACTGTCTCTTTAAAAAAAACTTCGACCCCCTAGTTCGGCAGATAAAAGCTACCGAAGTCAATATTAGCCTATGGGGAAGGTCCCCATAGGCTTGCCTAAGTTTTTTTGATCGAAGGATATTCCTTCGATCGTTGGATTTAAATCCTTCAAATCGTTCGATTTTTTTTCGTTTTTGCGCAAAATCCTTCGACTTCGATATTTGAAGTCGAAGGATTTCAATTCCTAGTCGAATATCGAGGGTTAATTAACCCTCGATATTCGACCCATAGTGAATCAGCCCCTACGTGTATAACAAATATAACTTTATACAAGGTTTAAAGGCAAAGTAAACATTCAGTTTAAATATATGCATTCACATAGCATGACCCATTAACCTGGGGAACCTGTTACAGTCTCATCCTGTTTCTATATTAGAAATGTTTTTATTTTGCACAGCCTATCTATTTATCCAGTTTTTATTTTTACACTGAATTGTTCCTTTACAAGGTCCTGTTTTATTAGCTCAAAAAACGCAACTTGTTATATAAAATTATAATTATTTTCATAAAATTTGCTTTGAGCGATGGCCTTCCCAAGCTTTCATTCTTGATAAAGAGTTTCTATATAAGAGATCTTATACATACAAACAGTATATACATAAATATATTGGTTTGTGAATAAAAAATAAACGGGGTATGACATCACCCTTACAAGCTAGGAGACAATAAACAAATCAAAAATTGGTTGGGGGGTTTGCCTTTTTTCACATATAATTTCTTCTTTTCTTTTAAAATTACTACCCTGAGTCTTTTTGTTATGCCTGTTTTGATCAATAGTTAAACTAAAATGTTACTGTCTGCTACATTAAGGCAGTGTGCCAAACTATTCCTATTCCTGTTATGAACTGTAGCAAATAGATTTGTAGCACTTTTGACTGTCTACTTGCACATTTTAGACATGAAATGAGGGTCTGTTATTGGATCACTTGAGTAATGCCTTTGGCAAGATGTGCTTGCTTTCATCACTTACATAGAAAGCATAGCGTACAAGAAGTGAGTACATGGCAACTTTTAAGCAGGGTAAAGCTAAGTCAGAAATCATTGTACAAAGACCTAAGAAAGGTTTAGTCTGAGAGTTCAGTATAAAAAAAATCTATGGCAACTGCCGTACCCTGCAGGTGAAACTAGGGGGCAAATTTACTAAAGGGCGAAGTGACTAACGCTGGCACTGGCGTAACTTCGCTAGCATTTGCACTATCGGCAGGTGAAGTTGCGCTGTAGCGAAGGGACGTTTCTGCGCAAATACACTAAGATGCAGATTTTACTGAACTTTACCTCTTGCGCCAGACTTGCCTTCGCCATATCAGACCAAGCGAAGTGCAATAGAGTAAATAGGACTTCCTCAAAATTTAGTTGAAAATTTTTCTAAGTCCCAAAAAACGCTGACGTCTTTTCCTATTTTCAGGGTTATAGGCTGCAATAGAGTGTAAAATGTTTTTGGGGTAACCAGCTACCCCCCTACATTTCCTAACATATAGCACATAAACTATACACTGGGCTCATATGTAGGGCATTATAACAACTCTATTTTCTTTTATCAAGCTTCCCTGGGCTTATGTAATGTAATGTATTTGCTGAAACATATACGTCCATTCAACTTTAACTTCCCGCCGTATGCAAATTAGCCAACGCTAGCGTAACTTTGCTCTGTTTGCCGAATTAACCCGAGCCCAACTTCGGGTCCTGGATGCAACTTTGCATGTTAGTGAATTAGCGTTGTCTGAGCGAATTTTCATCTGGTGAGGTGTTGCGCTGCCTGCGAAGCCTTCGCCAGCGAAATTTTGCCACTTAGTAAATTTGCCCTTTTATGAAAAGTGTCACAGGTTTGTACCTTTAAAATGATTTTGACGATGTTACAAAACATTTCTTCAGCAAATTGATCATCTTCAGCATTTTGTTTTTAAGAATGCTATATTTGTTCTCTGTTTCAAAATAGATACATTTTTGTTCCCAATTACATGAGGAATTACCTAGCAAATATATAGCTGCCATAAAAGCACTGATACAGCAGGGGGCAGTATTTAATGATTTTACAAGGATTTTGTAGAGCATGTTTACTGCAAAGGTTGACAAATTCATCCAAGCAGACTTAAAGCTAATGACTAGGTAATGGGGCATCATCTTGAGCTCTGTGTACTCAGCACAAATCATTTATTTTATTCCAAACTGTCAGCAAAAATATATTTTTCAAAGCTTGGTTATTCCAAATGCCAGCAAGTTCATGTTTTACGCCACATTACAAAGAGGAAGGAAATAAAGCACAGTCTCAATCATATTAATGACAATAACATACTTTTAAAATCATATAGTAACTTGACTCTTAGTTGTTAGTGAATAAAAATGAGCACCCAAGATGTAATATATTCTTTCTGCAACATCCATTAAAGTCATATGGAAAGTAACAACATGCAACTTAAAAAATATACATACTCGGACAATACATTTGGCATATTTTTAAAACATGACAACAAAAAAGATTTTACTTTATATTCATGCTGATAAAAAAGTAATTTATTATATCAATTTAAAATACATAGCATTTCCCCTCATGGAGCCTTACACGTTTCATGCTTACCCAGCACTTTAAGAGGTCTTTAAGATTGCATATGACTAAGTGCTGGGTAAGCATGAAACGTGTTAGGCTCCATGAGGAGAAATGCTATGTATTTTAAATTAATATAATACATTACTTTTTTTATTAGCATTAATATAGAATAAAATCTTTTTTTGTTGTCATCTGTTACCTCAGTTTGATCACTAGAGGTCTCTATCATGCATTTATTTTATATATATTTCACTTATTAATAAATTACTTATTTATTTGGTTTCCGTAGTCTATTCTTTTAAGTATAAAAATATTTTGAAAACAGCACATATTTATTTAAAATCATAAGTGCACAGTTGTGAGCGTAATTTTGCAGACATGGGGACAGATCAGAATTATGTTTTTGTGAAAAAACGTGGCGGGGGGAAAAATAGACAAAACTTGTGCCACCTTTTTCTTGAATGCTAGCTTATTTAAGAAAAAACTGTCCCTGCGCATGTTTCTTATAGAAAAAAGATGCATGCCCATGGGAAATACATTCTTCTATTTATTTTCAATGAGGCCGAAAATCAAATTTTTTTTTTAATAAACTGGGACAATAAATAAAGTTGCTAGAAAATATTCACATGAACTTCTATACAGCTTTTTCATCCTTATTATTGTAGTGGGGGACGTTCATTAGAGATGTATGTGGGATATTTGTACAGAGGATATGACATAGATGAATAGCTGACGTTTTTAAAGGTACATGAACTTGGGAAATTTCTCATAGCAAAAATTCTTTCTTGAATCTTGGTGAATACACAAAGTTTTACACTTGCAAAATTTCATCTTGTGATTATGCACCAATGAAAACTTAATACACCAAATCATGTGACACTTACATTTTGGTAAACTGTCTGTGTTGTGGTAAATTTTTATTTTTGGTGAAATTACACCAGCTTGTAATTAGCTTTAATGTTATGAAAACAGTATAAAGTAGGCAGCATTGCTAGCATAACAGTACCATGTACACGGCTGCATAATTAAAAGACAATGACCATGTAGCACTTTCCAAATGTATTATTGCATAATTCCTATAAAAGCTATTAAGGGCATAGAAAATATTTTGGGTGTTTAGTCACATTCTGTGTCTAAACCTCCCCTGTTTACAAAACATTATTGGCGACTTTATGATTGCTTGAGCCTTAATGCTGCCAAACTTTTTTTTTAATTTAAGAAAGCCTGCTTGGAAAATACCTCCTTAATACTCCTCCTTAATACCTTCCTTAATTATTGATTAAAGGCTTGAGCAATCATATATTGTCCCCTAAATGTATGCAGTGCTTCATAAGGTGTAAACACAAACAGGGGTATAGTAATTATAATTTTTACAGGTATCGAATCCCTTATATGGATACATGTTGTCCAGAAAGCTTTCAATTACAGGAAGGCTAAATTTATCTAATAGTCAACTTTTTCCAAACCATGCAACTTTTTTTTTTCTACAACACATAAAGTCTATGGGTGTTTTTTGTTGCAAAACTATTGGGTTTATTTAAGCCCAATCTTTAACAGGCTTAAGGTATGGTGATCCACAATGGCGTAACTTCGGATGCCAGGGTCCCCTCTGCTCAAAATAGTGGGAGAATTTCATGTATAATATCCCCAGAACTCATAGAAGGATGGCACAGTCACAATTTCAGATATAAATACCCCCAGCACTATAGAAGCGTGGCAAAGTGGCAATTTCATATATAAATACCCCCAGAACTATAGAAGGGTGGCAAAGTGGCAATTTCAGATATAAATACCCCAGAACTATAGAAGGATGGATGGCAAAGTGGCAATTTCAGATATAAATACCCCAGAACTACAGAAGGGTGACAAAGTGGCAATTACATGTGTATATATAGCAGATAACAGAATTGCAACTTTTCACATTAAGGCAAGGAAAGAGTTAAACAACCACAAGGCAGTGCAATAAATGTGATTTGTATCCTTACTGCCCGCATTCTTTCTATGCTGATAGTGTTGTAGGGGAGGGAGGAGAGGGGGAATCTGCAGCTTAGAGTAGTGAACCGCCATCCGTCCTGCTTGTCAGCAGAGTCCTGGACTGTTCAACTTTTAAAAGCTCCTTTTTCCCTGCCTTCCATTGGACGAGTCGGATAGCTGCGTTGAGGTCATACAGGGCACGCAAAAGTGGAGCGCAATAGCTCGTACTCCCACCCCCAGGCAGCAAGGCACTCCTGAAAAAAAGCAGGAGCCAGGCAGAGTTTCGGATTTTCAGCACCATCCCCCGATATGGACCCTGCCGGTTGCGCATACTACCAATCCCCCCCTGTGCGACTTGGTAGTTACACCACTGATCTACTGTGTATCCTGTGCTTGAATGGCTGCCCCATGGCTACACAGAAGCTTGTTTATATAAACTATAGTAGTACTTATCTGTTATCTACTGTGTATCCTGTGCTTGAATGGCTGCCCCCATGGCTACACAGCAGCGTGTTTATATAAACTATAGTAGTACTTATCTGTTATCTGCTGTGTATCCTGTGCTTGCATGGCTGCCCCCATGGCTACACAGCAGCTTGTTTATATAAACTATAGTAGTACTTATCTGTTATCTACTGTGTATCCTGTGCTTGAATGGCTGCCCCAATGGCTACACAGCCATGTTTATATAAACTATAGTAGTGTTTCTGAAGCAAACATATCAGTTTTACCAGTATAGGGCAACACTGCATTATATTTGTATTACTTTAAAACACTTAGATTTTTTTTTTTTTGATGAACAGTAACATCAAAAAATTTTTATGGCACAGGTTGTTGAGGAGCCAACCAGAAAAATGCTATTCTGTATCTCTAATGACCCAGAACTTATAGCAAATGTGCAAGCCATTAAACCCCTGGGTAATAGTGACTATAATGTTATATAATTTTATGTATAGTGCAAAAAACAAATATACATTGGGGCAACAAAAACCGTGAATTTCAGAAAAGCTAATTTAGTGCCTTGAGGACTACCATTCAGAGCATTGATTGGGGCATTATGTTTTCAGCTAAAAAACAGAGAACATAAATGGTTGTCATTTAAAATTATATTAAATTGTTACTGTTCTCAATTTATTCCCTTAAGGAATACATGTAGAAGCATGAAGAATCACTTAATATAGAAGTAAAGAAGTTAATAAGAGAAAGGCATTTAAAAACTACAAGTCTTTTAGGACCGAAGCTGCATTTAATGAATATAATCACTGTAATAAATGTTGTAAAACAGCAATACAGAAGGCAAAGAAAGGAAATGAAGAGTGCATTGCGGCTGAGGCTAAGACTAACCTTAAAAAGATTTTTAAGTATTTTAATAGTAAAAGATGTGGATTAAGAGTGTAGCTCCTTTAAATAATGGTACCAGTATGGTTGTAACAGATACAGAAAAGCCAAATGTGCTAAATTTCTTCTTTTCATCAGTGTATACAATAGAGGAGTCAGAGTTACCAGGCTCACTTCATAGCTGCTCTGATGGCTCAGCTCAATCTAGTCAGTGGCTGACTCAGGATATGATTCATAAAGCTTTAATAAAAATTAATGTAAACAAGGCGCAAGGGCCAGATAGCATACACCCCCAGGTTCTAAAAGAGCTTAGTTCAGTTTTAGACCGGCCCCAATTTCTGACTTTCTCCGATTCGCTTTCATCTGGTATGGTACCTATGGTTTGGAGGAAAGCTATGTCATGTCATTCCAATATTTAAAAAGGGATTACGATCTCAACATTCAAAATGTTGTCCTAGTGAATGCCATTATGAGCAGCAATCAGCATGTCTTTATCAAGGATGGGTCATGTCAGACAAATTTGATTGCTTTTTATGATGAGGTAAGTAAGATTCTGGACACTGGGATGGGCACTAGATGTGATCTATTTGGATTTTGCCAAAGCGTTTGATACCGTGCCCCACAAATGACTGCTTTCTAATTTAATGTGTGTTGGGCTTAATAAAGTCATTTGCACATGGATAGGAAACTGGCTACAGGATCGGGTACAGAGGGTTAATGGTACATTTTCTACTTGGAGTTAAGGGGGTCCCTCAGGGCTCGGTATTGGGTCCACTTTTGTTAATTTGTTCATTAAGGACAGCATCTTGACAAACTGGCAATCTGGGCAGCAAAGTGGCAAATGAAATTCAATGTTGATAAATATAAAGTCATGCACCTTAAAAATATCCAAGCCACTTATACCCTTAATGGGTCTGCACTAGGCAAATCCATTATGGAATAGGACCTTGGAGTAATAAACTTGACAGTAACAAGCAATGCCAGTCAGCAGCATCAAGGGCTATATTAAAAGGGGCATTAATTCATGGCAGGAAGGGGTCATTCTTCAACTGTATAGAGCACTGGTAAGGCCCCATCTAGAATATGCCATACAGTTTTGGTCTCCAGTGCTTAAACAGGACATTATTATATTAGAGAGGGTACAGAGAAGGGCAACTAAGTTGATAAAAGGTATGGAATATATATAAATGGATGAAATAATTTTCTCTCTAATGCTTTATTTACCAGCTGACACAAGGTCATCCATTCCGATTAAAAGAAAAGAGGTTCCGACTAAATATTTGGAAGGGGTTTTTTTACAGTGAGAGCTGTGAAGATGTGGAATTCTCTCCCTGAATCAGTAGTACTGGCTGATACATTAGATAGCTTTAAGAAGGGGTTGGATGGCTTTTTAGCAAGTGAGGGAATACAGGGTTATGGAAGATAGCTCATAGTACAAGTTGATCCAGGGACTAGGAAGGAATTTGTTCCCCCTCTGAGGCAAATAGGAGATGCTTCGGTTTTTTTCCTTCCTCTGGATCAACTAGCAGTTAGGCAGGTTAAAAAAATTTAAAAGGTTGAACTTGATGGACGTGTGTCTTTTTTCAATCTAACTTACTGTGTTAGATAATAGATCCCATACCTCTATAAACGTAACAGTGATAGGACTTTTAATTTCCAACAATTTTTATTGACAAAAGGATAGACATTACAATCCTGTACAATGAGCGAAAGCAGCTCAGTAGGTACACAGTGCAAATCACAATAAGTAGCATATGAGTCTGCAGCAGATGTAAATTTATGCAGATATCATAAAAGTTACGCTGCTATCCAAAGTCATTCACAATAAACAAAAACATAAAACAAAAACATGAAACACACACCAGATATCAAAAAAAAAAAAAAAATTTTTACTGACCCCATTGACTATATGCCTCAAATGTCTATCAAACTCTCTCACCAGTAGAGCATGAAATAGCAAGTAACAAAACAGGTATCGAGATAGAGCTGATTCGTCAGCCCGATAAGCTAAACAGTAGTCAGAAAATCCTCTGAAAAGGAACTATTGTTCCATGGAGACCATTTATCATAATACAAATGTAAAGACTGCTTATTTTTTGCAACATAATATTCCAATTTACTGGATTCATGCATTGACGCAATAAACTCTTTGGTATCCGACGGGCATGGTGATTTCCAATTTCTTGCAATAATCATTCGGGCCGTTGCCAGTATGTGAGTCGTCAAACGTTTAGCTTTCCATGGGACATTGTCCAATTCGAGGTTCAAAAGTGCCAACTGCGGTGAAAGGGTTATTGGTACATTCACAATCAGTGTAAGAATTTCAAATATATATTGCCAAAACTGTAAAATATTTGGGCAATACCACCATATATGTAGAAATGAACCCACACATCCACATTTTCTCCAGCATACATTTGTTGCAGTATTAGGATATATAGCGAATAACCTGGTCGGAACCAAATGCCATCTGTACATTAGTTTAATACTAGTTTCCAACAAACGAACTGACTGTGTGGTCGAGGTCAACAATAGAAAAGCGGTATTCCAATCACTATAGTCAATTGGGGATTTCAGTTCTATTTCCCATTTTGATTGATATAGGTCTGGAGTCTGAGAATTTGCCTCCATCAAAGTTAAATAGTATTGTGAAATCCGAGCTTGTTTGACAAGCATTTGAGTTAGTTTAAATTGCGTTGAAGACAATTGTTTAATCTTATCAATCGAATGGGATTTCAAATAACTATTAATTTGTAAGTAGACAAAAAATTTCGTTATGGGAAAACCAAACCGCAATTGCAATTGGCCAAAAGATTGAAAAACCGTTTGATGAAAAAGATCTTCAAACTTTGTTAACCCCGAACTGATCCAAGGCAATAAATCAATTTGTGGAATAACATGTCGAAATGCATCAATAGGATAGAATGGATGTAAACCTACTGTTAAGTTATCTGAATATTGGATTACGTCCCATACTTTAAAAGTGGTACTTGTCGTTGGGAAGAGTTTCACAGTCTTCGGACGGAGTCTAGGATGCGTCCATATCAAGTATGAAGTTTGTCCAAATGGATATCTGGAAATAGCTATCTCCTGTTGGACCCATTGGGGTTGGTTATCAAAGTCCAAAAACCTCTGGAGATAGTTTAAATGCGTTGCCTGATAATATGCTTTAATTTGTGGGAAACCTAGACCCCCTCTTGTTTTATGTTTCGTTAAAACCTTAACAGATGTCCTAGGCCTAGAGTTTTTCCAAACAAATTTTACAAATAAGGCCTGTATAGCCTGAAAAAATTTACTGGGGAGCCTAATGGGAACGGTCCGAAATAGATAAAGAATCTTTGGGAATACATGAGCTTTAATAGCTGCAATTCTACCTAGCCAAGAGATGTCTTTATACATCCAATCCTCCAAAAGTTTGCGGAAATTACCAATTAGGGGGGCGAAGTTCTGTTTATACAATTCTTTAATAGACATAGCTAACTTAATACCGAGATATTTTATTGACGTTCGTTGCCATTCAAACATATACTGCGATTTTAGTTGTAAAAGATTCACAGTGTCAATCCAGATGGGAAGAGCCTCTGTTTTAGAAGTATTAATTTTATAGTATGAAACCCGAGAGAACTGAGAAAGCACCTCAAAAAGGATTGGGATTGATTTGTCAGGATTCGATAGGGAAACTATAACATCATCTGCGAATAGCGAGATCTTGTACTCTTGCTGTCCTATTTTATAACCTGTTATTAAGGGCGTAGATCGAATCATTTCCGCCAAAGGCTCCATTAACAAAGCAAAAATCAGCGGGGACAAAGGGCACCCTTGTCTAGTTCCGTTTGTCAATCGAAAATACGAGGAGTAATATCCATTAGCACATATTCTAGCAGACGGGTTATTGTAAAGTGCTAATATACTATCTAGTGAGAGACCAGAGAAACCAAATTTCACTAAGACTGCTTTTAAAAAGGGCCAGGCTATCCGATCAAAAGCTTTCTCCGCATCCAGTGAAAGCAAGAGACATGGAGATTTGTATATATTGGCATGAAGTGCTACATTAATTAGTTTTCTAGTATTGTCTGGGGCTTCCCTACTTGCCACAAAGCCTACTTGATCATTATGAATCAGAGTTTTAATAATAGGATTAAGCCTGAGTGCCAGAATCTTTGCATAAATTTTTATATCTGAATTAAGTAATGAAATTGGTCGATAATTTGCTACCAAATTAGGGTCCTTACCAGGTTTCGGAATAGTAGTTATGGTGGCCTGAAAAAGTTCCTCCCTTTGAGTAGTTTGGGATGCCAAGTTATTAAAAAGGGGCAATAGCAGTGGGCTAATACTCTGGGCCATTGATTTATAGAAGTTATTGGAAAACCCATCTGGTCCAGGTGCTTTATTCAGTTTAAGTGTTTTAATAGTTGCCAAAATCTCCTCACTTGTGATTGGTCGGTTTAAAGAAGCAAGTTGGTCCTCTGATAGTGTAGGCAGGTTTAAAGAGGCTAAAAATGTATCTCTCTCCAGTGGGGTGGGTTGGTACACGTCTTTATTTTTATCAAGATTATATAATTTTGAGTAAAAAATCCCAAATTCAGCTGCTATTTGGTGAGGATTAGTAAGAATTTTCCCATCAGACGTTTTAATTTGGTATATCCTAGCTTTAGCTTTAGCTTCTTTCAATTTGTGCGATAATAACTTCCCAGCTTTATTACCCTGTGCATAATATCTTTGTTTGAGCATAAGACTCTGGAAAGTAACCCTTTCTAGTTGAATCAAGTGAATTTGCTGTTTTAGAGCTGGTACCTTTTGGGAGCCTGCCTCGGTTGGAGCTTTCTTCAAATTATCCATTTCCTGAATTAATTGCAGGTTCAAATCTAACAAGATTTTAGTTCTCTTTTTGTTTAATCTAGAGGTCAAAGCTATAATATGCCCTCTCAAGAATGCTTTGTACATACACCACACCGTGTCTGGTTTGACATCTGGGGTAACATTAAATTCTCTAAAGTCAGACGTAAGATTGATAAGATGATCAAGATGTTCACTATGCGCGAGAACCGAGTTATTTAGCTTCCAAGCAGGAATCGGAACCGAGCAAGAGTTCATCTTAATCATCATACCAACCGAGGCATGGTCCGACCAGGGAACTACCCCAATATACGTTTTCTTAATCAATTGCAACAGAGTTTTGTCTGTCAAAATATAGTCAATACGTGAATGTGACAAATGAGCTGTCGAAAAATAAGTATAATCACGTTCAGTTGGGTGCCATGCTCTCCATGTATCATACAGATCATATCGTTTCAAAGAATGTTGAAAGGTCCTGGCTAAATTAATAGAAGTTCGCATAGAAGGTCCCTGTAGAACCGGTAATTTATCTAAGTAAGGATCTATGACCATATTGAAGTCACCCACTAAAATGTAATTTTGTTTGTTGCCTTCACCCACCTGCGCACGAGACAGCAACTTGTTAAGAAATTTAGTTTGATGTGTATTGGGAGCGTAAAGATTAATTATAGTGTAATTTTTACAAGCAATCTCACATCTAAGAATTATGTATCTCCCATGAGTATCCGCAATATAATGCACATTTTTAATTTGCAAGGAACTTTTAATTAAAATAGCCACACCATTTTTCTTAACCGGGGCATTTGCGTAAAATACCTCCTTGTAGTAAGAATTTTGCAAGGATGGATGAGAGCCCATTTTAAAATGCGTCTCCTGCAAACATAATACATCAATTTTAGAGTTTCTGGCCCATTCCAAAACAGTTTTCCTTTTAACTGGGTTGTTAAGACCTTTGACATTCACCGAAAGGACATGTAAATACATAATTATCAAAATGAGTATGCACTGATATAAGCTGCTTGTACATTGCAACAGGTATACAGGAGATATAAAAGAAAACAATGAGATCAGAACACGTGCAATCACACTGCTTAGGTATCTGTAAAATGGTGGTCAGCATCAAAAAAAGAGAAAAAAAAGTAATACAGGAAAAAACACAAGATAAGTAAGGAAAAAATAACATCAGAAAAAAGACAATAAAAAACCACACAAAAATAGAGAAAAAGAAAAATCAAAAATACCCATAGGCAGCACTGAGAGCTTGCCAGGGTGATATGAGCAGTAAAAACCGTACTGCAACTGATAGCCGCACTATCCAGCCATTGGGGGGGAAAAAACAAGATCGCCCGACTAGCGACCCCTATATAGAAAAAAAAAACAATAACCAGCTGTAGAGCAAAAACGGACATTGGCCAAAAATGGAACTGGAATTTGCAGGTGCTAAGAGAAAAATAAATGCAGTGATAAGCAAACTCTTTTCCTGTCTTTAAGCAGTATCAGAACGCTGGGGTTGCTTTTCTTTGCGTGGAGAAACCGTAGACCAATCTAGAGGGCGCTTCTTTGGGATCTTTGGAGTTGTAGTATCCATTAACGTATCTGGCAGCCACCATTTTGCCAGAGCAGACATCGCTGCCTTAGGAGTAGAAAATGTAGATTGCGTTCCATCTCTAAAAACAATTAGACGCACCGGGAAACCCCACTTATAGAGAGTACCCTGTTTCCGCAGAGTCTCTGTAACCGAGGCGAACTCTCTCCTACGAGCTAAAGTATGAGCTGAGAGATCTGCATATACATGCACATTTTTGTATTGCTCTGGAATCTGCGTAGCGTCCCTGAAGGCCTGCAGGAATAAGCCTTTAGTCTTGAAAAAGTGGAACCGAGCAATGGCGTCACGTGGTACATCCATTGGAAGATTTTTAGGTTTAGGGATCCTATGAATCCTATCTACTTCCAGCTCAATAAAATCCACTTGTGGCAAGAGAATCTCCAGCATTTTGTGAAAATATTCATCCAATTCCCCTAGAGAAATCACTTCAGGAATTCCTCGAATTCGGACATTGTTACGACGTGATCGATCTTCTAGATCAGCCATTTTGTCCTTCATAGAGATAATTTGAGTGTTAAACAATTCCAAACATTCTGTGTATTGGTTTTGGGTATGGCGGAGCTCGTCCACTTTATGTTCGAGCCCATCAACCCTGCCACCAATTTGCTGTATGTCAGAGCGTAAGGCGTCAATACTTTCTTTAAAGTCCGAATGTATTGAGATTTGCAGATCCCCTAGTAAAGTTTTAAGAATGCTCACCGTAACCGGGAGAGATTCCGAGTCCGTAGCCGCAGCTGAAGGCGAAGTAGTGTCGCTATTAGGGCGTTCTGCGGAGTCGGGCCGAACTGCGTCATCCGTCGGCTTGGGGATCGAAGTCTTTGATTTAGCAAGGAACGAAGTTAAATCCATCTGCGGGTTCTTCTTACTGTTCTTAGCTGCCATTGAGATCTGTATCCAACTCCAATAAAGAAGAGAGAGAGTTTGGGCTGTTTGTAGCAGGTTTAAATCCAATTCCAAACACGGAGCTCCTTAGCACACGTCCGCACGCATCAACGTCCAAGCCACGCCCCCAGTGAGAGGACTTTTAAAACAAAGTTGGAATGATGTGCTTGTTACAATGAGCTTGCAATCTATAAGGAAGAGGAGACAAACAAAATGGGAAGTAGATTAAGTTAAGATATATGTTATTTAAGAGAAAGACTAAGAAATAGTAAACAGGCCAGCCTATAAATATGATATTGCACAAAAGCAAACATTTTGTAACAGAAAGTAGTTGGGAAAGACTTAGAACATGTAATGAGGTGCTTAGTATAATGAGCTTACAATCTATAAGGAAGAAGAGAAAAACAAAATGTGAAGTAGAATAAGTGACTAAGATATATGTTATTGAAGAGAAAGACTAGGAAATAAGAAACAGGCCAGTCTAGAAATCTGAAATCTGATATTGCACAAGAGCAAACATTTTTTTACTTAAGCATAAAATAGTGGGGAATGACTAAGAACATGTTTAACAGCTGAGCACTTTTTTTTATAAACTGTAAACATAGAAAGGGTTACATTTCAATGTACATTGAACAGTGATGTAGTTCAGAAACATCCCTGACTGATCTGTGTATCAAACTCAGTTATCAGTATATAATGTGGTATCTCCATTACAGATCTAATGTTACAGCTGTATGTAATGTAATTTAGGTTACCATTATAAACAGCCAGAAGAGGGATATTATATCAGAATATGCTATCCTGCAAAAATCAGTCAATAAACATGGTAGTCACGGATGTTAAATCTGATCATTCTCTGATGAAAATGATATTCTTTGTGCAACTGAAGGTTCCTGAACATTCTGTGAAGAATGCTGGTGGGAGCATAATAAAGTGTGTCACCCTAAACCATATCTGCCTTTTGATTTATTTAGTGCAGGTGGCTACAGGTTTGGCAATGCATCATTTGTTTCACACACTGTAACGTCCCTGACTATCCTGGTTTTTGTAAAATGCTCTTGCTTCTCAATGCATCAAGTACTATAAGCAGGTGCTCAAAGATATTTGTGTGTGGTTTCTGCTTTAAATTTTCTTAAGCTTCCAGATATAAAAGTAATGTTAATGCTCTGTAATCACAAGTGCTACAGTAGTAACTGTGCATGAAACATTATTTTTTTGGTCATATTTCACAGATGCATGTTAGGGGCACTTATAATAAGTCATTATTGGTAAGGCAGAAAGGATAATAAACTGTGATAACAGAGTGTGGCAAATCCTTGTGACCTCTGGCATATCATTCATCTTTTCTTTGCTACAGGCAAAGTGGTGATGCCTTCCATTCCAGACCCTTAGGGCTTTAGCACACGGCTGCCTTCCCCTGCTAAAATGAAAAATCGCCTGCAGCAATGCACTTGCGGCGCTTCGATTTCTCAAATCGCCAGAAGTTGCCTCACAAGGAAACTTCGGACGACTTCGGAAATCGAGTGCATTGCCGCAGCCGATTTTTCATTTTAGCAAGCAGGGGGAAGGCAGCCAGGTGACTAAATCTTCCCGAATCTGCCCTTGTGCTAAAGCCCTAAAAGGAACCTCAGACAATGACCTGATGTGAACTGACCCAAAGAGCAAAGAGGTCCTCCCTGGCAGTGTCTGCTTTGATTTGGTCTAGACAAGTACAGATGGTTTCCTTAACAGGATAAATAGCCTTTTCAATTTTCTTGGCTCTATAACAATTTCTTCTGCAGTCCGAAGTGTGATGGTAGCCCTGTGGTGTAAAATGAAAATAATCACATAATTGTATATAATACACAAAAGCCATGAATATCCTGTAAATTATATCCTTATAAACAGTGAGTTCTGATGTCATCAGTTATAAACGGTGAGTTCTGATGTCATTTCTGTCACATGACTCATTGAAATTTGTGTATTATAATAAATAAAGTACCCCCAGTTGCAAAATATGAGGATATTAGAAGTTACCTCGGAGTTCCATGACCTGTATAAAAACACTCGGCCTTCGGCCTCGTGTTTTTATATGGTCATGAAACTCCTCGGTAATTTATAATATCCTTATATTTTACAAGAGGGGGTACTTTATTCACTATATAAAGCCCTATTATACACTTGTATTGTTGTACTGAATCTTTCTTTAGAAACCATAAACAAACTTAAAGTGATACTGACACTAAAAAATTATTCTTCAAAATATTAATCTACATTAAAAGTTAGCTATAGCTCATGTTGACCGTTTTTTCGCCGATAGGTTTGCTAATTGTTACTTGAAGTTCTTAAAGGGATCCTGTCATCAGAAAAAATGTTTTTTTCAAAACGCATCAGTTAATAGTGCTACTCCAGCAGACTTCTGCACTGAAATCCATTTCACACAGACTTTTTTTATATTCAATTTTGAAATCTGACATGGGGCTAGACATTTTGTCAATTTCCCAGCTGCCTCTGGTCATGTGAAATGCTTTCTGGCAGGCTGCTGTTTTTCCTTCTCAATGTAAATGTGTGTCACGACTGGCACCCAATACCAGAACAAGTGCCAAGCACCCTGGTCTCGGCTCGGCTTCACCAGTAGTGTGACCACCGTTGGGCTTCGGGGGGAGCCCTCAGCTTACTTGGGTGCCACCTGGGCTTAACAAGAGGTGCAAGGCGAGATGTTCTGGCTGGCAAAGGGGCACGGCTGTTAGCAGAGTCTTTTGGGCCGAAGGTCACGGTACAAATGGAGCAGGCAAGAGAATCGTCAGACAGGCAGGGTCGAGGCAGGCAGATATCAAGAATCGTCAGGCAGGCTAGGGTCAAACCGGGTTGTCAATCAAGGGGTTAAGCAGGAAGAGTTGTCGTAAGCAGGCATGGTCATGGTCCAGAAGTCAGAATAGTCAAAATAGCCAGGCATGGGTCAAAACAGAAATCAAACAGGTTCAGAACAAAGCAGACAAAATAGCACAAGGCTCAGGAGCACAAGGAATACAATCCTATCACGGGCAATGATCTGCAAGCCAAAATCTCCTTTTATGCATTTGAATTTCACGCCAATGCATGCCTCTGCGCTCTGACGTCATCACGCCAGTACGACCACGTCTATAAAGAAGACAAAACGCGGGCGCGCGCCTTAAGGAGCAGGACCGCTGCACCCCTAGACCACCAGGGTGAGATTTTATTACATTGAGTGTTGTTCTACCATGCAGCTGTTATCTTGTGTTAGGGAGTTGTTATCTGGTTACCTTCCCATTGTTCTTTTATTTGGCTGCTGGGGGGGAAAGGAAGGGGGTGATATCACTCCAACTTGCAGTACAGCAGTAAAGAGTGATTGAAGCTTATCAGAGCACAAGTCAAATGACTTGGGCAGCTGAGAAATTGACAATATGTCTAGCCCCATGTCAGATTTCAAAATTGAATATAATATTTTGAGAAATGGATTTCAGTGCAGAATTCTGCTGGATCAGCACTATTGACTGATTCATTTTGAAAAAAATGTTTTTTCCCATGACAGTATCTTTGAGCCTGACTATTTTGCCAACCTGACTGTCCCTTCTCAACATTTCAGTTAGAGTTTCTAATGCTAACAGACTATTGAAGCTCAAATTTGGCAGCCCCCTCATAGAGGAAAATGGGGGGATCAGATGGGTAATGTAAAAGCATTTGCAAATACTTTTATGGCAAAATTATAGATAGTATGCAAAAATTATAGTTTGATGCAAAAAAAAAGTTTATGTTACCTTAAATTAATAAATATCTGAATGAAAAACATGAAACAGGAGGGTGATTTAGACAAGCTGTATGTTGACAGTGTCTTGAGATCTACTGCTCACCGGCTAAACAGGAGGGTGATTTAGACAAGCTGTATGTTGACAGTGTCTTGAGATCTACTGCTCACCAGCTAAAGTTCTACTGGTAGATCCCAATATACCTTTTAGACACCCCTGGTTTATATTGCATTATTTTTATTACTAAAGTACACCATGTACAGTGCAAATAATTTGTTCTACCATTTACATTTTTATTCTTTATTTTTGAACCAATAAATGTATTTTACATTGGTTTACAGCCAGCCATCTGAGGTCCTTGTACCTGATCCTGAGCTTTTTTTATTTTTTACATGTTTCATTCGTCCATGAATTGTCAGAGCAAGATGTCAGCCTTCAAATGTCTTTTCCAAAGATGAAGATCAATAACATATGGCAGTTGTTGAAATGTAAAGATTTCAATGAAAAGCTTTCCTTTTTAGAGGACCATATTGAGATATATACTTAAAGCCCACCACCTGTTGAGAATTGCAGCTCAGAGTTAATGTGATCATTTGGTACAGTGTAGAAAGTTGTTTATTTCTGATTAATGGAGTGCATTCAAAGATAAGAGACTCCCACAGTCTAGATTCTCCAGAGATTACAGGAAATGGTTATGGGTACATGCACATATGAGAGAGCTTTGTGCTTCTCTCACTAATCGGTCAGTTGTATATTTTTCTAACAATATTTGCTTAATTTTTCAACAAAAAAAAATAAAAGCTGCATATGCAAGGTTTTACTGGATGTGGATTGGGATGTTTGCCATTCATATACATTTAGAATTACGTATTACATTTGACTGAATGGACTAGTTTACCTCTTTAGGGCTAAACTATACAGGAGATTTTGTTGGACAGATCATATCCTACAAGTCGTATATAGTTGCATGGGTTAAAAAATAATGGCACTGATGTGTAAATTACATGGGAGATTTGCCATCTGACATGACACGTCTGTCATGCTGCTACTTTATCTGAGAATAGAAAATTTTATGGTGTCTAATTTTCATTGAAATACATTGAATGTCAATGCATGAACAAAAGTCACCATCCAGCTTTATCTGATCTAACTTACATTACAGCTATGGGGATCAGATTTTATAGGATCCTACAAAATCTTGTGCTGTTGTGTGACAAGATCAGATAAAGTCTGATCCACAAATTCTGATCATAATCTCCCATGTAGTTTAGCCCTTAGGGAGTTTATGGTTTTAGGCTGTGGCACATGGGGCATTTTGACTGCCACTGCTTGTAGCTATTGAAGCACCAAATACATAATGTTTGTATAAGCCTGAATACAGAAATCATCCCATAAGATTTTGCTGAATATGAAAATGAATCATAAACCTAATCTGAATAAATCTATCATCTGTGAAGAAAACAAAAACTCAGATTCAGTATGTCTTAACACCTAGGGACTGTTTATCAGAATTTGAGTTTGCAATTTTTAAACATGATGGAAAACTAATACTGTATATATGTGGCTTACCACCAATGGGCATCATGTTATTTTCCACATCAAACTCAGTTTTGTTCTCACTCACTCACTACACACTCAGTGAGCACAGCACATTCCTGCATCTCTAAAGGTAGAAGTACATGGGCGATTTAGGTCTGATCCGACTTCACGCGACAAAGCGCTGGCGTCTGCATCCGACAGTGCACGCTGCAACTTCATCCGATTTGATGCCATCGTTTCATCGCGTGACTTCAGATCTGACCTAAATCGCCCATGTAGATCTACCCTTAGGGATCACTAGCAGCGGGCTGGGATTCTCCACCTGTATCAACTTGCTCACACAACGGCACTTTACTCTTTTAAGTACCAGTTACAAGTCTCCATTATTTGGGCAAACGCAGATTGTCAGCAGACTGTTTAAAGGAGCAAGTGGCAGCAGTATGACCTTGGTCAAAGCAAGAGGTGCATGTTACAGGTTCTGTTTTACACAGAGCCTGAGATTTGCACACACTCTCAGACAAGTCATACATGGTGCAGGGCTTAGTCTTCACCTCACCTTTAAGACACTCCCCTGTTGAATCACATTCCCACAACAGAGAATGTTCTCCCTTTGATTTAACCCCTCAGGTAGCACATTTTTCTCTCAAGTCACTTTCTTGCAGACACTCACTGCTTTTAGGCATTCACCACTGTGAATTACTTCATTCACCCACTCTAGGGAAACATTTACTTTGGGGGTCACCCCTACATTTTTTATCATGGGTGTTACCTCACACCTCACAGTCACTCTCTCACAGTTCACAATTGGACATTTTTCAGCAAAATTACACGTAACATTACGTAATAAACTTTATCCAACTGTTCTGACTTTTCCACCGTCCCTTTAAGAGACTCAGTGCACTCTAACTGGGCACTTAACTCTTTACATGCAGTGTCTCTCCGGACCTTGCTTTTAAAAATCAAAAATCTGCATCTTTTCATAGACACCTCTTACAGCGGGTAAAAATCGTTAACACTTTCTTCCCCTCTATATAATTAAAAACCGAATTCCTATAAGGGGCCAGCCAGTACTGAACTATAATTGGCTCCCATTGACATGAATAGAATAACTCCATGGGTTACCCTGCATAAGCAATTACTATCCGAAAGGGATCCTCATGAGCAGGTTTACTTATCAATGACACATGAATACAAAAGGGTTGTAGTGTGTTAACTGGGTCCTGTGGATTTCTTTTCATATAATTATGCAGTCAAAGAGATCATCTGGCACCCCTATCTTACGAAACATAGAAACTTTATGCCATCTAACAGAAACTATCACCAGAAATACAAAGTATATACAGTATAAACATTTTGTGTTGTAAAGTGCTGCACTTCTTAATGTGTAGTTGAAAAAACAAACCTGGAAACAAGTCCAAAAACAGGATATAACACAAATTGCTTGGAATTGTTTTTATTGTTTGAGTAAGAGGTCTAGCAAACTTCCTTCCTACCCTTGAAATCTCTTTTGTGTATGACTTTCCATAGCATGCAGACAAGTAAACTATCTCAGACGTATTTATTTATTGCTTTAAAACAGCTTCCTTGCCTGAATTTAATTAATAAAAGTAAGAAAGTGAGAGTTGGCCATGGCCCGTGTTGCAAAATGAGCGCAAATGCGTACCTCCTCTGTCGCCTACCCCATGTCCAGTCCCCTTTCTCCCCGTCTGTGCTATTGTTCCGTCTACATACACAGGTTTCGCGCATGCATGTCAATCTGCACCGCGAGCTGCAGTTCATGCATGTGCACAAGAGCGGCATTTTGCACATGCGCCTGAACAGCCGGCAATATGACCGGCCAGGTTGCCTAGGGCGCCTGGTTGGCCTGGCCTGGTCCTGACTAAACCTAAATAACTTTAGGGCAATGGAAGAGGAATCAAAAGATATATCAAAGCAGAATTGTTTCAAAATACATTATTTTTATCGCTTGCTTCTAATACTTACCACCAAATGTTGAGCTCAGTGACACTGCAGCAGATTTACCTTCAATAATGAACTGTCCATGAGGTTCATCTGCTACTGATGTTTTGCTTCCAGCCCCTCTAGTTTCAACTATAATTGGCCCTAGTCTTTACTAATAATTATTTCCAACCTTTTAGGGCTCTTACTGACGAGCGTTTTTACCTGCGCTCCCCTGCGTTCCGTTTTTCTGTGTTCAGCCGCAGGGGAGCTCGTTACATTTTTTCCAATGGGGCTGTACTCACACAGGCACGTCTAGGCGCCGAACGCAGGTTGAGACGCCATGCTGCATTTTTCCTGCGTTCCCCTGCGGCTGAACGCAGAAAAACGTAACGCAGGGGAGCGCAGGTAAAAACGCTCGTCAGTAAGAGCCCCTAGTTCTGCCAAATAATCTCTCACAGGAGTTGAGGACAAGGCAAGCTGTGAGAATTTGTGTGTTCTAAAAGTTCCTGGAACAAATTTGTCTGTAAATGGCATAAAGCATCTGCAATTTCATTCTAGATCTATTTCATGTAAGTGGTGATGGGTGAAAAAAAATTGTCGCTGGCATAAAAATATTCCCGGATAAAAATTAATTTGGAACAAATAGGCGCGCAAATGAAAATTGTCGCTTGCGTCAAAATTGACACGCGTCATAATTATTTTGAAGCCCATTGACTTCAATGCGTTTTTGCTACAGATTCACCCATCACTACATGTATGTTTTTCGGACAAATACCTCCATACATCTTCTTGTACCAGGTACAGTAGTGATCTTACCAGGGTACTGCTTATTGGTTCACAAAATGAATGAAGCTCTATCTTGTTAAACAAATGTATAACCAAGTAGGCTAAAGATTTACTGTATGTCCACAATACATATTATTATTGAAATTCAATCACATGGGGGAGGTTTATTTGGGTATTCTTTATGTTATAGAATAAAATAAAATATAGAATAAGTACTTTCCTACTAGCAACTGTGTGTTATATTGTTCATTTGTGACTGTGGCAGGTGCTAAGAGAATTCGTTTATAATATAAGGGCATACAAAATATCAATGTGTACTTTTGTTCCTTAAGTATCTGGATAACACAAGAACAACCAGCTGAGCTCAGAAAAAAATATGTTTTTCCAGTAATGATTCCATTAAATTGCATTCATAGAACTAATGGTTAAAAGGAAACTTAATCCTACCATCTGTCTTTAATTCAAACTTGTGTCAAAAGACGCACCTTTGAAGTTGACATTCCACTAACTTGATTCTATAACCTTTACAAGGCACACTGATAGATGAATTTAACATTTTGATTGGTTTCAATCATTTACGACTGATTATTTAAAGGAAAAATTCTTATAATCATAAAGTATGTCAGGGCTTCCATGTAATACATTTGTGTAAATAAAGGGAGATCAAGCCTACACATTTTAAAGCAATGTCAAAAGAATTTTAACAACATAAAGAATAATTGCTTTAAAGCATTTAATGGGACACACATACATACCACCCTTTAGATTATAGTTGAGTATCACCCTTAAAATATGGGAATAACACAGTTTTTATAAACATATATTGAAACTGTTTGTCAGTGTCCCATTGAGCCCCCCATACCACAGTCCCCTAGCAGTTACATCCCTGATAAAACTTCATTATAATTTTACATGCTTCAAAAAGCAAAAGAGCAGTAAACTTTCAGCTCATTGAGGCACATATTCTTTCCAAACAAGTGTAACCTCTTTGAACAGGGGCCCAGGCAGCTTCCTCTATTTGCCTCCCCCTATCTATGGCTCTGAGTAATTACCTAGTACAATTATTTTATGGCATCATTAAAAAAATACAGAAATAAATGCATGATTTTGTTTTTGCTTTTTTATATTGAATTATATATATTATGTTAAACTTGAACAGGTACCAAGTTGTTATACCAAATAATTTCTGGTTTAATGCACAAATATTTAGCACAAACACTGATTCATTTGTTGTGTATGTCGGCTCTTATCTATTTTTGATCTTACAGAAAACTTAACTGAATTATGCAGGCTTAGAATTGGGAATTTTGTAAGATGTAAGCAACCTCAACTTTACACCATTTCCTGCACTTCTTTTACTTTTTGCTGCACAACTGCTGGTTCAGCCTAACCACAAGTCTTTCTAACCACAAGTCTTTCTCAATTGTATTTAGTACATGCCTGCGACAGTGCTGCAAAATATGTTGTCGCTATATAAATACATGTTAATAATGTTCATAATAATAATAATGCCTTCTGACCTTCTTGCGGCTGATAAGTAGAGTGTTTTCACTTACTAGTAGACTTGAATCAGGTGCCTGTAACAGCATGGCGCTTAGAAGCCATTACTAGATCTTGTGTATGACCTACATGTTGCACCAGCTACAATACAGTATATTGTTTGTACATAATTGGTAATAAGAACACCTATAAGAAGGTGCTAAAGAAAGAATAGCCTTGAATAAAATTAGAAGGTAATCCCAGGTTAAGAAAATGTATTAATGTGAGAAGGTGGTTTAATAACAGGCTTATTAAAGTTATATGCCTGACTATCTACATTTGTGAGTATTCACTTTTTTAATTAATTGAGTTGTTAAATATATTCTAGATATATAGATTCTTGCCCATTTGTGTTTTAAGTTATTACCACCTGACAAAGATCACAGAGAGGATCAAAACATTGATAATGGCATGTGTGTATAGTACACAGTAATTTAATCTAAAAATTGCTTGGAATGTGGATCTATTATTATACTATGTAGTATTACCAACTGTGCCCATCTTTAGAACTCTGCCTTTGCTGAAACATCTTTGCTACCCTCTCCATTTGAAGCAATATAACATGGCATGTTTTACCCTTTTTAAGAAATAATCTCACTCATATCTTACTTAATTATTGTGCTGTTTGCTGTGAATAATCATAACACTCTAATAACTCATTAAAACTCTTCTTATAGAACATATAAAAAATATGCAGAAATGATAATCCACAAACACAAGTAAATTATGTCTTTGCCCTTTAACCAACAGCAACAAGTCAGCAAGGCGTTTTACTGGTCTGATGCAATTGCAGAGCTAGTACAAACTGTGTCTGTGTTTGTGCATAATCCTGTTAATATGACAAGATAATTCACTTTAATACATTTAAAACATCCACCTTCAATCTTTCACCTCCAAATGATCATTTAAGCACAGATAATAAGGTATTTATTGAGCTTGGCACTATTACTGTACCCTCTTTTAACCTATAAGCTACTATTGTTTCATGATGTTCTATTGCAATAAGCAGCAGAATCTTGTAGGAACTACTCCAACTTTTGTCAGTGCAGTACATTTTTTTACAGGTGCATATTCTCCAGTAACACAATGTAATCAGAAACTTGCTTTTATATGTTGTATAAACAAAATGCTTAACAATTGATATGGAATAAGTGCTCTAGAACAATTTGGCCTTGTAATTTTTCATTTAATGTGCCTTATCACTGCTTCATAATATTTTGTGAACTATATAAACAACATGTTTCAGCAAAAGCACTGCAGATTTTTGTGTCCCAGTACTGGGAGCAGATTAACTGCCTAGAAAATTAGATTGCGTCCCTTCAACAGTGCCATGTCTATTTCTGTTTAAAGTATGTGTGGTAGTTGAAATGTAAAAATATTTAGATATGTGTCCTCAGAGGCATAACTATAGAGGAAGCAGAACCTGTGGCTGCAGGGGGGGCATGAGGCACAGGGGGCTCCATGAGGCCCAAATAATGAGCATTTTCAACATTTATTGGTAATACAGGACAATCTCTGGATATGTTGGGGGCCCTAAAAAGAATGTGCTGTGGGGCCCAGTAACATCTAGTTATGCCACTGAGTGTCCTCCTCCTAGTAGTAGTTAAAACGTCATTGATTTGCATATTGTTCTTTGTACATTGACCTGGTTTAGGAGTAGCGTTTAAATGCACTATGCAGGGTGCATCAGGAAACAAGGAACATTTATGTATTAATTGCTAAACTGCCAATTTTACACACTACTCTAGGTACTCGATTGCAGATTTTTTTATATTTACATAATATACGGTAGGTGGTAGACATGCAAAACTTCAAGAAATTCCAGATCTTTTATATGACTTTTAAGATACATATTCAACTCTTATAAGTCAAGACCGTGGCTATGTGTGAGTGATATAATTGAATTGTCAGAAATTCCTATCATTTACCTGACCAAAATGTAAAAGAAAATATTCTTATACATATCATTTCCTTGTATCACATTTCCTTGTAATTTAAAGGGAGAAGTAGATTTCCAAAAAAAAAAGCAAAAAAATGTAAACTTATATAACATAAGCTATTGGTTTTGTCAGCAAATATCAACCAAAACATCTGAAAGTTCCATTTTGCCATGGCAACTTCATGGGAATGATTTACTGGAGACAATTTCAATGCATGTGAACATGCATAAATGAGGCAGATTAGCTAAACTAGAAGCAGTAGTCAAAACATTCCAATCCCAAGTGTCTCAGAACATTTATTCAGTCAATTGGTTATTCCACATTCCAAAATAAATGTGACTCAATCTGCTATCAAACACCACAAAAGCATAACATCAGATGTCAAGTATCTGTTGATTATTTTCATAGAATGACATCAATGACCCAGCACATTCCTTTCCTTTTATACTTCAACAAATACCATAACCCTATTAGCTAGTTTCTTAACACTTAAACTAAAAATGCAATCAAATATGCAAGCTAAGAATAATTTCCCTTTTACGCAGCATAACTGTTAGTATTTGCATATCAAAGTGTGAAGTAGCTTTTATTTTGTCTTTCCAAATTACTTTCCTGCAAAAAAATAAGATTTAGGGACAGATTTATTAAATATTTGTATTTTTTTACTAATTAGTAACAATGCTTGCTGCCCTATAAAGAAATACTGATGCATTCAGATTGACCAAGCTATTTTTCCACTAAAACAATTCAGTATATCACAGAGAGAGCTATTATGTATCATTAATCACCCCACTTTCATGGCTTAAAGTTTGTTGGTTTGTAGGAGATCATCTCTGCTGCTGAACTCTAACACCAAGCAGAAGAACATGCTTTTTGACTAATCAAAGCAGTAAAACACATTTTGTCAAATTTAAACATTCTGATGCTTTGATAAAAATATTATAATTAGAAATGTATATTCTGATATTTTTCTGTGGTGTCTTTCTTTATACAAGCTATGAGTAAATGTACATTGATAATTATCAGCTGGTTTTGGCTGGGCCTTCCCACAAATACACAATAGTTACAGCAACTCAATAAAGGGTGCTATTCATCAAACTGTGTAAATAGTGGTGTAAATTAAAAGTGATATTGCTGAAGCCAAGCTATTCTTTTATGATTTATATCTTGGGACCATTACAATGAATTTCACAATTGGCATGAGTATATTTGCAAAAAAGAGATTTTATTTTGTATATGATATTTTTAAATTTAAAGGTATCAAATAAAAACAGGCAATATCGAAATGATATGCTTCTAGAGTTGCTATGCAACATACATGGAAACCCTCTATAGCTCATTTATTTTTATATTAATTGATGGGCCCCTGGAGAGCTCAGTTTTCTTTTTTTTAATTTAATTCCATTTATCAAGATTTTTCTTCTTCCAATTGTGAAAATGCACCATAACAGAGGTTCCCCTGAAACGTTATACCATAACCTTGTTCTTTAGGAGTATCATATGTATTATTATTCCAGAGCGCTATGCAAAACTTGGGTATATACATTGAACATAAAGATCAACATACAGAAACAACTAATAACCGATGCAAACGAGTTAAAGAGGGCTCTGACAAAAGATCAGAAGTCGTCAGGGTGAGAAATGTGTCATTGTGCATTGCCTTTAGCACCATATAATACACAAATTACATACATATCTTGTAAATTATATTCTTATAAACGATGACTAGTGAAGTCATCAGTTATAAACGGTGAGTAGTGATGTCATTTTTGTCACATGACTCACTACAACTTGTGTATTATAATAAATAAAGTACCCTTGTTGGAAAATATGAGGATATTAGAAGTCACTTCGGAGTTTCATGCCCAGTATTAAAAAGCACTTGGCCTTCATTGGTCATAATACTCCTCAGTGACTTATAATATCCTTATATTTCATAGGGGTACTTTATTCACTCTATAATGCACACTGTCTCTCTGCTAAACTAGATGAGAGAGATCTTTTGAAGGCAGAAAGATTGGGAGACAATCAATAGATTGAGGGTGAGAATTCCAGAGAAGGGAATATGTTTTGAATATGAAGAGGTAATGAGAAAGGTCATTAGAGAAGCATAACAAGTAGTTTGGTGAGTATCTGGAGATAAGTTTAGAGATGCAGAGGGGTGCGTTATTGACTGCTTTGAATGTTAGGGTCAGTAGTTTGAATTGGATGATAATGGAGGTGTTAACTGTGCTAGAACTGTGATGGTATAGGTGTTATATGAGAGCAACAATTTGTGTTTAAGAGAAGAAATATTGGGGCATCCAGTTAGTCATAGCAAACAAGCACATAAAGGCAAGAGGAGAGTCCTGGGCTCTGGGTTGAGATTAGGAGATGATATATTTGAGTATCATCAGCAAGACGTGGTATAAGAAACTAATTTAATTGCTTAGTTTGACAAACAGAAATGTTTAGTTTGCCAAGGGAAGAAGTATATGGGTAGAATAAAAAGGGGCCCTAGGGCAGAGCCTTTAGGAACCCAAAGAGAAAGGAGTAAGGGAGAAAATGCTACTGCATTGTAGAAGCCACTAGAAAATGTAAGAGGAAAACCAGGATAGGGCAATGTTATGAAGGCCAAGACAATGGAGGGACTGGAGGAGAGGAGGGAGATTAACAGTGTCAAAAGCAGTATTAAGAGTAATAGTAGTGAGAAGTGAGTCTTGCCTTTAGCTGTTAACAAGTAGACCTTGCCACACACTGTGAAGGTGTGAGGGCAATTTAGTATAATCTGTGGATCGGTAGAAGCACCTTCCTTGCTTTATTCTATTTATTCTATATAAGTTTTTCATTACCTTACTATCATTGCAAAAAAAAATACTACAATGCATTTTGGGAATTTGATGTCATTGTAGATGTCCTAGTCTTTCCTGAGACTCTCCAAGAGTTTCCAAAATACTTGATGATAATATTCTAAAAATATAACCTCTCTCCTGTACCAGTCTTCAAACCATATATTTGTAGGGCTCTCTTTTTAACTGTTACAGAAGTAAAAATGTCAGAGGTCAGTACTTTTAGATGGACTTTTAAAATGTGTCATCAAAAAAGTGTGAAAGTAGTTCAGCAGTTGGCTACACTTGTAAGGAGATCTTTGTCCACAGATCCCAGAACCTTGATTATCCATTTACCAACACACAATTTTTCAATAGATCTTATCCTGTTAATTTAGGAACAGTATATAAAAATTCAAACACATGTTATTTAGTTACAAAGAAGTAACTTTTATTACTGTGTAGGTTAAATCTTATGACTGCATTGTACAAGATAAACTAATGCATATTTCATGAAGAACCATAATTCATATGAAAAACCTATATCAAACCCACATAAAACATAAATAATGCCCCTTTTTTACAATACAGGTATTATAATTCTTTATAATAAACCTCAAGAAATGTGTATATTGTCTCACGTTGGAGATTGTGGTTCTAGACCCATCTCGCAACTACTTGTGACACTAGAGAAGTCACTTAGTCCTCGTGTGCCAGCATACTTTGAGGCAGATTTATCAAGGTTCGAATTTCGAATTCATGTGAGTTTTTTTAACTCTATTAAATTGGATATTCTTCTTGGGGGTTATTTATTTAAAAAATCGAATATCTAAAACTCAAACAAATTTTACCAACCCTAAAACTCGAATCGAATTTGATTCAAATTCGACCAAACTCGATCTGAAAAAAACCCCAATATTAGGAAGGCTACAAACATGTCCAAATTGATCACGGAACCCTTCCTATTGACTTATACATGAATTCGGCAGGTTTTAGGTGGCAAATAGTCAAATCCCAATTCTTAAAGGGCCAGAGTATGATAAATCTCAAAAATCTAATTCGAATTTTAAAAAAAAAAAAAACTTAAATCAAGTTTGGATAATTCCCTAGTTGAATTTGACAGTTCTGAGCATAAAAAAAATCAAAAATTTGAATTCAAATTTTCAATTCAACCCTTAATAATTCTGACCAAAGTAGAAGGAACACCCTTCACCAGATCAGCCCGTCGCACAATCCCAAAGGATCCGGCACCCTCTCTTCTGTATAGAACTGAAAAGGATCAGCACACAGGCATTCAAATTGCAGTGTTACCTGCTCGTTTATTGTGCGGACTGCAACGTTTTGGGGTCACTTGACAAAGGGACGTGACCCCGAAACTTTGCAGTCCGCACAATAAACGAGCAGTTAACACTGCAATTTGAATGCCTGTGTGCCGATCCTTTTCTGCCCTTAATAATTCTGCCCAGAGTGTACCTACTGTATAATGGCTGCCTTGCTTGCTGTAGAGCAGTTTTTTGGATTTTCAATACTTTCTTAAGGAAACTACAGTAGGTCATAAACTTGAACACTGTATACATTTGTATATTTTAGATGTAAAATATGCATATGTACCATTAAAGTGTTTTCCATAGGATAAAGCAGGTATACTGTACTTATGGAGTAATGTAATAAAATTCATCAAATCAAATCAGTAAGGTGCCACACTCACACAGAATCACCTTTTGCAGCGTCGGGTGCACAGCTGTGTTCCTCTCTGCCCGAGGAAAAATTCAAATGAAAAGCAATAACTCCAGCAGCACTCCGATATGTGAATCAAAGGTTATTTATTCATGCCATTAGCAGAGCGACGTTTATCAAGGGCTGGAATAGCCCGAAACGTCGCTCTGCTAATGGCATGAATAAATAACCTTTGATTCACATATCGGAGTGCTGCTGGAGTTATTGCTTTTCATTTGTAATAAAATTCATCAATTGAAAAAAATGTGTATAAGTAACCCTTCTTAATAGTGGTGAAAAAACTGGTGCAAAAATAAGCATATTTTCAGTAAGACATTTTATAGCATATACTGCACACTGGTGCAAACTATAGAATCAGCAATTCTCTATCTGTGGATGCTCTGGAATAGCTATGGTAAGCTAAACTAAGTTTGCATCACATACATTTGATATATTGATTGCTATATACAGTATATATATATATATATATATATATATATATATATATATATATATATATATATATATATATATATATATATATTCCTCTTAGTGGCATTCAATACATTCCCCTTTCAGTTATATGATTATAATAGAGACTATGAGGAATGGCCTTCCTGTAATTCTGGATAATGGATTTCCAGATACCGGTACAAGCACAACTGTGCAAAAAAATCCCATCCATTGAAGTAATTGCATCGACATACTTTTATTGTGCTTCCTATAGCTGCACCTCGGCACTGCTGCCTTCCTCCTGTCTCCTGTTCCAAATTTAATGCATTTGTGCCTATTGACACAGGCCATTGTGGGAACCCTGGAGCTATTTCAGAAGCAGGTAGTAGCTCCAGGGCTCTCACAGCAGTCTACATCAATTGCAGGGGCAGATTAATGCACAGGCTACCCTAGGCTATATTCTACGAGGCCAGTTTGATCAGGGGCCCATCTAGCTTTTTTCAATTATTATTTCTATTTTCATTTAATATGTATTTTTATTTGTGCTGCTGGATCTGGTCAGGTGCACCTGCTGGAAGAAGGCAGACATTTTCAGAAATTCTCATTTCAAAACAGATACATTGGGACATATATACTGTGATACAAATTCGACAAACTCCATCAAAGTTCACATCAATTTGTCATATTTTCACAGGGACACCACTTTACTAAATATCATAATTTTTCCATTCCAAGCATAACATGCCAAAATATCACTGGTGAAAATTTCTGTAATGTATTGTTCAAATGGCTAAAATGTTTCCATCAATAGGTAAACACTGCTGTATCTGAGAGGAAAGCAATACAATGAAAAATAATTTGTGTGATGCATGTACTACTGCAACACATCATCAGTAGGGTAAAACTAACCTGTCTCTTAGTGTCTAAAGCAATAACATACAAGGAATTCATGTAAGAAATGATGCAGATAATACATTGCTAAAGTAGGTACTCTAACAAATACATCAAAGTTCCACCAGGGTTTAATTTTATCTGCCACTACAAAGTTAATTTGCCAAAAACTGTCTTTAAAATGAAAGTTTTTTACTTTAGTAATTATGCCTCATAGAGAGAGGATATCTCTACTGATAAAACTGGTAAAAGTCAGATATGATTTTCAGCTTTGAATGCTACACTTCAACAACTGTGTTAGTGGTGTCAGTATTCACTAACACACTAGGACACTTCATCATTCAGTCTGTTTTGATGACAAGCAGTTTACTATCAATCACACTGGCAGTAAGTAGGGCCTCCTGAAGTTGAAACTTCTGTAATGCTAATGAGATGCTTTGTCGTCTTTACAACTTTGCCATTACCTCTGACACAAGATTGGAAGACATCAAAGTGGCCTTTAAAATAATGAATTGCAGTTAGTTTCTTCGCTATCA
Organism: Xenopus laevis; assembly: GCF_017654675.1. Lineage (NCBI taxonomy): Eukaryota > Metazoa > Chordata > Amphibia > Anura > Pipidae > Xenopus > Xenopus laevis. Next base: position 89,137,680 of record NC_054371.1, on the reverse strand, counting down.
AAGGCATCCCTTAACCAGTACTCATTTGCAGTATACAACAACTTCTTTAGCCACATTCAGTGGGGAAGTGCTTTCTTTAATTACCACGAAAAATATCTCACAGTGGCATAACAAGAATGATGTGGGAAAACATAGCAGAGAAATATTATTGTTATACATTAGGATAAACTAATGTAGTACAGATGTGGGATCTATTATCCAGAAAGCTTGGGACCTGAGGTTTTCCAGATAAGGTTTTTTTATTTATTTTCCATCACCATACCTTAACTCTACTATAAAAACATTTAAACATTAAATAATAGGATTTTTACACCAAAATGGATTTATGGAATTTGGAATTAGTTGCTTAAATGGCCTTTCTATATTTCAAAGTTTTCCAGATAACAGATCTATTTTCCATTTTAATGTCAGCTTTACACTTTTATAAGAAGCAAAACGATTAAGGGGACAATAAACTGTTTCCTGCGAGAGATACCTTGCACCAGAACACTCTGAACCTTTCACTTTCTGCAGCAAAGTATGCCCAACCATTGGAACACAACAGATGCAGATGAATGCATATAGGCAAAGGACATTAGTGGATGTCATAAATTAGCCGTTAAGTTGAGTAATTTACATGGACCAGTTGGTTACTCTACTGCAGGTAAGCAACACTGTATCTGCAGCAAGCAACCTTTACTTTACTTTAGTTGCACTAAAACATGAGGATTGGGGTAAACCATTAAGAAAATTGTTTTGGCTCCTATGTTCACTTGATTTTGTTCTAACTTATATATTGTAACCATTTTGGGTAGAAATAGAATGGCTCCAGCCCTTGCCTATGCTGTTGACATGGGCATCCTGCCCGATTCCACCTTTGGTTTCATTTCACCCAATGCAATGTTAATTGGCTTGATTCTCCAGCTGTTTGCCGTTTTTAAAATTATACATCATGTCTAGAATGCATATTTTTTGTTTTGCATTACTAGCAACTAAACATAAATGACTCCCTTTTTGGAAGAAGATATATTTAGAAGTCAGACAGGATGCTCGGTTTCCATTACTCATTTTGAGAGTGAGTACAAATATCAGATATCAGGGTGATCAGGTGATATAATGCCAAATAAACAGAGTTGCTATATCATCTTTCTTAAATAAGCATACTGCAATTAGTGATACCTTCAGTTACATGTCACGTTGCTGCATAGAAACTAATAGGCAATAAGGATAATGCATGTTATCTGCCATGCAGCACAAAGAGTTTCAACTGAGGTCATGAAGCTGTATGTTACCCTCCAAGTAATTTTTATGGATGACAAGCTGCCGAAGATGTACATTCAATTTCATTATCATCCAGTGCCTGTTTTTTTAGCACAAAATAATTGTAATTTTCTTTTACTGATGATTAAATCACAATGTGATTGCAAAAATTTGGGCAACGGGAAAAATTAATTGCAAAGAGAAGAGTTTCAGTTTGTGCAAATTTCTTCCCCACTAGCACCATTTATGACATGACAGAGATAATTTTGGTGTTTCCTTTGGAAGCCGTAAGACAACTATTTTACTGTAAAAGAAAACTCCAACTGAGCAGCATTCAAGGCTTACAAATGAGTGCAAAGACTGGTGTCCAATTATTAAACCATTTGCTTTCACTCAAGGCTAAAATAGTAAAAAGTAAATTGGTGCGCTATTTCCCAGCATTCCTCTGACACACTCATCAGTGTCTGGAGCAAAAAGGCTAATTTTTGTGACCCTGAGGGTATGAAAAATTATAACCTTCAAGTTTTAACTAATTCACAGCTCCTTTTGTTCTTTTATTCCAAAACCATTTTATGGAACAATCTCTTCAGATGAAATAGATAAAGTAATAAATACCTGGCAACAATAAAATTGCTTGCTTATGTATTTGTTCCTCTGTTTGGGTTTGTAGGTACATAAGTCACATTCAATTCATATTAAACCTAAAATTAGACCTACATCTTGGCATTCCTTGGTATTAGATGTAATTAAGCAAATTGAGCATATAGCTGACATGCAATAATGGATGTGTGTGACTTTTGCCCATCTATTTATCTCAATATGTCACTGCCGATGTAATATACCAAAGGTTTCAGCACTAGAGGACTCATGCTTAAATGTGAGTACAAAGTACAGTTAATGGACAAATACACCATTACATGACATTACATTACACATAGAACTTCTTGCTTTAAAATGATTTGCTTGATTTTATACATTCCTAAAAATAAGTTTTAGTATATTCCACAAGTAAAATTACGAGTTTAAACACTTTACAGATGCTTGGTTCACTTTACATGCAGTACAGCAGAAAACCCCTTTCTCTTCCCACCATCTTGATTTACTACAGAAACTTTCTGACCCCTTGCAAGACCACCTTATCTTACTATACATACTATACCTTATTTATATTCCTATCCAAAATACATTATTTTACCTTACTATACACAAAATCCCACATTTACAGCACTTGCCCTTTATACCATCTTCTTTTACTAGCTCCTAACCTTGATATCACTTGACATCCTGTGCACACTGCACCACAATTACAACCCCTTCCCCAGCAACATTTTGCTTTACTATATATGAATTACACAGGGCCAGAACCAGGTATAGGCAGAAGAGGCATGTGCCTAGGGCACAAGAGTGGGGGCCAGTGGCGTAACTACCAGGGGAGCAGGGGGTGCAATTGCACCAGGCCCTGCTCGCCCTCGGGGCCCACCTGAGATTGTGCCACAACACGGCTGAAAGGAAACCGACCGCGCGTCTAGAGGGGTGGTGCCGCTGCCGGGTGTGTTATGTTACTGTAGAGAGCGCAAACAGGTAGGTGGTGTAGGGGGAGCCCGGCTGTACCACTGCAGGCTGTAAAAATCAATTCACCAACCCATGAATCCCGCCTGTCTAGGATGGGTCCAGGGCCAGATTTACATAGTGGGCGCCCCTAGGCCCACTACTGTTCGTCGCCCCTGTCCCCTCCAGGGAGACAGGAGCAATGGGGATTGGTGCATGGATAATTAAAAAAATGATTGTATCCCCAGTGTTTTTGAACCAGTTTGGTTGTGGTTAGGCAGCATGCCGCCCCCCTAAAATCCTGCCTCCCTAGGCCCGGGCCTAGGTGGCCTTTCCACAAATCCAGGCCTGGATGGGTCACTGGTTGTTTCCGCCCAGTTCCTGGTTTGGGACCAAAGAGTTGTCAGCAAACACGAGTGGAGAATGTCTGGAATCCGGCTCCCCCAATCTGTCAAGCCGGCTGTGACATGACAAGGTGCTGTTTTTATTTATATGTCTTGTATTATTGCTTCATTCAAGCCTCTGTTTGTCTGTAATGTATCTCATGCACTCGCTGGTTATCTTCTATTCACCTGCACAGAGAAGCCCTATTTACCGGGTACTGTATTATCTGTGTGTATACGAGATATCCCTATAACTTCTCAGCTTTGTACATACAGTTCTAACTTTGTATACTGTGTTCCTGATATACTGTAAATATACACCTGCACAGTCCTGCATATACTTATATATGCTGACATACTCCACGGCACTTTACAGAATTTACATCATATTAATATATACAGTATTTATATATATATATATATATATATATATATATATATATATATATATATATATATATATATATACATACACACACACACACACACACACACCACTCACACACACACAAATATTTTGTTCCTGGGATAGATGACTGCTTTTCAATGGATACGGGGAATACTCTACTCAAGGGCCCCAAGAGTCATAATGGGAATTGCCACAGCACCAACCTTCTAGTTTTGGGGTATTTATACATGGAATTGTGACTGTGCCATCCTTCTATTAGTTTTGTGGTATTTATACATGGAAATGCCACGGCACCATCCTTCTATGAGTTTTGGGGTATTTATGCATGGAATTGCTACTGTGCCATCCTTCTATTAGTTTTGGGGTATTTATATATCAAAATGCCACCGCACCATCCTTCTGCGAGTTTTGGCAGGGGGGCCCAGTTTAAAATTTTCACACCAGTGCCCCTAGGTGTCTAGTTACGCCACTGGTGGGGGCACCAGGCCTCTTCTATATGCCTACCCTGACTTCGGGTCTTTGTCCACCCCAGCCACCTGTACATTACTGCTACCCCCCCCCCCCAGTGTGTTGCTGTTGCACATAACTGTGCACTCCAACTGTGCAGTGACTGCTCTGTTACTGCACATGAGCGTACTTGTTTACATACGGGGGTGGGGGACAGGCCTGCAGTGGAATAGCACCACGATTCAAACCCCATTTGTTTGAGTTGTGAAATCTCTTAAATGTGCATTTTTTTCACTAGAAAACTCAAATTTTAATAGAAATAGAATAGAATAGAATTTTTTTCGAGATTTATTATACCCCGATGCTGCAAAGCCCAAGTCCAAAAGTTCGCCATCTCAGACCTGTCGAGGTCCTGTATAAGTCAATTGTAGAGGCACCTATCTCAATTTGAAGTTTTTGTGGTCTGCGCTGTGTTTAGCCTGAAAATCCGACTTTTTCTGGGTTTTTGGGCAAAAACTCGAAAAATTTACGCCTGGCAAAGTTCGGCGAACTTCAAAGGTAAGTAAATTTGCCCTTTAGGCTATGTCTGAAGCTACACATATTTGTGTTTCAAGGATTCCATTTCAATGTCCTGTAAGGGGGAAAACAGAAAGATAGTTTATTAACTGTTAAGCAGGCAATACCGACTGAGAAGGTGGAAATCACAATATAGAGCAATACTCACTGGTAATCTAATGTACTAGTGTCTAGACCAATTATCCTAGGAATGGATGGCTTTTGAGAACATCTGACTATAATGATGCTATTATGATAATATAACGTTAAAACTTTCCAGGGTTCTATATGCTTTGATTAGTTTGTTTTCCATATGTAACACTTGGAATAAGAAAATGCATTTAGTTACCATGTATGGGCTACATTTTATACCTATGTTAAAAGCTGAGGTGCTAACAAAGCCTATATCATCAAATAATGGACCAAGGTGATCAGGTCTCAAAGAGGAACACAAGGTGTTTCTTTGCTTATATTGATTCCCTTGATGGTAAGTACCTGCAGTACATCTTTGCAAATACTATATCCATGAAATCTACACACATTTGATAAATCAACAAGCCAACACTTCTGTTTTGCTCTGTTGGACTAGACACATTGGGACAAATTTAAGGGCGAATTTTCGCTTCAGGAAACGTTGCCATACTTCACGCAACTTTGTCAGGCATTATTTTGCATTCAATAAGCATATTCATCAAAATGAACAAATGAACGCTGGTGTACTTTCCTCAGTGAATCTTCGTCAATGTGAACGTTTGTAAGCAAATTTTCTCTAGTGTAACTTTCTTCCTTGCGAAACATCATTAGCATACTTTCTCTCACGTCAATGTAAATTTGGCATGAGCTTCAAATAGTTAAAAAAAGCGTAAGTAAACTCATTCAGGATATGATGTCACTGACATAATGTAGAGGATATAGCTTCATCTTATCAATTCACCAGGTAGAACCTTGCGAAACAGACTCTGGCGACAAGGGTATTGGAAAGTTCGCACTTGTGAAACAGCACGAAACTTCTCTAGGGTTGAGCTTTTCGCTAAAAAAGATCACTTTGCCCTTTAGTAAATCTGCCCCATTGTGTCTTTTATAGAGATGTAAACTATCTTGGAAAGATTGATTTGTACGCACATGGGAACATGAGTATTATATTAATAGCAGAAAGATTTTTATTTGATTGCAGAAAAGTCAGAAAAGTAACAACAGATCATAATTTCCTCTTTTAAAGGAGACATATAGGATACATTTAAAAAAACTTATTCTGTAGGCAATAATGTATACTATATTGTGCTGGATTTACATTTGGGTGTAAATTAATATTGTCTGGAGCTCTCTGTAGATGTTCCCTGGAGATGTTCACTGGTCCCTGTCTGTGTTTCAAATGAGGACTGGGTGTGTCCTAACGGTCCTTGCCAGAAGCACAGTAGGAGAGGGACAGCCAATCACAGCCCTGCAGTCACACAAGCAAAGACAGGCTTCAGTTCCTTGACTAACTGTTTATTGGTTCTCATCCTATAGTGCAGTGTGCTGAGTGCCGCCGGCTCCCCTGCATAGCCTGGAAAAGAGGCAGCAGGAAACGGAACAGATGGGCGGGACTAGTAGGGGTTTTGCAGAGATTTCCAATAAATTTACCAAAACACAACTTTTAAAAAAATAAATATTCCTTCTACATCTAAAAGAGTTACATTCTTGTTTTTTACATAATATGTCTCCTTTAAGCAGCAATGTGGTGAATGTATATTTTAAAGATATGTAAATGGAGAGACACCTCTAATTATAATCATTTTGTAACATTTTACCTTTTTTTATCTGCCCCAAATACATAGAAAGGAATCGCATTTGCCATTTTGTGGCAAAGAGAAAATAGTTCAGATTTTTTAATTGTTTTTCTATCTTTGTATCAAGAAGTTAAATAGGATTTTTTGCTCCCTCAGTCCTTATTCTCCACCTATGGTACTGAAGCATACATCCTAAATCTATGCAGAGGACATACTGTACAGTTTTGAAAGATATTGATCTTCTAAAAATGCAGTAAACCAATACATTTAACCATCAATAAAGATGCTAAGTTCTAAGTTTAATTTATGTGCAGTTAGTAAGTAACTGCAAAACGTCTTTGCACATACAAAACAATGGTTCCATTGAACTTCTCTCTTTTTCTTGCCATTGGCAATATTCCCTATGAGCTGTATCAGTGGCAAGTTTAAGTTGCTTTAATACTGTTGGAGGCACTGTAAGTAACAGAATCACTTCCTTTCTGCTCTGTTACATTGAAAAAATGTGCAATGAACAGATACACAATTAATCAGAAAAAAAAAAAAACACGTCCATTGGCTTACTGCCCTAATTGGTTGCATGCTCAGTTTTAAAAGCAGATCTTAGGTAGAAACACATCAGCTAGAAAAACCTTAGGCATTTCTTACATATAATTACACTTAGGGGCAGCTTTATCAAGGCTCGAATATCGAGTTCATGGGAGTTTGTAAACTCCCATGAACGCCCATGAACTTGAAATAGAATTTTTTAAATTCGGGTGAATGAGATTGACCCGCAATCAAATTCGATTCAAGTTTTTCAACCACAAAAACCTTGCTTTTCAGGATGTCTCCAAACAACTCCAAATTGATTCCAGGATGTCCCCCATAGGCTAAAACAGCAATTTGACAGGTTTAAGATGGCGAAGAGTCGAATTTGAATTTTTAAAGGGCCAGTACATGATAGATTTTGATATTCAAATTTTTTTCAAAACTCGAATCAAATTTTAACTATTCCCTAGTCAAATTACACTAAAATAAACTCGAAAAATTAGCATTTTTAAATTCAAAATTCTTATTCAAATTTGAATTCGAAATTCTAATTAAAAATTCGATTTTCACTTTGACCCATGATACATCTGCCCCTAAATCATAGACAAACAAGTACATACAATATGTTTTTAACCTAAATGTTTATTTAGGTATGTGATTTAATATACAGAATGCTTAGGGCCTGGGGCTTTATGAAGCATGAGAAGTTTTGTGATCTGTAATACCATGTCTTAAGCTATCTAAAGATACTTTAAAGTTTAAATCAGTAATTTTCAGACTTCCATACTCCCATGAATATTCAGCATATTAATTATTTTCCCTAAATTTCCCAATAATTGGGATATCCTTGACAGTTCCTCTATTAGCCCAGGTTCAAGAGGATTTAGCAAAACGCACTTACAGTTTACAGTTTACTTACAGTTTTGGGCTGATTTTAGGTGGCTTAGGCAAGAAATATGAAACTATATGTAATATGTAACTTATCCTGTGAGAGAATGACATTATGTACAACATGTGTGCAAATAATAAATTCCACACCTGAACAATGAAAGTAAAATACATTTGTCTGTGTAAGTTACCAAGTTGCCAAGTGAGTATACCCAATTTGGCCCTGGGTGGCATGCCCAAGCCCTTACTTCTGGGCCCCTTATTCCAATTTGCCCTGGCTGACTGTCCGGATAGACCTAATGAGGATAATTAAAATCTAATCTAATAAAATCTAATTAAAATGTAAATTAATAAAAAAGGGGCCCACTGCCGCTACTGCTAAGTGGGGTACTTTTTGTATGTTAATCTAGTGTTCAGTAGATCAATAATAATAATAATCGAATAATAATAATAATAATCTTTCTGAATCAAAAGGTTTCAGGTTACTAACCACACACTGAGCATAGGTCACAATGTGAACATTTTCTGTTCAAAATATACATTATTGCCTTAACTATATCAGAATGTTGGCTGTTTTTATTTCAGTGGAGTGGGTGTTTTTTCCCTCTTTTATTTTAATCACTATATAAAGCTTTTCCTGGCATAGCAATACCATATTTTTTCAGAAGTTACATTTTTATTTAGTGTAATTTCAGTTTAATTTTTTTATAGTTCTAAGTGCTATAACTGATGTATTTTATTTTCTTTGATGAAAAGTATGGAAAACATTCCAAAACTCACTGTAATAATTTTACTGGAAAAGGTGCAATCAACATTTCTAAATGAATATAACTATGAAGAACTGTAATGTTTTATTATGTTAAAGTAATAATTTTAGCTAAACAAATAAAAGCTGTTTTTACTGTATGTAATAGGAGAAATTTTAGGAGTAATTTTGAAACATAAAAAAAAATCTTCAGTCGGAGTCGCTAATATGAAATAATCAGGGGTATGTAAGAAAGTTGAATTTAATTAAACTAGAAGTATCCAGAAGCACATTTCAGGCAAAGGTTGAAAAACACTTGAAGGGCTATTGGGAATATTCAACAATATAAGTAACACACATGAAACGTTAAATCGGCTAAATATATTTGACACCTCTAAGGGATTTAAATTCCTGTCATACCTATATTTCGTATGGTGTCAAATTTTCTATGAAAGACTTAACAAATGACCCTTTCATCCTTGATTTTTATGTCAATTATGATTTAAAAAAGATGTAATTAATACAGGTACAAACATGAAGCACAGTGAATATTGTTATAATACTACAATTAAAAAAAAAGGAGAAGTGGATATGGGAAAATAAATATTTCATTAAAAAAAGGGGAATCATGTATTGCAGCGGAAACTGGTATAATATAACTTACAGAGAAAAATGAGAAAAGGCAGAGGTGGTCATGTATGAATAAATAATAGGAAAAGGCAGGCGTTTAAAGATACCATAATCATATGACACTGCATTTTTCCCTTCCCCTATATTTGAACAATACTATAAAAAGTCAGGGGGCAGATTTACTAGAGGGTGAAGTGGCTGTCGCAAGCGAAAATTCTGTAAAAATCTCATCCGCAGGCAATTTGCCAGTTTACTAACAGATGTAGAGGACAATTCGCTAGAGAAAGAGACTGTCACTAACACAGTTTCGCAATATCACTAGATGAATGATCTTTACTCCGCAAATTCACTAAAGTGCGGATTTTACAGAACGTTACCTCTTTTGCCAGAGTTTCCTTCACCACCTTAGACCTGGCGAAGTGATAAGATGAAGCTACAGTCTCCTCAATCTTATGTCAGTGACATCATATCCTGTATGCTGAAAAGTCATATAAGTTTTTTCATATTTTAAAACAGGATTGCCATCAAATGTCCTAACTATTAAAGATTTTTGTTAACAATTTTTTAACCAATCTGAGGGGCATACCACATTTGTTTTAGTGTGGGCTTATGTCTAGGACATTAGAGGATCTCTTTTATCTTTATTATACTTCCTTGGACATTTGTAATAATAAGTGGCCATTTCAAGCATTTGAACCAAAATCTCTAATAAAGATGTCTATACGACATATATGTACCAATCCTATTCAAATTGACCTAAGTGTAAGAATACTAACAAAGTTTCACTAGGCAGAAATGAACGCTAGCGAAAGTTCACTATGAAACTGTAATGCTAGCGAAACTTCGCCAGCGTTTGACTACAGAGACACAACTTTGCATTTTAGTGAATTAGCGCAGTGGTAACGCCTGGCGAAGTGGCGTGAAATGTGGCGGAGCCTTCGCAGGCGAAAATTTGCCCTTTAGTGAATTTGCCCCAGGCTTTCTGTATTGGAAAAGAAAGAGGGCCCTGCACAGAACTTTTAATAATAACCTTAGATTTAACAAATCAGATTTACAGGGCTCCTCAAGCAGAATACTTAAGCCTATCCCCCATATGTAATAAATGACAATGTTTATCCAGGGGTAGTAGCCAATAGAAGCCAATAAAATAATTGCTTTTAACCACATGACCAGTAAATGCTACTTACTTATTGGTTGTTAATGCTAATTAGACCTGCAGCAAAATCTGCACTTTAAATTATATAACTCCTCTGTTTTACTGAACATTTCTGGGGGTAAAATTATGTATATTTTCCAATAAAGAAATCCTCAATATTAATGTGACGAAAAGTACAATAACCTTATAATCAGAAACCTTCTTTATTTCAGCCAACTCAGAAGCACCGGAAACCGTCACTGCTGCTTTAGATTCAGGGAAACTGGTGACTGAGCTGGTACTTGGGCTTTTCAGAATGTAAATGCTCTAGACAGTGTGCGCTAGCACTAAAACTTAAGTAATGTTGAGTACATTTATTTAGTCACCTTTCTGTTTAACTTGAGTGCTCTTCCTGGTAACCATTCGGCTATATCATATCCTTCCAAAGGACAACATCAGTGGTCACATCTCATGACTAAGATTCCAGAAATGATTGTAATAAAGCATGAAAAAGAATTCCAATGCAGTCATGGTTCTTCTTTTTAAAATATGCAAAAAGGGGTGTCATCCTTACATTACTTTATACCATGGGTTTGTACTTTAAAGTATAACCTATTAGTAGATTATTTAAATCTGAATAATTGAATTATATATTAATTGGTGCACTTAAATTTAATGTTCTGTTGCTGAGCCAGGAAAAGCACACCCATGGCAATTTCCTTTAAAATTAGTGAAAAGTGATTGGGGTAAATAGGAGTGTTTTGATTCTGTTGTATGCCATGGACCTTGAGCTGCTTCACAAAATATGTGCATATATGCCCATACAGGTATAAGGTCCATTATCCAGAAACCTGTTATCCAGAAAGCTCTGAATTATGGAAAGTTCATCTCTCATAGAGTTAATTACTATTAAATAATTCACATTTTGAAAAAACAGTAGTTGTAGTTGTACTTGATCCTAACTAAAGTATAACTAATCCTTATTGGAGGAAAACAATCATATTTGGTTTATTTAATGTTTACATGATTTTTAGTACACTTAAGGTAAGGTGGTCCAAATTAGGGAAAGATTCCTTTTTCCCAAAAACTCCAGATCCCAAGCATTCTGGATAACAGGTTGAATACCTTTATATTTTTTGCTGGGAGAATTTCATTTACCAGTCATTCATTTTATCAAAAACATTTACAACCCAAATGTCTTTCATTATTCCCTGAATATGTTCATATAACTTCACAAAATCCTCCCACACCTCACAAATCAGAAGTAGGTTATTGTGGATGTGCTGTGGAGTTTCATGTTCTAGAAAATTTAAGGTGGGTCCTATAAACTGCTTTATGTTTTTGAGGCATCAATGCTTATAAAGAAAGCAGACAGTAAGGAAAATGTGTCTGTCTATTTATATAAATATCTCTTTGCTCCAGTTGACATCATCCAATCTTGCTGTCATAGACTACTTCCCAGCAGAGTTTCAGTTGGTTACTGGAACCAGCAATGAATGAAATTTAGGGAGGAATTGAGAACCTTTGTAAGTTTGTCTCCAAGTTACAGCGTTGCATGTCTATTTTGATTATACAATGTGTTCATCCGTCGGAAAAGGCTGATTAGCACTTTTTATCCTGCAGGTCCCGTGACTCACACAGCTTCTTTGTTCCGTTGCTAAGTGCTTCTCTCATTTAAAATGCTTCTAATTTTTTTTCTTCATATGCAGCATTTGTTTTGCCCAGCCACAAATTCCTTAAGACCCTCTAAACAGCAGACATTCTGTTCCGTAAACCCTTCCTTCCTTGCATCTGCAGGAAGTGCAGATGGCTTTCCAGCTATAATCTACAAGAGTTTATATTATGGCTTCACATAATTAGTAAAGGAAATTGGTGGAAAGGAATTTGATCAAAATGGGTTGACCTTTAATTTTAAGAAAGTCTATTTTTCTTTGCTTCATCCTTAGATAATGCGTTATTATACTTTTTGTTTTATGCTGTCTTTGATTTTTTTCTCATTAGATGCAAGGGTGAACATGGAAAAGTAATAATAGCAAACACGTCTTCACATAAAGGGTGACTGACACATAAGATAGCATTCCTGTGGAAGTTTTGGGGACTAATTCAATTTAGGAATTCCTTCATACATGTGATAACACCTAAACAATTTAAAGCAAATAAAACTGCTATTTAACATTTACAGGGAAATGAAATAAAATTTATAAAAACTAAACATACATGCAATGTGAAATATCATATTGTTTATGATAGACCTTATTTAGACCTTATTCAATATTTAAAGCATACAACAATGTAAATGTTTTATTAACAATGTAAATATGTTTTTAGTTGTTGATGCAAAACTTATTACGTATGAAAACTGGAAAATTATTAAGTCTTACATGTTTTCCCAGCAATTAAAAGTCACTAGGCAATTATTGTCTAACATTACATTAAATGTGCTTTTTCTATTTTGTCAATTTATATTGAGCTAATGACTTCAATTACATTCCTCCCATAATGGCCATACTAGATGGACCAACTTATTATTTTTATTTATTACAAATAAACCTGTCCCATAAAGTTGAAAAATAGTGTAATTTTAACAAGAAAAAAAATTAGTTTTTCATACATAGATTGATGGTAAGAAATGGTTGCAAGTGCAACATTGCTCATCATAGACATGGATGTTGTAATGTGCGAACCCAATAGGAAATAAACCATAGGCTTTCAAATACACTACACATTACTTAATGTCAATCTACCGCATATGAAATCTAACATGGTTATAAAGTTGTGTAATCTCAATGCATGGCATAAGTTCACACATAAGGTCAATCACAAAGCTAATTAAGACATTTAAAAGCTTTATAAATATGTACATATGCATTTTACAAATACTGTACAGTTAGACTACTACTGCATCATGTATACAAACCTGATGCATTTATTTGTAATACCTTTGACTTCATAGAGCCTTAGGCTCAGGTTACCAAGTGGCATTTGTCAAATCATTGTGGTCGTGGCAGCTGACAAGTTGCCTTTGGGCTGGTTCTTTCCATGGGCTGTACACTATTGCTGTACAGAGGTAAATATATGGGGTGAGGTAAGCAGAAAGGGGTGAGCATTAATGCTCTTGTTGCCTTGACATTTTATAGAAAAATAAGTACATAAAATACATGCTTAGGGCCCCCATATAAAGTTAAATGTCCTCTCCTTGAGCATACAAGTATGCACAAATATAATTAATTACACACAAATAGTTGACCTCTGTTAAGGATTTATTTTACTGCTATATTTTTAGTACGGGTATGTAATCTATTACCCATGATGCTGATATCCCCAAAGCACTATATATAGCTATGCCACTTCTAATATGGGGTTAGTAATAAAAGGCACTAAGTTTGCTCAGGAGCAGTAACCCATAGCAAACAATCAGCAAGAAGCATTTATTGGTCACTTGTTTATAAGCAAACATTTTATTGGTTGCTATGGGTTACTGCTCCTGGGAAAACTTAGTGCCTTTTATTACATATTAGGGATAGTTTTCTAACAAACGGTTCATCATATCTGATTGGTTGTTTTCCCCTGTAATAGTAAAACAGTATTGAGGTTAGCTAAGCTAGTAGAAATCCATGATGATGGTGAAATTATGTTATTTTATTAGCCTGAATGGATGAAATAAAAGAACTGCATGTCACAATGTGTTGCATTTTACAGTTAATATAGGGTATTTTGTTTGAGATTTGCTTTTAGATGCATTTACTGCACCTCTCTATGTGTGGAAGTATGAAGTATATATGAAGTATTTATTTTCAATACATAATTTCCAGACAATTGTAGTATCTATCATACAAAATGCTTGAGGTATGGAGTTTTTCAGAAATGGTGTAATTCCTACAATTTGTCTCACCATATCTTAAGGCCACTAAAAATAAATTAAACAAGTAATCCAATAAGATTGTTCAGCCATCAATATGCAGCTTAGTTAGGATCAAGTACAAAATCCCATTTTATTATTACATAGAAAATGAAATAATTTTATATAAAATTAATTATTTGCTTACAGTGGGCACTTTTCTTGTATTTGAGAGATTTTTATATATCAGGTTTCCTGTAAAGGGGTCCCATACATAACAGACGTTTCATGCCATAGGAAAATCAACAAGTGAAACCGTGCATTCCATGTTTCAGGTCTAGAGGAGAATTTCTGGTACAGCCCGCAGGTGTACATGCACACCTTTATACTAAGGTATAAATATACAGATAAAAGAGAGGGGGAAAGCAACTGTGATATCTCTATATAAGGCCAAGTTTCATATATGCAATATGTATAATATTTGAAAACCAATTGAAAGATAACCAATTGAACCTTAGGAACATGAAAGTCAGCGGAGCTTGCACTCACCAAATCTGCCGGATGGCCCGGGTACCATGCCCCGAACCCGTAGTTTAGGCAATATAATTCATCACAAATAGTAGTACACACACTCCTGCAGCCAAGGCGGTTGAGGTAAAAACTCAAAGCTTTATTACATCATATTGAAAGATACACATCCTGATGCGTTTCGTATCAAAAGATCCGTAATCATAGGCACTAATGGAAAAGAACCGTTACAGATATTTAAATTTAATTGAAGGAAATGACGTCCAGGTTAACCTTACATAAGGTATTTCTCCGGACTCAAAACTAAAAACATTAACCCTTAACAATTAGGAATTAGGAAATCTTCCACTACAAAATATGTGTCTATCTATTCTAGTTGTCAAAAGAACAAGGAAAAATCAAAAAACAAAAGCGTATCAGTTATAATAAAATTTACAATCTACACAATGTTACAAAATCGTTACTATTTAATTATAAAGGTAACTGATATATTAACATTTGAATCTACATTATGCGCCCAAAGAGATTCATTTCAGGCAATTAATGCACCTATTAATTAATGGTATAAACTTGAGAAATTAATTTATATTAAACACTTTAATTGATGTGTATTAAAACTATATTTAATAATAAATATCTAACATTAATTTTATATTATAACTTACTTAGTTTACCAAGTATACCAATAAATATACCGCACTAATGCCAAATCGATTTAGGAAATAGATATGTGCAATGAGATCCTGAATTTCATTAAATTTCATCTAACGTAGTTATATTCGTTACTATAAAAGAACTTATTGCTGGGACTCATAAAACAGCAATATATGAGGAAACCGGATAACATCAAGCGTAATGTTTATATCATTAGCGACACCTTCTGAAACCTTGTAATGGTACTGCTATTGCCCTCCAATCCGTAGCACTCAGTTGTGAATTTTGACATGCGTCTAAGCAGCCGCCAGGTGCATCAGAGTGTATCAAAACACTCATAAACAGCAATATATGGGTAAACCGAACAACGTTGAGCGAATTTTTGTATCATTGTCGATACCTTCCTAAACCTTATATTGGTACTGCTATTGTCTTCCAATCCGCGGCTCTCGTTGTAAATCCTGATATGCATCTAGGCAGCTGCCCAGTGCATCAGAGTGTATCAGAACACATATTCACACCTCGTTTCCACGTCCCAGCAGATTAGTTGAGTGCAAGCTCCGCTGACTTTCATGTTCCTAATTGGTTATCTTTCAAGTGTTGGACCTGGGGTTTGTACACCCAGGTCAATTTTCCTACTTGGTGAGCTATAATCCAGTAGTTTTTCCGGCACAGTACGTTTTAAGCACAACTATAGCTTGGTGCCATTAAAAATTATTAAGTAGTCATTAAGAGAGATTGGAGCCAGCCGAATTTTTCTTTATGTGAATTTATAGTAGTCTAGAGCTGGGCTCATCTCGGTCAATTTGATAAATCTCATTGTTTATTTGAGTAAGTCAGCGTTTCTTTAAGCAAGCAATAAGTTAATTAAGTAATTAGATCTTAACGTTCGGATTCTCTAGCCTTTTGAATTAAAGTAATTAATAAGTCTGATTTTATAGTTTAATGGAGGATGCACATTTAAAACGATTGCATGAGACTTTCAATAGAAATATAAAATCAGAATCACAAAGATCTGTAGAAGTCTTGTCTGTAACATTGGAAAGATGTTTGTTTAGAGAAATACGTGCTTGGTGGGATGTAGCCACGTTAGAAAAATATCTACAGGTGAAAATGGTTCCACGTGGTCTAAGGATTAAAAAGTTTCCCACTTTCACCACTGATTATAAAAATGTTACTACAAAATGAAACACGATTCTTACAAATTGCTCCAAATTTTGTCTAAAGCAAAAATTGAAATGGAGCAAGCCCGTAGTGAATTAATAAAAGTTGCAACAGATGAACGTTATTTAGAATTGGATCACAATTTGAAGGCTAAATTAAAGAAAGAGGAAGATTTAATTATAGCCGTAAAGTGAAAACGTTTGATAGAGACAGGAGAGATTATGATGAGGGGAACGTATACACAAGAAGACAGCAGAGATATTTTCAACGTAGGGGCCTTAGGTCCATCCTCAAAAGGCCCCATCAGCAAAAGCATGTCAGTTTCTCTAGTGCAGATGATTCGTATGGTTTTGATGAAGATACTGCTCGCTCCTCCTTTCCCATTTCTTCATCTCCACAGAGCAATCATGAAGCCCTAGCACTTGAGGCGTTTATGGATACTAGAAAGAAGTCCAGTAATGGAAGTATTAATGAAGCAAAAAATTAATAACGGGGACTACAGACGTTCGCAACGGAACAAAGAACCCAACAGATCGGATGCACAAGTCCACACGAAGGGTCAACAGCAGAAACAACAAATAAGATCAGGACCCGACGTGGAAGACGTAGACATAGAACAGCGCAGAGGTTTCCAAAAGAAGAAGAAAGGGAAGGCTGGGAAGATGCAGTACTGAACTTGTCACACAAACAGTTAAGTCAGCAGCATTTGTCCCTCCTATCTAAGGGTCTTTCTTTCTCGCCCACAGCAGATATCAATTTATTTGATATGCTGGTGGACGTGAATAGATTTGTTCATAAAATTGTCTTGAAAAAATATTTTTGACTGAAAATGGGGGGCAGATGATGTGGGCAGTAATTTGATGGATGAAGCACCACAATTAGATCATATTGCTTTGAATTCTTGCTCAGGAGCTGGGCAGTCCCATGAGATGGTCTGTGCAGTGGCATTATTGGATAGTGACACGACTTTGATTAATTAACTAAAATTTGATTTTCAGGATGAAGTAACTTTATTTAATCTTAAAGCTTTGTCAGCAGAAATGGATAATGATGCTTTAAAAATACACACAACAAAATACAATATAAGGCAAGCAGGGTCCAACAATTAGAAAAACCACGCTAAAATAATAAATCACTGAAAAAACAAGGAGAAAGTGCAACAGGTAATAAAGAAGTTGTTAGTTTCACATCATATTAGAGTGCCATTACACATATACTGTTCCATAAACATTAGCAAGACTACGATCTGAAAAAGAAAATGAAAACTGCAATAATGAATCATTATTATATCAACGACAGATTGTTCTCAAAGTTAATTGCTCCCAAATGATCCGTTACATATAGAATAGGGAACACGTTGCATATTTTTGGTTGTGAAATATGCCAGGTGTATAGACCTGCTCTTCTGTTTTTTATTTTTACATGTACTTTTGCTGTAATTGTGAAATGTAACATGTTTGTGATGCTTAGACCTATAAAAATAACTGATGATGCATACCTATCAGGTTTCAACCTGTACTTGTCATTCTTATTTGTGGTTCTGGGTGTAACTGAGTTTCAGACCATAAAAACTAGCAATCTATCATTCATATGCTGAAAGATGACATTATTTCCTACTATATATTTATATATATTATACAGATATGGGACCTTTTATCAAGAATGCTCATGAACAGGGGTATTCCTGATAAGGGATCTTTCCGTAATTTGGATATTTATACTTTAAGGGGCACATTTACAAAGCTCGAGTGAAGGATTCGAATTAAAAAAACTTCGAATTTCGAAGTGTTTTTTGGGCTACTTCGACCATCGAATGGGCTAGTTCGACCTTCGACTACGACTTCGACTACGAATCGAACGATTCGAACTAAAAATCGTTCGACTATTCTACCATTCGATAGTCGAAGTACTGTCTCTTTAAGAAAAACTTCGACCCCCTAGTTCGGCAGCTAAAAGCTACCGAACTCAATGTTACCCTATGGGGAAGGTCCCCATAGGCTTGCCTGTGCTTTTTTGATCGAAGGATATTCCTTCGATCGTTGTATTAAAATCCTTCGAATCGTTCGATTCGAAGGATTTAATCGTTCGATCGAACGAATAATCCTTCGATCGTTCGATCGTAGGATTAGCGCTAAATCGTTCGACTTCGATATTCGAAGTCGAACGATTTTAGTTCCTAGTCGAATATCGAGGGTTAATTAACCCTCGATATTCGACCCTTAGTAAATCTGCCCCTAAGTCTACTAGAAAATAATTTAAACATGAAATAACCACTATAGGCTGGTTTTGCTTCCAATAAGGATTCATTATATCTTAATTTGGTTTAAGTACAAGCTACTGTTTTTTTATTACAGAGAAAAAGGATTTTTTTTTTTTTTTTTTAAAAATTGGATTATTTGGATAAAATGGAGTCTATGGTAGACTGCCTTTCCAGAATTCAGAGCTTTCTGGATAATGGGTTTCTGGATAATGGGTCCCATACCTGTATATCTATATATACAGTATTATATTATATTTAAATATATATAAGAAAAATAAATATAATTATTTGGATGCTCTACAAACGACAACATTTTTAAAATGGCCACAGTTAGTGCAGCTGACCTGGCAAAGGCAATGTAGGTTTTTACTGTGTTAGTTGTATTTATGATCAGAATCTTTTGGAATAGTCAGATTGAGAATACCCATGAAGAAAATTCATAAATGGCTGCCCTGTCACAAATTTCTTTTTCAGTGTCTCCTGCAATGAAGTATCGTCTTCTCCCTTATCTCTTTCTGTTGGGGTTACTCAAGGCTCTGTCCTAGGCACCTTAGTAATAGATTTACTAAGTAAAAACTGTATTCACATCAAGTTGTGAACTCCAATCGCCCATTGATATGTTTCTAAAAATCCTATAGAAAATCAGTAGAAAGTGGTTGAGTTTTTCTAGTGAGATCTAATCTCACATTTAAAGAAATCTAAACTAAACCCCTCTAATACAGAAATGGTTCTCTTTCCTCCATCCAACACCAATAACATTCCTGAAATGTCTATTATATTACGGACTGACTACTGTAGCTCTCAGTAAATTGGCCTTCCCTCTCCAGCCCATACTGAATGCTGCTTCTAGGCTTATACACATCAAAAACCACTTCTCCTCTAATATGCCAGTTCCTGCACTGATTCTTACTACATAAGAACAAAATTCAAACAAATTTCTTCCTGGAATAAATATCTGAAAAATACTTATGGCTTTATTATGCTCTACAAAATGAATTATATCCTGCATATGTGCAAAGTCTCAATATTTACTATTTATATTACAAAATAAATGTTACAAAGAAAACAGATTGCTTTACACATAAGAATAACTGCAGTGAATAGCTTTATTTATAAATAGCTGGGTTGATTATTGATTATGTATGCAGATGCTTCACTATTATTAAATAGCTGGGCCCCTATTCATACTGATGGAGACACGTCAGTGCAATTATGCTTGTCTGTAGTCATTGTATTGTATGTTGTTGCTTACTTTTAGTTTATTTGGCTCAGCAAAAAAAGTCTTCTTTGTTATAGCAGTAGCTCTGTAAACGATCCTTTTTAATGACCTGTTTCACAATTGAAATACAATGAACATATCAGATAATAAATCTAGTCTCCAGACAGGATTAATTAAAGGAAAACTATAGCCCCAAACAATGTAGGTCTCTATAAAATATATTGTATAAATCAGCTCATATGTAAAACCCAGCTTCATGTAAATTAACATTTTTCAAAATAAAATACTATTTTTAGTATGTGCTATTGGGTAATCCTATATAGAAAATTGCCATTTTAAATACTAATACTTAAATACTAATAAATTTATAATACTATGATGCATACAAACAAATCATAAATCTTAGGTCACATGAGTCAATTAATCGACTACATTCTGTCTTTTGCTTCCACACTTCTTCCTGTTATAGTTAGAGCTGCATTATTTCTGGTCAGGTGATCTCTGAGGCAACACACAGTATTAAGTATTCAGCTTAAGTATTCATGTTGGGGATAAAGTTTTGCTTTAAATATAACTAATTATAACTATAAGGTTTCACAATGTTGCAGCGTGTAAAGTCAAATTTTAGATACAAGTAACCAACATTTTGCAGACAATGTGTTAAAACTAGGATCATGGTGCATGCAATCCAACAAGTATTTGATTCAACTGAGCTGCAAATGTTCATTGTTCAGATGTCATTATTGTTGGCACTCAATCTCAATCACCCGATGTAAGGCCAAAGGCCTCAGAGGTAGTGAGGACCAAGGGAGGAGGTAGCAAAAGTCCAAGGTCGCGGTACAAATAAGGATGAGACGAGAGAATGGTCAAACAGGCAATTATATCAGTCCAGGCAGAAGAGGTTCGAAGTCGAAGAATCAGGCAAGAGGTCGGTACACAAAATAGGCAAGAATATCACAAGAACACACCCAGGAATAGCAAGCTAAAACCTATAATTGGGCATAGGTGAATTCCCAGAGCTCCTTAATATAGTCCCAGATTTGGCGCCAATTTGGACGCATCGGCGTCATAACGTGCGTGCGGACGCGCTGACGTGTGCGACTGACGCCGGCGCCAATTATTGACGCCGACGTCCATTCCGTCGCCGGCGACCAATCAGAGTGCGGGAAGAGGTCGTCATCATCCGGCTGCGTCCGTGAGGAACTAGGGAGCCGCCATCTTGGACGCCATCTTGTAAACTAATTTCGGACTCCATTACAGTACCCCCCTCCCTAGGGGGGGCCTCAGGACCACCTGGGTTAGAAGGAAACTGCTGATGAAATTTTCGGACCAGGAGAAGAGCATGGACATCCGAACTTCTTATCCAGGAGCACTCCTCAGGGCCGAACCCCTTCCACTCAATGAGGTATTGTAGGGTACCCCTCGAAACCCGGGAATCCAGGATTCTTTTCACCTCAAATTCCTGATGACCGTCCACCATGACAGGAGCTGAGGAGGAAGAAGAAGAAGAAGTACCTGCAGGTTTGAGCAAGGAGACATGGAAGGCGTTCGGAATCCGCATTTCCGGGGGAAGTTGTAATCGGACCGCCACCGGATTGATGATCTCAGCGATGGAGAAGGGGCCAATAAACTTGGGACCAAGTTTAGGAGAGGGGACTTTGAGACGAATGTTCCGTGTAGACAGCCAAACCTTGTCACCGGGTGCATACGGAGGGGAAGGAATTCTTCTCTGATCGGCGAATTTCTTCTGGACCAAGGAACTTTTCTCCAGATTGACGACAGTGGCGTGCCAGATGGCTGACATGTGGGCAGCTTGGTCATTGGCGGCAGGGACATTGCTGAGTAATAAGTCCTGAGGAAAAGCCAAAGGGTTAAGACCATACATACAAAAAAAAGGGGATTTTTCAGAAGAAACGTGTAAAGCATTGTTATGTGCGAATTCAGCCCACGGAAGTAGATCCGCCCAATCGTCTTGGCACAACGATACATGGCATCGAAGAAACTGTTCCAGGGCCTGGTTAACCCTCTCGGCTGCTCCATTAGACTGTGGATGGTAAGAAGAAGAAAATTGAAGAGAAACACCAAGGGCTTTACACAGGGACCTCCAGAACTTGGAAACAAATTGAGAACCACGGTCAGAGACAATTTCAGCAGGGAAACCGTGGAGGCGAAAAATGTGTTAAATAATGAAGAAAGTTCAGGAGCAGAGGGGAGTTTCTGAAGAGGAGTAAAATGTGTGACTTTACTGAATCTATCAGTTACCACCCAAATAACTGTATAACCAGAGGAGTTAGGGAGATCCACAATGAAGTCCATAGATAGATGAGTCCATGGGCGAGAAGGGATGGGTAACGGTAGGAGTAGCCCTTTAGGAGGGGAACGTCCAGACTTGGATACAGCACACACAGAGCAAGAAGAAACAAAGTCTTTGACATCCTTTCTTAGGGAAGGCCACCATACAAGGCGAGACAGAAGTTCAGTGGTTTTTCTGATTCCAGGATGCCCGGCCTGTTTGGAGCTGTGGGACTGAACCAGAATGGAATGACGGAGTTCAGGAGGGACAAAAGCAACACCAGCAGGGGTTCCTACAGGAGCAGAGGATTGAACTGACAATAACTGGGAGGCCAAGGAAGGAAATAGAGCAGCGATGATCTTTGTAGGAGGTACAATGGATTCTGGTTCGACAGAAGAGATATCTTCGAGAAGAAAGCTTCTGGAAAGAGCGTCCGCCTTCTTGTTTCTAGCACCAGGACGAAAAGTTAGAATGAAATTAAAACGAGAGAAGAATAGTGCCCACCTGGCCTGACGAGGGTTGAGGCGTTTGAGTGTCTGGATATACTCTAGATTTTTATGGTCCGTAAAGATGGTCACAGGGACGGAAGAGCCTTCCAGCAAATGTCTCCACTCCTCTAGGGCAAGTTTAACGGCCAGTAACTCACGATTTCCAACATCATAATTCTGTTCAGAAGAGGTGAATTTTTTCGAGAAGAAAGCGCAAGGATGTAGTTTTCCATCAGTAGACGCTCTTTCGGACAAAATTGCTCCAGCACCGACATCTGAGGCATCAACTTCAATGAAGAATGGCTGGCAAGGTTCAGGGTGTCTGAGAATGGGAGCAGAAGAAAAAGAAGCTTTAAGATTCTTGAATGCTTCCAAAGCTGAAGATGGCCAATGCTGAGGCTTACCCCCTTTTCGGATAAGAGAAAGAATGGGAGCAATTTTGGATGAGAACCCCTTGATAAATTGTCTATAATAGTTAGCGAAGCCAATAAATCTTTGGATAGCTTTGATACTGGTGGGGAGAGGCCAGTCCTGGATAGCGGAGATCTTGGCAGGATCCATTCTGAAACCCTGTTGAGAAATAATGTAACCAAGGAAAGAGATGGACGATACTTCAAAAGAACACTTCTCCAACTTGGCAAATAAGTTATTTCTCCGCAGACGGGAAAGGACTTCTTGGACTTGAAGACGGTGCTCAGCAAGGT